>NC_056549.1:12874148-13498077 GCF_910596095.1 Thunnus maccoyii | reverse complement strand
CATTTAGCTGCAGTGATTCAACATTATTGGTCTTGGACTGCAATCCAGATATATGACATTATCTAGACTGCTATTATATGCATAGGCTAACATTTAATGTTACTATGCACACACACACACACACACACACTCAATTCATTGTGTGTGTGTGTGTGTGTGTGTTGCTGCTAATCTGTATATACAATCATATTTCCGCTTTAGGCTACCTGAACTTATCACCTCTATGGTGATTGTAACCTTAAGACCAGGCTTACAGACAAGGTATGTAGGTACTTTATTGATCCTGGAGGGAAATTACTTTGCCACAGCAGCAACACATGTACAGTACAGCACAACATAATATGTCACAAGTAGTGTATATAGAAACAAGTAGCAATAGAACAAATGAGTGAGTGATTAATGGCAGAGCAAAAAAAAAAAAAAAATGGTGGCAGAACAAAATATATAATGAATGTCAACAAAATCATGAATAGTATTAAAAGATGTGAATTACAGCAATAAATATGAATGACAACTAAATATACATGACAGCAGAATATATGCATGGCAACAAATATATGAATGGCAAACACAAAATGGCAAAAACTGAAAAATAATACCAATCAAGTACAAAATAATTGTTCAAAGTCCTCATGGAGTGCAAAAACAAACACAAAACAATTTTAAACTTTTACTATATGTATAAATAAAGGCCCACTTGGAACTCTAATGACTGCAAGACTGGTTTTCTTTCAGTCTTTTTTTTAATGCAAGATTTAAAGTTTTTAAAGTAGTGCACTAATCTTCCATAACCTGCTCTCCCTGATTGAAAAAGCAGTCTGGCTAAACTTTGCGAACTGAAATTTAATATAACAGTCCCCTCTAGTGGAGGCTCCTGTTGACCTTGTGCCAGTGTTACAGTTTGTTACTAATTGTTTAAATGGAGGCAGGGCAAGACCATTAAACGTCTTGTATAATAAACAGACATTAGCCAAAAAAAATTCAAAAGTCAAGAGATTATACTTCTTAACAATACTACAGTGGTGGTAGAAAGTGAATGTGAGCCCTGAGTGATAGACAGTTGCTGAGTCGCTCGAGACCGCCTCTCTCCGTCTCCCTCCCTCTCATGTCTTGAAGCCTCGAAGTAATAAATAGTACCACATATTTTATTTAATAATTAGGTGTCGCGAAAATATACGTGCTGTACAGTTTGCAAACGGTATCTTTATCCAACTAAATTCTCAGCTCAAGCTCACTGGCTTGTCCTTCATGAACCATCGTTCTCAGTTCACTAATTAGCGAGGTGAGCTGAACGTTTGGCCGTGTCTCAGTTCAGTGAGTGGGACTACGCAGTCGGAGCTCTGGTCAAGCACTGAGCAATTCAGTGAACAAATCTTTTGAACGAATCTTTTTAATGAACTAATTCTAATGATTCAGTACGCTGAAAAGAACTGCTTTGCCCATCACTAAAATGTGAGTAAGTATTGCAGTTATTTTTAGGTTACCATAATACTATTGGATATACCAATTAATGCACTGACATAGTTTCTTGTCAAATAAACTCTGCAGTGAATACCTGAAAGGGTTCCCAAATCACTAATGGACCATGTTTGAAAGATGTCTGCTCAGCAAAGCAAAGTTAATTCAGTATTGATATCTAATTTTAAGATATGGTGTGTGTGTGATGTGTGTATGTGTGTCTCTGCTTCTGCGCTTGGAAAATTTCAAAGATGTAGGCTAATTTCTTTTCCTTAATATTTGGAGATAAAAAGTCAGATGTACCGCACTGAAGGTGTTGCTGCTGGTCAACTGCAGACCTACATGCTGTGCTGATGGGTGGACTTCCTCTGATGAGCCCCAAACTATTACCAGCATTACTTACTACATAATAAGTCAGTACTTAATTACAAGAATAAATAATTGTGAACAAACTTAGTATCATCAATTTGTTCATGATACTATCAAAGTAACAACAGCACTCCTGCTTAAACCAGGGCTATAGCCAAGATTTTAAAAATGACTGCACTCATATACAGTACCACTCCAAAATTTGGACACACCTTCCCATTCACTTGAATGATAAAGTGCATCCAAACTTTCTACTGGTATCCTGCATGAATGTAAGAATTGTTGGATAAGAAGTATTTCTTCTGACTAAAGTGTTATTGTCACGTAAAATAGAAAAGACAGAAGCTACCCTAATTTCAAGCTAGCTTAAATCAAAGTGAATAATTAAACATACAGTACCAGTCAAAAGTTTGAACACATTTTCAAGTGAACGAGAGGTGTGTCCAAACTTTTCAGCGATACTGAATTATATTTAGGGCTGTCAAAGTTAACGCGATAACGCAAATTTGTTTAAACACCATTAATCACAGGCATCAGTTGGGGTATGGCAAGTATGGCAGTTGCCATACCTTGGAATCAGTTTTTTTTTAAAAACAAACAAAAAAACAAAAACCTAATTTCACTTGTATTGCCTTAAAATTGATCATTTATGCCCAACAAATCTTTCCTGTGTAAATAAAGGTAGATGGATTTTTCACAAAACTTAAAAATGTATCTAAATCTGAAATACAGCAGCTGCCTAGCTTGGCAGCTAACACAACCGAGCCTACAGCTGCAGCTACTGCTAGACGAACCACGGCAACAGCAGTCCAGGTCGATGACATATTAAGGCTTAAAACTGACTTGCTAACCTCACGCATTGAGAGAGAGAGAGAGAGATAGAGAGGGAGAGAAGTTGGGAGGAATGGAGCTATGATGAAGTTTCACTCAGTTTTACAAGTGTCGCTACTAATGGTGAGTAAATCCAACAGTTGTCGTGCAGGCGTGCTGTGTTTTTGTACTTGGCTAACATTATGTACTAGCAAGCATTGTTGCGATGATGAGGAGCAGTGTTAAATCACAGATGATTACTGTGTGTAGCTTATGTTGTGTGTGGGTGTCTGGTAGATGGATTTGTATTGTCGTGTTGAGAGATAGAGAGAGAGGCGGGGGGAGAGAGACCTACGTAAGTAGAGCCACTAAGTTGCGCAACAAGCTAAATCAGCTGAGGAGAGATAAGAGACAATGTTCATATTACTGTTAATATGTACTGTCCAAATATTTGGACAAATTGTATTTTGATGCTTTGGCAACGTTGTCTCTTTCTTTCACTTTCATGCCAATAAAGCCCTTTGAATTGAATTGGATTTAGAGAAAGAGAGATAATGGAGATATGTCTCGCTGCTGTGTTCTGAATTTTGCTCATTACTGACTTCTGATTGCAAATGATGATAAAACCGCAAAAACAATTAATTTAGACCTGGCTTCTAATTGAGACTGGCCTTTATTTATCAAAACGTGTAGATATACCTGGCCAGTAAAGGGGACTTGGCTTTTAAATAATGTTTTAGCTAAATTCATATTTTTCAAATCCCATCATCACTGAGTATTTCTATGACATTGTGTCACATTGACATACCTTGGCTTGCCATACAACACCCCTGCCATCAATGGAGGTTCTGTTATGATGACCCCTTTATCTCACCTGTAGTTTAGTCCTTTAGCATTAAATTGGAAACTTATATTTTGAATCTAGTCTATCGACAAGACCAAAGTTAACTGTAGTTACTGTCGATGTGAAATGAGTTACCACCGGAGTACATCTAGTCTTAAATACCATTTGCTAGCGAAGCACACAGCTTATGCTAATGCAGGCAGCCTCGTTAGCCCCGATCCATCCTGTTTGCAGCAAACCACACTTGATAGTGTGCGAGGGAAACCAACGGACAAACCTACAAGCAGCAAGCTTTCAACAGCAATAGCTAAACGTCTGGCTACAACTTGCAGGACAGTTAACATTGAGAAGGACAAGAGTCTGCGTGAAATAATTCGGATCACATCCAACGACTTAACTTATTAATCACCATTGAGAGCCACCACAGAACAAAAGATAAACAACCTGTATGATGACCAAAGAGCAAAAGTAATTTTCTTTCTTATAGTCCCTTTCCACTGTTCCTTGCTCACTTTAATTGTTTGTTTTATTTTGTATTATCCTGTTTTTATCCCATAGCACAAAGGGATGTTTTTGTGAGCCTTTATTTTTCCCATGTGAGGTTGGACACAATTACATTGTGTGATTTGCTTTTGAAGTGAGGGATCCAGGGAGTGATCTTTAATCAGTACTGAAGTAATGGAAAATTTAGCTGGCCAACGTGCCCATCTGTTGTCTGTTGGGCTTCAGTTTGCCATAAGTTATAATTTGAGCATATTTTTGAAAGGCTAAATGCTGTACCTGTGAGGGTTTCTGACAAGCTTTGTCATTGTTTTGTGTTGTTAATTGATTTCCAACAATAAACACATACATTTGCATAAAGCAAGCATATGTTGTCCACTCCCATGTTGACAAGAGTATTAACGTTTAGCTTTTATGGTAAAATTTGAACATATAAAAAATGTGTGATTAATCTGAGATTAACTTTGGACAATCATGCTATTAATCGCAATCGTAATATATAGACAGCTCTAATTATATTTCATTTAATTAAAAATGGCATCTGTGGCCATTGTCTGTCAACCACTACAAAAAACACATGGTTACATAATACATACTGGGGCAGAGGCCTAAATTTCAAAATGTAAGGAGAAGTAACCACTGATCATCAACTTGACAATTTCCTCAGCTGATCTTCACCAAAATTAAAAGTTTCACATAATAAAATTCTTCTAAACCATCCACAACCCCCCAAAAATATAGAACATAGACCTCAATGTTCTCAGAGGTATTCCTCTGGCTTCAACAAACCCACAAATGCAACATACAGTACCAACAATTATTTTAACTGAACTGTAAAGTGGATTATTTCTTTAGATTGAGCATACAGGTGGCTGTTCACAATCCGTGAGGCCCGGCACTAGGACCTGGGGGGTTAGTGACCTGACAGGCACGCTCACTCACACACACAGACATTAGTCAACCGGCGTCTCATCTAGCCCGCTGTGTCCTTTACTCTGCTGAAAAACCGCACTGATACACACACACACCAGTCTCCATTAGCCTGCTGTTTGCCCCGTCACTGACCCTACATCTGAAACTCAATGACAAAGACACAGGAACATGTACACACACACACACACACACACACATCATGCATTCATACCGATGCACAGTGGATCCACTTGCTTATTCACACACACGCATACAAACTTCACAATGATTCATTCCTAACAATCACTTTGAGGGTCATAATCTACATTTTTAATACAACTGGTAAAAAGAAGATTGGCAAACTAAAAGGCAAGCTTTTGTAAAAGCACAACCCAATAATTGTGCCATTCTCATTATTCAAGGAGACAGATGTAATAACACACAAGAACAATGCACTATGACTTGAGAAAAAAAAGAATTTGAATGTTTAATTATCGTGCAAAAGTTTCGAATGAATTAAGGTCAAGAACTAGACTGTTTTAGGGGCGTGAACAAATTTTCAGTAAAACTAAACTTCCTGTTAATAGTCAGTTGATGAGTATTGTTTGGAAGTCAGCGGAGCCCTGTCAAGTTTAATTTGATGAACTTTTATGGTTGTTTTCTTGCAACCCAACTGGGCCACGAGCCAAGTTTTCTTTGTTCTTGTGGAAAATAAAGTAAGTAAGTCTCTGCCAGGTTACAAAGGTGTTACAGAGATTTACTGTGTATTTACTACAGAATCAATCTGTTGACACACTAGCCAATTACATCAAGTGTTAAAGCGTCTACACTTCTTCACAGAGTTTTCTGTGATTGGAAGGGGCTACTGCGAATGAGTTTAAAGGAGTAGTTTGAACTTTTGGGCAAATACACGTATTCCTATCAAGAGTAAGATGAAAAGATTGATAGCGCTCTCGTATATGTCCGCTCCATTTGAGGCTGGAGTTGGCATCCATCCAGTTAGCATAGCTTAGCACAAAGACTGGAAACGAGGGGAAACAGCTATCCCAACTCTGTTCCCACTGCTCTGGTACCAAAGTCTGCCTACCAGCACCTTTAAAGCTCACTAACGTGCTATATCTTGTTTATTTAATCTGCACAAAACCCCAAAAAACCACAAATATAGATTTTATATGGGGCTAGGTGATTAATCTATTTTTATTTTCAATTACAATTTTGCTTCCAACAATTATGAAAACAAGATAATCGTTTTAGGACCAGTTTACGACAAGGGGTGGACATTTCTCTTCGTTTGTCATGAAACAATCAGAAAATAACGTTTTATTACTCTCATTCACTGGCTTTGTTCTCGCTACCGCCGCTCCCTCTCTTCATTCACTCTCCAGCTCGCTTGACTACCGCTGCGCTCTCTCTCCTGCTCTCAGCTCCGTCAAGCTATATCTTTTTCTCTCAACCTTTTTTAAAAAAGTCACGAAGCCAACAACAAAGCCTAACTTTACTTTTAATGTTATCAAACGGTTAGGAGTTTTCAGTAGTTTATGGTAGTGCACTACATCATAGTTGATCTTATTTATTTTTATATTATTTATTTAAATTATATATATTTCTTTATTATTTATTTTATCTATTTATCTCTTTTTTACATTTGTATTTGTTTTTCAGTTGAATTATATTTAAAGTTCAATAAATGCATGACAATTACTCATTTCCAAAGCCAATGAGTAATTGTGTTAAATAATTACAATCTCAATATTGACCAAAATAATCATGATTATGATTTTTGCCTTAATCAAGCAGCCCTAATTGTACATGGATTAAACAAATAAAGTATAACATGCTAATTAGTGAGCTTTAGAGGTGCTAGCAGGCAGAATATTTTCTGTTTTTTAACCTTTGGACAAAGTCAGGCTAGCTGTTTCCCGTTTCTAGTCTTTATGCTAAACTAACTGACTGCTGGTTCCAGCTTTATATTTACCACACAACCATGAGAGTGGTACTGTATCTATTTCCTCATCTAACTCTCTGCAAGAATGCAAATAAGCATTTCCCAGAATATCTAACTATTCCTTTAAGCCTCAGATTTGTAGCATGCATGGTGATAAAAGGAGAGAAAACTTTATAGCATGAAGGCAGCAATGTTATTTTTCTGCTCACTAAAGCTTCCCACCCATCTCCTCCCCTTCCTTTCTCCATCTCACCTGTTTATTCCCTCCTTTTACACCTCAATGTGTCCTTTTCTGTACATCCCTCCTTCCTCTGCCCTTTCCTCCTCCATCCCCCGGTGACCCATCTTTCTACATTGCCCGCTGCTCAAACATCCTCCCTTCCCTCTCTACTCTACCTGCACACCGCATTCCTCCCTTCCTTCCTTCTGTCCTTCTCCATCCCGCCCTCCCCTTCACACCACCTTGTCTCACTGTCCCCATCTGCTGCAGTATTATTTAAATAGCCATCCATCCTCCGCTCCTTCCACTTCTTCTCCGGACCTTGTCATCTACATGTTTATTTGTCTTTTCCTTCTTATGCATCCCTCAATCCCTGACTTACTCCTTCCCTCCATCTATCTCTTCCTGCTACATCCTCACTTGTCCTTCACTGCCTCCCTCCCTCCTTTAGTCCCACATTATCACCACTAGCACTCACGTTACCACAGCAACACACACACAAAATCACACATGGACAGACTCCACGTTCACCTTTACACACACACACACACACACACACACAAACAAGTGCGCAGGCAGACGATCGCCACCGTAATCAACCCCGCACATGCAGACTCATACACAAACACCAGTGCTCTCTCTTCCTCTCTCATACACACTTACTCTGACACACACACACACACACACATACACACACTCAGATGTAATCACCGTGAGTGCTGAGAGTGCAGTGCAGAGGTGTGAGACTTCTAAATGCTACTGCCTGCCATCAATCATAAAATCCTTTCTGTGGATTGGACAGCTGACAGTGTCGGCATTACCCATCGTCTCCCTTTATTTCAATCAATCATGTCCTCTGCACTGCAAAAGGCCCACAGATTGCCAAATGATATTGGCTTGCTTTCATCAGACTTAGTGAATGATTATGTTGGATTCAGGGGAGAGACCAGCTTGTTCAGGTAATGTGCTTTTTATGTTTTTCAGTAAAAGTTTTCAAATTTGCTGCCTCTGTCAGACGTGAGCAGTATGACAACTACTCCACACTAGAAGTGCGTCATGATATGATAGAGATTTGGCTACTGTATGTGGTTTTTTAAATGGCATAGAATGGATTCTAAATGTCACACAGCAATGTCATTGATAGGCCAATAACAGCAACAGTTTGGCCTTTGGTTTTAAAAAAAATTGGATGTACAGCAACAATTGTTGCCAGAGGCAGCAATAGAAGTGACATCTTCTGTCACCTCAAAATGAAACATGTCCAGGAGTATGAGGAAAGTTTAAGAATGTGCCAACTCACGTACTTCTACAAAACATGAAAAAGAAAAACCATAACTCAGACATTGTTGCCTGAGTCATTGACTGGTTGCTGTACTTATGAAGAAGGAAGAAATGCCAGGAGGAAGAAAGATATACTCTATACTTAAAAGCTTTAATTTGAATGCTGCTTGCGAAGTTCATTTGGGATTGTGGACTGGAAATATGAATGCAGTCTATGGAGTTCTTACTTTGACTGCTAATGTTTGAGAATTATTGTGCTTAGTTATATCAAGTTTGCCATTCTGTGCAATATATTAAATTAAGAGCACAGCTATATATCTGCTACTTAATAATAAATAAAGATAGCATCAATTGTCTAATTCTTACACCTACCTAGGTTTACAGTTTTTGACAAGCAACCTCTTGCATAGGTGTGAATAATGACTGTCCTCTCACTGTGCCAAAGTTGGACTTCACAATGATTCAGACTGTGATAGGTATGTTTTCCTGGATTAGCATTTCTAAACCAGTCTTTCACGATATTGTAACTTGTGAATATGACCTATTTATCTTTTGAATCAAGGTAGAAGAGTTTCCTATTCAAGGTGTTCAACCACTGGGCAAAGAAACAGAAGAGTCTGGTGTGTTAGAATCCAGGTGAGTTTGCCTTACATCTGTGATCACGATACATTGTTTTGTTGAATATATATATATTTATATATACATATAAATTTCAATTGTATTTGTTTTCTACTCTGGTTGCAGCATGCAAGAGCAGCATGACTCTCTGGATGAGGAGGAGGCCAATGGTTTGAGGAATAATCCATCTTATTTTCTTCTATTGACATGTCATTCCAGTCTATGGTGTTTATGTGTGTGGTTTATGTGCAGTATTGACACAGATGATGACTGGGTGGATGTTGGTCAGAGGTGCTGGATAGAAGAGGCTGGGAAAGGGGTGTGATGTTTTGATGTGTTATGTGTGCGACCCGCCACATAACACATCATCTTAAAAATCACATGTTGTGCATGATGTACAGCAACTTTGCTTGAGTTTGAAGAGTGGTATAAATGTGCACTGCTAGAACGAGCACCTCAACACTTAGTTCTATATGCCGACGCTGTTGTGTTACACGTCACGCCTCGGAATCCAGAACACCAGCATGCTGTGTCAAATCACACATGGGGTAAGCATTATCCCGACTTTTTTTGGTTCTGTATAAAAATGCCAAACCGGCATAATGACGAGTCTTCTTTATGGCAATATTGTGGGACCTCTGCATAAAAGGGTCTAATGACCACATTTTGTGAGAACAAATGGTGTAAATTCTCATTTTGGGTATCAGAATGGAACCAATGTACATATTTTGCTTCTTTACACATTACTGGTGCCTCATCTAAAACCTCCCACATTAACCAACTCTATGAAATAAGCATGGATGAAGCCGAGCTTGATGTGGCAACGCCCAATCATCCTGATGAGGACATACGAGTCATTCATGACCAACAAAAAGTTTTCTAGAGGATGACTTAGTTGGGAAAAGTGCCAGCATCACTTGAACAACAATCTGCATAAACTCGCCATGTTCCTGCGGTTACCAGTGCAGATGTACAATTACTCTGACACAGTGACCGGGGCGGCATGCTCCGGTAAACTTCAATTTCAGGTGACCCTGAAACCTCGGGGAACTGGAGTCATATTGGAATGGATAAGATGAGAGTATTTACTCCACCGTGCTCTATGTGTATGTTGCTCGAAACTGTACTAAGAAGCTTTTAATGAAGAAATGAAATACTTGACATGATGCCAGTTGGGGCAAAATAGGAGTGTTTTTATTGTAGTCAACTGTTGGAGAGTTGTGTGCTCAGCTCCCTTATATTCTCAATATTCTGCCAGTACCTGTGCAAACAACTCAGGTTGCTGTCACAGTTGTTGGAGCTGAATACACAATTTACATGCATGGAGGAGGGGAGACTGTCTGGGGAAACTGGTTCTGGCCGGTAAAGGTGTGAAGACATATGCATACAAATAGTACAGCTATTGCCGGTGGCGCCAAGCCGTTGAGTCTGGCCATTAGAATGCTAATACCTGAGTGCTTTATGGGGTTAAAGACAAAGAAGATCTAGGTTGGGCAGAACAATAACAAAAACCATGATTTGATGAAATAAAGTCAAAGTTATTCTACAGGCCTGATTTTGCCCCTGTGGACACAGTCTGTGGAAGTGGAATTTGCAACCTCTGTTAAAGTTTGGCATGCAGGGTGAAGACTTCATGCTGACCACAAATATACTGCTGTCAGGGAACAATTATTGCAAAATTGCACCCCTTTTTAAATTTATGAAAATAGGAATGGTGGCTCAATCCACTTTTTTCAAGATACAGGACACATACTGTATTGAACCAGTGGAAAAACTCTGGGAAAGGAACAGAGATGATGTTTTAACCCGTTTGTGCCAAAAGGACCATGTTGTTGTCCGAGGTGACTCATGTTTTATACCTTAGTCAACCATGATTACATTGACATGTCTGTTGTTTGCTATGAAAGTCAAGTACATAAAATGGTAACTTTGACTGTAATATTCCAATTTCTCTATTCATTAGGAGATGGCTGAAAGGATTCCCCGGGTATGCTGTTAGTTTGTTTGTGTGTGTGTGAGTTTTATGATGATGCATACATTTCACACACTGACAGCTGTACTCTTCATTCTGCAGGCCACTTTGCACAGTACAGCACATACACAACCATAAAACAAGATTCAAGAGACATTGTGCATATTGTGACTGTTGACAAGCAGGAAACTGACAGAAAATTCCGTTATTATGGAGGAGTGCTTCATTAGGACCATGGATTTACTCCTTGTGGAAATTCCTGTGAAAGAAGTGATCATCGATGCCCACGCACGGATAACTGCATTGCTTTTTTAGGAAAATGGATGTATTATTTGGATTCCTGTGTCTTGGTAGTTGTTTGATTGTACAGGTTATACTGTTTGTTGCAGATCCAGAGTGTGGCAAACATAAGTTTGGCATGGGGTCTCCAACATTCCCTTGACATTTGGCATGCCTCAAAGAATTTGGGCAAAAAGCTTTTACAGCTAAGAACCTTTTACAGCAGCACACTGACAGCGCCTGTTACACTCACTGGTTTATCTTGCAATCAGGTCGGCACAGTAAAGGACCAATCTGCAATCAAAGCGTGGATCAAACCCACTGTGAACCACTTTTGGTATCGTTGCAACAACCGAGGGACAGTTCAAGGTATGTTGGGAGAAAATGTGTGTAATGTACCAATAAACCAAAACAATATCGCTGTTTTTTTTTGGTTGGCATGCTGAAATGTAAAGTTTATGTCTGTATCCAGGACAGTATATTATGTATATATGTTGATTATATAATGTTCTATTTTTACACATGATGATGATGGTGTCCTACATCATGTCCGCAATCAACACACATGAGCATCTGGTTGCTGTTAGCGTAAGCCAACAGATGACAGTAGCCATGAAAAGCTGTGGATGAAACAAGGTGATTTAAACCTTTATGCCTGGGGTGTTTTCAGTGCTGTGAATGAACTCAGTCATCCTACTCATAATAATATGATGCGATTACAAGTACAGCAGCTCACCAGGCACTTACTGCCGTCATTCTTGACAAGCGCTGGTTGAGGGATGTAAAAAACTTCATCATCTTCAGGTATGCCTCTATAGTCATGCAAATGTTAGTATTTGCCATATTTTTATACATATACGAGCGCTTTGCTCATACTTTTCTTCATTTGATTTGTCAATGTCCTGTAGAACCATTACAAACCAAATATTTCTGAAAAAACTTCCATGTTTCTGTTTTGTGTGCAAAATCTGGTGCTTAGGCCTATCTGTCACATCAGAATTGTTGTTTGATCTAACTTTTCAGTTGCATGTAGAAGTAAGGGAGTGGGCTTGAAATGAAGCCTCATCTGATGCTTCTTCTGTGGTATAATATTGTAGTGAGAAGTATGTCACTGACAGGACCTTTTTGTTTTTTGTTTATTTTTTTCCAAACAGGACAACTTCAGATTTGGAGAATTTCTAAAATCACATCCTCATGTATGCAGGAAAGCATTTTGCCTACAGCCCACCTTTATACAAAATGCATACTTTGCTTACAGCTGTTGATTACAATCACCACAACCACCACCTCCCTGCACGTAGCTGTGATGGATGTAAGTATTTAGTATAACAGCTGTGTACAACTAAAATAAATCATACAGTTGTTACCTAAACAGTGAAATTGCAAAACGACTGTAATACAAACTGCATTTCCTCTCCAAGGAACAGACTGTAATACAATAAGATATCCAAGAGCTGGAGTATCTACACCTTGAAGGAGACAAAGGACCAAAGCTACATCCCAGACCTGCAGAAGGCCGTTCTTGCCAAGAGGATGAGAAGTGCAACGGGCCTTTACAGAAAACAAAATCTAGGACCCGATCATAGGTGCTTGGGTTTGCTTGCTGCTACACAGCCACCACCCACATCTGAACTTGTCAGGACTAAGGTTTCACCGGGAGAGGGTGGTCCCTGAAGTGGATGCTGAACTTTCCATGCTTTCATAGCTGTATATGTATTTGTAAATAATTCAAGAGCTGTAAAAATAAGAATAATAATTGTTTTTATATGTAAATAAATAAACAATGAACCATCAAAAACTCAACATCTGTTGACATTGCACATAAATAGCAAATGTAACAATAAAAAAAAACTATTTACAATTGCAGGCTATAATAAACTGGTTTACATAAGGCGGCGCACCCTGAAGCCAGTGTCTGGCTCTTGGGTCAGGAAATGTATCACAAATTTTCTAAACACAGCAGCTTGGAATTACTTCTCTGTTGTCTTTACCCAGACGGCCATGCTGTCACAGTACAAACTGTCTGTATGCTGCATGCCTGTACTGTCACTGCTCCACTCCATCTGCAAAACCCCCTCATCTAATATATAATACTGCGTATATCCCATATTGTTTATACAGTTTTCAGGGGCCTGGCAGCCTCTCAATATCTGCTGACATGTCCCTGCAGTTTGCAGGTGCAGCAATGTAATGGTGCTCCTTCTGGGACTCTGAGGAACTCTAAAGAACGTCAAAACGTCACACATCAGGCCAGGTAGTCTTGTCATGACCTTTACCAGCAGTAACTCCTTGTGGGGAGCTGTCAGGGAAGAGATTTTTGCCCACAACATAAACTATTTGTTTTATTAAAAACCTAGTTGGGCAAAAAGCTAAATGCATGTGATATGAGATTTTTATGAAGGAGTGCATTTCAGCTGCTCTTCTCTCCTGCAGCCTCCTCTGGTCATCAGAGTCAATCTCTTCTCTGACCCTAACTCCTCTGCCTCTCCCTCTTGTGCTCCCACCTCCCCTCCGCCTACGTCCTCCTCTCCTTTGACCTCTCCCTCCACTCTGTCTTTCTCCTACTTCAGAGGAAGTTGAAGTTGAGGTTGACTCCTGCAAAAAAACCATAGAAAGAAACATTTTAAAAATCCAAACCTCATACACCGTTGGGTATGCATAAATTATGCTTTCTGATTGAGCAAACTAATGCAGGGTTGCAAACTGTTCATACTGTCCTAGCATTAGCTGTAGTGATCTGTCTCATGGCTAATGGGAAAACGACAATCCAACAGCAGTGTACATCCCTGTCAATTTTATTTATGAAAGATTGCGACATAGGCTGTAATCTTATCGCTGTAATCCCTGTCTCGCAGAGTTTGGTAGTTTTTCCAGATGCCAAATGCCATCTAACCTCAGTTCCATCTCAGGCTAGGATGCAAATAAATAAAGTCATCTCACACCAAAAAGTTTGGTCAATCTTTGTCAATCTCATGTCAAATAAGCCTTGAAAGTTTGTAACCTTGCAAACCTATCTCAGCTAGCTTGTAATAAATTACACTATCCAATGTATATTATGTGCAATTTAGCCTATATGTTGGCAACAACATTTTATTTGATTACACACATACTCCACACGCTCAGCAAACAATGTATATGGGCTGAAAAAGCTAGCAGTATTTCAGCAAAACTAAAACGTTGTCATTTTCTGTCTACCTTTTTAGTTATTCTTTTTATTATGTTAGTGTTCATCTTCCATGTCACAATAAATAAAACTATGCAGAGTCATATTTGTGTAAAATCCTGTAATATTACTCTACCTTGTCAGTCGACATTGTTCTTTGGCTTCTGATGTCGTCTTTGCTGGTTCAAAATCCTGCAGCTTGTCAACAAACGCACGTGTACAGCTGTCAATGGGGGGGGGGGTTAGGGGTTAGTGGCTAGGGGCACCCGCCCAGTTGCAAAAAATACCAATTCTTGCATAATACAGCAAGCCGTAGATTTGGTTTTAACATTGGTAGGGACATTTTTTGTCATATGACCAATATGCATAGTAGAGTATAAACATGCTGTCTATGTCATACACACACATGCAAACACACATTCTCTAAAACATCTCCTTTATTTCATAAGTATTTGTTAACTTGCCAAAACATGACTTATATCACATGGACTTTTTATGCATTTGAAAAGATATTTTACTGTTTATTTTATTTGTGTACATCTTAAACTAAAATGAATTATGAACTAAAAATAAACTTGACATATGATCAATTTTTGTAATAATGTTACTAGAGAATAAATAAAAATAACTAGAAAGGAATGTGCTACTGTATTTTAATCAACAAATGAAAATCAATAAACTGTGTAAATATACCCCTGATGCATTTTGAATCTTCCTAATACCACTTTCATGAAACACTGGAATTATTCAGAGATGTTCACAGTTATATTTCATGTGTAACAAACAATCACAGGTAAGAATAGAAACCATAAAACACATTTCAGAATAGAGTATTCTGGCATCACTTGATGGATGTGTACCATTAAAGTGTCAGACCATACAACAAGTACTGTAGACATATAAGCAACACAGCAAACAGAACCCAAAAACAGCATTTCACTTATAGTCAACAGATTAGTAGGCACTGCTTGTGTTGCAGTGCTTGTATTCACTTTGTTAAGCTCTGGGTATTGACATACAACATTGTTCATTTCCCCAGCGAAGAGAACATTCTCTAATTTGTGCAAGACTTGCATATCAGTTCTTTGAACTGGATATCCACAGTATCTAATGCCTTGTAATATTCAACCCTGTAATAATCTTCTGGTGATTCTGGCCTATGCTGAGCTGCTCCACCAGTGTATCTTCTGGGGGTCTGTCTTGGGTGAGGGATTTGAGTCGCCTGAATATCCATGGAGTGCACCATAGATGATGCCTTGTCAAACACTCTTTGAAAATGTTCCTCGTTCCTTTTGCTTTGAAGAATAGAGTTCACATATTCTGCTGCAGCCTGCATGCCTGCAATGGTCTGTGTTTTCTTCTGCAGTGACTTGTTTATGCATTCTAACTCCCCAATTACCTCTGATGCTAGAAATAGGACAGTTTTTCCTTTCTAAAAAACTGACTAGTAGAGCATTTGCCCTGACTCCAGTGTCTGAACCACAACGGGCCATCTCCTCCAAATTCAACAACACACTCATACTGACCAATAACAGCATTAACAGCTTTTTTCCCAAACTATCAACCTGGTTGGACACAGGTTTCAGTGCTCTGTTTTTGTTTTGTCCTGATGTTGCCTGTGCATCAAATACTGCCTTGAATTTTCCTGACTGGTTACTGAGAGTCCCCAGCTAACGAACCCACTGTAAAGAGTCAAAGGAGATGCACTGCAAACATGTTGTGTTATGAAGTTTACACAGTGTGCACCGCAGTGCACATAAACAGCAAAAGGCAGTTTTCTCTTCAACGTTGCCTGTGCTCCTGTGTACTTCCCAGCCGTATTGGCTACATCATCATAGGTTTGACCATGCAATCCAATTGCAATTTCTGCAATCTCTGCTCCAGTTGTTCCAGGTGCCTCATACAATAAAGACTTCTTGGGAAATAAGGTTGTGGTCTATATACCTAAGGAACACTGACATTTGCTCTTTTCCCTCTATATCTTCACTGCCATCAATTATTATTGAATATTGACAGACTGATTGAGACCTGATGCTTGCTGCTCTGCCTCTGACAACATGCATCGCCCAACCAGTTTAAATACTCATTTTGGCACTGAGAGCTGACATAGTCTTGACAATGGAAGAACCGGGAGGAAAGAGTTGGATCATCATTTGCTAGTAACTTTATGAGGTGGAACATATTCCCCTCACTGCCGTCATGCCCCTGAAAAGCAGCACCCTGCCTGGCAAGATACTGTGCAGCAGTCACGATTTTTTCAAGACAGTGCCTTTCCTCTTGTTTTTTTTTTTGCCCAGGTACTTGATAGCTGTGTATCTATTGGCCTTCCCTCTTGAGGATTGACAGTGACAGCATGATGATGGGCTTTACTTTGTTGGTGGCGATCAAAGTTAGCTACAGCATTTTTCCGGTTGTTAAAGCCCTTTGAGGAAAAAGCAAGGTCTGATTTTTTTTTTCAAGAGTACTGCTCTTTATAGCATAAGTACTTTTTTCAAGTTTGGGCTGTAGTGAAGCCAAGGATATTGCTTGTAACAACTTATCTGAAACCTCAAGATCTTATTTGAAAGTCTCTGTACATCGATGTCTTTTGGCTCATCTCCCAAATTGTTCACGCCACTGCAGCTGACCTGATTCTCCCTAGCCTTCGGATCAATCAGGCCCTCACTGTCTGCATGATAGATGTGAAGCAAAACAATAAAACATTTGTTTTGTATCTGCAAATGCATGAAATACATGACAGTATTGTGCTATTGCTTTGGCTCAATTTTCACAACAGAGCTTTAATGTGCAAAAGCTTCAACACAAAATGTTATTCTAATTTTGAACTCAATATCTCATGCAAAATGAAAACAACTGAGTCACAATAACTAATGTATCATGCATCAGGTTTATCAGAGCATCATTAAATTGTATTGTTTCATTATTGAATACATTGTTAATTGTATTTGCATTTTAAAATTAAGTGGTTTTAAGTGATGCTGTCAACAACAAGTAATTATATTTAACATAGGATATGGAAGAATCATTCTACAGAATAGCAACACGGAAAAATGTGCAACCTACACAGAAGTGCATATTTAACCCTCATCCTACCAACATATTTAACATACAAGGGCTACCGACTGGGGTCCCTGGGGATCCCAAGAATAAAATAACTGTAAGAAACAATCATCATAGCAAAATGTTAACTTATTTCTTCTCAAAACATTATTAGTTATGTAATTAAAGTCATCTGAAAAAAATATTATTATTATTTTAGGAAAGTTACAGTTAATTTGCATATTGTGTAATATTAAAATATATACTTTTCTTTAAAACAAACTACAGCTTCCCCAGTACAATCTTTCCTCAAAGCCTTCAAAATGACTGACAGAGTGACCCTGCCCCCCCAATAGTGTGTGATACATTAAATTAGGACTCATGGCAAATATGAACTCATAGTTCTGCAGAGGCAGAATTTGGTGGTTTTTAACTGGGGTCCCCCAGGACCCCAATACATTGGTATTTTTAAAAAGCAGTAATTAAAATAGAAACAGAAAACAATGATATGAAGTCATTAGGAACAAACTGATTGACAAAGTCATGAAAAACTGGAATGATAGAATGAAGCACCTGTGAGATATGACAAAAAGTAAACCTCTGGGGTCTGCAGGTTCCCCAGTTGGTGGGATTAAGTTTAAAATACTGTAGGGTGAGAATTTTTCTGAAAACTTTTCTTTATTAAACAAACCGTATTGATGATGATGATGATGATGATGATGTAGTCAGGAGTCTGACTTAACACTAAAAACTAAACCTAAAGTCTTACATTCATACATACTTCAAGGCAAAATGGTGATTGTCACTGTCACTGCATATATATTTTAGTGTTCTGCACTTTGTATGCAAAAGACAAATTTTATGCTTAATAAAAAATAAATTTGCTCTTTTTTATTACAAGTTGTGCAATCACAAAATAGTGTGATATAATAAATGCACCTCTATGTATGTCCATGAGCAAATCTTATCACTAAGCCACTGTTAGACTTGATTGTGTTCCCTGCAGGTGATGCAATGATGAGCTGATGTATGAGTTAGACAAAGTAAATCTCCCTTTACTTATAGTATAACACTATTGTCTTTTAATAGAATGTCAAGTTCAAATCTGTTGATTTAGACAACTGAAGAGTTTCATGCTGCTAATACAATGGTATGTTTTGACAGAGCAACAACGAGGCTCAAACATTAACCCGTCTTTAAAACATCTCAGAAACTTTCAGTAGGTAGTGTGTATTTTGTAATCACCTTATGAACTCACGACCAGACTTTTCACTACGGCATCGGAGCATACAATCTATTTAGTTGGGCATCCTGCAGATACTTTAGCATATAAGTAATGTCCCATTCAATAATAACAGATGATCCACTCGTGAAAAGGGAGAGGGGGAGGGATGGCGACGTTACTTTACACATTATGGCCACACAAATATATACTGTCAATCATTAACATCATTTGCTAAGATATGAATACAGTCTGTTCTTTTAAGCTTAACTTTTTACTTACACTTTAGATCTTCTTATAAAAGAAGGTCCCTCTTTCTCTGTTTAGCGGACATTTTTGGCTACAGTCTTAAAATTAGCAAACTAACACATATAACGCTATGCCTAAAATTTAAATATGCAGTCAATTAATAGGTGTAAGTTATGTCCAGCGAAGACTATATTATACAACGCGGGTTGCCAGATCATCTGGTCAAGTATCCCCCATATCTCGCTCTGTCACTCACTCATAAAATAGTCAGGCATTTGCAGAAAACTCACAGAGACCGCGCAGGTTACCGTTAATTGTTTGAGATCGCTAAAAACTCCTTCACTTACCTTCCATACCCAAAGCTATGCCCATGCACTACCTACAGTAACCCTGTCAGTATTAAAGCCATGCTACTGGGGCACAGTGTTGCTCTATACACTAGACTATGTACAAACACCCTCCACACACACACACACAAACACAGAACACTGCAACCACAATGTCTCCTCCACTAAAAAACATACTGTGCTTCTATTTTGGTGAGACGTGACTACAGTTTGGCTGATATGCTGATACGGAGCCGGGCTGAAAGCTGAGACTGTATCCGTATCTCGCTTTAGCTGCCATATTCAAAAATACAAGAGTTGCCGGATCTGATTACTGTCTCTGTGTGTGTTTGTGTATGTGTGAGTATGACAGGGGTAAGAGGAAATATAATAGAAGGCGGTGTTTTGTATATGTGTGTCTATGTGAGAGGGAAAGATAAGAGTGGAGCCAAACCAGAGGGCAGGTGTGTAAGGTAATAAGACTAAATCAATTCGTACTGAGAAGGAGGAGGCGAGGAAGAGAGAGAAGAAAAGAGGGCATGAGAGAGGGATGAGAGGTGAAGGAAAAATGATCACAGGTGAAGATGAAAGTGTTACGTTGAGCTCATTCTGCTCTCACACATCACCCAGTATCTTCTCTAGTCCTTAAAGGGATTCAAAACTGAAACAAAAGTCTTCTTCGTTGGTGCCTTAAGGGATCATCAGAGAAGAAGCAGATTCTGTGGCTTCACGTGGCCAGATATCTGAGCAAAGAACAGGAGGACTGCATCTCAGCGTCTGTGTGTACGTGCCTGGCGGTGCACGGATATATTTTTGCACTGCACGATGTGTTAATGTGCTCATTTGTGTGTGTGAGAACAAAGACCCAAATCATATATTTATAGATCAAAATAATGGCAGCTTTTGGAGAAGTGACAGAAGACCTTGGCAGGCAGCAGTGAAAATGTGACCCATTGCAGATAAGAAAGCTTCTGTCAAAACAGGCTTTTGTACCGTTATGTTTTCATGATATCAAAAACGCAGAGGCTAACAAGTACCGGGGCTGTAAAATGATGTGCTTAATCTTCTGTTTTGAAAGCACGAATGCACGTCTTGTCAAAATGGAAGCAATCTATTTGCATGATATTCTGGCCTTTTACAAACACAGGGAACAGAAAGAACTGGAAGGAAGACTTTTAGTAGATGTTTACCTGAGTCATGCGTATTTTGTTTTAGTTGAGTAAGAAAAAGTTTAGAGCTGAAAATGAAATTTGTCAAATAATTACTTAACTGACAAAAAAATAATCCACTAAATGTGATAACTCAGTAATTGTTTAAGTCACTGATCAAGCAACAAGACTAAGAGTCTACAGCCATGCTAGCAGATCTGGGTAGCAACTGTAAATGCTAATGTCAGCCAACATGCTGATAATGACCATGCTAATATGCAGATGTTTAGCAGGTATGATGTTTACATGTATTCACTATCTTAGCGTATTAGCATCTGTTTGCTAATTATCTTTAAACACAACATGCAGCTGAAGCGGATGCCCTTAATTCTGAAGGCATATTTTCATAAACAAAAATAAAATAATTTCACTTAAAGAGCAACTTGCAGGTTGAATTTCTTCCTGGATTTACAGTTTATGTATCATGAAAATTATCCTGTGAAAAGTTGATGTATGATTTTATTAGTTTAATGAGACATAAAGACAAAAATTCAGGGGGAAATGTAATCATTTTGGACAGTGCCCTTAAAACGAGCATTTTTTTTAAAGAACTCATCATATTACATTACATAAGAGAGACTTTTGTCTGTATGTACACACACAATTTATTTGTTATTATAATTATGGTAGTAGTGTGCACACTTTAGGTGTGAGAGGAGTTGTGTCCAGGTGGAACAAACAATTTCTTTAATGCCTGGTGTGTTGGTAGAGGTTTCTATCCTGATGTTTGTAGTTTAGTTCAAGTTTTTTATGTCTATGTCAACAAATTGTTTCTGTTCTGAAACAGGTGCAGGGAAGCTTTGGATGCAGGCATGAAGGAGAGGGAGCGGAGGACTAAAAGCTGTGGAGGCCAGCCATCATCAACCACCTGTACTGGACTGCAGCCTCCACTCCTAAAGGAGATTCAGATGTGATGGAGGCCAATTGGCAAAGCGAGGTGAAACATGTTCAGGACATCATCAACATGACATATCCGCATTTCCCTGCTGCGCACATCCACCTCTGGAGGGAGAAGCACTGAACAATGGCTGAATCCAGGTACAGGATACTGTGACATGACCAGAGGACTAATCTTCAGTGGTGCTGGTTGGTGTTTTATCTATACTGGTTCCAATGTGCTCCAGCCATAAAATAATCTGGTGGAGAATGTTTTTAACTATCAATATATGCAATGAATCACTTTTGTTCTTTTGTAAAGAGTACGTCACACTCTGCAGCTCCATCATGTATGAATAAAAAATATTTGTAAATAAATGTTTGAAAATATTTGTTTATGCAGGGTCTATGGGAGCCATTAAACTGGAGAGCGTAGCTACCAGAACAGCATTGGTGAAGGATCTTCAGCTGTTGTCCTCATGACATCAGAGCTTCTCACTGAAGGCGTTTCACTCCCTCATCCTCCACTTTGCATGCCGGCTTCTCCTTCCTTGAGATGTACAGCCTGGAGCTATTGTGTGATCTTTTAAGAGTTAGTGCCACTAAAACTAATGTAGTCTAACAAAGCAACCCTGCCCTCATTGTTGTACAGTACCAGTCAAAAGTTTGGACACACCTTCCCATTCTCTTGAATGAGAAAATGTGTCTAAACTTTTGACTGCAATACTATTCAACAGCACTACAAACTACAGCCTTCAAGATGACCATAAAGTCATAAACAGTTTCAATAAAAACTGAACATTAAACCTTCATGAACGTAGGATTTATTGCAGGGCTGTTGGATGAGACTGCATTAGCTTTGGCTAGGTGTGACTAATAAACTGGAAACTAAGTGTATTGATATATTCCTTTCTGACAATGTCCAAAATGCAGCTTTTAGCCACAGGGTGACAGGATGGCCTCAACACTCTACACAGCACACATTTATTTATATACATATTATATACATATATATATATGTACATATATGTAAATATACAGTATCTAGAGATGCACTGATTGCAATTTTCTTGGTTGATTCCAATTTGCAATTTTTTAAAAGACTGACCTGCCAATTCTGATTTTCTTTCTTTCTAAGAACTATAATTGACAGCATACACAAACATTTTTGTAATTTTTCTTTAGTGGAAAGTTCAATTGTATGTTCATATTAAAAACATTGTTTATTTATTATCAACTTTGTTTATTTATTATCACAGAAGAAGCCACAATACAGTTAGAAATTTCAGACATTTAATATAATTTATTATTTGATTCAGTGTATGTCTTAAATGTCATCTCACTAAATGTGATCTAAATATTTTCCCAGCATATGCGTAACTCCTGATGGAGTCTCTGAGGGAGGGCTTCTCCAGGTCACCAAAGTGTCTCTGAGAGAGCAGCGCTGCGCTGTGCTCCACTGCACCTGGGTCCCTTTCCAGATCCTGCCAACAGATCTCCAAACACGAGGCAGTTGGCCTCTAACTTGCACAGCTTTTAGTGTGAAACCCAGCACGGATGTTGTGGTTATCAGTTTGCAGTTTGACATTATTACAAGTCAGATTAATTCTACAATTCATACTCATATTTACCAAGAGGTTGCATTTTCAGTTTCAGACTGACTCAATTGTTTGTTGCTTATTTGTTTATATTTGAAACCTGGTAAGAGATTTATATGAAATTTGGAGAGAAAAAAATTTAGGCCATGGGCCAATGATTGAGTGATGTGATATTTTTGAATATGTTCACTATTTACTCATGATCATTAAATTAATGATGATTGTCTATCTCTGTGTGTATTCTAATGTAGAACCAGATGCAGATTGAAACATTTTAAACATTTTCTGTTAATAAAATAGCTAATTAAGTATTGCGCAGCTTCGGCCAAATCCACTCTGTACATTCAAGTTGTTTTAAAAGGGTAAATTTGTGTTTTTCATTTGACCATATATGTTTAAAATACATCCAGATATATCATTTAAAAATTAAAGTCGCTGATGGAAAATTAGCAGGCAGTATTTATTTCTTACCTGATTCTAGTCAAAAACAGACAGAATAAAATAGAATATCTCATACCAGTGTTTTATAGGTTAGTGGTTGCCTGCTATTACTCTATTTGTTAAAAAACTAATTGATCATGATGGCAACTTCAAGTTAGTGTTTTGCATTTTAGCAGTGGGATTAAACCCTGGTTTACATTTGTATTATGTAATGTGCTTTATGTTCTTCAGTGCAGTTGGAGAATATTAGAATACACTAATAGCTTTATTTATATAGGTCTGTTATTAGTATTAGCTGCTGATGCCTGCAGGCCCGGACAGTAATGCAGCATCTATTTGATATTCATGAAGCTGCTCTTAACTGCATAAAACGTTTTAATACATCCAAACACTTGGTTGTTACTGTGATAACTTTTATTGTCACCCAAATGAGGCCATTGAAACCCTTTGTAACAACCTCTATCATCCTATTAAAAACTTAGATTAGAAATGTCTCTCTCTCTCTCTCTCTCTCTCTCTCTCTCTCTCTCTCTCCTGTGCAGTGGTGCCGTCAACGTAGTGAGGAGTTAAATCAGACACTGTGAGATATGACTGACCTAACAAGCTGATCTTTGCGCATTAGTTTCTGTTGTGGGTAAGTATCTTGCAAGTAGACAGTCACTGCTAATGTTGGTACTGCCTGATATGTGAGAGCAAACGTTACAACATTGTGAGTTGAAAAAACGTAGCGTTACGTGCTGCTAGCAGCACATCTGCCCAGTTCTCTGCTGGTTCTTACACCATAAGTTAAGGTATAACTGAATTTCTGGCCAATGGCCATTATTTCTCTTAATCTTTGTTTGTTTCTGATCCTTTGGACACTAAACAGGATCAAAATTATGTGTTTGTAGTCTGTCCCATTCATATGAATATATATTTTCAACCTCATGAAAAGTCAGGTCACCAAAGTTATCAAAATTCATCCTGAAGGGGACATGAAAGTCTGTACCAAATTTCAATCCATCCAGCAGTTGTCAAGATATTTCACTCAAAACCACAAACATGAACCTGATGGTAACACTAGAGGGAAGTTCAGGGGATCATTAAGTCATTAGGGAATATTGTCTGGGAACCATGATTAGCTGTACCAGGTTTTGTGCCAATCCATCCAGTAAATCAGTACAATTCCTCTGGTGACCATAAATGTTTGTACAAAATTTATGACAATCCATCCAATAGTTATATTTCAGTCTGGATCAAAGTGGTGGACTGCTCCTAAGATTTGAGTATTTGCTGCTTTTCTCTGCTTGATATATTTGAGTTTTGGACTGTTGGTCACATAAAACAAGTAATTTAACGACATCATATTTGTTGCATTTTTGATTCATTCCTGATATTTTATAGACCAAACTCAATAATCATGAAAATTACAGTAATTACACAATACACACATTAATTGATAATAATAAAATAACAAGTCCAAAAAAAACATCCAAGACATGGTTAATCCAATGCATGAAATATTGAAGATGCTCTATTATTACCAACCACTGAATGCATGTCTTAGCTGATCAACCTTTAGCCGATCATTTGCTCGTGTTGCTTGATATACAACATGTTACACTGCACAGGGAAAGATCTAGTGGACAGAACAGACAGCAGGGTAAAGAGAAAAAGGTTTAAAATGAAGAGGATGATGTCCAGGCTGGGCGTGAAGGGTGCACAGGGGGAAATTGGATTGTTATCCCTCATAAAAGAGTAAAGGAAAAACTGTAGAGTAAAAAAAAAAAGAAGAATTATTTCCTCCAGAGAGATTTTCTATATGTTTCACAATGAAAGTTCAACATGTCCTTCTGCCTACATCCCTGCAAACACATTGCCAATTTTTTGTGCCAGTGACCAAAACCCCTTATAATTCATTCTATGTTCCCACTTGAGGGTCATTTCTGCAAGGCTTTAGTGACCTTTTTTTTTTAAGGCATTCTGGCCTAGTACATCTCACAAAGATATCAAACAGGCTGTTGTAAATATGATATTGTCATACGGTTTGCAGCCACAAAGCTAATTACAGTGTTCGGTACATCTGTTTCTCATTATCTTTTAAATTGTCCTGCCAATATTACAGAAGTCCTAATCAGCCAGGGTGTAACCTTTAAGCATAAATGTACAGAAAAAAAAAAACATTCACAAAAAAATCTATGAAGCAATATAAAGAGACAATGTGTTGGGTATTATCACATTAGGCATGGTGCTACACTACCTTGTGACTGCATGCAAAACAATCTGTTCCATCTGTTGTGTTGCTGCATTTGAGTCCAAAGAAGTTCCAAAAATAACTAAAAGCAATTGAAATCAAATTTGCGTGACAAGCACCAATGAACTGAACAAAGAATTTGAGTTAGCCTTTTCTATATTCTTGACTGCCAATCATCTGTTTAGGTAACAGAAGCAAATTTTATAACTTAACAAGCAAAAGTATTTTGAAGACACAGAAAGAAAAAGAGATTGTTATTGTTTAAAAGAGGATGTAAGAGGTCTTTTCTCATTAATTCTCCAAATGAATTTGATGTGATAGCCTATTTCTTGGTATCATAATGGCCTAAAACTTCTCATCTTGTCATCCTGGTGCTCAGCACTAGATGCACTCAGTGGCAAAAAAGTATTGTGAAAGTCATATTAGATTTGTTCATTGTATACTCATGAATTCCTGAAGTGATGAAAACTTAATTTGCACAAGAACAGAACAGAAAGATCTGGTCTACTATAGCTTCTTCCTATTCAGGGTTGCCAGAACATTTTGTATCAGACTGCAGTTCCTTTTGTTTCAACAGCCAGTTGCAGATGGAGTCAGGGTTAAAATGATCTTTGTCATTCCAGCCTCTGAAACGTAATCCGTATTGACAGTGACAGTAAATCTTTATCAGATAAATCAATAAAGGTCACTCTTCATGCTAGCCAGTAACTTTTTCAGACAATCTTTGCTCTTGGCTTTTTCTCAAACTTTGTCACATTCTGGCTGCTGTCCACTTTCTCTCACAATGAGCCAATTATATCAAAGCAAAATAAAGGTTCAAAATTATCTGTATTATTTGGTTGTTTCATTTTTTACCATTAATCCCATGTGGTGGCACACAGCAGGTCTGAGGCCAAAATAAAAAAGAGACAAAGTGAATACATATTGATAAAACAAGACTAAGAGTCCACATCCACTCCAGCGGCTCTGTGAGGTTGTACTATGCTCTTATAGGGAAATTTCGCCACCTTTTATGTGGATGTCCAATCAGTGTTGATGCTAAATGAAGTCAATTGAAGCAATATATTCCACAGTGTGTGCTACATTGACTAAGCAAGCTGAGTTTTCCTGCTTGTGGAGCCATGCTGGCAGCGCCTACATGTACCAGAATGCACTGCGTGCAAGCTTCTGACATCCAAATCCCTCAAATGCAGCCGCAGCCTTGGCCTCTCTCTGCTGCATTTCTTCGGCTGTATACTCTGGCTCGAATTTGACACGATTTTGAAAACCTTTTAGATAAAACTAAGCTATGCTTCCTGTACTCCAACACAACAAACTCCTCCTGTCACTCCTTTCTCCAACTCTGTCATGGCTGAATATTTAGCTGATTTCAACATCTCAACTCTCGCAAGGTTTCAGAATGAGATTTCTCTTTGAGCAAGACTTGGTTAGACACAGTAACAAACAGACCGGAACAAGCAAAAGGTAAAGAAAAAAGTTTTATTTCTCTGTGTGGACCTTTCCACACAGAGAAATAAGGGGGGGGATTTTGCCCCTTGTTAGGGGCAAAAACAAACACTTTTAGTGGACAAAGGCCTACATTGACGGGGCGCAATTGCCCCGTTGGATTACCTAACAGCCTGTTTCACGGCTGCCCGCTGAAGCACTCTCGCTCAATATTTAACCAATTTCAAAAATTGTTGTCCCCATTAGTCACTTAGACACAAAAAGATGAGAAAATAGGACCCAGGTTGAAAAATACCAAAGTTTCCCTTCAACTAAAAAGCAAAAATATCACCCTAATGGTGGCATTAGAGGACAAGTCAAGAGACCATCAAAGTCATAGCCTTCATCCTCTGGGGACCATGAATGGTACGAACGTCGGTATGAAATTTTATGGCAATCCATCCAATAGTTGTTGAGATATCCAATAGACATCTATCCTAAGAGCCATGCCACTAGCATGGCTAAAAATTATTCTTAGCAAACAAATTTATAGCTCTGTGAATGACAGCATGGGGCTCATAGCAATGCTGGTTGGTCACTCACTTTAAACCACTCTGGTCTGGTCGGGTGTAAAGAGCAGCATAGCCTGTAGCCACCGCTAATGAGACTTTTGTATTCTCGCTCTAATTTAGCTTAATGATGTTCGGTCAGCCAAAAGGTTAATTTTGGACACTGTAGGACAGGTTCCAGAGTTCCTCCATCTCCTGTCAGACTGCAGCACGTACACATTATTTTCTCCATTGTCATGGCGTCAACACCCAAAATATTTGGCTCTCTCCACTGTCTGGAATCTACGGTCATTACTGATAACTTTGCAGTGTGAAACGACCCATTCATCCATTAATCATCTGTCCATCCATACATCTTTGCTATATATCCATCATCGATCCATCCTCTCTTGTTATCATCTGCCCCTCCCCTGCTTGTCCAACTCATCTCCCCAGCCCTCTCTTCATCCATTTACCCAAATTTCAATCCCTCCATCCCGATATTGATCCGCACACATTCATCTATCCTCTATGAATATACCTATCCAACCATCCGTTCCTCCCTCCTTCCTCCCCTTGGCTCCTTATCCCAGTTGAAGGGCTCCTACAGCAAGACTTAACACGCTCCACTACCTCAGCCGTCCCTGCACGTGAATGCACACACACGCACGCGCGCACACACACATACAAAGGCACTCCCTACAGGATGCAGACGCAAAGACACACAGACATCGTTTTCACAGCTCCCTGAGCAACTCAAATGGCCCAGGACAGACTGTGCAGAGCAGCAAAAGAGAATAAGAGAGAGAGAGAGCGAGCCTCAGAGAAAGATTGAGAGACGCAGTGAGAAAAATTACAAGGCAACAAGGGCAACAATGATACAGAGAAAGAAAAATATAGTGGCACAGAATAAGAAACCAAAAGAGAAAGAAGGAGAAGGTTGAATAGAATAAAAAAAAGGACGTCACACAAATTCTGTCTCTGAAGATGTTTTATTAGGAGTAAGCTTACAGGTGATGGGAGGACGGTTAGATCATTAGTAGGAATAGAATTTATTTCTGTAGCAAGAAAAACAGCAAAATGAAAATTTATAACTGCTCCCACCTGAAAACCTTTCAACTTATTTTTCTTGCTTTTTCAGCTTAATATTAAGTGTTCATAACTTTCCCGACCCCTAAAATCCATTAGACTCAACAAAATATCAGTCATTCTGAAAATACGCCCTGTTATCTCTCCAGATGGGAAGTGTTCATCTGACACCAGTCATATTTCCATCTCATAATTATGTGTAATGAAGCTCAAGGCATAGCTATGCAGTCGCTCGCCATTATAATTCAAGCGCTCCTTTGATGTAATAAGATCAAAACGACTGTGCAGGCGGAATATCAGGATTCACGGCAACAACAACAATAGCGACAACTACATCAACAGGATATGAGTTCTCAGAGAACAATAGGGGAGCGTTTCACCTTGAGGGGTAAATAACAGTACAGGAGCAGCAAGCAACGGTAAGTCAGCACAACAGTTTGAAGTGTTTTTAAATTAAAACAGAGAGAGAAGCAAGTGTCTGTCTGTCTGTCTGTCTGTCTGTCTGTCTGTCTGCCTGTGTGTAAATATTGAGGCAGCAATATTTGGCCAAACACCATCTCAGCTCATCCATCAGCAGTGGTCACATGCAAGGTCAGCTTCCAGCACCGTCGATACACATCTTAGCAGCCTGTGATATCGCTCAAATCCAGTACATGACCTTTGTTGCATGTCGTCGCCTCACTTTCCTCTCGCTCTCCACTGCCGAGTGTCGATATGAGACCGACGGCGATTTCGAAAGATGGGGTCAGGACTTGGGAATATGATGCAGGAAGACTGAAATTGGCCACCAGAATTGTTCTGAAGAAACAAGCAATCGAATGCAACTGGCTGCAGTAGTGTTGTCAGTGCCCTGCAAAGCTGCAGTTTAAAATGTAAGGTTTTGAGGATTTCGGGGGGATGCAGTTAAGGTTATGAAACTTTAGATCTATAAAACAAATTAAAAACATTAATGAGTACGATGTAGTACTTTGTAAGACTAACCCCGTTGCTTTGAATCATTCAAAACAATGTTCACTGCCATTTTTCATTGTCTGGTTGTTTGTTTTCATCGGTTTTCACTCACTCTACAGCAACAGAGGTCAACAGGTTTTTCAGAATTTTTCATTGGAGGGGCTGTTAACCAGCACAGTGGAAATCAAGACATATATTTTATGTTTATTTCTTTTAAGAATAAAATTGATTTATGACACTGATTAGGATTGTATCTGGGGGAAGATGTCGTTTTTCCCACTAGTAAGTGAGGGCTAACAGTGTTACAGCTTATTGTAATACTCATTTGGCTAAAAATGGCTCGTACATGAATATACGTTCTGTGTTGCATTTACAAGGATACAAGGCTTCGTCTATGGTTGGAAGTACAGTTGTTGTTGTTGTTGTTGTTGTTGTTGGCTTAGAATAAAAATGACATAAACATAATGAATGGAAACACATTACAATTTATTTTTGGTAGGTTTATTAGACTTAATTTCAGCACCATGCATTGTTCAAATAGCTTGGTGCAACCATGGTTTTAATGCTTCTCCTGTGGGGGCAGAATTAGATGTCACAAGGTTATTTTAATTGGGATTTATGTCAGCCTTGTATTTATTTTGTTATCTACAGTAGATTTGTGAAAAATTATGTAAATGTTTTTATGTAAACCATGAAAGTCTGAGCTGTCACTTTCCGTTTTATAAATCCACAGCTGCTGTTGAACGTACCTGTCAGACAGTGTCCACAGTTTAATATTCAATTAGTAATGATGAGTTTAAATTCAAAATTATAAACTCAAAGTTCAACATACTTTTGGAACTTTAACCATATCTGAAGAATGAACTTCCTGTCGCTAAGCACTACAGGCATGTCTTCCCTCGTAATCAGTTTGGGCAGTAGAGTGTTACTTTTTTTTTTTAAAACATTACAGTAATGTGATAACTTTTTGCAGTTATGAGTAGTAACACCTACAACATAGTTTAAGATTAAGCCACGTGAGCTGTGCAATTTCAATGAATTGGAACAAACTGTGTTAGTTCTCCATTGTTCAAACTTGATTTTTTGCAAATGTGACACCCCTACTTTGTTGAACAAAAAGCTGTGGGTGAATTGTGGGTAAATTGTGGATAAATGTTAGAAAAGATGACCGTAACTTCAAGAGCTTTTTGTATTCTGATTGGTAAACCTGTATGAAGTCTGCTGTATTTCGTGTAGTGTTTTGTGATACATTGCCTCTTTGTTTCTTCCATCCCAGGTGAAATTACTGGCACTGCCGCATATTTTTTGTGCTACTATACAATGTAGTGCCACTGTCACACACAACACTGTTTCTATACTAGGGCTGTTGGAATGAATTTTGGGAGTCGAATATAAATCGAACATTAAAAAACAAATTCTAATTGAATGTTGAAATTACTATTCAAATGTGTATTTTCACATTTTATAAATGTGTTGGCTAACATTAGCAGATCTCGCTCTTCTCGATTTGGCCTACCCGCATGTGAAAACGAAATGCTTTTGTCATGTCTGATGAACAATTAAGTTTTCTGAGTCTAACTGAATCACAATCTCATGTTCAATGTGCTAACGTTAACCTCTAATGTTACAATATCAGTGCTGTAGCCTGCAGTACTGGGTTTAGACACAGAGCTCCTACTCACGCTATCATTTGGGCTTACACTGCATCCCGACCCAAATAATACACCACGTATTGATGTAAACTAGCACATACTGATGTGGATTTATTTATATTTCAATTAAGTGCGTAGTTTAATTACTATCCAGTACAATGAAAGCTAATTTAATATTTATATTTTAGTGAACATTATTAATTTTGTGCCTAAGCTTAATCATTACTTAGCAAGAAAGCTATCACCTGTTTACTGGTAATGTAGTAATGCCCTGTAGTGGACAGAACAACCACATGCTGATAGTGGCATTGGCGATGCATAAGCCTGTGTATACAGTGTATAGGCACATAGTAAATATTAATAACAGGCTACATTTGAGCATTAAAAATTCAAATTTAATTGAAATATTAAAAATAATGAGGAATGAAATTGGATTATATATAGAGGAAGACTGACAGCACTATTCTATACAGGGGATGTGATTTCATAGTATGTGTCAGTTTCACTCAGACTATAGAACAAATAATCCAACTGTGTAAGGGTTCAATTTATAGCCTCCACTGAGCTGTGGAAGAATATAGATTGAGTCAGCTTTTCTGACTCAAACAAAAAGATTTCACTTTTTACTGATTCCACTTTTCTTGAGTTTCACAAAGTGTTTTACGATGACAGCGTGAGTTGAAACAGTGTCATGGATTTGCACCCTCTGTGTGAGCCTCCAAATGCTTTCACAAGACATGCTGTATTCTCAACCGGGAGAGAAACTTGTGTTGTTCATACAATAAAAAAACATCTGGGGCAGAAAATTGCAGTTTATGAGAGAGATTTCAAAAGAAAAAGCGTAGCCGCGGTGCAGCAGTGAGCCTGGTCTTTTGGAAAAAGATCACAAAGTCAATACATCAAAAAGTTGGACCCAACAGGAACATTTATCTTTCAGTAAGGTGTCAAACTACATTAAAATATCCTGGACCTCTTTTAACCCGATGTTCATCACAAGAAAGAGTATGTCTTCTTAATTCAACAAAGTCAAGGATCTCCAAAAAATGTGGGCAGAGAGCCCAATCAATGCTGAGGCTATGACAGATTTTGTATTCATCTTATCCTTTTTCCATCTGATCTCAGGAACCCACACTGACAACTACAGGCTTCTAAAAACATTACGTGAAGGAGACATGACTACAAATGCTTTCCATTTCAAGACAACATGATGATGATGTGTTATATATTTACTTTCCAGTATAGTACTAGATACCACTTTTGCTTGGAATATGAAGAAAAAAAAAGTTTTTCAGCATTTCTAATGATTTATGTAAGACTAACTAAAAGAGGGTCTGCAACTCTCTAACACACAGACAACTAACTGACCTTTTGCTGAGCCCCATCCCGCTTAGTTATTGCTGCTAGCCTGTCAAGCTTTCTGTTCTCACATAGTACACACAGTTTACAAAAATAGGGGTAGATTTACAACTCAAAATTCATGGTAATTTCATAAACAATCCTTGATCCTTGATTTCAGACATAAGTAGACAAAAGAAGGCCTCTCATATCAGTTAACACTATCTCAGATAACGAGTTTGGCTAGGTTTGGTGGAGTGTAAACGTCTCCAAATCCAGTAGAGCTGCTAACATTGGCCTACAATCTGATATAAGAGCTTGAAAGTAATGCCATGATACAACAGTAGGTAGTAAGCTAGTTAGCCTGACAGTCTAAGACTTGCAAGCTACATTAGTGCGCATAAAAACAGTTGTATCCATTCATTCACACTTTGCTCTTGTATTGTCTGTTTTGAAGAGAGTAACAAAATAAACTACTATCCAAAGTCTTCATGTACACCTATTCAACATGCGGAGAAATCCAAAGCTTGACAGGCCTGCCACGCCTTGTGACAGTTGCTAAGCTATGACTGGACAATCAGTGTTCAAGGGAGGGGTTCAGCAAACTGTCAGTTACCTTAAAGGGAACCTAAGATGCCTTTTGTGATTTTCTGTAATTTATATACTGCTATAATGTGGGATTTTTATGTTAAACATAGCCTGCTCTGAACCTCATCTCTACTTTTCAGTCAGATTGTTCATGCATGCCCACAAACGGCTGTCCGTTCTGTAGTTTGTTCCATGGGCTGTTTGTGTTGTTAACTGACATATTTTGGTTCGGATTCAGGCTTAAACATGTATGAATTTTTTTAAGTTTATATTTTGAGTAAAGAACAGAGCCAACAGACCAATCAGAACAGTGGGCTCATCAGGAGGGGCCTTAAAGAGACAGGAGCTAAAACAACCTGTTTCAGACCGAGGTTGGCCTGAGGGGCTGCATAAACAACCAGTATCAGATAAATAAGGAGTTTTTTGAACTGTAAATCATAAAAAGATATCCCAGTGCATCCCCAGACTCAGAATATAGACCTGGAAATGTGCATGTTATATCCTCTTTAAATGTGTTATCAGGAGCTTTAAGTAGGACTGAACCACCTAAACGACCACATGCTGCTGTTACTCTTTGTAAGCCATTAGGGATCAATAAGTGAAGGATCATGGGAGAAAAGCTCTGTCACGTCCTGATGCTTAGTGATACACCTTGTCATCAGCAAGCAGCAGTCAAACCTCCAGGCTGGAAGCCTCTAACAGCCTTCTGCTCAGCACCTTGGACACATTCCAGCATAAAATACACTTTACTACATATTTTCCATTTCTAAACTTGGCCTATTTCCAAACGCTTAAAGTATTGACCAGATTTAAAGACTCCAGGTTGTGCGAGTTATGTGCTGTTTGCTGACAGTTTTTGACAGACTTTTTTTGGCTGATGGATTTTTCCTTTTCAGCACAACAAATATGGCACCTCATTTACAACCCTATAGCATGAGTAGACTAGACACAATTTTTCCCTTACATATTTACCAGAGCTCCAGACATTCCTGATGTGTCCTTGTAAACTCTTCATCTTTGACAGCTTCTGTTAAATTAGATTTACCACACTTTGGAGAGTCCAAACTTTTGACTGGTACTGTAGAAAAAAATGTGGGCTGTAGTTAATGCTGAGTAATTTTACGCATGGTTGTATTTAGTTTCAAGTAGAAACCAACTGATGCAAATAAAACTTGTCTATTTGCATATTTTAAAATAATCAATACATTAACAACAACCTTGGAATAAATTAAGTTATAGCAATAAATAAATGTGGATTGATTTAGGTTCGTTTCTATGACCTTCACTTAGGTTGGGTATCAAAATCTTCTTCTGAACAGGAGAGGAGACACACATAAACTTTTGATCATGTCGAGTTTTCCGACACTCCCCTGGAGATGACTGTTCACCATGACAACAGACAACCCTGCATATGCACCCAGTGTATTTCTGTCAACAGCAGTGTGAAGCTATGCTTGTCCTGCAAGAATTTCAAATAAATTGGCAAAGCAGAGCAAATACAAAAATCAAGAACTAAGACAGACAGAGGGGAATTCATTCATTCAGGAAGCAGAGGTGCCGACTTAACAGAGTTGATCCATTTGTCTGACCTACAAAACATGTAACACATGCAGCACCACAGCCCAAAGCCCTGAAACAAACTGAACATCTCCAAGTAAGGTCTGACTTTGAATAGCACTGTAATTGTTTTGGGAGAGTTCAGCCACTGCAGATATAATTCCCGCAGTAGAAATATTACTTCTGCACCGTTGCAAAAAGTGGTTGATTGGCGTGTTTTTTTCCTGTCTTCACCTTCTTCTGCAGGTAAAATGAACTAGGGAGGTTTGTATTATGAGTCTGATGTTAGTGTACTGGTTTCAACTCCATGACCTCAAAGATTAAACACAGTCATGTGCACTACCTGCGGTTATTAATAATATTTTCAAGCAAACAAATGAGGTCAAAAGTGGAAAAAGAAAAAAAAGTGCCTTCACTAAATGGTATCTCAAACAAGGCAGGAAAACAGCTGTTCCAAGTTTTTAGTGCCTACTGCCTTTAAAAACACCTTACCTCCATTCACCTGCAGTTCTTCAAAAAGCCAGCCATTTTCAAGACACTGTATTATTATTGACAGCTGAAAGCCGGAAAAGCACAATAGCCTGTATTTGCCAAGAACCACCTGAACAATACGGTGCCAACTTGGACTGATCTACAAGGTTCAAGGTTTAACGTTGGACTGATTTGGCACAATGTAACTGCCTCCAAAGGACCAGCAAGTCAAAGCTTGTTTTGTGCACAGACTGTATTGAACACATTAAATGAATTGCCAGTCAAGCCAGTGGCCAAGTTGTGATGGCTGCTTTCCTCTAAGCAGACAGAGAGAGAGCGAGAGAGAGAGAGAGAGAGAGAGAGGAGGTGGAGACAGACAAAGAAATGAAAAAGGCCAGAGAGACATACTCAGAGAGAGTGGGCATATATAAAAACATAGAGACCTGGGGGGGAGAAGAGAGACTGACAAATTAAGAGACTGCGAAAAAGAAAGAGCGACAGAAAATCTATACACTCGGAGCTGAGATTGTGTGTGGCCCTTGTTGAAAGCCACGTTGTACATAAAGGATAGCAAAGCCTTTTTATCTCACTGAGTTGTGGCGATGAGGAAGGAGGTCTGAAGATTATGTTTGTTGCTGGAGTGCAGGAGCTCTGTTTGCTTTCAACTCAAAACCGCTCTCAAAGTGGATTTCCTTCAAAATGCTCAAAACCCAACAGCGTGAGATAGCTGCATATCCAGTCTACAAAATAACTGACTGAATATCACTAATAAGACAATACAGGGGGAACCTTTTGCAACTGATCCATGTGTGGTCCCCCCACACCCCCCAAAAAATAATTCCGACTTCTGGGTTTGAATGATTGCACATTTACTGTGTTGCAATCAGGTAACATGTGCGGCACAAATGCAGAGATACCATTTCTGCATTCATGTCGCTGTTTCCAAGTTGTAAATTATTCATTATGTCCCTCAGTGGTGGAAATGTCACAGGAATGTACTGTCACAGACAGACAAACCCTGTGTCTCAGATAGCCTGTGGCCGCTATACATATCTAACCTTATAACATGTACAGAATCTTTATCTTGTACACTTGTGGTACAAAGATAAGTCTATTTTGAGCGATTATATGAGAATTGTGCAAGAATTTGCTTGTTTGTCCTGATTAAACCAGTCTCTGGCAGTCTATCCTAGGCTATGGTGTTTTATTTTCAAAGATCAATTATATATCTACTCTATTGGATCATGAATTAGTACGTGACTGTAACTGTGCACTTATGCAAGGTTATAATTCTATTCTGTTGCCTTTATTCAATTAACGTACACACCAACAACATAATTAATGCTCCGTCAACATAAACACCCACCGACCGTCTGCACAAGCTTCACTGAACCAGCCAATGGAGCGAGGACTCCAGTTGCCGTCCTGTTACTTATCACGCCATTGGATGATTTAGTCATCATCTTCTGTGACAGCAGCTGGTGGGTGTGTGGACTGATATAGCAACAAGGACCACAACCACTGCCACAGAAAGTGAGTCACCGGCAGCATATGTGTATTGGTTTGTGTGCATGTGTGCATATGTGTATGTATGTGTATGTGTGTGTGTGTGTGTGTGTGTGTGTGTGTGTGTGTGTGTGTAAAAGTGCTGGTAAAAACACCACCTGATCGGCTTTAACATCTACCTCTGATCTCGCAGCACTAGAACATCCTTCTTACAGTTTGCATGTGTTCATCTTAATATTACATTTAAAAAAAAAAACCCTTGTAGGTTTAATTAAACCCTTAAATTGGCATATAATTAGGAAAATTAAGTCAGTAATTATTGTTATTTGCAAACTCATCAGGGCTTTAATAACCTGATCACAATATTTCAAAACAAGCTCCTGTTGATAAGTTCTTGAGTTCTTTACAGTCCAAAACAGAACTGAGAATCCTTCTTTAGTTGTTTTTTTTACCCTCGTTTGGGCAGCGTATCCTCAGTCATACAGACATTTTAAATCAAACAGCACTATTATTTTTTAACATCAACTATTAGTCTTAAAAACCACACGCACGCTCTCTCTCTCTCAATTTCACCTATAGAAAGAAACAGCGTCCCCATTTACAGCACAATGGTGTGTTTCATGTATGTACAACACACGTGGCGAGCTTGTCGCTGTCCTACTGTTGACTTACACAGCCGTCTTTTGAATGAAAACGTGCACGGCCCGTTTCGCAGCACAACAGACAGTTTGCAAGCACACGCTCATACACAATGAGAGTCATACACATTAATATCCTATGGTAAATTAGGCGATTTTCATATATCTTTTACTGAACAAACCCACACACATGGCGGCTTCATGGTGTCTGTGACAGCGTCCTATTCAACATGACAATAGGTCTTCAGTTTACACATACTCACTGTAGCTATATGACTCCATGAGCTAAGAATGCTATAGCTCAGGCATTTCTCTTCATGTATATGCATTTGTGCACATGTGCTATTTCTTATTCTGTATCACAATACGTCTACAGTTTCTATACACACTTGAAGGAAAATTGCACGCTTAGATCCTTTTATAAACCATCAATCTGTGTTGTTAGTAGGATTTTCTTTGTGATGAGTGGCCTAAACCTCCCTCCTCTGCCTCTACTTGAGGTAGGGATTACAGACATTTTAAATCAAACTGACAGCACTATTATTTTTTTTAACATTAACTATTAGTCTTAAAAACCAATATTTTCAAAATAAAATATCTCCTAAACTTGTCAAAATATCAATACCTACTTCAGGATTAGTGACATTTTCACCACAAGCATGTATTGGATAGTGCATATACTGGATATTGAATTCAAATACCCCCCACCCCCCACCCCATATCTCCCCAGGCACAAAACCATTGAATGGTTTAAGGAATTTTAAATGAGTTGTGTTACAAACAAAAAAGAGTAGTCTCTACATGTTTAAATCAATAACTACAGTGATTTAACACCCAAAAACCGGTAACCATAACGATAACTACAAGACTAGGACGTATGAATGTGCTGGCAAACTTTCCCCCCGATTGGACTGATCGTGCTTGACACATTGTGACGTCAGCTGTGAAGCAGACATACAGTATCTGCACGCTGTATCATTGATCTCTGCTCAGCTGTAAAGACATCAGCTATCTTAGCAATTAACCTAGCTAATGAAGCGGGAGGAAAAACTGCTGTTAAGAGTTACACAAGACATCAGTTCCACTACATGAGACATACTGACCATTGTTTTACAGTCTGAGAGGTAAACTATTAGGTGGAGGCCAGGGTCCAAAAAGGAAGTTTTTTGCTTACCTGCCAAGGTGGCTGGTAGATGAAAAAACTTTACCGGACAGACAGATTTTTTTCCAGCCAACAATAATAATTAATTTTTACTATTGCAATTTGCTGGTATTACTATTTAGCATGTCATCTTGGTCTAACATGTGATTCTCAATCAATGTTATAGTAGTGTGCAATAATAACAGTAGTAACTCTAACTGTATGCAGAAATATCAATTCAACTGTTTCATTACTTAAGTGTAGCACATTTGAATGGATAAATTCAGTGTTATTCACCTTTAAGTGCAAGAAGGATCATTTATTAAGGAGTCTGAGAATATAACAGTTATAGAAGAATTAACAACAAGAAGTAAAAATAACCAGTGTTGGGGAAACTACTCTGAAAGCATCGTTTTACAAGCTACCAATTACTTCACACTGGAAGAAGCTGAACTACAAAAGAGAAATATAGCCATGTTCTTGGAGCACCTGAATCACTGTATCGCCACCTCTCACAGAATCTCCTCGATGACAGTGTCAGAGGATGAGACCAGGAGGGGGGGTGTTGCATTGGCCGTGGCAGCAGTGGTCTCTTCGATCTGAAGTTCGCCTGTTTTCTTTTTCTTTGCAGGGGGCTCCACCCCCGCAATAAATCTCCACATAGCTAGCAGGGTTTGTTTCAACTGCCCGGAAGAAAGCAACAAGTACCTCATGTACTGTAACCAAAAAATCATGCGGTTTTATGACTGACTTAATTATGTACTATGCACGACACATGCAGCACAGAAGATCTAGCAGACTGAAGTGACAGCAAACCAGCAGCTTCCTCAAGGGCGTGAAGGAAATTCATTTTTTCCTACTGGCCAGAGTGGCGGGTGGTCTCCATAATTTACTCGCCAAAGACTAAATTTACCCACATTTAGTGCCTGGCGGGTTTTAATTTTGGACCCTGGTGGAGGATCACACAGCAAAGGCAATTACTTCCAGCAAGAGGCCTCACACGGAGGCAAAAAGGCTGTCTTTTAATTTGTGGTCAATTAGTTCATTTCTAACCAAAATGGTTGTGGGTGGTGTGGTTTCCTGTGGATAACTAGAGGCGTGACACTGCTAGAACTTGTGTAATAAATATCTTGATATCCTTATGTACTTGCAGTGTGGAGAGATGTGTGGATTTCACCATAAGGAGGCGTCTGTCTAAATGGCAGCAACTATAACAGAGCTAACTGTGCGTGGCCAAACTGTAACATACAGTAAGTGTTAGACTTCCAGCTCAGCTAGTGGTGGTATCAGCTGGCTTAGCTATTACAACAGTTAACAGAGCAAAACATGTTGTTGACTATGGCATAGCATTAGTTCCACCGCATTACACACAATGACTATCACTGTGACAGCATCTCATTCACAAACACGCACACACAGACACACACACACGCTCTCTCTCTCTCTCGATTTCACCTACGGAAACACACAGCGTCCCCATTTACAGCACAATGGTGTGTTTCATGTATGTACAGCACATGTGGCGAGCTCATCGCCGTTCTGCTGTTGACTTACACAGCCGTCATTTGAATGAAAACGTGCACGGCCCATTTCATAGCACAATAGACAATTTGCAAGCACACGCTCATACACAATGAGAGTCACACACATTAATATCCTATGGTAAATTAGGTGATTTTCATATATCTTTTATTGAACAAACCCACACACATGGCAGCTTCATGGTGTCTGTGACAGCATCCTATTCAACATGACAATAGGTCTTCAGTTTACACATACTCACTGTAGCTATATGACTCCATGAGCTAAGAATGCTACAGCTCAGGCATTTCTCTTCATGTTTATGCATTTGTGCACATGTGCAATTTCCTATTCTGTATCACAATACGTCTTCAGTTTCTATACACACTTGAAGGAAAATCGCACCCTTAGATCCTTTTATAAACCATCAATCTGTGTTGTTAGTAGGATTTTCTTTGTGATGAGTGGCCTAAACCTCCCTCCTCTGCCTCTACTTGAGGTAAGGATTTCCTTCATTTCCCAGAGTAGCCTGGACTCTTTGCTCCTACTGCAGCATCTAGTCTTGCTGACTCTATGTTCAGTACTGTAATGATGCTCCTTTGGTTTTACATGTCGCCAATGTGTGAGGAGCTTAATTTTACAACTGGGAAAAAGTGAAAGTCATGCACTTCACTCAAAATGTATCATGCAGTAGGTCTATTGCTTTAAGGTTAATTGAAGCTGCACTGATCAATATTGTTATAAATAACAATGGGTCAGCTGACTATGTGTAATGTGAGAAGGATCATTTGTAATGATGAACACACAGTGAATGATCACCTGACTCTACTGGGCACGCAACTTTACTGTTTTGATTCACTCCATCTGCTCTCATCAGCCTCGTTCCCGAGTGTTTTCAGCAAAAAGTTCTGATAAATTCACTGTGTGCAACCTGCCAAGTAGCAAATGTAAAAAAAATTGCAATGAGGTGGTGATTAGAGCGGAGCATTAAGCAGCTTAAGAGCCGGATTTTTTCCTCAGGAGTGGGTGGAGACAAAAAAACGAGCAAAAAGGGAGCGTGAACACTGGCCTGAAACACAACTCCAACTAAAGTTTCAGGTGAAAATATTAGCTCTTCTGAAAATGTCTCGTCCATATATAAGATCATTTACATTTGGCCATTTTTCTGTGGGAATAATTAATACACACCACTTGCCCAAAAGCTGCCTCGTAACAGTGCTATGATAAGTAGGATTTAACCTTTTAATATAAAGGTCTTACAAGACTGAACTGATAAGATCATTTGTGTTCTCTCCCCACACATCCTCACATATATGCACAAATACACACCTACAGAGCCTTCCCTCCCTCTCTGTTGTCTTGCCTGGCACCAGTTTCCATTGACACAGATGGCGATGGGAGAAAGAGAGATACAAAGAGAGACAGAGAGGGAACTGCAGCAGTTGATTCCATGAGTTTAGATCAGATCTATTCCCCCCCCTTTACTGCAGCCGTATATATTTTTTTCCCATAAATCACATGTACCTGCACCATACATCTATTCATCTGGCATCCATCCCTACTTTTCCTTCACTGCCTCCATTCATCACTCCTAGCTTCCATCTATCCATCAGTGCTCTAAAAGGAATCACAGTACAGTCTTGGAGCTCCCACCAACAGCCATTCATCCATTCACTCCGTCAATTTATCAATCTGTCCCTCAAACCATACCTTACATTGTATCATGACCTTTCACGCACCTATTAACTTCTGAAATGGGACCTTTCAGTCATCCATCTTTTGTCACACATCTATCCATCCATCCCTTGCTTTGTGTCTAGCAGTATAGAATCACATAGGTGAGGATGTGTCTTGTCTGATTCTCTGTCATGACTTTTTTTTCATTTAAAAGAAAAAAAGCTTTCTTTCTCCCCATTGATCAGTCCATTTAGTCCCCCTCCCACCCCTATTATAGGGTCAATAGTAATTGTGACACTTACCAGCTGCATGCCACAGATGAAGGCCAAGGTACATCTGCCACTGCAGCACCCCATGGTGTCCTCTTCCCCTCTCTCCAGTGGGCCACGTGGAGAAGAAGAACTCTGGGTAATTCCCAAATCTCCAGCTGGACCTTCAAATCCAAAAGCCCCCCCCTGAGGGCCGTCTGGCTGGCTGGCAGCCCAGGTAGAGGCACTCGCTGCTCAGCCTAAGAGAACAGAGCGCAGCCCCTGTACTCTATGGAGCTCAGGGGGATAAAAAGCTACTACTTCATTCAGATGGGGGGATTACTGACAGGTAAACAGCCTGAAACGTGGTCCCCTGGATTTCCAGCACCCAGGGGTCAGGGATGAAAGACAGAAGGTGGGCCTTGGGTATGATTCAACTTCTTGATGTATCCACGGGGCTTGGCTGCAGTTGAAGGCAGTTTGACAAATCAGGTGGTGTGGTGCATTTTTTTGATTGATTGGTCAGCACAAAAGCAGAATTAATCCCTATTTCTTAAAAAAAAAAATGTGGGTCTCTTAACACACATAAAACTACCTTTAAAAATGAAAGTAATCCCGCAATTCAACAAAGACTCTCCAGATATGTCCACACAGGATCCACTTGTCCAAACATCACCTGCTGGGCTACAAAGTCCGACCGACAATCACATCGATTAGTCGCATCCTTATCAACATTGAATACACACTGAATTAACGCGGTCCCGTACAGTAGCCACCAACACGATCACTGAAAGACTTAAAAAACAAGAGAGACGGTGAGATTAGATGGGTTATATTCCGCAGATTAAATGCTCTCTTGTTTAATAATCCGATTGAGCGCTACTTGGATATAGCTGCTTGAAACCACCTAATTTGTTTTAGGGTGGAGAAAACAAGTGAAAGTGGTCCCTGCCTGCTTTCATAGACGAGCTCCTCTCCTCTCAGGGGAAGTATCGGGCTTGTAGCGGCAACATCCTTTACTGTTCATTCACTGAAACAAAACACAGCGTTGATTATCTCCCAACACCGCGTTTGTAATCCAATATCTTCGGGGTTTTTTCTTTTTTTTTTTTTATACCCCCCTCGAAATGTGTCTTTTTCGCCACTCAGAAACTGGCAAGTAAAATTGTTGCTAGATAGGATGTTAGTGAAATGTCAACAGCCGCTGGAAGCTGGTTTCTGTGGCTAATAAGTCCTCCTCCTCCGGTTCATCTCCTCGTCAGCTCCACAACACACAACCGCCGTGTTGTCAGCCCCCCAGTCAGCCGTCGGTCGGTTCATTCACCGCCTCGTCCGTTACAACGAATAAATCTCTAAGCTACACCGAAAACAGAAAGGCATGTCCACATTTCGGATGGAGAGGGGACAGGCTGACATTTCAGGTCGAGGTAAGTCTCCAAACGTAACGTTTTACACAAGAAAAAGAAAAAAGAAAAATGGCGACATGAGCAAAATAACGTCTAAGTTTAGTTTTGTCGTCTCAGGGTTGTCTTCAAGGAGTGGGGAACGGGGAGACAATGGGAACCGGGATGGACCAACGGACCGAGAGAGACAGCCGAGAGGAGCGTCTCACGCCTGCCATCTGTCAAGTCAAACACCGGGAAACAACATGGCTGTTCCGGTAGGAAGGTTCAAAATAAAACCTGAGAGGAATGCCGAAGAAAACCAGCTCCTTCTTTTGAAAAGATGTATGTAGCTAGCTTAAATGTTTGTGGAGCAGCTAACATTAGGAGCTAACAGGCTCAACAGCTGATGTTGAAGCACCCTTTGTCTCCTAAATATCTTAATCAAGCAGTTAGGTAAGAAGTATTCAGATCTTTTATAAAGTACCAATATAGCAAAAATACTCCGTTACAAGTAAAAGTCCTGCATGAAAACTCCTACTTAAGTACATAACTATTAGCAGCAAAATGTAGTTAAAGTATTAAAGTAAAAATTATAGTTTGGTCCCTCTGACTCATATATTATTATATATGATATCATTAGATGTCATATATAATAATATATCCCCCTGGATTTGGAGAGAGTTGCTGCCCCAAGTGGAGGAGTTCAAGTATCTCGGGGTTTTCTTCACAATCAAGGATAAGATGGAGTGTGAGGCAGCATCAGCAGTAATGCGAGAATTGTACAGGACTGCTGTGGTGAAGAAAGAGATGAGCCAGAAGGCAAAGCTCTTAATTTACCAGTTGGTCTATGTCCCAACCCTCACCTATGGTCACAAGCTTTGGGTAGAGACTGAAAGAATGAGATCACAAGTACAAGCAGAAATGAATTTTCTCCGGAGAGTGTCTGGGTTCAGCCTTAGAGATAGGGTTGGGAGCTTGGAGAGTAGAGCCACTGCTCCTTTGCATTGAAAGGAGCCAGCAGAGGTGGTTTGGGCCTCCTGGACGCCTCCCTCTGGAGGTGTTCCAGGAAAGTCCAGCTGGTAGGAGACCCCAGGGCAGACCCAGAACACACTGGAAGGATTACATATCTCTCTTCTGGCCTCAGAACGCCTTGAGATGAACGCCTTGGGATCCCCCAGGAGGAGCTGGAGGGTGTTGCCAGGGTGAAGGATGTCTGGGTTTCCTTACTCAGTCTGATGCAACCACAACCCAGTCCCAGATAAGCAGCGGAAAATGTTTGGATGGATGGATGAATGGATCATTAGATTATTAATACTGAAGCATCAGTGTGTAAGCAGCATGTTACTGTTGTAGCTGCTGGAGGTGGAGCTAGTTTGAACTACTTGAACACAAATCTGTTTTCAGTTTTTGGACTTTTTCTCTAATCTTTGATTTTTGGTGAAATATTGGATCATTTGAACTTTAATTGAATTGAAACCATGTGAGAAGTTTAGCGGAAAAAATCAATATTTGGTGGAGCGGTTAACAACTCATAGATGTCTTAATTGTGACCCTGACAACACACTGCTTTTGTAAGACATCAAAAGCCAAAAAGATTGGAAACCACTGGTTTCATCTTTAACAGTGTCTTGTATTTTAAAAGCTTGTTATATTATCCATTGTGTCAAATCCTCATCTGAAAAGCAACTAAAGCTGTCAAATAAATTTAGTGAAGTAGAAAGTACAGTATTTCCCTGTGAAGTGAAAATATAAAGTAGCATCAAATGGAACTATTCAAGTAAAGTACCTCAAAATTGTACTCCAGTACATTTTCTTTGTTTTGGTTGCACTTAAAGGTGTTTGTATGATCAAATACCCAAGGATCCAAGCTTGCTATCAGAGCTGATCACATGGAGAGAAATGTGGTGTTTGGCTCAAGATGAAGTGTATTGAGTAAAGGGACGTAAGACATGCATTGGTATTTTCTCTTTAATCGGGTCTGTTTAGATTGGGTTGTTGTGGATTTAGTCTCTTTTTGGGAAAATTAACATATTCATTTCTGTTGAGGTATAAGTTTTCCATAGGTCAGCTTCAGATTGGTTGAAAAATTTTGGACCTATGAGTACTACACTGCACTTGCACCTCTGGTCCAAAACTGCCAAAACTGGTTAGACCCATGTGGGCTTGGATTGTGCACCAAGTTTGTATTGCACCTACAGTACCTGGAAATCATAAGCCATCTGTTTTTACACTAAATGCACCTCATCACTGCTTAAGCCTGCATAATTTGCATTTGTATAACATTTTCAGCCAAACTTTATCCATTAAATGCACAGCAAATAGGCTATATGACCCAAACATCTGGTAGCCTTAGTTATAAAACAGATGTAGTTTACACTGAGGGGTTGTATTTTTTCTTAAAATGTTTATTGTCTCTTGTTCATAATAACGTCTGGTCCCCGATGATGGTATTCATGTAGAAATGGAGCATATATCTTTGCCTGCTTTGCTTTGTTAATGTTCAGTATTGATATGTCTAAGAGGGCAAATGTTGAGCAGGCATCAGGAAACACAAAGCAGCATGCCAGGCTTATTATCTCTATTCATTTTATAGTTCTCGTCTCATTACTTATTTCAAACTGACCTCGAAATAGCTCACTCTTTGGGCTGTTTTATGCTTTTATCTTGAAGGCAGACGTGCCTTACTTCCATGCTAGTCGCAGCTGCCTCTGGCTGACTTGATGAGGCTGATGTTCCGCTCGGCAGGGGAGCGGCGGGGCTCCTTTCACTCAATGAGACACACAAACAGCCAGAGAAGTGGCTTTGGTCGGTGTGCAGCTGCTCAAGAACATGGCCTTCGACCATTATAATGTCTCTCTCTCTTTCTCTCTCTCTCTCTCAGTGGGGAGTCCTTTCTGAGTTGTCAGGATAGTCATTTTATCCTCATTTCTCATTCACTTAATTGAAGGCTGAAAGGTTTCCTGATAACCTGCTATTAAGGCTGAATATTTAAAAAAAGGACAGGGTGTTTAAAATTTTGATTTGGCATTGCTCACAACTATCCATCATGGAAAGAGCCTTAGGTTAACACTTCACAGAGTGATTGTCTCATTTATGAATGACACTTAATTTTCGCTCGGCGGCTCTATGTTATTCCCACATGTGGCTGTAGTTAAGCAAAGGCATCACAAATTAAACAGGCAAGTGCTCCTGAAAACAAGTAGTTTCCCCCTAATTAAAGGTGGGGGTGTGTGTATGTGTGTGTGTGTCGTGGGGTCACTTGTGCCACTCCTGTAAAGCGGCCGGCAGTTTAAACAGACACAGGGGTGTAGAGGCTATCACTGCTTTAGCTATACAATATAATGGCCTGCTTTCCCCTCACCATCAATCTCTGTCACAGTCCACCCCTCCCACACACACCCAGGAAAACAACACACACATTCAGATGCACACACGGCGACTTGCACTCGCATGCACAAACAAATGCACACACACACACACACACACACACACACGTTGGAACCACACGCAGTGCGACAGGAGTTTAATTATGCCGCTAATCTTGAGTGACAGTGGTATGTATAATGACTGATTCCCCAAGGCCATGTGTCAAAGCATCCACCCATTCACCCATCCATCCCTTCTTCTATTTATCATCTTACCTACTTAGTCATCCATCCATCCACCCATATTTCCACTCAACGTCGCCCTTTTTTATCTTCAACATCCCTCAACCTCTCTTTTCATATCATTCCCTTCTCTTCTTCTTCTCTTTCATCATTTACGTGCCCTCTCTAATTATTCAGCCTCCCTAATTTTCCCTTTCTCGCACATCATCTGCTCTTTTGCAAGGGTTACTGAACAGGCCAACTGGGTCCATGCCCAGGGGTCTCTGACCACTGGGATCTTGGCCTCGGTTCACCTGAAGGTTAGGCCCCTGGTGGTTAAAGGTTTATTGGTGCAGAGGTGAATATCAGCACCTCTCAGCTGTGTGTGTGTGTTTCCGAAAACCTGAGTGAAAAAGCTATAACAGCACACAATATGAAATGAGCAGTACTGAAACTGTTCATGGATGAATGAATTAGCCAAGAGACAGAAAATGAATCAGCAAAAAATTTTGGTCATTGATTAAGTGTTGAGGATTTTTTATGCAACAATGACAAAAATGGACCGATTCCAAAAGATGGAAGAAGATTTCAATTTGTGTCTGAGTACTTTAAGGGCTTCTCATCCATGGTGTCTTAAAAAGTTAAAACTGTTTAAATTACATATATAATAATACATATTCTTTGCCATGTTTTATGGTCATTAGACTGTGTTTGGCCACAAAATAGGAAGATTTTTGAAACTGATCAGTTTAGGCTTTATGGGTACTTTACGTGTCATCTCACCTCTTAAACCACCCACGCACTTTCATGTTTCCATTCATTCATCCATCCATCAATAAATACTGTAAGTGTCCCTTGCGTAAAAGTGGTCATTTTGAATCCAGAAGATTGAATTAAACTGGACAGTGAAAAGTAAGACAAGAAAAGAAGGAGGAAAGCAAAGACACACACATTTGAAAGAAAAGAGAACAAAGAGGCATAATTGACTGCATGTTATATTGATGTATTCACAATTTTTATCTTTCAATCTGATTATGATGCATGTATGCTTTCCAAACATATGCCGCTTTCCTGTCATGTCAATAAAGCATATTTTGACTGACAGAGAAAGTGACAGAGAGAGAGAGAAAGGCTACACTTTCTTCCAGATAGTGAGATAGTATGTCTTTATTACTTTATCTGCCTGGACCAGATGTCACCAGATGCCTGCTGCTGCCAGCCTATCTCAGCCCACACACACACACACACACACACGCACACACATACACACACATACACACAAAGGAAACACAGACCTTCTGCCACTCTGACATGCTATACCTCCTATACCTTGTCCTATCTGAAAACAATCTAACTACACAGCCAGGTAGTGAAAATAGCCTATATGAAGGTGGAATATGTGACTGAAGAGTCATATCTACTGTTTACACCTCATGAAATTGAGGACAGACAGACTTTAAATACAATTTGACATAGGCAGAGAGATAAGAGACAGAGGGAGAAAGCAAAATGACAGAGAGAGTAAAGACAATAGAGAGGGTAAGCAGGGAAGGAGAACTTCTGTGCTGAGTGGTTTGGTGTAAAAATAGAAAAGAAAACAGATCAAAGCAACAACAAAAAAAAAAAGCATAAAAGTACATACTGAGTTATGTTTAAGTGAGTAAGGAGTCTGCACACAACTGCAGTAAACACATTTTGTTTTTATCAAGAAAATGTTTTTGCATCAGTTGAATAGTGATGAAAATAGATATCTAATAACATAATTGCTCTTATTTGACTTATATTACTACTAGTGAAAGGGTCAATGGTGCATCCTGTGGCCACTTAAATATACCAACCAGTCCCTCTCCAATTCACCAGTGCTCTCCAGAGTGGAAAACCATTTCTCTATAAGAAAAGGACTGCCTTATGTGTGGAGAAAAAAAAAAGAGTATTTAAGTGGAATATCCTGCTGACTGGCCGATTGTGGTGTGACAGCATAACTCCAGGCTACTCTTGCCTTTTCGTAAGCAGTGTAATACTTGAGCACAAATCAACTTAGCTGAGAGTAGAATTACTGATTGTAGAATGTGCTCCGAGAAAAGTACCAAGTACATTGAAAAGGCTAATCAGTTCAAGTTACAAGGCTACTTGCCTCTGGCTTTCCATCACTGATAGATTTACTTTCATGTTCATGACTTGCACCCATTATCAGACACGGGTAATCATGGAAAAGAATACAGAGAAATGAGAAATGTGTCATTTTTGTTTCATTTTCGTCAGTTCATACAGGTAATTCAGAGCTAAAATCAAAAGTGTTTAGGCAGATAGAGAACATTTTTCAGGATATTTTAATGACTTTTATGTATTTTCAGAGGGCATTTGTAAGGCTGAGAAAGCACCGTTAAGGATGTTAAGGAGTCTGGTGGAAAGCGTCATTGTTTGGTGAAAGCTGCACCGTTTGCAGCGCAGTGTCAGCCAGATAAAGAAAGAGATGTCAGACGAAGCAGGAAGATACAGACACCTGTCACCATCCGGGATGTAAAGGTGGAGATGGCACAGACTCACACATTTTTGTAGGTTCATATCAACAGTATGGAAAGATCTGATGACATAAATTCACTAAAAAAGACAGATGAGTCACACTGTGGAGTAGTCACTGTCTTAAATTGTTAGACTATTTTAATTCATTAAAATTTCGCTGAGCTCAGTCCACTGTGGAGCTGGTGGCCGAAGGGAGGATGGAGTTCAAACTGAGCAACATCTTGGATAATATTTCCTAATCTTTTGATGTGCTTGTGCAGCAAGAGAGCAGCTTTTAGCTGTTGGCTCAGCACCTCCGAGGTGTCTCATGCAGACACTCGGTTTCCAGCATCAGAGTCTTCTTTCTAACAGTCACGGCACTGACAGCAGCCAGCATCGTAAGAATTCCTCTTGCATCCCAACACAGTGTACAAAGGCCAGGATGTTGTCAAACATGAAATCCACTCGGTAAGTGGCGGCTCTGTTGATGCCGAAACCCGAATCACTGCAGATGTGATTTCAAACTGTGGCTGTAATGAATTCAAAAGTGTATTCATCACAGCTTTTATTCACCATGCACAAATGTAAAATAGTCACAGTTAACAGTAAATGAGATGTTTTTTTAACAGAGGATTTTCAATGTCATCCATGGAATGTTTTACAAGGTTAAACAAAACCCTTCTAGTCTGAAAAAAAGTTTAAAAAAAAAACACTCAAACATTTTCATTTTTGTGCCTGCGCATTTTAAAAAACTTCACAATAGCTTTTGCATCTAGATGACACATGCTTAACCTGTAAAGAACTTCGAAGTCACTGCACAATCACATTAACTGGAGTCACGGTTTCCGTACAATCATTTATCAGCTCTGACTACATGTAAAAAGTCGTCCTTGAAATAGACAATTGTATCTCCTTTTAATCACAGTATAGTACCAAAAATGATTGAACTCTCCTTTTTTTGTGCAGTGCAGAAAACACTGAAGTTTCAAAGAGATATGTTGTGCTTGAAGGAACTTGAAGGAATTTGGATGCACTGAGGAGAACAGTTGGTGCCACTCATTAGTCAGACTGACATGTTGATTGATCTCTGAGATCAATTTCCTTGACAAACGCAGAAAAAATTGAATGTAATGGTTAGGTGCCGGTTGTGACTGAAATATCTTGCAATATTAAGCAATATTTTCTTAATTAATCCAAAAGACAGGATTTTTTTTCTTCCCATTTTTGATTTCCACACTTGAAATAGTGATTCTCTCTGACAATTAGCATTAATACACTCTTCAAGCACGAGTGATCCAACTGCCAAAATGTCTTTTTCCACAATAATTATTACACTATAAGGTGATTAACATAAACTAGATGCATATACTAGACTTGTTGTACAACCGTGACAAAGAGACATTTTTTCTTTCTCTTTCCAGGAACCCAAGAAGTTATTTGTTTTTCCTTTGACTTTACAAATAATGCAGAGTGAAATTATTTAGTCCACTCACATACCAGCCTTCAGCATTTTATTCAGTTTACCTTGTACTGCGAAGACAAGGAAATACAACAGCAACACAACCCGACCAGGAGTGTTAAACACAACTAGAAGGTGTCCTTTATAAATCCATTTTAATTTCCACACAGAATAAATTTCGGCTTCTCAGTAAATATACTAGTAAAACCTGGGTCTGTTGAATGCTTCTACAGGTTACCATGCAAATACAAAGGCAGCGGCAGAGTGTGTTTTTTTATTCATCTGCTGTGTGGAAATAGACATTTATGCCATGAATCACACAGTAATTCAGTTTGATTTGTGCCTCTTGTCTGAGGAAGCGCTTTTCCTTCTTAATAGGCTGCCCTCAAGTGTGTGTGTTTGCGTGTGTGCAAGTGCTCATGAGGAGTGCATGTATTCAGTCATGTGCGTGTGTGTGTGTGTGTGTGTGCCTGGAGGGAGAATAGGAAGTGCTATTAGACCTGGATATTGCAGCAGTAGCTCATGGGAGCTCAATACAATTCAATCATTCATAGTCATTGTTATCAAGAGCGGAGTCTAAATGTATAATGTAAATCACAACAAGCTTTAAGTCCCATTATCAAATCCAGCCCTGGGTCACTTTCTATCCAATATATTTAAATTTGCAGTTTTTGCATTTTATTAATCATTTTCAATCATTCTTACGTCCACATTTGTTACCTACTGTATGTCTTTAAAGAATGCTGGAGTATTTTTTTCTGGGTTAGTTCTCCTATGAATACAGAATAACTGCCAAATCATCCCCGAATGGATGTTACTTTACTTGAATGAATCACAGGTTAATTTCACCTTTTAGGAGTTTCCCCCTCTGGGAAAACGATTACATCCTTAATAGTCTGAAAGTGTTCATGTGTTTGTGTTTGCCAGTGGACACATGCACCCTTTACTATAATATGTTTAAACAAATGTCCATGTCTTAAAGGGTACATTCAACCAAATAACAGAAAAACACATTTTCCCTCTCACTCCTAGTGGTATCTACCTATACAGATAGATTTTTTTTTTTTTTGGTCTAATTTTGAGAAAGACCCTGTGAGATTTCTGCTTCATTTGTCAAGGTTTTGAGATATTGGTCTCTGTAATTTATGCTGCCACCACAAAAAATGGTGAATGGTGAATGAATTTAATTTGTGCTGCTCAGAACATTTAAAAAAAAATCAGTAGCAGAAAGTCTTTCTAGATTTCTCATAATCTTCTGAACACCATTTTTATAGGGGCTATTTCTTTAGTGGTGGTTGTTCCCATGAAAACTGTTCATATTGTGGTGTGCTGATTACAGGGGTGGGCAGGTTGAGTCCTAACGTGTCAATACTACTGATACTATGTAAATCTTCTTTGCCAGTAGGATCAATACCAAAAGACATGGCTCCACCTCATGTTAGATCACATTGTGGGAGCTTGAACACTCGTCTTATAGTGCTGCACTGTTCTGCTTCCCTGCTGCTGTTGTGTGAACGCACACAGAGATCTCCTCATTAGCTCAGAAAATTCACACAATAATCATTTGTTATTTAGCATTAAAACGTGTCTCATGTTTTAACATGCATGAGATTAAGAACTTAACAGAGAATAGTAAAACAAATGCCTACTGTTTGTCAAATTATTTAGTGGTAATTCAAATATATTCAGAAGTAGCCTATAAATTATGCACTCACCTCATGAATCATGACACGTTTCTCTCATCTATATGATATTACATTAGCTGCTTTTAATAATAAAAGTATTGATATCACTACTGAATCAATTTTCCTGGCCCTGATATTACTTGGTATTGAATCGAAACAAAATTTAGTAGTATTGCCCATCCTTTATGGATTAGTAAGACATTGTTTTGGGAAATAAAGGTTACTGTGGAAGATTTTAAAATGTATTTTTTTCAACCTTTTGATCGACACAAACACAATTGCATTTAGAGCGAGCAGAAATTGACCAATGTCTCAAAACTTGGACAAACAAAGCAAAGTAAGACAAAACTATCTGCATGGTTAGATATCAATAGAGGAAAGTGAAAAATATGTTTTATTGTTATGTAATGAACTAAACCTTTAATATTCTTTGTATTAATTAGAAATGAGCTGTGTGAGTCTCTGCATGCCTATATGTTTTTGTGCCCAGTCTGGGGTCTGTGCTATGAGGCTTAGACAGATGATATTCTTAGTATAATCAATATAAAGTAAACTGTGTCAGAGTATTTCCAAAGTTAGTGAAATGGAGCGGGACATTTACAACCCCTGTCTTTAATGATGTAATGAAAAAGTCCAGACAGGGTGTAAGAAGACGGAGAGAACAAAGTGATTGGAGCAAAGAAAAGGCTGAGCAACAGAGAGAGCAGAGAGGACAGTGGACTGAGATGAGAAAGATATGGAGGCAAGAGATGGACTGATAAACCAGACAGAGTGAGATGAGAGAGAGGGGACAAATTAATAAACTTTGCAGCAGTTTGAGAAGAAAGGGCGACAGAAGAAAACAATTAAGAGTACATAGAGGTGCTTTACGACAGCGTAGAGAAGGCAGATGAGCAAAGGACAGACAGAGAGGAGGAGTAGGGTAGGGATAAAGATATAGAGGGAGAAAGAGATGTAGAAAAGAGGATATTGATTGGTTAAAAATGCATGAGGTGTCTGGTGCGCAGCTCCTCATTTCTAATGGCTTCTGACCAGACAGTCTGAAGCTGAAACATTCATCTCCCTGAATAACTGTTTTTAATTGTGATTTTTATATCATTTGCTCTACTGAGTACGCCAGTGAGTTGTTCAGTATCTAATACAGACACTCAGTGAATAAATCGGTTATTAACTTTTTAATAAATATAAATCACTATTTCAATCAAATACCGGCATTGAATATTTGAAGTACTGTAACCTTTAAATACCCGTGTGATGAGAAGGTGGTTCAAAATGTCAACTCCATGTTTACCTACTGTCTGTGTGGCTGTAAAAGCACTGAAACAGAAGCTGGAAACAGAAGAGGTGAGGCGGGTGATGTGTAATTTCTAAAGTAAAGATGTATGTCTGTCCCATCCAGCCGAGAGCTCTGTCCACAAATAGAACCAACACTGACACTGACGGATAGATTGGTCTGTCGTCCTCACAGGCATCCAGTCAGTAAATCGGTTCTTGGATCAGATCCTTTACTTCATTCTCTCGTGGCGGTTTCTGCTTTTTCTCAGTGGCTTTGTTTTTAATCAGCTTAATGTCACTGACATTTATCAGCTTTGGTGGAATTGTCTGTCTCTTTTTTTATTTCCTATGACAAATGTTTCACTTTTTTTTTCTTTTTTTGTCTCTGCAACTTTGTTTAAACAAGACTAAGTGAACAGCCACACTAGTAGCTCTGTGAGGCTGCACTTAGGCACAGCCACGCTTTGGTTTAAATGCTAATGACGGCACGCTAACATGATCACAATGACAACGCTAACATGCTGCTGTTTAATAGTAATTTGCATGTTCACCAGCTCAGTTTAGCATGTAAGCATGCTAACAATTGCTAATTAGCGCTAAGCACAAAGTGCAGCTGAGGCTGATGGGAATGTCTTGTTTTTGCAGGTATTTGGTCCCTAACGTAAGTATTCACCAAAGTCAGTATAGTTCATCCTTTGGGGACCTTTAATGTCTGAATGCATAGAAAATATTGTTAAAATGATGATGCAAATTCTGCTTAATATTCACTTATTCATTATATGTATTATTAGTCCCTGAGCTCTAATTGTTATTCCTGACTGTGACTTTAATTTGCACTTTCTCCCTGCTCTCTGCTGTCTTTCCATCTGTCTGGTCCTGCCTCTGCCAGTACTGTGTTTGACTGTGCACGTGCACGTGTGTGCATGTGTATGTACAGTATAATTAGCAGTAGGTTTTCAGGTCTGTGAACGTGTATCAAGACACAGCATGGTTTTGTGTCTGTGGCCAGCAAGTGCCAGTATGACGGAAAGAATCGCACGCCCAGCAGATCAGAGTTAAGATGAGAGGACTTTCACTTCCTGGCCAAGCCACACAGCCAAATTTACCTCAGAAGCTCACAGGCCATCCAGGTACTTGTTGGTTACATCCACCTGGCGTCCCTTTCCATCTGACTGTTTCCTGTGAAGGGTTGTTCGTTTGTACACAGCCAACTAGGTTTGTTGAGGCTGGCATGGACAACACAGTGAAGAGCCAACACAAATGTAAAACAGGCTTTAGAGGTTTGGGTGACCAGGTTTTTTTGGAATTAAATGTTTACATAATGCTTTACTGCCTGATAAAATAAAAAACATCAAAATCAAATAAAACCTGACTAATAAATCAGGTTATTTTGGTTAAATTAAACATAAAATGTAATGAAATATAACATGTTTTATTACATTACATTAATTTGTCAGACGCTTCAGAGCTATTCTATTATACAAAATGTGATATGTAACTTTAAAAAGAATAGATTATAACATTGGCTTTAAAAAACCCAAAAGTAAAACAAAAAATAACACTAAAACTGGGTCGAAACAACGCTTTGTCTTGAGTTCTTTTGTTCTTTGACCCAGTAATTTTTAGTGTGTAAAATTAGTATCTCTTCTGTTCTATTCTATTCTATTCTATTCTATTCTATTTTATTCTATTCTATTCTACACCATGCCATGCTAACATATTGTCACTCCAAGACAGATATAATAAGCCCCAGGCCCGTTGGATTTAGCAGCTTTCGTGCTAATACACACATCAACTCCACTGTTTGACATAATTATCTGAAACAGCAAGAAATTTTTCCTGGCCAGCACACTCGGCCTACAAACAGCGTATGTGTGTGTGTGTGTGTCTTATCCCATCAGTAGTATAGCTTTGGGCTGGTTTACATTTGCATAATGAAGTCAATAACACTGGCCTCCTGGGAGGGAGCATGGTGACATTATTACTAATTTAATAAGAAGAGCTGAGATTGTGTGTGTGTGTGTGTGTGTGTGTGTATGTGTGTGTGTTTGGGGAGGGAGGGAAACAAAGATGGAGAGGGACATGGTGAAGTAGAGTGAGATCAAGATAGATAGATGCAAGAGGTGAAAAGAGAAAGAAAGAAAGGGGTTTCAGGGGCAGAAGAGAAGTGTAACTGGAACAGGTTGGATAAAGTAAAAGAAAGGACAGAAAAGGTGAACAGCAGAGTAAGAAGGAGGGAGATAGGGAGGACCAAGAGGTGAGGGTGAAAGGAGGACATAAAGTTAGATAGACAGAAAAGTGTGGAGGGAGAATGGAAGAAATGAGAGAAAGGAAGAAAAGGGGGGGGAAGGGTGCGAGAGAGGGAAAAGCAGAAAAAGATAAAGCACATGTGGGTAGGTGAAGAAGTCAGAAAGCGAGAGGCAAGTGTTACCGAGAGACAGAGATGTATGGTTGATGTGTTCTTTACTTCTGTTTTAATCACTAACTCTGTGTCCTCGCTGTCCTCTGCTGGTTAAAGGCCTACAGCAGTGTGCGAAACAGTCAAAAACAGGTAGCTGTGGATCCACAGCAGCATTACTAACACAACACACAGTGGATGAGCCTCCTAAACAAAACTGTCATTTAAATCCATGCAGAAATTATGCCTTTTATAGCTCACTCAATGCCAAGTAAAGACAATATAAAAATGTATTTTCCATCAGCATCTCATTTACTGTGAGTGAGACTTCATTGTGTACCTCCAGGCTGCCACATACTCTTGAAGAATCCCATTGGATAATGAACGACATACCTGTCCATTATTCTCATTTTACTGTTAAAGGGGATACGGTGTGCACATTTCTGGGGCTCTACTGGAATATCTTCAAAAAACTCTGTATTTAAGTATACTGGCTCTTTATTTTTCTTTTCTCATTCTTTCTCATGATGGAAATGAAAGCTTCTCAAATACATCTGTACATGTTTGAGCCGCAATCCAATCTGAAAATATATGAGTGACCTTGGCAACAAAAACTACAGAAGGCATGTCTGTTTCTGGGCATGTGTGAACAATCTGACATCATAATGAGGAGGAAGTAGAGATAACATTTCAAAGAAGGCATTCAGAGCAGGCTGAAGCCCTGGCCTTTGACTCGCAGGCAGCATTTCTACATACACTCACCTCACCAAGTTTTGGACATTTGACCATGTTTAACACAGACATCCAGCATCACAACAGTATAAAAATAAAAGAAAATCACAAAAAGCATGTTATGTCTCCTTTAAGAAAAATGGCTGAAAATTTATGCTCAAAATATACTTATTGCTTCTACTGTCTTCAGTGGACACATTTCTAGTATCGTTTGACTTGAGATGTTCACAATACATCTCTTTCAAAGCAGACATTTTAACTTGTTATAGCAGGAAGCACAGGTGTAACTAAAAACAATTACGATGGTGTGATCAAATGTAACAGACACACACAGGTGTTTTCACTTATTCTAGTTAACTGCACAGGTAGACGTTGGGCAGAGTTATGCTGGTGGTCAGCGAACTTCAAGAACCAATATGAATGTGATAAAGGTGTAACGTCTCCCACTCTAACAGGTACAACAAAGCTAATAGGAAGGTCAGACAGATGTCTGTACACACTACTTCGATGAGTTGTAATCAGGCAAAAAAGAGAAAAAAAACTGTGTGGGTGGAACATGGGTGTATGGAGCCAAGTTTTCCAGTAAGCCATGGCAGTGAGCCAGCATGCACAATACCAGGACGATGAAACTAGCTTAAGTAAATGGAATGCAGCCGATATTAAAGTGACATGACATGTCAAAATATCTGCCGAGAAAAAGGCCAAAATGGGAAATTTATAAGTGCTAGATATGAAAGGCAAACCAAACACTGAAAATGTGATCTTTTAGTAAATAATACATCATTAATGGATAATACCTTTGTAATCTTGTCTGAGAAATATTAGCTGATTAAACATTTGTACATGCAGCAGTGAACTTTTTTATATACATATATTCTGTATATACAGTACTGCCATAATGCCATGAATAGTTTTTATTATCAGTTAACTTCACACAAAGTTCAGTAAACAAAAGAAACTTAAATGAAATCACTATTTGGTGCATGGGACCACGCATTGCCTTTTAAAACAGCTCCAGTTCTCCTTGGTACGCTGGCACACAGTTTTTCAAAGTACTTGGCTGGTAGGTTGTTCCAAGCATCTTGGAGAACTTGCCACAGTTCGTCTGTGGATTTCGGCGTCTCAGTTGCTTCTGTCTCTTCATGTAATCCCAGACTGACTCTATGATGTTGAGATCAGGGCTCTGTGGGGGCCATACCATCTGTTGCAGGACTCTTTGTTGTCAAAGATAGTTATTTATGACTCTGGCTGAATGTTTAGGGTCGTTGTGATGCTGCGGAATACATTTTGAACCAATTAGAGGCCTCCCTGATGAAACTGCATTATGGATAAGAATCTTAACATCAAAAGTGCCTGAAACTCTTGCACAGTACTGTATGTCTTTTGCATTTTTGCCTTTATTGGATAGTTTGAAAGACACAAACAGGAAATATAGGGCGCTAGAGGGTTATCACGTGCAGCAAAGGTCCCTGGCCAGAATTGAGCCACATGTTGTGCCACCAAGACGTGCAAAACAGGTAACAGATTTAAACATGGTCACATTTGGACATTGCCAACATCATCAGAAAGACTGTTCCGAGCATGTGTGGTGCCAAAATGCCCCTTCCTCATGTTTTGTGTTGATCCTAGGAACAGTGGTCCATGTCAGACAACCTATAGTGTTTTATCTAAAGGGTTCACACAGAGAAAGCATGTGAAGGTTTGTAGATGTAGCAGCGTTTTAAAATCAATTCTCTGACTTACTGATGACCAACAAAAAGCTTTTATTCAACTCAGACGTTTGGACATACAGCAACAGTAATTGGAGTCTTACAGGTATAAGTTGAGGTCATACCAATAGTCAAACATATGTACAAAGACTTGTGTATGTGAAACTCTGTTTTCTCAAATGTCATCTTAATGTGAGTGATGTGGTCCTACATGGACACAAAATGTTCTGTATTTGTGTTTTTGTCAAACCACAACCACACAGTACTGATGAAGCAGATTTTAACTGTAAATTAATATTAACTAAGTATATTTTTGTTTATGTTTAATGTTGGCAAGAAAGCTTGACATTGCTGAAAGGCTTGAAGTAAGTAGGAAGTCAGAGTGAAGCACATTCCTGACAGGACCATTGAGGAGATGAAGTTAGAGTGTAGTTAGGAAGTTTCAGTTATACAATTCAGAGCCTCGAGGGTTTGAGTCTGCATGAGAGGTGAAGCGGTGCTGGATGTGTGACAGTTCATCTTGAGGGCGTTGGAGCGTTTTCTCTGTTCTTATTCAGCTCCAGCTGGGCGTCCCGGCAGCCACAGGTGCGTGCTTTTCCACTGTCCAAGGTGCTGAACAGGCATCAGCAGGGCCAGATATTGCTGCTGCTGCTGCTGCTGTCTGAGGTTCTGAACCTGAGACAGAACCTGAGGAGCAACGCAAGTCCTCTCGGCGAGGCTTTGTCCTAGAGAATTTCAAAGAGACAAAAACATCCTTCGATTCTGAGTGTGATGCTCAGAGGGATAGTTTCATAAAAACCTTTTAAAGTCTCACAAGTATCAGGTTGTTTCTGACTGTCATCTCTTCAATATCCTGAGTTACAGATGGAAGGAAGAATTATTTAGGATCTATCAATGTGTCACTCTGTCAAAAAAGTACACAGCCACACACACACACTCACAGAAGCACACAGGTACTGTAGTGCAGGCATGAACGTTGCTCTTGTTGATTGCTGTTAGTTTCATCAGATTTACTTTGGATGGTTGGTTTCATCAGAACATCTCTCATATAACAGCTATGTGACAAAAAAAAAAAAAAAAAAAATGAAATGACATAAAATAACTAAACATCAAGACTAAGAATCAAAACAGGGCCAACAGTAAACATTTATTAGGTGCAGATAAAGCCATGCAACCTGTGTGCAACTGGAACATTCGGTGTTTATCAGGAAGGAGTTACATTACCTGCTTTTTTTACATCACAGGATATATAGACACAGATCTGGGCTGATAAGGGACTGTACAAAAATTATAAGGGAGCGGTGGGGTCAGAAAAGGAGTATGGTTATATGTTTCATCTTTTTGCCAAGGGGAAGATAGTCTAAATGTTTTGGGACATCAGGGGAATTTGTTTTTTATCACCCAAAATTCATGTTTTATTTCAGCCTTCCCTTGCAAGATTAATTTAAAAAAATCAAATAGTTAAAAAAAAGTAATGGCTGTGGTGTGTGCAGTGGGTCATAAAGGTGTGCTTTGCCTCCTCTCTCTGACTTTATTTGTCCTATCCTTATAATAATATAAATGATAAAAGTAAGTACAACATCCATTCTGTTACGAACTCTGTCTGGTAATTGCTGAGGGAAATATCTGGCTCTTTAGCTGCTAAATGCTGTTTGTTGTTTGGTGCTGTGGGTTTATTGGGTTTATCAGAGCAATTTAGCCAAATACAGCTGCCTACTATGTGTGGAAATGATGCCAATTAGAGCAGTGACAGTGAACCGAAACTGTGAATTTGCCGGCTGTAAAACCAAAACAACTGGATGAAAGATTCTAAAATGTTCTGGAGAGCTGAGAGGGACTGCAGGCTGAGATAATTCTTTGTGGGTTCATCACTAAGAGCGACGCCTTTAACATAGAAGTAGGTATGTGATCCATTGTTTATATGACAATATTGATTACATCTGCAACATATTAAGGTGTAAACTAGGGTACATTGTCTTCATGATATGCCTTTTTGAGTTATTGATGGTGAAACAAGCTTTATCAATTCAGTTGAGATATTGTAGGGGAAGGTGTTGCAGTTTTTTTGTAAGTTAAGGGGAGAGGCCAAAGAAAAATTGATAATTCTTGGGAGGTTTAGAATAATAATAATAAAAAAAAGTTAAACATAAAGTTTACCTCCCTACCACACTCCAATAATTTTTGTACAGTCCCTAACTGTTTCTTGTATACATGGTCCCCATAGGACGTGACGTTTTGTGTGTATGTGGTGCGTGTGTGTGTGTGTGTGTGTGTGTGTGTATGTGTGTGTGTGTGTGTGTGTGTGTGTGTGTGTGTGTGTGTGCGTGCATTGTGTCCCCCAGCCCTCAGCCCCCTCTGTGCGCCCTACATATAAAGCAATCCAGTCCAATGTTAACACCAGCTGCTGTCTGTATCTCTAATTATAGCCTGTGCACTGCAGGCTCCCAGGGCAAGACTGGGGGTCAGGTTACTCCTTCCCACTGCTCTCTCGCACACAGACACACACCCTCGTTTAAACTGGGCCTCAAAAACAGGCTCTGACAGGGCTTAAAACTCACATGGGGCTCTACTAGATATTTATTCACTTATTTACTGTTAACGTTGACCTCTGTTTGACGAGGCGGGGCACTTCAGAGGAAATGTTTTCCCCTGGAGGAACCGCAAAGATGGTTGGAAGATTTTAGAAGTTTAAAGTTCCAAGTAATTTATTTTTCTAGCCAAGGGCACAAAGTGAAAATGTTGGGTCTCTTGACAAAGTCTTGTTAAAACTGGTTCTGTTGTTTTTGGAGGACATCCCCCATAGTCTTTTATTATCTAATCACATTATAAAAGATGATAATTAAAAGAAAATTAGTGATAGCACTACTTAATTCATCTTACAGGTTTAAGGGAAGTGTCTTGATATTTTTACAGTGAATAGGTCAATATAGATGAGTGCAGGATTAAAATAATGGGCCTCCCATCATTATAAAATGATTGATAAGGTCTTCCAAGACACATAGACTTTTAACCCTTTATCTCCTCACTTCCTTTCTTTTTCTCCTCTCCATCCCTTGATGTTTCTCTGCTACACACTGCTTTTTCCTTTTCAGTCCTTCCCTTCCAATCCTCCCCTCCCTCCTTCCCTCCCTGCCTACCCTTCTTTATCTCTCTATTTTGGACGCTGAGAGGGGGCAGGGTGACTGTATGGGTGACCCTTTCTGTCTCACTCTCTCCAGCATTTAACCAGCTAGAAACCAAATCTCAGAAACTTTGACTCAAGAATTTTTTGGACACAAACCAAAACCTACAAGGACAACTTTGAAATGATCAAGAACAGTAAAAACCAAAGAATTGTTCACTGGATTTCTTTTCATTTTCTCCTGTGGGGAAGGTTTTAGTGTATTTTTAGACCCGGTGTGATCCAGCTTAACACAATTGAGGCTCGCTCTTTGCTGCCAGATTTGAGTGTTGCCTCCATCGTCTTCTCTCACAATCAACTGAGGCCGAAAAGGATTTAACGAAGGAGTTACACGCTTGTTTCTATGGTAACACTGCATTTCCCGAGCCTTTGAAGGACTGAAGGTTATCAGTAGACACCCAGCAAACTCAAAGTCCAAGGTACTGTAAAAATCCATTTCACTCTGGCTGAACTTTATAATAATGATCTGCTACTGATGTTCCTGGTTGCTGCAGGTTTATACACATTCCCCACAGTTAGTGTTTCTCAATGCCATTTAAAATGCTCATTAGAATTTAGCTGACAGTCGGGGTGTACAGCACAACTTGGTGGAAAACTGCAAATAGACGATGTTTAAGGTAATTTAATTAACTATGTTTTGCCAGATTAACCAAGGTATGTAAACGACCATTGGTGCTAAAAGCTCCAGTGTGAGCTATGAGCTCATGTTACAGTGACATTTCATTATTTCCTCTCTTGGGTTTTGATATCAGCCATAGTACACATCATAGAAGTCACCTTCATTTCTATCAAAATCTGAAACATTCCCAACTTTCTTGCAGTAAACTGAGTGACACTTTAAATGTCTTTGATTCTTTTTTTTGTTTTGTTTTTTTCTGTTGACATGGCTCCCCATAAATAGAAATACAACAAGCTTAGCAAAATGGTCTCACCCAAAACTATGCAGATTAAATTGTTCTTTTGTGGAGCTAAAGGTTTATGTTTTTCACTGAGAAAAAATCCCTCACCCACGTAAGGATGAACTGTTTTAGTTTTGTTTGAAGTGGTAAAACTTCACAATCTTTTTTTTTTGTATCCTTTATGACTAAAATTCCAGACTAACCTGTTGCTGTATTGCCTCAGGCAGCAATAAAACTGCACATCATTTCACTTTCATGTAACATCAAATACACAGAATTACCACCACCATCTCAACCATGCGAGTCCTTTTTTTCTAAAATCAGACAAATACAATTATGATCAGATAATTATGCCTAAAATTTGAGTATTTTTTAAAATGATCAGCTACTATTTTTACAGTTGATTTTATAAAACATGACTGAGGGGAACAATTTGCATGCAAGGGAGAGAAAATATATGTATGTGAAAGGAAAATGTACATATGTGAGAGGGCCAGAATGAAATATGGCGCTCGCGGCCCCTCAAATTGCTGCTTTTGTATCTGTCCAAGAAGCTTATTTCACAAATCTAAAAACAAACTGAGTGAATTCTTTGATCAGCTTGTGCTGTTAACAGAAAACCAATGGTTTGTGCTTGTGTGTGTTCAACATGCAGCGTGTTTTGTTCACTCTGAGTTGTTGCTATGAAGTAATGATATGACTTTTTAAGCAGTGACCTGTCTATTTGTCATAAAGTTGCTGTATTTATAACAAATGAGTTGCATTTAATGACTCACACTCTGGACCATGCCTTTGTCACCTTTCATTTGCCCTCAAATGCTGGTTAGTAGCCTGCACCCACGTCGTTCTAATTCTGTTCATTCCTTTGGTGTGGAGGAGGCAGCAGCAGCAGTTGCCGTCGTTGTGTTTGTGAAGATCAGCTCAGCCCTTGATGGTAACAACAGGTGGGAACATATGTTGTAAGGGAAAAGTGTTTGCACACTGTGACTGACACTTGAACAGAAATATATAAAACATAGGCTGTTTTAAAAACTATGCTGTAATTACATGGTTCAGAGAAGGATGAAGTGGATGATTGCACATCAGTACAGCTTTTCTGTTCTGTCCACTATAGAACATTTCGAGTCTGTGCTCCAACTGTCTGTCATTGCAACATCGTTTTACCTGCTGTGGATCAATACGCTGGCCTGACCAGCCGTTGCCAGGGCTTCACAAGATCAATGGTCAGCTTTTATATCACACACGCACACACACAAATGCAAGCCCTCTCAGCTCTACCTGAAACTGAAATGAAATGACACGCATGCCAGCCGTTGTTCACTAGATCAATGGTTAGCCTTCTTGGATCAGACACACACACACAAATTCCCATTCGATTGTATGTGTGAGTGGGGGGGGGGGGGGAAGAATTATGTTAAATTGATTTTGCAGTTTGTTATCTGAATGCAGCAATAGAAAGGTCAGTGTGAGACCAGCTAGTGAATCAAAACACATCAATTCTTCACATTATACAACGTTTCTGGATGACATTAATGTTTTGTAAAATAGATAGATAGATAGATAGATAGATAGATAGATAGATAGATAGATAGATAGATAGATAGATAGATAGATAGATGAACTGGTTCACACTCAATCTTCATTCATTTTTACTTCGCTATACAGCACTAATACTGTAGCAGTTAGAGGACATATCATGCACATTTCCAGGTCTATATTTATATTCTGGGGCTCTACTGGAATATCTTTGCATGATTTACAATTCAAAAAACTCCTTATTTATCTTATACTGGCCCTTTATGCAGCCCCTTAGTTCAGCCTCTAGAGGGATTTCACTTCTTTTTCTCGTTCTATACTTGAAATTAAATGAACTTCTCAGATACATACTTGAGCTGAAATGTGATCCGAAATATGAACGTGAACAGTGAAGCCGTGAAACAAGCTCAGCAACAAAGACTACACGGACGGATTTTGACTTTCAGGGAGCATTTTCCTCATACGTTCACCTCCTGTTTTGGCACTTTGACCATGTTTAACATAGACATCCAACATTAGAACAGTATATAAATGACAAAAAAAATCACAAAAAAGCATATTATGTCTCCTTTGAAATCTGTCAGAAATGCATCCAGATGCATCCATTCCTGAATATCAGCTGCTTCTTTATTGTTGAACATCATTGATACCCTGAAGAAGGCATTCAAACACATACTTTTGTCTAGCTATAATATGGCCAATTTATTCATGTGATTGGGTTTTACTCACAAGCAGTAGCATATTGCATCTTATAATTAGGACACAGGCGTGTGGGGGGGCGACATTGTCACCAATCTACATTCTTTTAATTGACAGTTAAGATGAAAACCAAAATGAGAGTCCAAACCTCCACCTAATTCTGTCAACGAGACCGTCGTAATGAATGGTGCTAAATGCTTCAGCTGGTGTGGTGCGGAGCATAAAAGGCTCATGTGGATCAGCATTCTTCAGGGCCTCATTAATAACCTTGAGAAGGGCATATTTCCTCCAAATGAGTCAGCCCTGTTTTAATTCAAATCTCCACAACAGTGTAACTATCACTTTGCATTTGTGGGTAAGCTGTGTGCGAGGCAGGCACAGAAACAAGGAAAAACAAATCATCTCAGGCGTTCACTGCAGCAAACCACATAATGAACACAAACAACCCAACGCAGGCACACAATCATGCTATGACACACGGCCCCCACTGCCATACAATGATGAAAACTTTCTTTAGAGAAGTAATTTGTCTTGTCGAACAGATTTTTCAAAGTGAAATGGAATTTAATCTCCTCATCACCTCGGGTAATCTCTGTCTGTCTCTCTCTCTGTCTCTCGTTGCTCTCTCTCTCCCACTCCTTCCCCTCCCACTCATCTCTCTTCCTCATATCTGTCATTCTCATCCTCCCAAAAAGACACATGCTCGAGTGATTCATTCGTGTCCATGTGAACAAACAGCCGCTGTGCGCATGAGGATTTGGTATCATAAATGCAAGAATTTGTTTTGTTTTCATGCTGATTGTCTTTCTGTGTGTCCAGAAATCTACAGTATCACCCAAAACTTGTTGCTATTAAGCATTGCTTCAAAACCAACGACAAACTGCATTGATCCTGAAATTTTATGGCTTTTCTTAAAGTTGCCCAGAATATACAATATACTTTTTTATGCTTGTACAGCTGGTGCCCATTTTTGTTTGTTTGTTTTGTTCAGGGATGAATTTTACCTATGTTATTAAAAAAAAGTCAAAAATCACTGAAATCATGATGGCTGTTAGAGTGGATTCAGAAAGACACTTTATTGTGTTGTAGATTTGATTTTTAAATGGATCTACATATTTTAAGCAATTTTATAATCCCATAATGACAAAGTGAAAGCATGTTTTTAGATTTTTTTGAAAAGGTATTAAACATTTGGAGCGCCACAGAAAAGGTCTGAACAGCTTTGTAAATGAGAGATTTCAGTTTTTGATACATTTGCAAAAAATGTTTTTTATTATGGGCTAGTGAGTTCAGATTGATGAGCAAAAATGGCAGTTTTATCACTTTGAAATGAAATCTACAACACAATAAAGCCTGCAAAAAGTGATGGGGCTTGAATATGTGACTGTGAATGTTTTTTTTCTCCATAAGCAAATTGTATAAAACATAAAGAATACACTGTCACTGCTCTCTGGGAGCTTCATTGAGGATGAATGAAAGATAGATCTGTGGTTCAGAAGTTTGGTACAGAGACTAATTATGAAGGGAGACTGTGGACACAGTCGTATTCTGTCTTCTGTGGCTCTGAAAGAGCTTTGTCAAGTTTTAGAAAATCACCCTGATGATGACATCAGAGTTATCTCAGCCCGGACTGGCCTTGAAGAGTTTTTTTTTTACTGTGAATTTACTGTGTAACATAAAACCTAACAGAATGGGGACATGAAATTTAAATGAAGTGGGCATTTACCAGGCAGGGACTGTCTAATGTAAAATTGTTGCAAGTTGCACTATGGGAAATGTAGGATCCCTTATTTTTACCAAACATTTTTTTTTTTTTTGTTAAATCTTTCTCTTGTCAGTCCAAATGTTATAGAGGTGAAGCGCAGTACTCATTTGCTGGGATGCTCCTTTAAACATGCTGATTGAAACAGCAGGATTACAAAATGATCAGCCCATCCTCACAAGAAAAATGCCAGTATAGGTCAAAAATTCAGCCAGAAAAAACAACCTATAGTTACATTTGCATGATGGATGCCATCTAGCGGTTGTAGTAATTATGACCAGGGGAAATGACGAAGTTCAGATGACGTCAATCTAACGTGACAAATTTACATATTAGGAGGTGGTGGGTTGGGTGGATGGCTAGATAGATAAATGGCAAAAAGTAGAGGTTAAAAGTTAGCTTTGTTTGTTCCCTGTTTCAATGTATACCATGTTTCCAACAGTGAGTCGGGACAGTTTTTTAAAAAACATAACTTCAAATATTGTGTTGTTTACTGTTGCCATGGTGATGAATGTTCTGTAACTTTAAGGAAGTAGTAACTTTAACCCACACCATGTTTAAAGTGATCGTTTTAACCCAAACCATGATCGTTCCCTAACCCTAATCAGTTGGCTTTTGTGTCTAAACCTAACCAGACCTTAACCAAAGCACTGTCACACTGTAAAACATAATTATTTATTACGATATAGGTGATAGAGGCGGCATATTAGAAAATGCTCCTATGAGTCATTCTGGAGTGCAGGTACAATCGACCTATGTGGCCGTTGTTATTGCACTCTGTTAACTGTTGAGATAGCTTTTAACTGTTCCTCGCTGTCTTACCTTTTTTTCTTTTTTTTTGTAATTCTGTTTTCATATTTCAACTCAAACCTCTATCTCTTTCTTCCTGCTCCCCCAGCTCTTTTCACCAATGAGCAGTCAGACCAGCAATGGGGAGGCGGCCCCTCCATCTCGGCCACATCAGAGGACATTTTTGGATGATGTCATTTTGACCTTTAGTTCACCGATGGCCTGGCTGCTGGTTGTGGCTCTGATCATCACATGGTCAGCCGTGGCCATCGTTCTCTTTGATCTGCTTGACTATAAGACTCTGACAGGTAATAAGAATCATTGTTTTACCATTTTAATCATTTAATAGATTCATTTTTTTATTTTAAGTAAAGCTGCATTATCATTTTTAATTTGACAATCATAATAATTCCATCATAATGTGATTGTTATGTTTCATGATACCTTGTGACACTTTCCTTCCATTTGTGCATTACCCATTTTTCACATTTCTTTCACACATCCATATTTCATCCGAGCATTTTTCAACACCCTCTCAGACATTTTTGAAGCAGACTTCAAAAGTGGACGTGCTCTCATCAAGGTCATCATTTTCAACAACGTCCAATGTGTCAAGTTTGGGGACTCACACAGTCTCATTTTTTTTCTTTTCAACACATGTTGATAACAGCATAACGCCTCAATACGTGTGTCGCTTTTACACAGTTTAAAATAACACAATGTGTGTTTCCCTTCACTTGACAGATGTATTGAAAATGACACACTGGTTTTAGAAGCAGAGATTATTCATTCTCTCCCACCTACATGTTCACTTAAGCTCTAACATTAGTCCACTATTTGACAGTTTATGTACCAGTGTAGTAATACAGCTGTGTACATACTGAGATCTATCCACTCCTCCTCATTTTCACTTAAATGTCTGATCCATACACTCATAGAATGAGAATTGATTGAAAGGGCATTCCTGATGTTAACACGCATACTAATAACACAGTCACAGGGGATAATCAGTTTCCATTTTGATTAAAACACTTGTTAAACTAAAGTAATATTATTTCTGCAGTACACAGACTTCTATAAAATCCTACATGTTCCATGTTATGACACCGAGACACAAACACTGAGAGCAGTTGTGTGTCTTCATATATTTTTAATCCAATTATCTCCAGCTCATGACTTAATTGTCTTGAGTGATCAAATTTTGTTCCCTGTGATCACATTTTAATTACTTCATTGTCATGAGATAACAGAAAATGAATTTTCCTGAGATCGCAACTATGCTGCTGATTGATTAAAGTAAAGTCAAGATCTCTTCTTCAAACATTTTCACTTTCTGCTCGCTGGCACCATGATCAAGTCTCTACAAACCCATTAATTTATATCTTGAGATCATAAGAAACTGCACCACACTCAGCTTATTATTTTTGTAGAAGCATCTGGGTTGATTTCTACCCCAGAAATCAAACGACTGAGCAAGAATACAGCTGTATTATCCGAATTATGCTCCATTTATTATTTACTTTAAATACCCAAGCTAAAGAATTGTAGTGAGATTTAATGTATTGCTTTAATCGTGGTAGAATCAATATATTAGCGTACATGTTAACATGCTCATGTAACGATAGAACCATAGAATAATTGTTCATGTGAAAATCAACATTATTTACAGTTTGACTTGTGCGAAATTGTGTGAAAGGATTATAGGTTGCAGTTTCACCTAAGCTCCAATTATTTCCACTGCTACTGTGCATCTTTTGATACAGCGCCAATTAACAGGTACCTTTCACTATCCCTAATTGGTAGATTTACTTTACGGGTTTGTATATTCCAAGTGATTTCCTAATTATTTCCAAGATGTTTCTCAGAAAAAAACAACAACTATTGTTTGGTACACACAAACAGAAACTGTCTTCAATTGGTATACTTTTATGTAATTCATTTCAGTAAATTGCAAGTGCGACATAGAGTCTTTTCATTCAGCTAGTGTAGTTGAACATGCAAAAGTGTGAAATTTGTCTATAGACGTTTTTAGGACATTTTACAGAAAGGGTGGTGCAATTTAGTAGAAATTATAAGAAAAATGGAAAAAATTATTTCCCAATACTTTCTTAAAAGTAGCTGCTGTGTAACTGTTCATTCTTAGGGTGTTTTTTGACAAGGTTATGTAATGGGAGACATCCTTCACTCATTATAGAGTTGCCAATATGTCGTCTGACTCACAAAACCACACACTGAAAAGTTTTTTTTTCTCTGTTAAAGAATTGTTAAGAATTTTTGCAAATGAACAACTGTGAACTCAAATGAACAAGTGGGGAAAACACATTTTCTGTTTTGCTTTCCACCCTAAAATGTCCTGACTGTTAATTACCTGCAAATTGTACAGAAAATATTCAGGAAATTAGCAGAAAATTAAAGGACCTGTTAAATAAAGCATTACCACAGTCAACATGGAGAATAATAGTAACACATTTATTTTCCTGTATTTAGGAAAAGATTACGTTGCTCTTTCTAGACAACCTCTTGGAAATTATGGAAAATAATTAATAAATAATGGCACAATAAAATAAAGTTTTACCCCATATGTATATGTATGACGGTGAAGCGTCAGCATGCACTGTAGTAATCTAAATAGACCTGGCACACTAAGGTCAAACTGCCACTAATCTTCCAACCACACAACAGGAAATCAATCACTTTGATTTTGTAACAAAGTGTGTTCCAGAGCAAAGTTAATGCACTGTAATAATGACCTTTCTATCAATTCTCCTCATATCTGCTCTTTATCACTCCCACCACAACTACTACCACATATCACCATGCATTTGGACTATCCTACAGTGTAAGGATAGTCCTGTCTCACACACCCACACACTCATCTTTAACTCCTCTCCCCACTCTCCTCCTTCCTTCACCTCCATCCATCCTCATGCTGTCAATCACCTGCCATCCCATCGAAAGAGTACACATCATACTGTGACGACCCCGTGTGTTTATCATCTGGTAAAAAACCCACAACAGCAACGAAACCACTAACAGTTTGATTGCCTTGCGTGTTTGTACTAAAGAGTTGCAGAGAAAATGAAGATATACATAATTCTTGTCCAGTATTTCAATACACAAGACTGGTGCTGCACTATTCTTATAGGTTTAAACTTGTAAACAAGTTGCATTACTGGCCAACCCCCAAGGAGACGTCATCTTTCTGTGAAAAACAAAAATTGCTACAAAATGGAGACAAGCATGGATTGACGCAGCTGTACAGGTTGTTGTGAAGCAACCTCTAGAAATAACAACTGGTTAATTTAGTAAATGCAACTTCCGTGTCGACTGAAAATATTGATTCTTCCTGATGATCAGGCTACCCCTGTTGGGAGATTATTCAGAAAATGCACAGTTCTTAAAAGTTTCAAATCACACAGGGCAGAGCAGCTGCCTTAAATGATCATTTCACCCAAATTATTCAAGGAAAACTTGCGCTTTCCCCCAGTGGTATCTAAAATAGTCTTGCAGATGGTTTTGGTTTGATTTGCTGAGGTTTTCAGATATTCACCACTAAACCCTAATGGTAACTACCACAGCTTGAGCTTGAATAATGCCGAAGTACCTTAAAGTGTAACACCATCAACAGCCACTAGATGCTGGCTCCAAAAAATTCTGGTCCAAACTGACTCCCATTCAAAAAGCAACTTCTCTCTAGAAATACTAAGTCGATACTTTTTTTCGGTAAGTCCTTATGGCCTCAATCGCTAAATTTGGACCCTCCAATAAGTGTGCTGGTGGCCATTTTGGAAATTATTGTTGATCGACAGCTGTGATTGACTTTTCTGAACTTTCAGAGTTTCTCTTTCAAGAATAAACAGTTATTTTTCTCCAGACCTGCAGTTTTTACTGTGCTTGTCGTTAAGGAGTTACACTAACAAGACCTTCACCAGATGCTGTCACGCATCCACTCACTGTGAAAAATGTTCTCTCTTTTGCACCTTGAGTAGAAAATAGTTCCTGGGTTATCCTAAGTAAACAGGTCATACTGTTGAGTGTATTTGTGTGATGCTTTAAGCACCAAAAGGACGATCCTTTTACCCTCCATTGGTTGGCAGCATGTGAAACCAAAACTGTCTCCATGGATTTCACAAAGGGAAAGTGAGAAAATCTGAGTTTTGAGGATTTTGTGGTTTGGGTGAATTGACACTTTTAAGTAATTCAAATGTTGATTTACCTGTTGTGTTTCCTGCTGAAAGCATCTGTTAAATGAATCACTCTTCAATAGAATTTCATATTCAAATTATACTAAGTTTACAATGTAAGCTTGTCATGGTCTGCAAACAGTCTGTGTTTATCCAGCCACTCAGCTACAAATCAGACAAATTAAAGGTAAAACAACACAGAACAGCTGGCTTCAGTGCTACTTGTCATTTGGTGTTTTGGTGGAGAGCACTGTCCAAAAACTGGACCAAAAACAACCAGGTGTTAAAAAAGGGTTGATGTTTGGTGACTGTGAAGGCCATAGCATACGATCCACATCATTTTCATACCACTCATTCATTCTTATCATGCAAAGTACGGAAGCATCTGCATTTGTTACGGTTCAACATTCAGGTTTTTCCTCTAACTTCTCACCCATCTGTCAACTCAACTCAACAATATGTGCGCTCGCATAACAAGTGTGAAATTGCATGTGCGTCTGTGTTTGCTCTGGACCCTGTGAACAGTCCTCAATGACAAAGTAGAAGTGTGAAACAAAAGCGTAAAATCTACACACAGCTGTGCAGCCTCTTTGCCTCATGACAACAGTCAATCTGTAAGCATGTTGGGATTGTTTAAATCATCTGTCCAGTTTTGAAGATTTTTTTTATGACCGCTGACATTGTTCAAGTTGATGTGGCGAACATGAAGAAAACCTAGACAGAGAAAATGGAATACAGAGTCCCTGAATGAGATTTATTTGCATAAATTTCGTATATAAAATTGTTTATAAAAGTATCAAATCTTTTCTCTAAGTGAAGGAAACATTTACTCCCAGTGCGATGATAGTCCTGAGCTGAGGAGGAAGCGCACATGAAAAGCAAGTGTCTCCCGGTACGATGTAGTTATCCTCCATTTTCTGAAGCAAATATTTGCAAGTTGACAATGACAAAATGCTAGGCTGCATTTTTAATCACAAAGCTTTTCTCCCACCATGACATTTCAATAAAGGCCAGTGTGTGTAAATGAAACAGCAAGGAGACATTTTTGGACAATAAAGAAGAAATGCAATTCTCCCTGTCACGAAAGAGCTAGAGATAGAGATGTGTGTGTGTGTGTGTGTGTGTGAAAGAGAATAGTCAGAGAAAGTACAAAGGGATACCAATATATAAGGAGACAGGAGCACACACACTTGCAAAGATATACTGTATAGAAAAATAAGTAATTCAAAGGAGATAAAGGAAGAGAGTATAGAAAACAGCAGGAAGGACAAAATACAAAGGTGTCAGAGAAAGGGAGAAGGTGGAGGAGAGACAAAGAAGCCGCGCCGCAAACAGTGAGAGTTTAATCAGTCACCTCATCAAATCCTTGTTCTTTCTGTCTCTGACAGCAAGGCGGAGGCACAGATTGAGTAATTCCTACAGTAATGTATGTGATTATTACCACTTAGATTGAGACAGATGGAAATGTTACTAGAGGACCATTCAGGGTTTACTTTGGTTTCAAACGGGTGGTAGGGAGGGAAAGAAAGAAAGAAAGAAAGAAAGAAAGATTAAACTCAGATGTTTTTCTTCCAGCTACTTTATGTTCTTTCTTCTAAGAGTGTTTTCAGAGTCTCTTACCTTTCCTTTTTTTGTATTTCTACTGCACAATTTGTACTTTTCATCTCATTTCTTTGTATTGTATCATTTTGATGTGGCTGTTAAACTACACACAAAACTCAAAAACAAAGGTAGCAGAGAAGAGACACGAGATATGAACATTAAAGTAAGACTGAGACAGAAAAGAGATTTAAAGAAAGGCAAGAGAAGAAAAGAGGCATGGCATGACTGAAGAATGGAAGACAGACAGATAGAAAGGTGAGGTGGAGGAGAGACCGGATTAATAAGTAACAAGCAATAAAAGGATGACGGGGAGTTAGGGAAGGGAAAATGCTAGTCTTCTATTCCTGGTGTCCCTGGCACTGTGTCTGGACATGCCAATCAAAGAAATGTCAGCGCATTAATCAGCTGTTTATGAGGATCCATTATACGACTCCTCCACACTGGGCAACAAACAGGCAGAAAGCTTCTTCCACCTGGGAGGGGGAAAATTAAAGAGATCCAGAGAGGAATTCTAAACAGTGCATTTAGCACTTTAGAGCCCACAGTTATCATAATAGAGTAGCTATTCACATGTCCCTCTGAGAGACAAATGCAAAACACCTGCACTGCAGCAGCGGCTATATGATCACAGTTTGTTTTAACACTTCTAGCAGCCTGAAAGAAAGAGTCATTATTTTCACGGCCAGAGAAGCTTACATCAAAGTGAAATTATTATCTCGCTTGTTATAGATACAGAAGAGCAGCTAAACATTTGGGTAGCACAGCCCCTCAGCTGCAAGTCATAAAGTGTGCACAGTGTTTCAGCTTAATACAAAATTAAAACACTTCAGCAAAGAAGTTCAGTACAACATGAAAGTGTCGCAGCAGCAATTAGTTTCCACTAAATTGTTCGAAAAGCTGTGACATGCAGCCAGACTTTAAAGCAAATGAGAAAAAATGTGTTTTATAGAGACTGAGAGCAGCCGCTTTGGGCTAATTTACTGTCGATGGCACAGAGGGGTCAATGTACAAAAGTAAAACTGAAAATAATGAAAATATCTTTTGGTTTGCTTTAAAGTCCAACTGAAATGAAATTGCCTTTTTTTGTCTACTACAGTACAGTATATCTGCTCTGTAAATCACTTGTGTTCTCCCTTGAGAAAAAAAGTCAAAAAGGGAGAAACTTAGATCTTAAATTCTTTAATTTCATGATTGTGCCCCCTAGTTTTACATTATTTAGATTAAATACTGCTTACAAAGCTGGAGTCCTTATTTCAATACAGCGAATTAAATTTTGAATAAGGTGTTAAGATTATAGGCAGAGGGAGCAGACAGTCACACTGAGCCTGATAGCATCCTGCTACACAACATAAGAGCCACATTAGCTTTCTTGCTAAAGTCTTAGCCCAGCCGCCAGAACAAAATGTTGGCATTATACATTTCTGCAAACCACGGATATGTTGAACCTCTACGTTTCAATATGTTTAATACGTAGCATATCAACATTTCTACAATATGTATCATAGGGAAAGTGACGTAGTTCAGATGACATCTATGTAAGCTCACTTCCATGTTAGGAGGAGGCGAGTTTAGGTGGTTGGCTCAAAAGTTCCCGTTTCAACCAACAAAACCGGGTATATTAGTGAAATTAGCATTAGCACTGCTAATGTCAGTTAGCAGGCTAGATAGCCAATTAGCTGCTCAGCTGCTGTACATTTAACAGCATGTACAAAGGCAAGGCAAATGGCTGCCAACCTAGGTTCTGTTTGACATTTTTTCTCGTTAAAGGGGAGTTTTTCTTTGCCACTGTCGCCAAGTGCTTGCTCATGGGGGAGTTGTTGGGTATCTGTGAATTAAAGAGTATGGTCTTGACCTGCTCTATGTGGAAAATGCCCTGAGATGACTTTTGTTGTGATTTGGCACTTTATAAATAAAACTGAATTGAATTGAATTGAATTTAATTTAAATGTACCTGCAAATGTCACTGTATATGTTGGTTTGGTGATTGCTTTTACTGACACACTGCAGTTTGTTTACTTTGTCTCGGTACAATGTAGCACTGGTATCCTGCCGGCTAATGTCAATCAAACAAGCCTCCGACATGCCCCACCAGCCAAAAAGAACATTTTCTTTTTGTTTTGCGGACTCATGGTCTTTTTTGTAAATGTGTTGGACTTACTATTTTGACACAACTGCAACTTAAACCAAAAGTTAGTGACAGACACAACACTTTGGGATAATGTCAGTGGTGGAAATACTAGTAAAAATGTGACTGAAAAGCTGCTTGTGTTGCCGTTGTATCCTGCTCATTCAGCATGTCTTGCATCAAGCATCAAGATAAGTCCTAACATGTTCTGTATGATGAAGTGTGTTCTTTGTGTGATGTTTTTTATTATTTCATCATGATTGCCACATTACAGAGGCAAGCAGGGTGCGATTTGTGAAAAAGACAGAAGAAGGGGAGGTGGGGGTGTTTTTGAAATGTTTTTATTCATGAAAATCAGAACCACAGTGGGCCTATATAGACTATGGAGCCTATTAGGCTATTTCTTGTAGCTCTTACATTAACATAAAATAATTATGAACTTCAATAAAACAATTACGAAACTTGAACTTGAGCACTGCATTTGCAGTAATATTTTAATCCGTTTAAAAAAAATTAATTCATCAAGTAGCATGATATTGTCACTCTCAGCAATATGATGTCAAGTTCATGCCTTGTCCTTTCCTCATCCGGACACATAGAAGATGTGATCATATACGTGATCATGCCAGAATTAAATTCCCAAACGCTCCTCTCAGCACTGTGAATGGCACCACTCAGCCAGACGTGCCAATAGGTCATTCTTTCAAGTCACTGTTTAATTCGGCTCTATGCGCAGCGTGCAGCAAACTTCAATATTGAATGGAAAATAATCACAACATTAGGGTGAGTATTATTAATTTGAGACACCTGGCAAATTGGGACAGTTAAGCTTTGCAATGAATATCTTTTCAAGGAAAACACAAAATAACCCAAAACCAATGCTTATGCATTGCTGAAAAGTAATCTGATTTTTATCCCCACCATCCCGCCTGGCATTGGGATGATTCAGCAAATTTTTCCAGAATGCAAATTTTTGGAAAGTGTCCCGTTTTAACAGTACTCATCCTAGCACAACATGCTATCATCATAGAGATAAATAGGCTACAGTATATGCCTGCTTGTCAGACAAAGGAAACAGCCTGCTGACCCTGTAGAGGGGTCATCCACAGTGTGTCCCCTCTTTCATCCACATCTGTGTAAATCTCTGAGCAGGGAAGGAGGCAACCCTTGGTCCGTTTACTGCATCATCACGTAGCCTAGATGCAGTGTCATCTCTATTGTCACACAAGCGCTGACAGTGAGAGTCCATTTCTGATTTTACTGTTGTTTGCTCTAATGACTGTTGTCATGTTGCAGCGCTTTACATAGACTTTTTTAAATATCCTATTTTTATTTTAGATACTTTATATGGTCTATGGGTGAAGCAGCATAAATCACTATGAGGGGGATAAATTTTTGTCCCCTCATAACTCAGCAGAGGCATGAATATATAGACCAGAGGGGGGGAAATCCCCACCATCCCCCCTAGCAAATCGCACCCTGGAGGCAAGCAATAAATCTAATGCTATATGTGGCTGTGAATGATTGAAAATGTAAAATATACACTGAGTTGAAGGCCTTTGATCAATGTTCTGACTTTATCTCTCCATAGATTCCTTCTTTTTTACTTGTCTTATTCCCTTCTCTGTTTGTTCTTCTCTCTTTTTCTACTCTGTATTCTTCACGTCATGCTGTCTGACTTGATGTCTTGTTCCTGTGTCTCTCTCCCTCAGGTCTCCCTCCTCCTCCTGCCGTCGCTAAGAGAGGTTTGAGGGCTAGAGGCAAGCAAAAACTTCGACACCATTATACATATCACGTACACTAGGAATGAATTTGAATATATCTAATATTACTGTATATAATATTGATTTCTCTGCCACTATGTGAAAAATTGAGACTTACAGTAAACATAATCAACCATTACACTTTGTGTGAGCACAAACAGTTGCATGGGGTGAAGAAAATAACATGAACACATACTGTATATTCGGATATATACAGTATATATACAGTATACAGTATAGATTGATACTGTATTGTGTGGTGTGTGGGGTGGTCTCAACACTTGTTACTTACTTGTTGAGTAAAACATATTGTAAGTATTATAAGGTCTTGTTTAACGGAATAGTTTGCCATGTTATACGCATATTTGATTTCTTTCTTGAGAGTTAGATGACAAGAACGTTATTATATCTGTATATGAAACTTCAACCAGGAGACGGTTAGCTTAGTGTAGCATAAAAACTGTGAATAGGGAGAAGTCACTAACCGGGCTCTATCCGAAGGTTAAAAAAAGTCCACTTACGAACACTTTGAAATCTCACTTGTTAACACATTATATGTCAAAATAAAAGTGTAACTTAGCTACAAGCAGTCACTAGGGGTTTTATTGTGAGGTTGAAACCAGCACTGCCCAAAAAATAATCCGCTCTTAGACTAGAGAGTACCTTTCAGTTTTTGTATGGATTAAACAAAAAATAAAAAATAAAATAAAAATATAACATGTTAAAGTGAACTTTAGAGGTGCTGGTAATCAAATTTTGTTACCTTTGGACAGAGCTAGGCTAGCTGTTCCCCCCCCTTTCCAGTCTTTTTTCTAAGCTAAGCTAACCAGCTACTGATGGTAGCTTCCTATTTTCCGTGGTGTCTATCTTCTTATATAACTCTCAGCAAGAAAATGAACAAGTGTATTTCCCTAAACTATACCTGCAATATAAAGATGACTTGATTTAGTGGGATGCCAATAGTAAATATCAATGTAACCAATAAATCAGCAGCCTACTTTGCTTTACATTTTTCTCTATTCTATTCTATTGTTCTTCTTTATTCTATTCTGTTTAGGTGCTGTTCGTCCTATAAAATCAAGCCCTGCTGGAGTCCCTAGTGAGGTCAAAGCTCAGGAAAGCATCGACTGGATGGGGATCTTATGGACGTTTGCAGCCAGTTTGGTAGCTCCTGACGATGAGGAGGAAGGTATTCACCAGCTAACTGAAACCTTCACATGTAAGAAAACATCAACTCACACTGATTAACCATCTAAGGACAAACATTGTGACTATGATAATGGGAATGTGTCATTCTCACAAGATCTGTTGTACTGGCTAGAGACATAATGTGTAGTATTCTATGTCAATAATAATCTATACCCCATCTAGAGCTTAATTTTCCTGCTGTTGCAAAGCCAGCGCCAGGGCAACGCGTCACGTCTTTATGCAATTTTTCTTGGGTGCAGGTCTATTTTGCTCCTGCGTCCTGTTTCAGGAAAGTACAGCCCGTAATGTATCCTATGAATGTATAATATAGTACTTTAATAGTAATGAAGTAGTTATAGTAGTCTCAGTAAAGAAGAATTATTAATGTGCATAATTCTGTATTGAAAAGCAATCTGTGTATCCCATCTCAGATTCTTCTCATCTTTTCACTGAAACCAGATATTTTTAGTGCAAATGGGTTCATTATAATCTAGACGGTGCAAATAATAATGATGATGGAGCTGTCATGTTAAAGAACATAATCACTCACTCACTAACAAGAGTTATGACGCCCCTTTAACACACTAAACTGTGGGAGTACATTAGGCATAAAATAAACTTTCCATCTTATCTACTTTATTCAATTATAAGAACCAATGGCCCATTAAAAATACTGTTAATTAACTGTGATAAAAACTTATTCACAATACTCCCACAACACTTACAAGACACAGTGAGAGAGTATCATGAACATAACAACACACAACTCATAGACAGCGGAGGAGGTTCAAGGCTGAAGCAACAGCACCAAGACAGAAGAATAAGGGGAAAATGATTCCTTTATGCAGGCACCCTCATATTAATTGCTTGCTAGGTTTGGAAATATGAGTCTAGAACTTATTATTTTTGCATCTAATGAGCCATGTCTCTGTAGGAAATGGTAACAATTAGTAGTCCGCATGTGTGCCATTTTTCATCCCATAATATTTCATTCCTGCAAGTTTTGGGATCGATCAAACTACTGGGATTGATTGAGCACCTTATTTTTCTCCTCTTTGCTTCAGCTTTACACTCTGAGGAGCTCTGAAGGAGAAGAGGGTGGAAAAAAATAGAGGAACGGAGAAGCATGAAGAGCCGACGAGAGGAAGACAAAACCAAAAGAGAAAGGGTGTCAGTCTGACTGAAGTTGAAGAGAGGATGTAGAGACAAGATAGGGGGATGTACAGTATATCACAGCAATGTTTCTTTCTGTCTGTCTGTTGTTAAATGGAATTTGATGAATAAAAACTGCTAATATAAAAAAAACAAAAAACTGCTTGGCTTAAGTTTCCTTTCGGCCTGTAGTTGCAACATCATTAGAGTTTTTAATAGACTAATTATGCAACAGCACACAGCTGAGCCTGTTTGAAAGAATTTACCCATCTCTCAAATCAACAAAGTGTAATACTTTTAACAAGCTGACTCCTACACCACAATAAACTTCAAACTTTACCACAAATCACAATAATATTATGGTGGGTCTTTCCACAAAGGTTCATTGTGTAATAAAATTATAGTGCACACTGCTAACCAATGTTGCAGTCAAATAAAAGCAAACTGCCTTCCATTTCCCTCCCTCCCTTTTTCTCTATCCAGTCTTTCTGTCTGTTTACACGGCCGGTGGTCTGAATTGGAGATGACCCATGACTGAGAAGCCCCCAACTCAACATGAGGCAAGTACCAGCAACAATCTTCTGGGCAGGAAGATGAACAGTTAAGACAGCAGGAAGAAGAAGAGGAGGAGATAACGTTGCCCGCAGTGGGCCCCTCCAGTATCAGATTGGGTGTCTCCAACAAGGAGCCTAAACATGGCTTGAACATGAGAAGTAGATGATGGCGGGAGACAGAGAGAAAAAAAACCCAAACTGCAAATCCATAACTCTTCTTGAGATAAGGGTGACAGTGTGACACATAGTTGAAAGAAAACAGGGCTGAATAAAGAAAACCAGGCTGTAAGGCCATGCGTTAGATCACCAGAAAGCTATATCAACAAAACACAGAGCCTCATGTAACCTTCGCATTTCATCATGCAAACAAAGTCAAAGCCTAACAGGCATGATATATATTATAAAGACCTTACATGTTGGGAGGTGGGGAGTGTCTGCTGAAACACCGAAACATGCTGAAACACTCAGTATGGCTGTTGAAATATATCCTTCAATTAACAATTTGCTTATTCCTCTTCACAGTTAAGAGGCTTTGGAGATATCCCAGCATGCACAGGGATAAAAGCAGGGAGATATCCAAAACTAGTTGCTGGTCTATCACAAAGCTAGATTTCCACTTTACCTGGATGTATTTGTACTGTGTGAGAATACTATATTTATTGTGGGGTTGTTTTGAGTTGAATTTTTGGTGCTTTCAGTAAAAGGTTAGCATTGTGTTGTGTGCAGTACAACGTTTTCAAAACTGCATACAGCTTTTTATTAAAGTTCATCTCAAATCAAAAATGTGTTTTGGTTATTGTTCCTTCAGTTGGATGTTTAATCTTCACTGTGCAGAATGATGTATGTGCAGAATTTTACTCTAAAAGGCTGTTTTCACTTTCATCTGCTGAAAGTTTTTCTGTGCTCACCAAGGCGTCACTACTAGTTTGGAAGCCATTCGTGGTAAAGTATGCAACTTAAGACAAGTGTGATGTGGAAAAAATGAAGTCTCCAACACTCAGAATGGAAGTAAGAGACATGTTTTGTCCAGCAGTTAAACTTACGTGATACAAACATTTGCATATTCATAGATTCTGTATTTTAAATGAGGTAAAAGGAATAGATGCCATTTTAAGAATTTCTAACCAGGTAATTGAACTTTTTTCTTTATAGAAAAACTATATCAGACACAAATTGTTATTCAAAGCAGAGTGTTTTTATATCTCTGGAGGGGATCTTTAAACTTGATCAGGCATATTACCACATAAATTTAAATAGGAAGGAATGATTACAGCCCCGTAACAGTTAATTTCAATAAACACCATCTTCATATCATCCCTACAAACTCTCATCCATATTATTTCCTTGGCAAATACATCTGCTTCTCTTCTCATCTCTTCATTTGTTATAATCCTCATTGTCGTCTGCAGCCTCAAATGGAAACATCTGTATAATTTACAAAATGTAAATAGGGTATGTTAATTACTAGTTGCTTTAATTAAAATGAGTTGGCTTGCAGTCAGTATTGTGGGAATGTGTCTGCAGTGTAATAACATTATTATGAAATTAAAATGACATCATAATGAAATCATAACTTTGTTATGGCTCGAATAGATTTTAACCACATTGTAGTGAGGAGAAAATCTCTATGACTGTTCAGGGAGTCGATTCTGTAAAATGTGGCTCGGATTAGCAACATGGAAATATGTCATATAAATTAGTTTATCCCTGAACATGTCATGATGATAACCTGACTTTAAAAGGTAATAAAATAAATTTTAGAAAATACATTATAAAAGTAAAGTGTATTTCTTAACACAGTCAGAGCAATCCGCCAGATCGGTATGATACCATGATTGAAAACCTCTTTTTTTAAAAATCATGGCAGCTCAGCTTTGAAGATAACATCATTTACACAAGTTTATTTTTCTCTGTGGAGATGTTAATGAAAAGAGCCTTTGATCTGTCAGTGCAAACACTCCGTCCTCTCCAACACACACTTTCAGCGTCTCATCACAGTTTAAGTAAATGAAGAGTAAATAAGCACCGCTTCCACTCTGATAATGGTTTGTGTGGGAACCGAGCGGCATCCAGATGATGATTTACCACAGAATTAAAACTAAAATGATGAATGATTTTTAATTAAACGATGTGGTCTGACTGTACAAACAAAATTAAACAAAGGGATGCAGTTTGGGGAATGGAATGGAGGAAAAAAACTGAAGTGTCAAATCCATAATGAGGTTTTATGAAGGGTTATGTGCGGGACTATTTCTTGGCCGGGCCCAGTAGCTTCCTGAAATGTTGTTTCTGCACGTTGGTCTTTGAGAGTGGTGATGACGTTCTCATGCAACTCTCAGCAAAAAATGTAGTCCCAAAATGTAGAACTATTCCTTTAAAGCTAAGCAAAACACGCAAATATTTATATAATAATTGTTATTGATAGCAGCAGTAGCATTATGTACAAGCAAATAGCAGTAATGTTTGAAGCACCTGAGCTCTTGTTTTAAAGCAGCATTCTTATTTCAGTATTTGATCCACTGGAGTAGAGTATAGAGTAGACTCACAGTAGAGACGAGGGAGGCCAGGATCGGTTGGTCATGTGTGAAGAAGGTTCCTGTTGGAGATGTACTAACAACATGCTGGGGGAGATCCTTGTACTGGCCAGCACATGCTGGCAGAAATATAACTCAACTGACCTGGAAAAGACTGCAGCTCTCCCGCGTAGCACTTCTCTCCAATTACTGATCTCAAATACATGATTTTTGCGCAGAATTCCAACAAAACACTCGCACTGTGCAATGTTGAATCAAGATTTTAGAGAAAAGTGATGCAATTTTCAAGATTAAATCAATCAAATGTTTATCAGAAAGCAATATTTTCTATTTTGCCTTATTAACCTATTGACTGAAGGGTGATTATTGACGGAAATGGAAATTGTTATGTCAGCATTTAAAGGTTTCTTGTACAAGAATGTCTCCAATTTCAGTACCATGAAACGGAGGTTCAACATCCGTTGTTGTAGTTTTCATCACTTGTATCACAATGTAAATGGTATTCAATTTCATCAACGAGATAATGTGATGGGGTAAGGGCGGTTAATCTTTGAATAATTGACAAAAAATACTGACACACACACGCACACACACGAACACACACCTGCCGTTAGATTCCCAGCAGTAAAGGCCATGAATAATGGATCTTAGTTTTCCCTAGCCTGAGGGAGAAGCTTTTAAACATAATTTGTTGCTTTAATTTATTTACACAACCTGGCAACCTCGGCCCTCAGGCTAGGTGCATTACACAGAAGTGAATCGCACTGGGAGGGGTACATGCACACACACACATACCTGAAAAAGTGCATGTGAACTTGCACACATCTGCGCCAGGTATGACATGCATTTTTGTATGCAAATTCCATCTCAGAGACAATCTGTCTGTCTCAGTATGCTCGCAATGAAACATGTGAAAAATTCAATAAAGGTCCAATGATAACAGATGTCATCATGAGTCTGCTGGCGTCCCATCGAAACCATTTATCGACAAGAAGTATGTTTTACAGAAGTTAGTGTTCACGCATGATGCAATTTGATTCTCAAAATATGTTTGACAAAATATTGCTTTGGTTTATTTTTATTTGCAGCAACAGGTACAGTAGCTACACACATACATGCTTTGGTACATGTCAATATGAGATTTAAAGGGTGACAAGTTCCTCATTTTCTCTGATCCGAGATATCTGAGGATTAGAACCAGCAACCTTCTGATCACAAAATCACACAAACTGATGAGATGGCTGTTAGAAGCCATTTCTGACAACATAATAGTTATGTGGCATGCAGTACATGCAAGTTGCCACTTGCAAATTGTTGACATATTCCAAGAAATGCAGGGTTTAAGATGAATATTGGTCTTGTGTTTTTTACTGCAAGTGTCAGAATGCAGCTTTGATTTAATGTAGTCTCGTAACGTCTTTAAATGTTCAATGTTTTAATGTCTGCAAAATTGGATTTGATTTGTTAAAACAGACTGTAACAAAACACAGTTAGTTCCAACTATTCAGCTATAAAAATAGCCTAATATGATTTCATTCTCAGTCAGATTTGTTTGACAGGATTTTACTTTGAGATTACAAAAACTTTATGAAAGTGTAAAGCTTGATCCAAAGAGCAGCAAAAGCAGCGTACTTCCTTTAGTCCCTCTTCTTTTGGGTTGCCAGATTTAGTTCTTAACCCTTCCCCCATGCTGATAAGATCAGACATCGGCAGCTGTTCAGGGCTGGTCAGGTTGCCAGGTTCCAAGCTGTACAGTAGTGTAACATTTGGTGCAAGTTGCCAACTTCTGATGGGGTGGTGATAATCCATTTCAGTTTAATGTTTGAGAAAATGTGTGTGTGGCAGAGAAATCGCTACTCTCTAGACACTGAAACTACATATCTTAACACTTGCTCTCTCTGGCTGTAGGTATGTTTTAGAGCAGCCTCATTGGAGTCAGACATCTTCTATCCCGAGCATCTGATAAATCCAACAGATTTCAAGACCAGCAGTGCCACAACCCTTCATCACACTCACCCCACGATGAGTTTCATGTTGCCAGAAGTCCTGTGTGTTTACAGACGGTGTTTACAACACTCTGGATAGTCACTCATGCTGAGTTCTTATTCACAATAAGCTGTTTACCATGCATGCATCTACACATTCTCAGCATTTAATAACTCTTTAGATAGCAATACTACACAGAAACCAATCACTAAACACAAAAGCCATTTGACTAGGTTTTTAGTTTGCAGAAACCTGCAAACAGGCCAGTATTACAGCGGCATACTGCTGCGACTCTTATTACTGTCTCAGCAGGAATTTGGGGGCTTTTCAAAACTGGATATGGTCTGATCCAGGTTTCTGCAAAAAAAAATTCAACCTATGAATATAATTCATGAAATCCTGTGTGAATGCACTACGATCCTTTGTGCAATTGTTGTTGCACATAATGTGACCCAAGTAAATAAGAAGCTAGCTTTGCTCAAAGAGTGGAAACAGGGGGAAACAGCTAGCTTGGCTGTCCAAAGGTAAAATCCATCTGCCAGCACTGCTAAAGCTCACTAAATTTTTATATTATTAAAAAAAAGAAGTATAAAAAGCATATGGCTTTACAAGGGGTTATGTCTTGACTATTTCTTTCCCTTACACAGTTCTGTTCCTTTAAAAGAATAGTTTGAAACTTGCAGGAAATACTTTAATTGGCTTTCTTGCCCAGATTTAGGTGAGAAGATGTCTGCACATCTTAAAAATGAAGTCAGTGTCAGCATCTGGCTAGCTGCTTCTCCTTGTTTACAGTCTTTGTGCTAAGCTAAGCTAACCGGCTGCCAGTGTGGCTTTGTTTTTACCATGCAGACAAGAAAGTGGTATCAATTTTCTCATTTAACACTCGGCAAGAAAGTCAATAAGCAAATGTCCAAAAAGTGTCAAACTATACCCTTAAAGTGACAGAACTGTGTCGGGAATGCCAACATTTTAAGGAGCCTGAAGCTGTAGATATGAGTTAACACAGAGGATGCTAATGCTAATGCTCAGTGTTCAATACTCATCCATGTGTGTGAGAGAGGGAGGAAGAATCAGCACAATAAATTAATTTCTAGCAAAACACGGCAACACATTGAATACAACTCTGAATAAAATAAATGCAACTGAAAATGACTTGAACAATCTATTGTAATACAGACAAGCATAGCAGATACTGCAAATGGTTTGTCTCCCATGAATGCTTTGATTTAAAGATCTCCTCCAGACATGGATTAAGACATATAAAAATACTCTGCTTGGAACAATATTGCGTGTCTGATTTGGTTTTTCCACAAAAAAAGTACAATTACCATGTTAAAATCCCTCTCCCTCATTAAAAATTCCAGAGTCTATGATGCAAACATACTTCATTTCAAAGGTTTAACTACTTCACAGACGATGTCCCCTACTTACCGTTAAATCGGTTCTCAGTGTATGTGCACTGGAGGCTTCAAGTTTCCACATCACACTTGTGTGAGGGGACCAGGATTGGCTTCCAGACAAGTTGTATGCCCACCCCTTAAAAATGGATTTTCAATGAGGACAGAGAAACTTTCCACTTTCAGTGAATGAATGTGAAAACAGACTTCTAGTGTCCAATCTGGGAACCCATTGGCTATCTGGGGGCAATAGCCAATATTTCGGGACTTCTGGTGTAGCCAATGGATATCCAGATAACAGATATCAGGGCTAAGACTTCCTCTTCCATGTGCTGGTTGTTGTTTACAGTCCGATAAGCAACTTGAGACGGTCTAGACGACATTTCGGTTAATCTCTAATATGGATGCAGACAAATTAAAAAGAGCTAATAAAAAGTTTAATCGTCGTCAGATGATAGCTGATGGGTTCCGAGATTGCATTTAGGCCAATGCATTCCGCCTCTTTTGCTCTCCACATGGACTGTTTACCTGCATGCAACCAAAGCTCGCTCAAATGTGATTAGTCAATACTACTTGGACTACAAACAGACTACAAATGGAAACCAGAAAGGCTTCCAGTACTAAAATCTTCTTCTGTTGCCTACAGATTCTACATTCATATGCAGATATCTGTTCATAGAGATTATCTAGTGTCAGACTCTGCACATACATCATTCTACACAGTGAACATCAAACATTCAACTGCAGGGACAAGAAGAAAGACACATTTCTGAGTGGAGGAGGAAAATCTTTCCTGTGGTTTACCATGTTATTTGAATTTGAAAGGATTGGCAATGCTTTGGTGGCATCATATAATGAGCATCTTTGTGGTAAATTAGAATTTTCCAGCCAACATCCTTGTGGTATATCAATAATTTTGAGGATAATTTTAATCTTCTAACAGCTGACTTTGGCATAGTGCTGCAATCTGTTTAAAAGCACAGCACATTCTGGCGCAGCTCAGCACTGTCTTCTCTGCATTCCAGAAATGCAATAATAAGACAGATATTGTCACATTATTTAGCATTACATTCACAAAGAAATTCAATTCAACTGCACATACAACTTCTTGTACCCTGGTGTTTGTTGGTGAAATGAGAAGGATATTAAATTTGCTGGTGAGGTTTGTCAACCTGAGAGCGCTTTTCTGTCACCGCGGCAGTGGAAGGTAATCTGTTTCTCCATGCTGCTGTCGTGATCAAAGGAATCACACTCCCATGACTATCACACACAACAACCCACACAGACACATGCAGAGACACAGTGAACCACATGGGTGCACCCTGACATGTATGTGCACGCCTACATTCATGCAAAGGTACACACTGGCACTCAGACAACACCATGCACGTTCACATGGACTTATAGCACATGAGCACTGCGACTTACATTCACACACACAAAGCAAATCTTGCTGCTGCTTGATGTTGTGTGTTTTTTTTAAGAAGCTTGGCTCCTGCTGGAAAGACGGCGGTGGGAGAATGGACATGCACACACACACACACGCACACACACTAATACTCAAAGCAGCTGCACAGCAGAATCCAACAAGAGAGTAAGTGATCAGTCGAAGTTCCCACGCCATTTGAGACTGCAGAGAGAGAAACATTAGCATATTTTTAAAAAACATTTCAGATGTTTTTTTCTAACCATCCCACATGTAATACAGCATTGTGAGACATTTACATGAGGACTTGTAACTCTAATGTAGCTTTTAATTTCTTTTACTTGAAACAAACAAAGAAGAAGCTCATGCTACAGCTCCAATATAGCTTCAAAATGTACATACTCTGAAATATCCAGATTTTTGTAGGGAAAAGGATTTTATTCACCAGAGAGGCATTTGAATGATCTGAAGGCGGCAGCTAAACCATAGAAATTATGAAACAAATACAGAGGGTGATTGTATCTCGGTGCTTGTTTCATGGATGTTTTCCACCTGCACCAAAAAGGCCGATTTTGTTCTAAAGATGTACTTAACCACAGTTTATAAAATGTAAAATGTGCTGCTGCAGGTTTGCAGTCTGCACTATTCACCGTATCAGCCCCCCACCACCCTCCCTCACAGGGGACTCTACCCAACCCTCCTTTCATGCTTTAGTCATCCTGCCTGGGCTGCTGCAACATCCCTCCTGGCTCGACTCCCAAAGCACTCTTTAGCCCTTACATCCAGAATCCTTCCCCCAACACACACACACACACACACACACACACACACACACACACACACACACACACACACACACACACACACACACACACACACACATCCTGCAGTTGCTTGCAGTGGCTGTTTATACTGAATACAAAACTCTGTTACTCAAACCTAAAGGACACACACCTCAAAAATGGCTGTGAAATCCACAGTAATTTACCGTGTTTCGGTGCAGTTAGTTGCTGTGAATATTTTTTTACAGTATAATACTGTGTATTAGGCCTAAAAACACAGTAATCAACTTAATACTGTATAAATCACTGTAATCAACACGCTACTGTAGAAAGTCACCGTAATAATCCCACTATAATAGAAAATCACAGTAAACATTATACTACTGTAGAAAATCACAAACATTATACTACTGTAGAAAATCACAGTAAACATTATACTGCTGTAGAAAATCACAAACATTATACTACTGTAGTAAATCACAGCAAACATTATACTACTGTAGAAAATCACAAACATTATACTACTGTGGTAAATCACAAACATTATACTACTGAAGAAAATCACAGCAAACATTATACTACTGTAGAAAATCACAAACATTATACTACTGTGGTAAATCACAAACATTATACTACTGAAGAAAATCACAGCAATATTCATACTACTGCAGAAACCATTATGTTACTATAGTTAAGGTAGCTACTGTGTTTTCCCTTTTATAAAGAAAATCACCCATTTGAAGATTATTTTTGTAATACTTTCAAATAAAACCCTCAAATTCATGGTGCAAATTAAAGAATTTAAACATTAGTTTGAATTTGATTTTACTTAACAGTTTTTAAATTTGTCTCAGAGTTTATTAGGTCATGACAGGCTGTCTGTGAAGTCAGGAGCTGATTGGTTGAGCCAAAGAAATGCATCATGTGATCTCAAATTTGAATTGTGTCACCGAGTGCCAAAGTACTTCACTGCAGCTGATTTGGGACTTGACAGTTTTTTTGGATTATGTTATCTTTTTTTTTTTTACCTTAAAGATTTTCTTTTTAAGAGTGCTTGTGTTCTTGTTGTTGTTGTTGTTGTATTTTTGCTCGGTGTCAGACAGTAACATAGATGGATAATATGGACCCTCTGACATCCTACAGCTTGCTAACTTTACCAGTTAGCAATTGACTGCAGGCCACTCTGAAATTAAGGATGCAACAAACTCGGAATATTCATACATCTGCACTGGAAGATATGGAAGACCACAACTCCCCAAGAGCTTGAAAGACGTCTGTTCAGCAGATATTTTTTACAGTGTGCCTAGTGCATTTCTTGCAGTGTGGGGAGGAGTAAAGTTAGCTGTCAGTCCGAAGCAGCCAATAGAATCTGTCTGCAGTCTGCAAGACCACTACAAGTCACGACCCTTCTTTCTTATATGCGTATGGCCATCTGAGGGCATTCTGGGTTTCATCTGTTTATCATTGTGGCATTCTTGTTTTCTTTCATCTGTTCAAATCTATTTTAATTAGCTACGAAGAAGAAAAAATAAAACTTTGAAGGAAAATTTACTTTGAAGAACATGATGTTCAATGAGTGTTTAAAATGCAGAGTTTGCATTTGCATTGCAATGCCAATATTGGCAATATTTAAAATGTATGACAATCATGATCTTCCTGCTATGTTGTCAAAATTATGCAGACAAGGGTAATTAGCCTAAGTATATGTAAATTACTGTCAATGAGGCAAATATAACCAACTAGCTTCAGAGAACAGGATGACATTTACTTATTGAAATTAGACACAGTATATCTGATTCATTCCCATTTCTTTACACACATTACATCGTAATGGTTACATATATATTGTTAACCGAGCAATATCATTTTTCCAGTCAGGTTGAACTTTTTATCTTGCCATTGCTGTACTAATTAAATCTAGAAAATCTAACTTCTGCAATGCAGGACCATCAACTTCTAAGTATATTTCTTCTCTCAAGCCAAAAGAATTACCATGTCTGACAGAAGCAAGGGATGCAGAAAAACAGAAATGACAGAAATTAGTGTTATTGTGTGTGTTGTTGTCCAGTAAGCCAGTCATACAATAGTTGGAGCTCACTGACATTTTTCAAATATTTACAGCCACACAACACGAGCACCTGAATAAGGCTCAGATAAGTCAGGTCATCATGTGAGGGAGAAATGCAGTATTGGAGTCATTATGACAAAATTTCTGTGGTTGAACATGTTAATGTCCTCCATAACAGGTGTAGGGATCCATTGTTTTGACATGGACGAATTACTGCTGACTAAAGTTTATGGGTGAACAAGGGTAATGTAGCCTATTTTACACATTAAAATACAATAGACAGGATAATAACTTCCTGCAAGTCATGACAGATGCGACTTTACGAGATGCAGGAAAAGAGGAACAGCAAAACAGGGTTTCCATTTTACTTCCAGTTGGGTTCAGCTTGATCAATATCAGATCCCCTGTCTTTCAAATGAATGAAATTGTTACAGTTACATCAGTTTTTTTCTTGGAAATTATAGGAAACTACGCGCCCTGTATAACAAAGTGTAAGAGATACAGCTTATGAAAAGAAGACAGATTATTCCCCAGGAATAATTCCTCAGGAGCTTGTTTCAGTGAGGTAGAGATGAAGAGGTCAATCATAAAATGCCTCCAGCCACATAAAAACAGTCAGTGCTGCAGTATCCTGCAAGGTAATTTTCCGAGTAGAATCCTTTGCAGTTTTCCTCTCTGTCCACATCCCCTATAGCCCTCACAGTCTTTGCAGAGAGAATTGCACTGAATGCAACAGGAGATTGCATATGGAGTTCTGTAGGTCCTTCCATACTCCTCTGCAAATGCATTCCAGTTCACCACACCTGATCACAGAAGAAGGGTTCATGTGTAAAATGTAAGTTCAGATTTTTTTATGTGAAATTTTCTGGTGGCAGTGTTTCCCCAGGATTCATTTAGCAGCCACCACAGCAAGGAATTTACGACCACTGCAAGAGAAATGTGAGATTAAAATAAACACTTATTATCTAAAACAAAAATTTGCTCTGGCCTCGCTGCAACGTAAGCAGCGGCAAACCAGCATGTCCAAGTTGAGTGCACCTATAGTTTACCGTGATCCTTTAAGTGAGTGACTTTCACTTATAGCTCAGAGGTATTTTGCATCTAAAAAGATGGGAGGAGGGCAGAAGGAAACAACACTCAACTTACTGTGAAGCCAGCAGAAGTGTGCTTCCTTCAGAAAGGATTCTTTTCTCACTATCCTCCAGAAATGTGTGCACGTGAGAGCCAGGATATGGATTGCAGGGTCGCCGTCTTGTAGCACCACAAGCATGAAGATCATGTGCAACATTTCCTCAGGCAGCTGTGAACATAAACATGAGTCTCTACAAAATCTCCATCATCATCTTGGAACAAGGACACAGCATCAGAGGCGAAGGACCTCTCTTTATTTGCATGTTCTGTAGCCTTCACACAGTTGAAGTTTCAAGTAAAGTTTATTTGGAGGCCCATCTCACTATTTCCAGTCTGAAAGGGCTTAACAGGCCACAAGACGACAATCCATAACTTAAACCCTCATAACAGCAAGAAAAAACTCCCCAAAAAAACCCAAAGAGAAAAGCAAAGAAATCTTGGGAAGGATCACAGAGGGGGCAACTTCCTGGACCAAATCACAAATCAAATTGTACTTATTTTAATCATATATATGAGCATTGAAGTTATACCATTGTGAAATCAAATGAAGCCTCCAGGACAACATACCAGGAGTACTGCAAATATAGCAAAGTTGTGTTGGTTGGTTTGTGTGCATCTGAAGTCAGCAAGCTGAATGAAAAGAAGAAGAGAGAGTCCTCTATTGCAACAGTATGACTCTATTACTATAACAAAAATTGCTTTAGGTGGAACTGAGGACAAGGGAAACAACTGAAGCTGCGTCAGAGTGCTGACATTGTGCTGCTGTCATTTTAAGTAAAGGAAAAGACTGCACATGTGAAAAGGGCTACAGACTAGGGATGTGCAGAGGGCCCAGTATTTGTATTTGTATCTATATTTGTTGAGGCAGCAAAATTATTTGTATTTGTATTCGAAACAAAGTGGAAAGGCTTTAAAATCCTGTTTTCGTTTTTATTATGCTTTTAATTTTAGAAAATTAAAGTGTTACAGTAAGTGTTCATTAATAAACTACCTTATGAAGGGGGTCATCACACTGGGTCTCGAACTGGAGATCATAGACGACTGCGCTGACTACTGAGCTAAAACTTCACTCATCACTGTTAATGGACATTCTATAAGAGAGCATGAATTAAAAATCTATTAATTTTTTTATTTCTTCATTTTAATTTTTAATTTTTTCCTTCTGGAAAACGTTTCACTCACCATTATCATGAAGATTCCACAGTCAATGCCAAAATGTTGTTTGGGGAGCCCCTGTTTAAAAAGATAAAAAAAATAAAAAGTTTAATGAAAAGCAAACTACAAAGTTTAATAGCTTAAAGATTGTGTGTTAGTGTGATAGACCTAGTTTGGCAGTTTGCAGTATGTTCAAGTTGTAAATGAGAAATGAGAAATAGAGTAAAGTAGCCCAAGTTGTGACACAAACCAATAATTAATTTTAAAAAAAAGTGATATGCAGATAAATGTTCTTTGCAAATTATTTTTACCTTAATATCCAAGCCTGCTAATTCTGTCCACGGTTCCACAACAACAGACCTGATAAAAACAAAAATAACATATAGAAAAACTCAAACACACACAACAATTCTTTTGAGGAACACAAAGTTTTTTGAGCTGCAGAACATGCCTTAGGCAGAAACCTCAGGCATGTTCTAACCTAATCTAACCTTAGAAACCTTAATGTGTTTCAATAAGTTTCATGTCTAAAGCCTTGTCTCATGTCTGAATGTTGGGAATCCAGGAACAGAACCTCTCTCTTAAGTGGCTTCATAACCTACAGGGAAAATAGTCTTAATTCTACTCTATTGCATGTTGTAAATTCTCACATTGTATCGCAAAATGTGATGCAAAAGTAATAGCATTGTAAGGCATTTCAAGAATAAAACATGAACCTCTGAAAAACTGCAAACAAAGTTGGAAAGAAGTTTCATGACGCACAGGATTAAAGAGCTCAGGTAAGCCGATGCCGTATAACAAGCAGAATGCTGAGTTCCAACTGATCAGTCTGAAGTGTATGGAGGCTGCAGATCAATTAACAATTTATTTATTTATATTTTAAGCCTTATTCTGTTATTTTTGTGCACTTGTTGAGAGAATTTTGTTTCTTGTTGATAAAATCATTGAAGTGTCAGTGGATTGACGTTGCTTCAGAAACAGACGTGGTTCTGAGACATCTATTCTCAGCACAGCAACACCAACAACTCGCTTTGCACTGCTTCATCTGAATAACCCCCCTCCCTACCCCATACCCCTCTCCTCCCACCTGTACTCCCACCTGCGCTTGGCACCAAAATACACAGACAGGCAAAACAAAATCAGGAAAGGGTTGGAACGTGTTGGTCGTTATAATCAGTGACTAGAAGCTTCTGTCTCTCTTTCTTGCTCTCTGTCTCTCACCAAAATACCTGTTAGTATCCAAATAACAATCAGCAAGCCATTGCTAACATTACAGCAGGTGATTTCACATTGATTAACCACAAAGCAACACTGTCCATCATAAAAGCTGGCATACTATCTATCTATCTATCCATCTATCTATCTATCTATCCATCTATCTATCTATATATGTGTGTGCGTGTGTAACGTAATGGTAAAACAGTGTAAAAAGTGGCATGGAATTGCGAAAACGATGCATTTTTTGTCAGTTTACAAGTGGTGAAAAAAGTGGCACTCATGGAATGATGTATTTTATGCTGCCCAGTGTCACCAAGGACAGTGTAAAAAGCGGTGTTGTCTTTAATGATAATGATCTCCGCCCTGTGGTTTTCACAGCCACAAAATTTAAACTGTAACCACCCAATCAGTAAAAGAGAGGGGCAGATCACACTTGACACCCTGGGTGTATGTGATGTGCTATTGTGTGTAACTTTGTTTTTTGTATAATGTGTCCTGTGTGTTTTTTACTTTGTACTGTTTGTTATTGTGCTGCTATATGTTTTATTTATGAGGGACTGCTTTAAAGCTAACTCTGGTACAGTACTTCAAATGTTAACATTTATGTTTAAAACTGTACATTGTCCCAATAAATACAATACTAATCCAGCATCTCCTTTGCTGCAAAACGATTGCACCCATTAGCCCACCTAATCTGTCGTGACATTTGTCACGCTATTTGTTTGGGTAGCCTAAAGAAAAGCCCAAGTTTGCACTTGGGTGTTATTTTATTCCCCTACCAAATTTACTGGTTAGACAATGTCATACAAGTAAATAAGCACTCTGGTGTTAAACGATGGGTATGAGCAAGGGTAAAACAATGACAAATAAAATTAAAACCTCGTTGGGCTATTATGGCATTGTAGAGTGAGGTGGTGTAATGGTGAAGGCATCGATAGAAATGTTACAAAGCAGGTCATGGGTTTGCGTCCCTGCTCACCACTTATTAGTTGGTGAACATTTTGCTGCAGGTAACTCATTTAAAATTAAAGAGAATTAATGTCCTGTTTGGTAGTTGACAGACGGCCCTGTTGCTCAAGGCAGCCTCTAACAAAAATCTGTAGTGGGCTCATGTGTCTCTATGTCTTCAAACCATGGTTATTCCATTGGCTAACAAAATCGCTCAAATCTCTGTTGATCCTTGGCAGATAGATGTAATGGAGAGCCCAGAGGTGCATTTCATCGTCAATAACAATGATGCCCTCGCTCTCCAGATGGAATAAGTCATAATAGACATTCATCAATCCGTGCCAGAGATCACTCCAGAGCCTCTCAATTCTCTGATTGTGGGTACTCCTGCCTCTGAGAGCACTGCCACGATCAAAGCCTCTGTAAATGTTCATCATCAGCCAGACTGTATTGTTCTCACATCCTCTGTCTGTCCTGACCCTGGAGGGTATGCCATGGCGGACCACAGCAGTGATGAAGCTGTCCAATACAGTGCTGCTGCAGTTGTTTTTTGAGGCATGCAGGAAGATCACAAGGAGACTATACCCATCTATAGCCCCATGAATGACTATCGTCCACCTAAAACTGGATAGAAAATATTAAAGGTGGACATTGATATAGCAACAATTGGAAACACATACAGCTGATGTAATATTGATTTCTTTTTTAACTGAAATAAGTGCTGTTGCTGTACCTACCTTATCAGCTTGTAATTTCCATCAATGTCTCACAATGTGTTTGGATCCACCACCTGATAAGACCGTCATTCTGGTCTCTGCAACACTGCTTGAAGTGCAGCTCCAGCATTTATGCGGCACAAGCTTGCTCGCACCCTCTTTCTCTGTACACAAAGTCCACTTGCATGCAGGAATGCTCTGACAGACTCAAGATAGGGCTGGGCAATAAAACAATAACAATAATTATCTTGATGTAATTTTCCTTGAGAGAAATATAATATATACAAATGTTCAATATAATTAAACTGAGCGGGAAAGAGAGAAGACATTGAAGGAGCTACGCTGGGTTGGCTTCGGTGAGCCACGCTTCTAATTCACTCAGCTTCGCCTCGATCACGGCAAATGAAGTACATTAATTACATGTACCATTATCACTAAAGGAGGCAGAGGAATAGCTAAACAGGAGACACACCGAGCATGAGAGAGAGGAGAGAAGAGGAGAGTGAGAGGGAGAGAGGGAAGCCATTGCTAACTGCTAAGCTAAAATAGCTAGCAGATCTGAATGGGGTGTAAGCAACTGTGGGATTAGCGAGAAAATCACTAAAAGAAGGAGAAAGCTATGAGTGCTTGAGCAGAACAAATGTGTGTTTAAATGTACAACGGGTAATTAGTTGTTATAATGAACAATATAGCAAAGTTAACTGGGTTGAGAGCATCAAAAACGTTACCAGTAACAAAGAAACACTGGCAACTGGAAATGAGACAATAGGCTTACCGTAGCATGCCTGGTCACAACTTCATCTGGGCAGAGGTGATTTCTTGACGATATGTATTGTGGATGTTTTCATTTGTATAATTTAGTTGGAATTACGTTACCATGTGTTACTGGACATGTAACTAACTTTGTAATCTGAGCCATCTTAATTAATTACTTAATTTTTCTATTAAGATATTTTTTTTGTTGAGGAAAAAGGACTGCAAAAGGATTTTAATTAATTTTACTCATGCATATCCTCATGTTGAAAAAAAGTTTTATCATTATAATTGTTTTGAATGTTCTACCTCAGATTTGTGAAATCTTCTGAACTGGCAAGATTTGACATTTATCGTGGTAATTATCGATATTGACTGATATGAAAATTTTTATTGTGATAACATTTTTGGCCATATTGCCCAGGATCCACTAGGTTAATGCCAGCCTCAATGTCCTGCACAGATTCATCCAGGGCAGAATCTGTCAGGTCTGTGAAGCACAGGTGAAGTGGATTTGTCTGAAAGGTAAAAAATGTACTCCAGTACAACCATTACCTAACTTAACCCAACAATATTCACACATATTACAAATAGAAGTGTATGTGTGTGTTTACAGGTCAAATCTTACATCACATGCTTACACGATTATAGCACCTTAAACATCGTCTAACTGTACGCACAGACACATGCAGAATATCTGCCATCTGAAGCGTAGTAAACTCACATGACCTTAGGAATGACAGCTGTTCCCAAGTGACCAAGTAATGGGATCGACCCCTACCACCACGCAAAACCAGCTGTGCCTGGTCACAGAAACTGCCTGAAATGACATCAGAATCAGATTTATTGGCCAAGTATGTTAACACACACAAGGATTTGGTTCCAGCCATTGGTGACTCTCAAACAATACAGACAATATACAGACAGTGTACATATTATTTACAGACAGTACACAACATACAAGCAATATACAGATTATAATAAAGACAAACAATGTACGTAAAGTGCAAGTATGTGTGGTAGTGCAAACAACAATAATGTGCATCATGTATGGGAATTAAATTGTAATGTATGAGTATTTATACAATACAGTATTTGTAGATGTGAAGCAAGATGTAATAACTATCAGAAGAATAAAACCACAGAAGCTATGGCAGGTGCTAAAAGTTGACACATGGAGTGGTGGGGGAAGTGGTGGGCGGGCCGTCTGGAGTCGCCTACTTTAGGCTACTCACCAGATGTCTGCGATTTTACAGGAGTGTGTGGGCACACTCTGTTTATGGAGGTGCTAGCGTGTAATGATCACAGTATTACAAGAAAACAGACTGAAAATAGAATTTCAGAGTTTAAACTTACAGAGGAGGACATCTGTGCTGTCCTTTGCTAAATACACAGTGGAGCATTGTTGTCCAGGCTGAGAAGACATTGTGACCTCTCGAATAAATTCAGCCAACGCACTGAGAAGTCAATGTGCAGCTGTAACATTGATCAATCTTCCCCTTGCCCACTGGAGGCTTCTCTGCATCATCTCTAGCCTGACAAAGAAAACGTAATGGTTACCGATTTTCAAGGTATTGTTTGGCCATTTTGGACTAACCAGGCCCCATATCATTCCTCTGCAAACTTTTGTAATATAGCATAATGATCAGAACCCAAAGATCTACATAGGCAAGTCTATAACTTAGCATTAGTCAACAGCATGTGCAGACCTTTTACTTAATCCTGTTGTAAGGTTACATTAGTCATCCCAAGACGTTTTCAAACATGCTTCTAATATCACAACATACCTCGTTAATGTTAACAGAAGCACATCGGGTCCAACATCCTCCATCGGCAGACGCTGTGTGCAATCATCAAGAATGTGTCTGCACTGCAAGATAAGTCCTCTGAGCCATAATCTCATTCTGATGTCTCTTGTGTCTCCACTCTATTTATAAGGATGCAGCTGATGAGGCCAAGTGAGAGAGGTGTTTTGCACGTTTTTGGTACGACCCTCCCATCAACTTCAATGTGGCCCAAAATCACCAAGTTGTTTATTGAACATTTACATTTACTTATTTGGCAGATCTGAGGCCAAACATTTGGCATGGTTACAAAGAGATCTTGACTTCATGGGAGAGAATCAGAGACAGAAAACGTACAGGGTAAAATAATGTCATGAAATAAAAACCACAGAAATCCTTCAATGTTCTATCTAAATAGAGAATACTTGACTGTACAATGTTAAAGACACTGAGTGTGGCATTCTGTGTAATCTGTGTATTTTGCCTGTCATGAAAAAGCAACAAAAACCCACAAACACTTCAGGATTCAGTCAGGATTAAAGTTGTCCAATTTGTTAGTCACAACTCGTGGCACTTCAATAATTGGGCAAGGTCATATTACTCAAGAGCTATCCACATAACTCAGAAACGTTGATTAGTGCAAAACTCTCTGCTTAATTAGGACAGAAAGAGGCAGTGCATGGTCATAAAAAATATTGGTTAATTTAAATTATAAAATAATGATAAAATAAACAAACTGAACACATACATTAAGCATTGTGCAGACACATTGACACAGTCACAGGCTGTCAAACACCTGTGACAAACACCAACAGTTCCTCAAACATGATGTCAACTTCCCTCTCTTAAAAGTGGTATGTAAAGCTTAGAAACAGTGAACTTTCTTTATGAATTCCATACCATGGCGCTTTGGTTATCTACCGAAATTAGTGTAATGTATTTATTTCTATTTTGATGTAATTACTTGTTTACATAATAGAGCAAATATAAAGACAACACATTTTAGGTCTCTTTTCATAAATACAACATTAGTCTGGAGGAGGTACATTGAATAACAATGCATTCATGTATTAAGTACTTTCAGAGACATTGTAAGACGTTACATGGGATTCCACACAAATATGAGATGTGGTCAGGATCAAACATCAAATTGGCTTATTTTGAAAATGGTGATTCACACCATCATCACAGTGATTAAACCAGGGTCACAGTCGTCGGTTACAGAAACAGGAATGCAAGTGGGCTACCAAGAATCATCTCATAGAGTGAAGCAAAATGTTGCCTCCGTTATTGATTATGGGTCTTGCCTCTCCATGAAAAGGAAGGCTGCATTCCTCATTTGCATTATAGTCAAGACCCATTTACAGTAATGGTGGCAACATTTGGTTTTGGAATATATGCAGTGCTTTGTAAAAGTATTCAAGCCCCCTGAAAGTAATCACCATTTTCTCAGTTACATATTTTTCCATCAGCATTTTCATTGTGAACATTTATGCTCCAGTATATTTCTAAAGGCAAAATAAGTTATTTGTCTGCTAATATTAAAAATAAATCAACTAAAAGCTGAATGCATAAGTATTCAAACCCCTGTGCCTTTGAGATCCATATTTAGAGATGAAAAATTATTCACAAATGATACAGCAATATCACTTATTTGAACATAAATTATCATTATTAGTTACCTATGAGTGGTTAAAGTAGAAATCTCCCTCTGGATATAAAAACCACTCAGTCCTCGGTCATTAGCCAGGTTGTGAAATAACAGAGATAAGGAAGACTTAAGAGACAAGGTAATTCAAATGCGTAAATGAGGAAAAGACTAATTTTGCCAAAAGATATATACTACAGCACAAGTATTAACAAAGAAAATACTGATTGTGAAAATATGTATTAATATCTTTTGTAAACAAGAAAATGGTGATGACTTTCATGGGGGTTGAATACTTTTGCAAGGCACTGTACAGGTGCATGTTAGTGCATTGCTGGCTTTTAAGGGGGACCTATTATGCTAATTTCCAGCTCTATATTTTTATTTTTGCACTCCGCTAGAGTAGCTTTGCATGATTTGCACTTAAAAAAAACTCTTGATCCTTTATACAGCCCCTCAGTTCAGCCTCTGTCTCTTAACAGGCAGTCTTAGCTCCTGTCTCTTCGAGGCCCCCTCCTGAGGAGCCCACTCTGTTCTGATTGGCCAGCTTTCCGAAAGCCTGCCAAGAGGCAGTACATGTCAGTCATGTTAAGTTACCGCCGATGCAAACCCAACATTTCCTGCTTCACTGCTTCAAATAAAGCTTTTAAATGACTAAATAACAGGAGACTTCTATTGTGAAGAATTTACAGGAAATTAAACGTGTTCCTCACTGAATCAGCAAAACTTCATTAGTAGTGCTAAAAACTGGTTGACGCAACAATATATTGAGATATTTGGAGCCCTTTGTTCAGTGGATCAGTCAGAAATAATGCAGGAAGGAATAGTACAAGCAGAAACAACCACAGTGATGATGATGTTTGATGAAGAGCTGCAGACGACCAGCACATCTCCAACAGGTAAATAACTTATTTTACTTTGCCCTGCTGTGTAATGGAAAAACACTCACAGTGTGCCAGCTCGACTCAAATCATGGCTCATGACTTCCCCTAAAACAATGGAAAATGCCATAATGTCAGTGAAGCAGAGCAGTAAACTTGCACGCTGTCTATGGAGCAGATGACCATATAAAGAAATCTGCCACGCGCCGAAGTTGGCTCGGGCTGAAAGTAGAAAATAAGGAAAAGCATAATATATCCCCTTTAAATAAAAATACAGAAAGAGTTTGTTGCTTCCAACCAAGGTTTAAGTCTGTGAGTTCTTTCTTTCTAATGGTGAGCCAAAAGCTTTTATCCAAAATTCAGACTTATTATTCAGCTGAAATGAATATCCCTGAAGGTAATGTGCAATTGTAGAATTGCTGTATCCTCATTTCTTTATAATAATCACATTTGCTGTTGTGATTGCAAAACACACCAGCATTAATCAGTCGTGTGATTGTGTGGAGAGAGAGAAAGAACTGAGATGTGCATAATTATATGAGAATGAGTGCCTTGCACTTTATGAATTGCATCAAAGTGTTGGCTGGAAAGAACAGGAAATATATTTAGCTATGTCTATTTTCTACAGGTGCATATAGTTTTTTTGCTTAGAGTGTTAAAGGATAACTGATTGGGAGCTGTTTCAGGAAGACCACGGGGATGACACTGAGGGTCTCACTCATTGTGTAACTGACTATAACAGGATCTGTGAGGAGAGTGTTGTCCCCACCAAGAAGGTTCACTGCTTCCCTGACAACAAGCTTTGGATCAACTGGGACATCAAAGCCCTGTTGAACAGGAAGAAGAGGGCTTTCATGGCAGGACACAATGAAGATGCCAAGAAAGAAATCTAGAAGGAGCTGAGGAGGGCTAAAGACTGTTACAAGAACAGGATTGAGGGGAAGCTGCAGCAAGACAATTCGAGAGAGTAGAGAGGAGCATTACTGCCATGAAAAGGTCAGATGGAGCAGTAGAGGCGACAAAGGGAGGTGCTAATAACTTAAACCAGTTTTTGACAGGTTTGACTCACTAGCACGGGCGAACTCTAATGTCCCCATTCAAACCTTGGCTACCCCCTTCTCAGTAGGCCTCTCTGTGGCACCACAAGACCGTGGCATGGCAGCCACTGCCCATCTCCTGCTCTCTCCCTCTCTCCCCCTACACGCTGAAGCTGAAGCTATCATGGACAACCCCTCTCATCCTCTCTATGCTGAGCTAAGGCAGCTCATATTCAGCCACAGACTCATCCAGCCACGTGCCTCAAAGCACTTAGGAGACTCTTTCATGCCATCAGCCATCAGACTCCACAATGCCACAGCACCTGGTACCATCTACCTCCACTGATTGAGACATACACCACTCACAGTTAAATTGTCACTACCACAGTTATTGCACATGTATACACAAACAGTTACTGTATGAGTGTATGTACTGTATGTATATTTTTAGAAACAGCACAGGAATCCTGATCTGATGCGTTGCGTAAAGGACAAAGGTAAGGGGGTGTTTTTCCATGAGGCCAGACCAAGTCTGACAGTCTCTGCCACCTAGTACCAGACATCAGGGACCGCCACATGGACTCACATTAACTCCAGTCCCAAGTCGTAGCGTGCTGTGCGTCAGAAACAGAACTCAAATTAGATAACATAAATAAGTGGCAGGAACCACAGTTTGTTGGGCTTATAAAAACAGTATATACACACAAACACTGCATATATACTGTATACAGTAGATTACTGTATGAAAACAAGAGTCTTCATCAAATTAGGTAATTTTAAGGTAGTTCTGCAATCTTTTTCATTTTTTGTGCAGATTTATACATTTGTTTAACATTCTAGTGATGTTTTATAATGATTTCTTTTTATTTTACAATGGTTGGACTGTAAAAATGTAGAAAATGTCCAAAGTAAATATGCGTATTTTTAAAATAAATCTCTGTAGAATAACTAAAGGTTTTTTATTTGACGGTAAGTGTTTGGCAACTTTTGCTGCCAGACTTTTTACGATTTTTTTATGATTTTTTTTTTTTTTTTTTTTTACAGTGTATACACACACAGATCTATTTTATTGTATCTGTTACTCCTATTTCACCTTATTTATTACTTGTTTTTTTGATTTATAGGTGTTCATAAAAATGTCTTTCTTTGATGTTAACTACATTGCCTTGTGCTGCTGTGTCAAATTAAATTTACCACAGCATTAGTAAGTATTTTGCTTATAGTTCTCAGTATGACTGGCAATCACAGAAAAAACTGGATGTAAAAACATTGACAGAACAAATGTCCACATAATATTAACAGTCAGCCAACTGCTGAGATGTCGTACCTCACAGTTAATTCCATCTCCATTTCTTACAGGCGAAAAAGAAAGTGAGCCACAACCTGTTCCTTAATTCTGGGCAGATCCTGCGGTGTGGCTTTGAAAATGTCCAGGACACCACAGCCATCTATCCAGTCCCCATTTGTTGCTTTGAGGCTGGCCAGGTACTCTGCGTGCTGCACATCACAATCTTTTAAAATAAATAGAATGACAGTTTCTAAGAAAAAGAAAACTGAACATGCACAGTTGTAATTCCAGAATACTTTGGTATTTTCTGTGTTATAATTAAACATGATACTATCATCATCTACATCCTTCCACTCAAACCTCAACCAGACACGCTCTACATTCATGCTATGTTTGTCCTTACAAATTACAGGACCCCTCATTAAATTACCCTATGTTACCTTTCCATGTTGTTCTTCCTCCATGAAAAGGTCCACGTTTATTAATGTGATGTCTGGCCTCTCACCACACATCATCTTAAAGAGTTCTGCATTGATGCAGCGGGGGGCTGTCAGCTTTCCAGCTGTGTAGTATTTATTTTGCGCATGGGACTAATGGTTGTAAGTAAATAATAGGTCCCCGGGCTTACCCTCAATAACTCTGAGGGAGCTTTGTACTTCTAACATTAATAAATCTGCAAGAAAATGTCAAGGGAAAATATTTGTGTAATTTCATTGAGTTACATATGCAAATTTCAGGGCAATTATTGAATGAACTCACAATAATGCATTCACTGTATTACTGTAGTCACAAGTATTAAATGGGAGTGTAACTTACCGAAAAATTCCCTCCTTGAGCCGCCATAATCATCTGCCATTTCTGAAACGAATTCTACATTTGGCACTTTGTGCTAGTTAAAATACACCTTGGACAGAGCTATACAGGCGGTCTGCAGGATGCACTTGCATCTGGCAATTACAGTGAAGTTGTTTGTGTTGTCGATGTTGTCCTGCCTGAAATCAGTCAAAATCGTGGTGAGGTCCATGTTATTCTGAAATAAAATAGAACAGTTGATGAATACATGATGTAACTTGTTAAGAGTACATTACATCTAGAACACATTCATGGTGTTTCATGTGTAGATTGATGGATTGATGCTGACTGGGGACGCCAGGAGGACTTCCTCAGCATCAGATACATCAGACTCGATGTAGATGGCCTCTCTATACACCACCAGAATAGACAAAGATTACAAGAAATTACAAACAGAAAAGGAACTGTTGTTGCATGTTAAGGGACATATTTAGCTGTAAATACAATAGCAGACATGAATTTACATCAGTGTAATATAATGTGCAGGGATGGCATTGAAATCTTTAAAGAGAAGGAGAGCTTTCACATATTCACACAAAGAAATGTTTATAAAACCTGGATTTTCCTGGAATTTCTAAAGCATTATAAGAAAGGATGTCCAATAAAGGCAACCAGAGAACTTTTATCAAACTTGTTCATAATTACATAGAAACTCATGATGTGGAGCTATATGACTCGTCTTTCCTCTTGGGAAATTCATACAAATAAATAATAAAAAAATACATTTATCTTAATATAAGGTATCAATTTGATCTGTCAAACTAATGTGACAATGACAGTGTGTTTAAGGTTTTGTATACAGTCTTTCAGAACAGTATCAGGTTATTCAAAATCCCAACAGTTTCAATTAAGTGTAAATTCCAAAGGCAGAGTTGAGAGATAAAGAATAAACATCACTTTCCTTATCACCTCAGGCTGCTGGACTACTTGCACGTCAGGATGGCTGTCTGCTTCTGGTCTCACCATTCCAGTAGGATTACTCCAGTACAAAAATGATGACTCTGTTTATAACAATATTCATGCTGCCAACAACAGAAATTGCCTCTAATACATCTGCTAGGTGTACAATCCAAATGTAGACTCAAGCATCTAAACTACTAGAATAAACACCACTTACTTTATCACCTCATGCTGCTGGATTTCTGGCTCATCTTGGTGGTTGGCTGCAGAAATGTAAAAGAAATACATGTCTATTATTAACAGTGGCTTGCAGAAGTTAAAGACTACATTTCGTAGAACCTTATTACCATTGTTTTATTGAATATCCTTCCTGATATTATAACTCACTCAGTGACCTTTAAACTAAATATATATTCAAGCATATTTTACAACTGTAATGTGTGTCCAGAATAACAATGTTGTGGTGCAGTATTATAGTATATTGTGATATATATGTCAGTCTTTATGTCTCTTTTTCCTAGTTTTTTTAAGATCTAAATAACTTTTTTCCATGTTTTCACATTTGGATGGTTTAATTTTTTTTTTTTGAAGTGGGGTTTTTGTGTGTAATACAGCATTATAGGGGTGGGCAACCGCATGACCTTATATCGTGATCAATCTAAAAGTTGTTCACAAATTCCTTTTCAGTTGAATTGTAGAGATCCTGTCATTTTGTGTCATCCTGCAACCTCCAGTTTACAAACTCACTCCTATGGGACTGTGTCACATATTTGCATACTTTTGGGTCTTGTTACAGCGCAGAGTGACATAAAGCATTTCAAGTATGAACGTCCCTCGGGCACTGCTCCTCCAGTGGTACAACAATTGGTTGTCCATTGACTCTACAGAGTTTAAATTCCTCTGGCAACTCAGGTATACTATCCTGAAGTGCCTGAAGAAATCCTTGGGCATTAAGGTCCAAAGGCACGACCACCCAACGGGCAGGAGTGGCATCTGTGAACAGATGTAAACAAAGATATGTTACGAGTAGTTTTACCATCATGATAGAGGTGTTATTAATAAAACAAGCAAGATGAAATGTCATGAACCACTACTATAAGGACAAACAATATTAATGTTAATAATAATAAGTCAAAACTCCATTCATCAAAGGATGATAAGCAATTTTCATAAGATTTAATGTTATCAGTGTGAAACATGGTGAAACAATAAATGAATTTTACAATGAGTCTTCCTATGATATTACTATACACAAAGATCTATCCCTGAAAATGAGCAAACAAATAAAAAGACAGATTACCCCTATGAGACCTGTAACATGTCACCAAGTTACTCCTCAGCACAGACACCTTAAACGTCATCTGGCAAGGCTTTTGTCTGCAAACTGGTCCGGCACCCTCTTCTTGTCTGAACATTTAAAATCTACATCAGAATATTAAGACAAATCAGAATTGCTTTCACTTGTATGGTAAAAAACACACCGATTTTTGAAAATGTGATGAAAGATAACAATTGACAAACATCTAGACATTAAACATTTATTTATCATGTTGTCCTAGTAAGCTGTAGGCCTACTGTATTTCAGACTAAAGACTGAATGTGCCACAAGTACACTGTGGCACATCCAGTCACAGTCCAGTGTAATGATAGCCAGTAGACTATATAATATCTACAAAAATAGCTCACCTTTGAAGAACTGAAGACCCCTCTTCTGGCCCGCCGTCTGGCCTGTTGAACTGAGCATTCATCCGACATGACGGACATGATTGTCCAACTGAAAAGCTGCCGAAAGACTCAGCCTATATATACAAACACTGACAATTCAAGATATGGCGGGAGAACGTGGCGGGTGCGCAAATTATAAATTATTTGGATATATTAAATTCATGCTAAATGTGAATTTACGATGAGTGAATACATAAATAAAGTCAAAATTCAAAAACACATAAGTGAAGTCTTGCTTCCATGGTCACACTTGGAGTAGGAGTAGATTTGATTGCTCTTAACCTTTTCAAACTCTGCATGTTTCTTAGTTTCATATAAAGAAAATGCAATCCTTTAATATTCCAGTAATGTGTAATAACTGATGGGAGGTTGACCAACCAATCAGTGCCAAGTTTTCAATTTCAGCTTGGAATTAGGAAAAATAAGACATCTCACGAGACAGCTATGGCATAAAGGCCTCACAGGAGGAAGAGGAAGTAACTTCATGTTTCAAATTTTGATCTTTGTAGGCCTCAAACTATTAAATGAATATATCTCAACATTATAAACTGATAATATTTCAAATTATTTTTAAGATCTTCAACATTTGTTGAACACTGGATTTTTATAAAGCTTATTGTCCAGCTCTATGGACATTAGGTCTAGAGCTGTAGGTCTGGCATAACTAGAAACCTCATAGAGTTAGCATTATTCTGTTAGGTTGTGAAAGTAAGTCATTTTATTAACAAAAAGATAATGCGCTACATCTGTAGTAAGCTAAGCTATAAAGCTATAAAAGACCACAGCTTTTTGGTACATGGAGAATTGTCTGACAATATTCACTTGCTGTGTGGTGAACAGAAACTGCTTCAAAGCAGCTCATAGAAAGAAGTCTATGATTATTATGCCAAGGTCTGTGCAGCTTTAGTTGGAGTCAATGATGTTGAGGCAATTTCAGTGCTAATATTGTGTCGGATGGCCGGGGCAGGAAATACTAAAAGCTCAGTCTTTGAAAGATTGAGCTGAAGGTGACGATCCTTCATCCAGACTGAAATTGGCTATCACTGAGGCAACGTTGTGTCTGTTTAGTTACTGTGCCTTATAGGGCTTTTCAAAATGCTGCAAAATATTGCATTGAATTGAATAGATCATCCCAATGTTCGACAGTCAAATATTTCTTGATAATGACTGCTGCCATTGGCATTGGATTTGTGCTTCAGATTTCACATCTTTCATGTAAAATGCCATAGTCCATTTACTCATCTGGGGAGTCTCATTCTGTGCTCCATTCATATCGAACTGAGAAGTGCCTCGACAAGAGATGTATGGAGACATCGAATTCAACATCTCCTAAGATGTGACATTTATTCTATCAGTCTGCATCATTAATGGAAATATTCAACTTACTGTTAATAATTAAGTATTATCTGTTTCGGTTTTCACTCTGCCATCAAAGAACAAGTAAATCTCCTTAAAGGAAGCCAGACTCTTGCATGTCTTTAGTGGGGAGTTGGTTTAGCTGTCTGCATAGCTGCGCTGGGGAAGCAGTGAGAGCATAATATACAGACACAAAAACAGGCATTCACTCACGCACACGCCACGTAGTCTACAAGGTTAATCTTTTTAATCTCATACTCTGTAATTGCTGTTACTATAAAAATTTGAAATATTTCCAGTTTATCAGTGTTCATCTTTAGAAAAAGAGGCAGCAAAGCTTACAATATCCTGTCATTATATGTTATTTATTAACATTCCTCTTGTGCATATTTGTACTATTACTAGGCTACGTTTTAAGAATGATATCCTCTTTAGAATAGTTCATAAAAAAAATCCAGTTAAGACATGAGTCACTGTAACTTTTTTTCTCCAGTATGATTTCTACATGGGAGAGGGGGAGAAATAAGATGGAAATATCCTGATAAACAGAAAACATGTGGCCTAAAGGGCTTAAAATTAATGATTTAAGAATGATTAAAGAATAAGGATAAAACTATTGGAAGCACTGGACAGTACACACGATAATATGCTTATATCATTACACTAATGGATATATCTTGTCAGTATAAATGTATCAGAAAATATGCTTTGGGGATTCACTGCATAAACATTTTCAACCAAATATCTCTTTTCTCTTCTCTCTCTTTTATTACCAAAGAAGTACTGCATTTCAGTTAGTTCACAATGTGCAATGCAATGCTGTACCAATAACAATGTAAGTTAAATTTATAATATTGTAAGCCTCATTCTGATGTGGTAATGTGATACCATCCCTCTACAATATGAAACTGAAATTTTTAATACCCCAGAGAAGGAGACTCAGCAATGAGTCAGCAATAGTAATCAATCAGGAAATCAAGACTTTATTCCTTCATCTGTGCACAGAGGGAAACAGTAGCTTCACTAAGTTTGATCTGCTCGTCTCTGACTAGTTCAGAGACAATAGAGCCTGATATAGTCAAACTAAAAGGTCATGCTGACCCAAGTCGTGACCTAGGAAACAAGGACAGAAAACCCAAAAATGCCACGCAGAGAAGGAAAGTATAGAGACAACAAGTTGAGAAAGGAAATGTATAAGAGGTATTGTCGTAGTCACAAGGCCTCTAACAGCCTGGTTCACAAGCAACAGAAATGAAAAAAAAATATGAAAACCTTCCCTGCTCCAATATATAAGATTTCTGGCTAGAACAGAAGATTAAGAGGAACAGTGCATGCTGATCCAGAACGGAGCAGCAAGATAAAAGAAAAGTCTGCGGCTTGAGTTGTTCTCTTAATGCTGTACCGAGATCAACTCAGCTCAGGCAAATAACACAAGTTTTTCTGGCTGTTAAGTATGATGCACACATTACAGCGACAGAATATAATTTTTAATCCTCTCATATGTGATGAATTCCAGGGAGCCACATCAAGGTCACATATGAATGGATAGGACATAAAGCCACAAAGGATGTTAAAGCAGCGAGTCAACAGAAATCAATTCCATCAGGGTTGCTGTCAACACAAGCTTCTTAGAAAGCTACATCACATTAAGAGAAACTGGATAAAAAAAAACATTGATATAATACAGTCACTGTGACAACAGAATTCAATTGATATGAAGGTGTAGTTACTTCAAATTTCATCTGACTGGTAATATTATGTTAATCTATGGACACATTAGCTGCCCTCTTGCCTATATCAAGGAAACACTGTGTGTGTCTCTTTGTTCTGATGGGTTTATAATCTGCAGGACAGTCTCTGACTTCATAAGTTGTAGGCTTTGTCATTAAGAGTTAGCTTTGGAAAACAAAAAGATCCAAGCTGTACACACATATGTAAAATCTGTGTGACTGCAATCAGTCATGACTATGAATTCAGTTTTTCAGGCTGTCGTGACAGAAATGTTGCTGTGATAAACATATGATGTATCATGACATCACAACATGTCAGTTCCTGACCTGGCAATGATCTCTTTGTCACAAATCAACATGGTCTTGTGGTTGATCACCTGTTGTGTGATTAGATAAAAGACACCTGTTTGTCTTTTTCAAGTGAAAATAGGCTGACACATCATTTTCTGTTACACTCCATTCAGTCTATTTTCTAATAAATTCCTTATTCACTCACATCTTTCATTATAGTTAAATATCTTGCTGTAAACTGCAGTAAACTTACTGTAAAATAAATTACAGTAAGTTTACTGTATTTTACAGGAAGGGACCATTTACAAGTTGTGTCTTGTAAATGGGTTATTTATAAAAGAGGGAAAAGTGCACTGACAGGTAAGACTGGTCATTTTACTCTTCATCTTTTTATTCTGCCTCTCGTTACTTTCCTGGTGACTTTAATCAGAAGGAAAATCGAGTGTTTCTGCAGGGCGAGCAAGCACCAAAGAGAATCGCAAAAAGCATAAGAAGGAAAGAGATAATGAGAAAGATTGAGACAGTGGAGAGAATTAAACAGGCAGACAGACTAAACAAACCGACTTTCTGTTCCATCAGTTAAGCGGACAAGCGGTTCATATGAAAGACAATAGACACGGTAAGAAAAATCAAACAACAGCAACGACAAAGCGTGTTTTTACTGTCAGAAAAGCTTTGATTTTGAATTTTATACTCCATAAATCGATCAAAATTCAATTTCTCTGAGTTGCAAACGAAACAAATCTTTTATCTTATAAGAAGATAACTACTGGCATTGTCATTATCTATTGCTCAGATGATTATTTTCAATTAATCAATTAATCATGTAGTCTTGAATGATCAATTAATAGCAACAAATTCCCATCACATTCTCTCAGAGCCATATTGCCTTTTTTGTCCAGCTAACAATCTAAAACCCAATAATTTTTAATCTAAAATGATATAAAACAGATAAAAGCAACAAATACTCATATTTGAGAAGCTGTAACTAGTAAATATTTGGCATTTTTGCTTGATAAATTATCAAAGTTGTTGTTGATTAATTTTCTGTTAATTGTATCAGAACTTGAATCCATTTCTGTTCCATCTAGTTGGAGGTCAAACAGTATTTAGTATTTATAACGAGTATATTAAGAGTGTAATATAAAAAACTATTCACTCTCAACAGTTTTCTCAATTTATTTGGATCATAGACAATCTGTGGTTTGGATTTATTGAAATGAAATCCATGTTCACTCTATAAACATAATTAAAAAGGATTGCTGTGCTGTGTATACCATGTGAAAGGATAACAACAGGAAAAAATAGAGCAAGAAAGAGCCACCTCTGTTTTTCCTGCTGTTTCCTAATTTACCTCCCCCTTCAGCGCTCAGTGAGGGAGGGGGGGACTGGGGGGGGAACGGGGGGGGATGCTATTTAATCAAAAAAAGTGTCACATTAATTCAGACAAATTCAAGCAATCTAGTTTTCTAATAAAGCTGTCATATTTGCATCCGGTGACTTACACTTACCATCGTTTTAGATTAATTCCTGTCACAACCTTTTGATTTATGAATGCATAATAACTGAGGGCAATGTCTGTGACTGTGAGCAAGTATGTGTGTGTGTGTGTGTGTGTGTGTGAGTGAATTTGTGTCTACAAAGCCTTGACTTTTAATCTAACATGTTGCCTATGCCTAGATGAGAGAAAAAATCACATTTTTCCATAATTGAGCGCGTTAAGAGGGAAAGATCAGACTGCTGGTGTGACGGAGCATGAGTTGCATCATTGGTGCGCTTCTCTCGCGTCTCTGCGTCTCATCTCTTATCTTGTTGCCATTCATATCAAATAAATGCATAAGAAATCCTTCTCTCCACTTGACATTGTCTTTACGTTTCCTTGCGTACAAACATCTGAAAGTCAACATCTGTTCTTTTCAGTATGCACAAGACATTTATCTGCAATTGTTGCTAAATAGTCATTTTTGGTAGATTTGCAGAGAAAGCTCCACTTTTCATGACTGTAGAGAATGGCAACGATATTATTCATTATTATTATTCATAACACAACTTTTGATTATCTTTTGGATTTCATTGACTGCTGCAGTGGAATCACAATGTTTTATTCCATTCATTTTCAAAATGGTATGGATATTATGCAATTAATAAAGTATTTAAACTCGATTGACCTTTATGATTTACAGTATTATGAATTCCTACAGTATAGCAGCTGGTATGGTTTAATACCTAGTCCATTTTATCTTCTATTCTTTTCAGCTGCTGTTGTTTTTACCATCTTGCAACTCAATTCCACCTCTCAGGAGGAATTTTATAAGGTAGTTGTCTACTTGTCGTCTACTCCACTTTGTCATCTCAGTTGGTGTTGCCAAAAGACGGTAAAAAAAATATGGTATTTCCAGTCACAGAAAACAAAACATGCACACCTGTTCCATTATTTGCCAAGACACTACAGTGGTTTTCCCTTCACTCCTGTTGATAAGTGAAGTAACTTAAGTGCACAGACACAAAGGGGGTTTCACAATGCATATAATCCTGTTATCGTGACTCAGTGCAAACTCAACTACAGCCTGATATTTCTGATCATACAGTCAAAATTCTAAGCCCATCAGCAAACGTCTCTGCCAGTGTCAATTTGCTTTGCATTCACCTTTGTGATCCAAAATCAACCCTTTCAGTAAAGCAGGCAGGCGGATAGAGTATCAGCTGAACAACAAATAAACTGTGATATTGAAGAAAGGCAACAGATCTGTACTGTCAGATTTAAGCCTCTGTTTATATCACCTCACAGGAGTCATGCAAGATTTGACCTAGTTTGAGTTTTGACAATTTTATTCAGGCACTACAGGGAAGCTCCTGGGTACATTTCTGAATTGTTGTGCTCATTTAGTAACATAAAGATTCACTGGTTGGTCAACCAGTGTCTACTGGATGTTCCCAGAGCTTGGCTTACATGTAGAGAGATTGTACATTTATCTTGGTGTTTTGTTCGATACTCATTTAAGTTTTGAGCAGTTTACTACAAAGCTTGTTCATTTATGTTTTGATTATCCTTCAAAAATTCAATCTATTGTAACCTTTAAAGACACAGGGACTATTTTTAAACACTTTTATCTACTCAATTCTTGATTATTGCATCAGCCTTTTAAGTGGTCTTCATCAAAAATCGATGACAGACTGCTCAGCTGCTGGGCTTTTAACCAGAACCAAGAGATGCGACCACATCCCACTTGTTTTAGCCTCCTTACACTTCTATGTTTTGAAAATGTATTTAAGGATCTTATTAATTTCTTTTAAGGCTCTTCATGGCCTGGCTCCTTGCTATATGTCTGACCTTTTAGTAACATACAACATAGTTTGAGATCCTCGGGCAGAGGTCTTTTCATCTGTTCCAGAGGCCCAGCTTAATACTAGAGGGGAGAGGGTGTTTGCAGTCAGGCCCCGAGGCTCTGGAACAACCTGCCTGAGGAAATCAGGCTGGCTGAGTCAGTATAACATTTAAATCTCCTCCTTAAAAATACTTTTATTGGATAGCTTACTTGAGTTTTTTTAAAATTTTATTTTACCTGAGTTATCTTTTTATGTCTTCTTATTTTAATGTTAATTGGTTTTATCAGGTTTAATTAAAAAAATCATAATTTGCTGATTGTAATTTGCTGCCTTTAATGAAGCAGTTTGTAACTCTGGTTTTGAAAAGTGATCTATAATGCTCTATAAATAACGATTATTATAATCAACTCTCACTATTCCATCTGTTATGCGGAGCAGAGCAGGTGGACCCAAATGCATGAGACCGCAGGCAGAGCAAGGCTGAAGAATAACTTCTTTATTTCTGGCTTGTGCAGACAAAGCAAAGCAGCAGAACAGAGCAAACCAGAAACAGAATATACAGAACTAGACTGAACAAAGGAGCCAAGATAACTAAACTGAAAACTAGGACTTAAACACAAACTAAACTGATGAGGAGATGAGGTGCAGGTGGAACAGGAGAACAGGAGAGGAGCTGATAGGCTGGGGAAGACACAGGGAGCAGGGCTGGGCTAACGAGACTGACGCAGAGCAAATATGGAGGGTAAAGCAGGCTGGGGACACAGGAGGAAAAACATAGAGCAAACCAAAACTCCAGAAACAAAATCCTCTCTTCAATATGTCACACTAACGTATTAAAGTTTCAAACATCCAAATGAAACCAGCATAAAGAACAACAAAATCTGACAGACTGACACTGTCGAATCATTGCAGCATGTTAGATATTTACAGAAAATCCACCTCCTGTCCACCTACAGATTCCCCTTCAGTCTATCCATGAATATCGCTAGAGAACAGATCAATAAACACAAAGGGCATCTACGGCAATATGACAGCACAAGGCAGAATTAAACAGTCAGTTCATCTTAATATTCACTCAGTCCAGACTTAACATCACAGGGAGAAAAAGCTGAAGGTCTCTGGTGAACTGGTGGATAATGGCAGCTAATGAACATAGAGCCAGACTGGAACAGAACCTTAACACCATCATCCTCAATTGACATTCAGTTGACATTTAAAAAAAAAAAAAAAAAAAAAACTTGACAAGACTAAACTGTATTGCTGCACTCTTACGTTGCACACTAATGTTGTGCTCTTCTGTCTTTATTTGTTACAATCCTGCCTGTTTGGCATCGTGTGCTGGATGCTTTTATCGTAAAGAACTTTGTAATTTGCAGTGTTCAGTACAGAAATCTTTACTTACTCATAATCAAGCATGTTTGATACGATCTCGATAACTGTAAATGAGTCCAGCAAGTAAGTTCAGCGAGAGAGACATCTGTGTGTGTTAACTGTTGGCTCCAACCTAAAATATGCTGATGCAGTGCAGACTTGGCATGATCAAAAAGTTAGGCCGGAGGCCAAATCAGCCTATAAACTCTCTCTATTAGGATCCCTGCATTTGCTGAATCAAACCGATTCAGACTTCTGATGCCTGATTACCATCTTCTGGCCAAAGTTTGCCACTGCTTGTAAAAATAGTGAAGATCAGCTTGGCAACTGTATCCATGGTTAAGTAACCCCTCTTTATTTATGTATTCATATGCTTATTTATTCATTCATTTTCAGTGTGTTTCTTTGCACAACGACAGATAAGCCCGAAAACACTGAAGATATCAAAAACACTTCAGTTGTGCACATTGCAACTAAAGCTTTAATCTCTCTATTGACATAATTAATGTTTGTGTTCTGTTCAAAGATGCCACTGAAGAGGCTTCAAAGCCTGAATCTACTATCAGAGCCATCCCAGGCACACTGTTAAGCTGTTGAAAGAGTAGTTTCCACTGTCTCAAACAGTCTTTGCATGTCATTACATAGAGAGCGCCACGTTACGCAGTCAGATCCTCACTGAACTGTCTTTTATTCCGCCATCATACATGAGGAAGACTAAGCAGAGCCACCAGGAGCCGTCTCGCCCCCCGTGGAAACGCACAAGGCAGTCTGACGCAGGAGAGAAAAAAACACTTCACCTGCTGTCAGTTTCTGCCAAAAGGAGAAGAGGCGCAGCTTCCAGCATCTGTAGACACACTAGTGAATGACATTGGACACAACAGACAAACTCACAGCAGCCTTTGTTTCAAGGCGCCTCTTAATTTTTTCTGCTCACTGCACTGAGTCTACAAAAGCTCTTCTGTAAAGGAAAGAACTTTCTCTAAAGCCAGACTGAACTACCTTGTTATTAGTGTCACTTGTTCTGAGAGGCCCAAAGCTTCTGGTAGGACTGTAGCTGTCCGAACCTGCAGACAAGCAAGTGAGAGAGTGAGATAAATAAAAAGAAATGGAGTCTGTGGAGCAAAACAATGTGCTTAAATTGCATCTTTTAACCTTAGGCTTTATTTATTACGGGCATTTAATCTCATAGTTTGCTGTGCATCATGGTGTTCTTGATTTTTATCATGATCTTACTGCTACAGACAAAGAAATGTTAACATGTACTGAAAAAAATAATGTAATGTCATTGTAATCAGATGGTATCAAATGAAGAAGCACCTCAACCACATCAAATTTATGCCGGTAGCCTTGGAGCTCTTAACTAGTTGAAGGAGGAGGACTGCATGCCTTGTGATGTTTGGAAATGTATAAAAAGTATTCCTGTTTGGCCCCTGATGAAGGCACAAGTCGAAATGTTAGGCTTTGATTCAGCACGATGCTACTTAAATGAAGAAGTTGATGAAACGAACAAGTGTGTGTGCAGTCCTCCTCCTTCAGCGATGTAATCAGATGGCCCCAAAAAGTGTTTTGTTTTGTTTTGAAACATCTGAATTTTCTGTTTTAATGATAATGATATAGTGCGCATAATAATAGTTGTAGTTGTAGTGAGCTTCGATGATACCCAGTCATATCCTCTTATCCTTATCCTCACTTAAAAAGCAGCAGAGGAGAGTTTAATGAGTCGAGAAATCAGGCTGACCCTAGAGGAGACTGTCCTTTTCTCGGAGACAAAAACACATTCATATACAGCACTCCAAATTAATATCTTCGAAATACTAGACGCCTTTCTATTTTTTCTATTTGTTATGGCTATGCATGCAACACCAGAAATATTATTTGATTTTTGTCTTGGTTATTTCAGATGATGATATAGTTTTTAGGATTGTGTTGTGCTGTGTCCTATTGCTTCCAATACATACAGAACAGAGAATATAATCTTATCCATGGCTACAAATTACTGTATTACTGTATTGAGCAGGTTTAGGTGCTGCAATGTGGTAATAAAAAGCTGTCCAGTGCTGCCCCCTGTTGGCCTCACTGTATACACAGACATGCTTTCCCCATGCTGTTCCCTCATTATTCTGCTTCTTACTGAAGCATGATGCCACTTTAGTGACAAGGCACCACTACAGTGACAAAGCACTGTTCTAATTAACAGCAGCCTGGAGGACAGAAGGACTGGACTGAACTAAGTGGGAACATTTTTTTTTGCTCAATCTGACATGAGAAAACACTACAGTCCTTGTGTGATTGAGTAAGGCATTTACTTTACTTCATTCCCCACTCCCAGTTAAAATCCAGAGGTGATCATAAAGAAATGACTGGTCAACACTCAAAATTGACTATAAATAAATTGACTTGACTTGAATTGACTAAACTAAAGCTGCTGTGTAGCTCCTACATGTGAATGTCAATGATGCAGTCTGCCCTTTATCTGGGATAAATCAAATTGGACACAGATGATAAGCATCACATACTGCAACTCACTGTGAATCATTTGGATGTTGATCTAACGTTTATGGAACCAACACATGTAACATATGCTGATAAATATATTGTATACGTTACGATCAAAATTGCTATCCAACTTGTCGAGTCATTTGACATCCTTAGTTGAGCTCAGAGCTAATTACCATGACAACAGATGGCTTTAAAGGTTCCTCATACAAACTCTGCACTGGGGAAGACTGGTTTCCAGTACCATTTACACCTTAATACTGAAATCAACTGCAACACAGCTTAAAGTTAGAGACACTTGTTCCTCTGAGGAACTTTAAATCTTATTGTCATCCTGACTGTGTATATGTAACCTGTTGTCAGGTCTGTCTTGCAAAAAAAAGATTTGATCTCAATGCGATTTCCTGAATAAATAGAAATTATTAATAATTAAATACTTAACAATATATATCAATAGCTTTTTTTCTTTTAGCATATAGGAATTACTGTAGTTTATTCAAATTATGGTAAATATATTAAATGAAAAACTGTGAATGTCAGTATCATTATAAATGGTTTATTGGGGGCGTAACGCCGTTACGCCGTGACGTTACGCCGCGACGTCACGGCGTAACGTCACGGCGTAATGCCCTTTTTTTAAAGTTTCACTTTCTATTATCTTCAAACGGTGAGTGGTTTTACATTTGCGAACGTATAACCTAGCTGTAAAGTTTAAAATACGATCTGAAACAGTCGTATTTTCCCTGTTTAATTAACAGCTGAGTCAATAAATGTACCTGCTGTGACGGCTGATAATCGTCAATAATCTATCAAGTGATTCGATCAGTTTAAAGGTCTGTCTTTCTCCTTCCTCTCGCCGCCTTCTTCTTTCAGGCCCAGCTTGTTTACACAACAGAGAACAATCATGCTTAGTACTGTGTGTAAAAAAGAAATGTAGAAATTCATGCGATCCTATCTGCCTTTTTCTGTTTTTATGTGTGTTTTTCTTCAGGTCAATCATGTCAGTTTTATTGAAGGAAATAAAACGCATCAGGCCAGAAGCAGCCCCAGTATTGGAGAGTAAGTGTGATTGACGCACATTATACACAAAACATGAACACCCCTTCCGTTGGATCATTATACAAGCACAGTTACGAGGGGTCTTTTCTGGACACAAACCAACACAACACACACCTGTGCTGTACTTGCAGGGGCAGGTTATCACACTGACTCAGAGATCCAGTCACTGACCAGAGAAGACCTGCATGAGCTGTTTCCTGGATGTCAGAAACTCAAACTGAGAAAGACCGTCTTTGAAATAATACACAAACAGGTGAGTAACAGAAGCTGGCGTGTAAATCTCATTAGAGTGAGATTTAGATTGAGAGACCTAGAATGCATCAAGAAATAATGACATGAAAAGAGTCAGAACTGTATGTGTTTGCTCATTGTTGTTTGTGTGCTTGATAAACATGAAAAAACAGTAGAAAAATAAAGTTACTATGAATTATATGATGTAAAAATAAAGTGAGGTGATTCCATAAATGTTTTGTTTCAGAAGCGAACTGATGTCCTCCTAAAAGAACTGAAAGATTTCATCCCTCATGACTCTTTGAGAGGTACGTACAGCCTAATAGCAGTCACTTTCACTTTCTTATTGATCGCTTTCTTATTTTTTTTGCAGATGTGTAATTGTACTTTATTCAGTTGTCCAAATTCACACTCAACCTGATTTTCTCTCTCCAGCTGCTCTAAATAGTAATGGGGTCCTGGTTGATTACCTCCCTATCCTGAAGGAGATGAAGACCCAACTGGAAAATGTCCAGAACTTCCTAGAAGCTCATATTGGTCTACTGGAGGAATTCACCAAAAATCAAAACCAGAAACCAGACAATGGTTAAAATGATTAATTATTAAAATCATTTATAATTATTAACATGAGCAAATGGCTACTCGATCAGACAATTTTAGAGTTAGTAGTACTCAATCTTATTGATCAAAGCTTATTTGAAGCTTATGTATTTAGGAATATCCTACATATAGATCTGGTTTTCAAAAGGGTGATTTATTTAAGATTTGGGATCAATAAGTGCATTATTCTATCTTATGTGACAGGCTCTTTGAGAGATATAAGTACCTCAGGTAGCAGTGGTCCTATGGTGCTCTATGGTTGCCAAACTACGGGCCCTCCACCAGGAGCCCAAGGTAAGTCTTGCACTCTTTAAATCTCACTTTAAGAATGTATTATTACTCAAATTCCAGGTCTCATTTGCAGTTTTTATTATATACTATAGGGCACCAGTAATTGCATCATGTCATTTTATGTTTTGCAGGCACAGATACTTCACAAGGAGCACAAGGTAAATCTATTTTTCTTTCTTATAATGAAATATGAAATTTGCTCATGTATCACTGTGAAATTAGTTGTTAATGGTTCCAACAGCAGCCCCATCAATATGCTTCATTTAGTGGCTGAATTTGCTCTCATAATATGTAGTGAGAAGTACCCAGTTTTACTGAAATACCTTCCATCCTGTAAAGTGAAACATAGATAAAGAGATCACAGTATCATTTGGAGTATTGTATTTAAATAGAAATGATTCTGTCTCTGACTATTGAAACGGTAAACGGTAGAACATACTATTAATGGTAGAGATGCACTGATACTGATATTGAATATTGGTCCGATACTGACTCAGATAGCTGGATCGGGTATCAGATACCATTATTTTAATAAATAACAATTCAGTGAATTTGTATCTATGTATTTTATTTGTCACATTTTGTTTTACAAAGTTAGGCAATCATTGTTTAAGTCAAGTCTGCTGTTGCCTTACACGTAAAAGAAAGATCCCAGTTCTTCCACACAGTGAGGCATACAGCTTATTATTGGATGAGTACTCGGTATCAGCCGATACCCAAAGCCCAGGTATCGGTATCTGTATCAGGACTTAAAAAAACAGATTGGTGCATCCCTAATTAACAGTAAATGCCGTCTTTCTCATTAGGAGAGTGCTTTACCTCGATTTCTCCACAGGACTATCAGGAAGGTGAGTGTATGATTATTAGACAGTCAGCAGTGCTCTTTTTTCTTTTTAAAACATTATTTAAAAAGCTATATTATTATTTTCTCAATTTATAGGAACTGCATAGCTTTTTTGAGATTCATTTTACTCAACTGTCAGGCACTCTGAATTCTTGTCAGTGTATAACTCTGTGTCATTTGCACAACAGATTTTCCTTCTGTAGCCAAAGTGATGTACCAGAAGATCGTCAGTGGGAAAAACTTTGATGCTGACGCACAGTTGCTGGCCAAAGTGAAGGCTCAAGTTCCATATGGGGTTCAGCTTATTGAGAGCGATCAGGACAGCGAGATCATAATTGTCTTCTGTACAATCAGTTCACGAGTTGGAACAGATGTGGAGGCAGCCATGTCTAAGGTTAAAGGTAAGGGAACATTTTTTTGAAGTGGAGATTGCTTGTACTTATTTTCATTTTGTGTGCTTACAAGATTTTATCCGACTTTTAAAATCAGTTTTATCAACATGTTAATGTATCAGCAAAGGAGAATCTAATGGTATTTAAAATATAACAATGCATACATCTTTTGATTATCTTTTGTGGTCTCAACAGCAGGGTCAGAGAATTTCACTCCAGTCTGAATCTTACAATTTGAAGTTAAAACATTTCCATCATTGAGCATCTTCTTCTGAACTCTCTCTCATACTTCTTCTTCTCTTTTGGTGTCCATAGATAATAAACCTGTCATCCTGGTGTTGATGCACCACTCACATGAGGCCAAGAACACATCTCCTAGAATATTGACTGAATATCCTCAACTTGTGTTGAAGGTCAGCGTTTTCTTCCATGATACTGTGCATGGATTACTGAAGTGTCATCAGAACGATAACGCTGCCTCTATGATACAAAACAAATTACTTGAGTACAGCATTCAGGGAAGGAAGGACACCCGTGGAAATGCTCTGGGTGGTGGTGGTCGTGACAGTGGTGCGACTGCTCCAGCAACTGATGGTGGTGGCAGTTCTATATTCAGTTTTTTAACTGGCAGAAAGTAGAATTGGCAGTGTTGGTGGTTATGGTGTTATCATTACAGTTATCACAAGTAAAATAATATGTAATGGGTTGTATAAACAGCAAGAATTTAAATATATATATATATGTACAGCAACAAAATTGATTGATTTATAGGTACGGCAAGTGAACTTCATGTACAGCACATTTCACATTTGCTTAACAGATAGTTCTCTGCATGTTTACTGATGTTGAATTTGTAATGTTAACTTCATGTATTTTATGTGTGGCTTTTTACATGTAACCAGTCAGCACTTTGTATAAAACTGTGTAAGAATATCAGTCAGCTTTTATTCTTTTTAGTTTAAATTTCTATATAATAAGATTTGAATATACCGTAAGTGATTGAAGAGTTCAAAGGCTACAAAGCTTTGTGTATTGATCAGTAAATAAATATGGATGACTAATACATGACTTTCAGGTTGGCGAATAGCATATATATATTTTTTGTTGCTCTGAAGCATTTATGAGCATTTTTGCTTTAGCCACTTAGATTTTAAGTTATTGTCTCGGAATGTGTATAAGATTTGATGACTAATAAAAGGGATACTTTCAATAAACTTAATGTGTGAGTGTAATCACAGTGTCTGTGCTTATTTAGTCTTTCATATAATTTTTTAACTGAATTGCATCACATATCGTATATGACCGAAAGACATGAACCTTGCTCATGTATCTACATAAGAATGGGGTTGATCAAAATTCACTTTGATTCTATCATGAATCACTCAGAAATGAGCTGTATTTTAGCACACCAGTCTTTAATATCTAGTACTTCAAGGGCCGACAATTCCTACACAACTTGGGTCTAAATATACACAGTAGTCTTTTGACATACAATAAATGTTAAAAGTATGTAAATAATCCATTATAGCGGGGGACTCCAACATATTTATTACAATAGCATATTTAATACATTAACATATAAAAGTTTTCAATATATAAAGTCAAGTGCCATGTACTTTTAATCTGAAAAAAAGAGAGCCTTTGCGCTGAAAACCCAGACCGGAAGTGCGATATTGTTTACAAACAGACGCTACTTCCGGTCGGGCGATAATCCAAAGAAGAGCGTGAAAATAAGTGTTATTTTCCGCTATTTCTTTGACTTTTTTACTGAATAAGAATACCACAAATGAGCTTTCTCCTCCAACAGACAATGACAAGTTATCAAAATGTATATTTCCTCTAGTTTAGCGAATTAGCAGTCAGTTTGCTAATAGTTAGCTAACTTAGCTAAACAGATGTTCGGCAGCATGGCTGATTGATTCATTTCAACAGGTGTTATTAGCGACAAGGTAGCAAAGTCTACAGGTTTAACATAACTGTAACTGTTCTTAATGTAGTTGTAGGCTATTATTTTCTTGCTATATGAGCTATAGTTAGCTGTAGTGCCCATTCGAGTAACATTAGCCAGCTTTTAACGTCAACTGTACGTTAGCAAAACTCTGTCACACTTGTGTTACTTGTGTGTCATGCTCCTCGGTCGCGTCCTGCTGAACCTCAGATCGACGTGTTCAAGAAGTATTTGTTTCCAGAAGATTTTTGCCGGTTATGAACGATCAAATTGGCTGCATCAAATTCATTTTAGTTACTATCATAACGTCAACGCGTTTAATCCATTTGCACACCGCATCAGTCTGAAGGTAATAACTGAAATGTCTTGAAATGAAAACAAGAAACCCGTATGCCATCCTCACTGCAATTTACAAAAATATAATATAATGATGGTTGTGTCCTGGTTGTACAATTTCTCTCGTGTGTAGGCTACAGCACAGCCCTGTCTGCATCAAGTAACCGTGAGTGACATGCAGCCTGCCAGTATCTCCTATGACAAAGAGACCACTGCTGTTGCAACAGATGATGACGATGATGATGACGAGGGTGGTGGTGGTAATGAGGATGTGGTTGGACAGGAGAGGGGTGTAGAAGTGGAGGAGTTGAAGAGGGTAATGATGACCCCAGACCAGGTGGATGCAGTCAGCATGGAGGTCCAGCCAGAGGTGCAAGACCCTGGATCCTCCACGCTGTCAGGTGAGTTGGACTGACTGCCTGAGATAATAACTGGGTTTGTTGAAAATGTCATAAAGTACTCGCTGAACACGACTGATTGGGTACACTCGGAAAAAAAAAAACAGTTGACACAGAAACACTCTGTGCTGGATGGATAGAGACACGATTTAAAATGTTCACATGAATTGGCACATGCCAAACAAAACTTCAGGTGTTCCAACATCACAATGAACAGTAGAGGATGATGAACGTACCTTTAACGTGGCTTGGCATGATGGAAAATCAAATGAAAACAGAATTGTACTCTCTTTGCCAATACTTACATGCTGGCTAAAGACGACTTTAATAATGTATTCATGCACCTTAACAGATAGTGGTTTAAAATGTGTTGCTTTACCTAATTCAAAATTAAAGTGTAACCTTGCATTACTCAAAGAACAGTTTCTACAGTATCTGATATTAAAGATTTTCCCTCATTTGCCACGAGAAGTGGAGGATTTGTATAAAATCCTCTACCATGGTATATGTAAATGTATATCAGAATATTTATTTGTATTATAATATAGTACATTTTCTGGAAAACCATTTGAAACTATTAATGAATAAACAAGCAAACATGAATGTTTTTTTTTTCTTATGCAGCATATTAAATATCTGAAAAAAGTTACTTTCATCATAGTGATGAAAAAATAATTAAAAGTCCAATATGACCATAAAGCAGTCCCGTTCATTGATGTCAACATTCCCCACAATGGTGTAATACACTCACAGATATTAAAGTCCAACCATTTTCTGAAAGCATCGTGTGGCGTGTCTTTCTCTAAATTCAATTAAATTCAGACTTAATTAAGGACACAGCTCATAGGGGGTTCATAGAATACTGCACTAAATATACAGCACACTGTGTTTGTAGTCATCTACCTATTTGGTGAACATGACATTCAGTATAATATGGGATTGTCCTCTGAGCTGTACAGAAGAAGTTTTACTGTGGTACTGAATAATGTCCATCTGCTGTGCATTTACCGCCACATGTGTAAGTGCTCTCCTTTTGTGAGTTTTTGTATTCATGTTCATGTGTGTCGGTTGTATCATGATTTAAAGTCTTATGTTCAAACTTCCACAGGATCAAGTGAGAAAAAGACAAAGAGGAAGACGAGGAAGGAGAAGAGGAAGCTGATGAAGAAAAACCTCAAGTCAGCTGAAACTTCGGACGTTTTAATGTCAGAGCTTCCGTTTGCTCTAACCAGCCCCACTGCATGGAAGGAGCTAGGATGTATGTTCATTCTTACTACTCTTCTTTCATCAATTACAAGTTGTTGTTTTTTTTAACCAGTAGGGAGCTAAAGTCTTGAAGTTCTGATTTACTGACTGACAAAGTTGTGCCTCAACCTAGTGGCTGACAGACTGGCCAGCCGCCTGTAATATTTACTGTCATATGCTCAAGGAGTGTGCAGTAAATTTATCTCTCTGACTTACAGTTAACCAGCTTGAGGCTGAAAGTGCATTTTCAGAGAGACAGGGACAGTAATTTGAAGTATCAGGGTCAATTCAGTGAATCTCTCTTAGGTGGATTTGTCATTAATTTATTGTATGTTTGCCCTTTCTCTCTAGTCCCCAGCCAAGAATCAACCCAGAAGAAGAGAAAGAGGAAGAGAGGAGACAGTGGAGGGCCAGCGGACAGTGAGGAAGATGCAGAAAAGAAGAAAAAAAAGAAGAAGAGCCAGCGACCCAACTACTTTGTCTCCATTCCTATCACTAACACGCAGGTAAGGAATCATTGTTCTGTTCACTAATAGTGTACTTATAGGCTCATGCTGTTTTTTTTTCTTTTCTTTTGCACATTTTACCACATTTACTACAAATTGCAGATACTTTTATTGCTTACCATTTGCTAAAACAAACCACCGATTTTTAGATTTTTTTTTGAAATTGTCAAACTGACATTTTGTCACCTCCCAAATTGCAACATTCTTGTCATAAGTTGCTACCAAGTTCACAATCACATTTATTTTCATGACATTCATGTGAGGTCATTATTTGATATTCCAACAACATAGCTTGTGAATGCAGCGATCTTTGGCAGTAATCCCCGATGTCTCAAAATGTCACAGTAACATCAGTCATACTTTATTACCTTGCAATGATGCTATTTTGAAAAAAAAAGACACATAGCTGACTATACGTTCACATTGTTCTACTGTAAATGAGTGTAAACCAATGGCTGCGAAGAAAGTTGGCAATATATGTCTGTGGATAATATTTGGCTGCAAAGAAAATTGACTATTTGTAGTAAACTGGCTAAGCTATACAGAAATACTGGTATGATATTTAAATAAAAGGTGGGACCACTTCTGATAATTTCTTTTAATATGAAGAGAATACTTATTCTTTTGTGATGTTAATAAAATAAATCCTTGTTTTTTTATATTGCCACCACTTTCTGTTGTGTATGACCCAAAAACTGATGGATGTAGACCTTGTTGTCTCCTCTTGAGTTTAAAATAACAGAGAAGATGAGAGCACGCATTGGGACTTGAATATATTCTCTCCTGACTGTTGATGAGTCCAGTGTTTGACAGTTGGTCACAGTCAGTGAAGCACAATCTTCACTGGGAAAAAGTCTCCTAAGGAAAAAAAAGTTCAAGATTCAATTACCAGACAGCTGATGACACTGAAATCTTACAGCTTATTGACCAAAAAGCTCCTCTGAATGGGAATTGATTTACCACGGTCATCATCTATTGACGCTTTATCTGTTGAACTGCAGAAGCTGCCCCGATTGTCTCCTCCTTTTGATGTTTTCCCCTCCACCTCCTTTCCTCTTCTCATCCATATTGAGTTAGTTCTTGCAAGGAGAGGTGAAGGATGAGAGGGAACCAGCAGTTACCGCATGTGGACAGCTTCTCCCCTTGTTGTAATAACTCACTGCTGCTGATGATTGAAAGCAAATGTGTCCAATGACAGATCAGCTCAGCTGTGATTGAGGTCCAAGAGGCGGTGCTTCAGCAGGAACCCCAATTGGCCAAAGCCATGATCCCTGTTCCAACTCTCCACATCACGCTATTTGTCACTCATCTCGCCAATCAGGAGCAAGTTGACCTGTGAGTGGAAGCACATGCCCACATACGCACAAACATACAAACAAACGCAGCCTGTATACAGTGTATTGATGCACATGTCAGTCCACTATTGGTTCTGTAATATTCATAGACAGCCTGAAATGTTCAACAATAACTCTTTTAATCAATTAAACACAAGCTACAGTAGAAATTCACCACATTTAAATTAATAACACAAAAGGTAAAAATCACTGCAGTCAGAGATTGTGTCTTCAACATTTTTGGGACAAAGTGGTGAAATTTTAAGTATTACAAGGTGTGATACTATGGATTAATGCCAAACAATAGGCCTTTTTCCACAGAAGACATTTTGACTTGTCATAGTATGAAAAGCACATTAACGATGACTCTGTTATGCACAATAACTGGACCCTGAAACTGGCTCACCTAAATGGAATGCAGACATCAGTAATTTTATGATTTAAACAGGTGCTTTTCATGCTATCACAAGTCAAAATGTCTAAAAATCACAAGCTAGGTCACAATATCATACTGTCACAATACTTTGTCCATCATAGCAGTAGCATTACAGCACAGGTCATTATGTGACAAGAGGAAAATGTATCCTGTATTTGGCCAAATTCTGCTTTTTTTTTTTTTTTTTTTTTTTTTTCTTTAAAAAGCAGTATTTGTGAAAAACTGAAAACTCATTGAGGACAGACAGCTGACAAGAAACAAGCCGAGATGAAAAAGCGTGTACCAAATTTCATAGAATTTGAGCCACGAAACACACAACGACAACATGAATACGTTTCATTATTAATTGTCAAACAGCCCGTTACCTGGTTGAGCTGCCGGGAAGCAGAAAAGTTCAAATGTTCAAACAGAATGTATCGCGCTGTTTCTAGTACATCAATAAAATTGGTTGCAAAAGACCATATTACAATATAAATTTAATGTAATATTGATTTTATCCCTCAAAGTAAAGTCATCCATTATGTGGACGCAGATGTATATTGATCAACACTCAGACCTGTACTGTACATTATTTTTCTCCAGTGTCTGCTGTGTAATCTGTGATTTAGGATAAAATAGAATAAAATCTCTCCTTTCTCCTGACTTTTCAATTTTACGTATCACTCTCCCAGAATATAACACAGATGCTACATCTATAATACTGCACTTAAATCAAACGAAGCTCCACTCAAGTTTGTTTACGTCACAATAACATTTTTCTCATGTCACCCCCTTCATTCTCATTGTCATGCTTCGTATTATTGCAACATCAGCAGTTAGATAGCTAATCAAAGTCTTGTTGCTTGTGTTTGTTGCAGTAGTGAATACACACTAAAGTTAGAGCTTGGAGACAGGGATGCTGTGTTTTGCAGTGACTAATTACCAGCTTCTGTCTTATCTCTTCCTCTCAGCGCTTCCAGGAAGACTGGGAGATGGGTCTATAAATTTTTTAGGTTTAGATTCCAATAATAAGCCTTAGAAACACAGTTGTTGTTTTTTCAGGGAGGCTGGATTTTTATAGAGAGTGCTTATTATATCCCCTAATAATCAGAATAAGAATGAAAATACCTGATTTCGACAGGTCGATCAGAATAAACTTGCTCATTCTGAGATAAATCTCGTTGTTTAAACCTTTTGCAGTCTGTCAAATACTTCCAATCGATATTATTTTAGGTAAACTGTAAGAAATATGAAAAACATTGGGTGCTATAATGTAGTGCAAAAAAATCACATTTCAAAATTTGAAGTTATCACTCCAACATTTCATCAGAAAGTGGTAGAAATGACCAGGGCTTTCAGATTTCATTGACTTAACCCAATAAGACATACAGCTCTGGAATGTGCAGAGCCATTTCATGTGATGATACTAATGCTTAATCTACACCCAAGTAGAAGATTGTGTCATAGTAATCACTCGATTCTGTCGTTATGTAACACGAGAGAGAGGATTAAGTTGTGAATTGGCGTATTTGTGCATATTCATGTGTATATTTCCTTTTAGGGCGGCGACCGTGCTCTCCCAGGTCGAGCCGTCATTGGCTGAGCTGCTGGGTGGGCGGGATCTGGTGCTGCCCTTCTCAGGGATCAGTCATTTCAGGAAGGAGGTGGTGTTTGTTGGGCTGGCCCCTGGACAACACAGACACACACTGGACAGCCTGGCAGGTCAGTAACAGCATTTAACTTTCCACACTCCTTGTCATCTTTTTTTTTCCCCCCTCTTATGTCCTCCTTTTGTCCATCTGTCACTGTATAGATTGACTTACAGATTGTTTTTATGACGTTACTAGAGGATAAATGACATTACAGGATGTTAATGTGATACCTGTCTATCTGTGTCCATGTGGAGGGAGGTCTGAACTTGGGGGGGGGGGTCAGCTGAGGAGACTTGCATCTGGTTGGAGGATTTGCTGCCTTTCTTAAGGTCACTTTAACAGGGTGGAAGCTTGCTGTCGTGGGGGCTTTGCCGGAGGAGGTCACAGATTAGACAGCTTTAGGCGATCGCACGGTATATTGCAGGGGTTGTTATTGGTAAGCTAGCTCTCACACTCTCACATTTAAAGTTCATAGGTGGTCTAATCAGGACTTTTGTCCCTGGAGTGATCCAAGGAGCAGGTTAAAACAGAGCAATTTTAGAAAAAAAACACGGTGGTGGTGGTGAAATTTGGCTAAACTAGGCTGGTTAATTGAAAATAAAACACAGTAAGTATGTTAAGTGTGCAAATGTATGTAAGCTGCAGCTGTTGAATAGTCAACCACCTGCAGTGATCTGGCATTCAGTGCAACCACATCCTATTTCTTCATCCAGCCTAAGTGGATTTGGTTAAATAATATGGTATTTGTGTTCTTTTCATTCTCTTTCTTTCATTTCTGTTCTCTTCACCACAGCAGGAGCGTTTATGCATCTGTGTATTTAGATGAGTGCGTGTGATATGTCTGTATTTGTTTTCTTAGATTTTTGTTCCTTTGCGTCTGTGTTCATGTGTATGCAGAAGCATTTGCGTGCATGTTTTTTTTTTTGTGTTGTGCCTTTGGCAGCAACATTAAGCCAACATTTCTAAGAGGATTCCAGCTCCATTGCTCTTGCAACACGCACACAGAGTAAATGAGCTCACATTCACTTAATGAAGTCCATTTTCATTCTAAAATATCAGCTAAATCTGAAATACGCAGCAACGGTTTTGTGCTCACACACAGGACACAACAGGAAATGTTTAATATGTAATTCACTCCAGTTGAAATGGATTGAGGTGTTTTTTGTTTTGTTTCTAGCTCTAATATATATTAAATTGTCTGAACATACAATATAGGAAGCATCATGTTTTAGATTCAGCTCAGCAAAATGCTATATTTGGCAAATTAGTGATGATCAAGCTCAAACATTCCCCAGAAAGATTGATTTCTATTGATAGAGACAGTTTTGTTCAAGTTCTTATTTAACCTCGACAGTGATCTCTGACAGTAGTTAGACTTTAAAATGGCAAAAATGTAAAAATATCAAACCAATCAAATCAAACAGCAGGATTTCTGAGCACCTTTCTGAGCTGTTAATGAGAGGCAACCAATCAAACTGTCAAACACCCTGGAAGGTCAGAGTGTGTTAGTTGGGTTCTTGTTATGTCCATGAAATAAATAAAACACTCTTGTACATATATGATTCAAACTAGCTGTTAGTTGTCATAACAAAACAACATCATAACAGAGGCCTTAAAGGGAGAAATGTTTCATACCTCTGCATAAAGACAACACTGGGAGCCTTCATTATGCTGTTATCTATGCCTAGATAATGACATTTTTAATTAAAGTGATAGTGCCCGCTAAAGTATCTCTTAAATATGTTTAGATGGCTTTCTATGACAAATGTATCCTATGTAAGTAAATAAATAAATAAATAAATAAAAATGAGGGGCCTCCAAAAATGAATTATTGATGATTCACATATGCACAACCATAGTTAACTTCAATATCATTGCTTCACTTTATGTAAATGTGTCGTTCTTTTAATGTATTACCTTACTTTATACAACAAATGCCAGTGTTATCATTTATTTAAGTCTTTTATTCATCTGGAGTGTGTGTTTTTTGACAGGAAATGTTTTGAAAATAAGGAACAATAATAGCTTTGAGTGTAAAAGTTCATTATTTTATATTAGTTCCACAACCAAAATGCTTCACCTTGTATGTAGATGTAGATTTGAGCTCCTGTAAGGCCTCGGATGGAACTGCTGTCGTTGCAGGAAGCGGACCATTTTCACAAGTTTTTATTTTTACAAAGAGCATTCAGAAGAATCGTACCGAGTCTTATTGTCCATATTGTTGTTATTGTTAGAAGAGCAAAATAGGAAATAACAGGAAGTCAGACTCTCCTATCCTCTTGTCTGCTCTCTCCACCGCTGTTATTGATTATATACTAACCTTTCTCTCCCCGATGAGCTCCTCCTCTAAAAATACCGCTGTGGTTTCCCTCTAAACCTCATCAGTTCGTGTGTGTGTGTGTGTGTGTGTGTGTCTGCCCTTGCAGGTTGCCTATGTGTTTATGCCCTTGTATCTGAGTGGTCAAATGATTCATGGGCTAAAAAGCTTTTTTTATTTCCATCCCCTGACACACATTCTCAGCCACAGCCATCTGCGTCTGCACTATTTATGTCCTTTGTTATGCTTTTTACAGAAATCTGTGAAGGAAAGTTGAGATGATTCAGCGGGAAGAAATTTATAGAGTACTTTTGTTTTGCTTGACAGTTTACAGTTAGCTCTGTGGTTGAGTCATGTGTTAACACTAAAATTAGACTAAAACTTTATGTGTGTGTGTTGCAGAGTTGTTGCGCAGCCGTTTTGTGGAGCAGGGTCTTCTGCAAGGAGACCATCGTGGGTTCGAACCCCACCTCACCATCATGAAGCTGTCCAGAGCAAAACTAAGATCTCAGGTGTGCAGATATACATGTATTACACACACACACACACATTTTCAAAAATGTACCATATGTATTGTGTATACTTATTATTTGTCCAATATATTTCTTACTGACAGTATTTAACTGATTTAATGAATGTGATGGATTCAAAAAAAGTTCTAGTAGTATATTTGAATTAGCAACAGAATTAAAGTATTGCATTTTTAAGAACTTTTTATTAATTTAACATAAGTAAGTCAGGAAATCCCATTAAGCTCTTAAATTTGTACTAAAACAGAAGCTGTTGACTGTCAAGGTGCTGCAGAGAGCTCTAACGCTCCAGTACAAAAGAAACAGTGTGTGTTTGCACTTCTACACTGGGAAGTATATTAGAAATCAGAAGCATCACCCAGCTTGCACTGTACTTACATACATATGTGTCCAAACAGCTCAGTGGTTTTCACACTGTAGTGACCGTTTATATATTCAGTGATTCCTGTCGTTACATCAGGCTGCACTGACACAACATTTCAGTTTTATCGGACAGAGTCAGAACAGTTTCACTTTCACACCAATTACTGTATGTCAAAGGTATCAAATTATTATCCTTTGCCAAGACATTTTTTTTATGCAAATCTTTCATTAGCCAGCTTTTACAGAACTACCAAACAGCTGCAGCGGTGTTCTTCGGTTTCCAGCTGTCCTTTTCATTCTCCTCATTTTCCTTTCAGTGGCTGCTAAATGTGTCATCCCAATAGTGAGATGCCAAATTATTTCACCAGCCAAAACTACTAGCAGGAATAACATACCAACACCACTACTGCTGTGATATTTTAAAAGACATTTAGATGAGATGGCCATTATATGGTGAGGGATTGGGGGGGGAGAAATGTATAAGGGAAAGAGATGAGGAGAAAGGAGACTGGTAGAGGGAGGGAATGGCTGTGAATCGGATAAAGAAAGAAGAGTGCAGACGAGGGGGAAGGAGAGAAAGATAAGCACAGACGAGCAGTGGTCAGAAGGAGAGACAGGAAGGACAGCATCTTGTTTTCCTTTGACACCTGATGACATCTTATCCTGCCTGGCGCCTGCCGGACGGCACTCTTGTCCTTCTCCGGTCTGTGTGTGTTTATATTTCTGTTTGCTTGTGTCAGGAATGAATGAAAAGTGTATTAAACTCGATATAAACAGTATTTGGCCTTTGTTTCTCTCAGGGTATAAAGCGTGTGGACCCGGCCCTTTACTCCAGCTATACAAACAGGTAGGTGCTCAGTTTTTCCATATAGAAAAAGATCAGTACTCTATAATTAGTGTAGTACAGCGCTGTATAATATCCTTTCTCCACGCTTCATTCGTAATTAAACTGTAGATGTAATCAAAGCTTCAGGCCAGTAAGTAGGAAGATGTAAAGAACCACATCTGATTATAATTAATTTCCCTCTGATAGCAAATGCAGTTCTAACTCTTGGCAAAGATCTGACTCACCTCTGCCTTCAAATAGTTCAATAAAACAATCTCATCAATTGTTTGAATGTGTACAGTAACGCTACGTTTTGTGATGGCTCTATTTTTGTAGTTTTTAGAGTGAAAATGTGCGCATGGGTCAATTACACAATGCAGCAAAAAGTGGCTAATTTAAACGCTTCTAGCTGTCAAGTGACTAACTGTATGATGACGGACATCTGTCATCACTTGCTGCTAGAGGCACCATCACTCTCCTCTCTGACACTCCCTCACTGTCTCTTTTTTTTTTTTTTTTTTCTTTCTTTCTCACTGAAATACTTAGGTTTTTCGGAGACCAAAAGGTGGAGCGAGTGGATCTTTGTTCCATGCTGAAAAAGAAGCAACAAGACGGATATTACCACACAGAGACTTCACTACAGCTCGGTTAGTACGCACACACAAACAGAGACATACTTTGTGTGTGTGCGCTATGTATCTGGCTGTCAAGTGCAACATTGAACCACCTGAGGGGGCTGTTTGCTCACACACAGGAGAGTTAGTTTCTCCAGCTAGTTGCTGTCCATAGATGTAGCAGTTGGGCAACATTTGCTGGCAGCAGGTTATTTTTACGGGATAATAAATTGGTACATTTTTTATTTATTTACTTTATTTTTCATCTCTCGGGCACTCAGAGGTAGAGTGGGTTGTCCACTAATCAGAAGATCGGTGGTTCGACCCCCTGCTCCTCCAGTCCGCATGTCGAAGTGTCCTTGGGCAAGATACTGAACCCCAAATTGCTCCTGGAAGCTGTGCGTGAATGTGAATGAACATCAGAAACTCTTCCTGATGAGCAGGTTGGCACCTTGCATGGCAGCCTCTGCCACCAGTGTATGAATGTGTATGAATGGGTGAACGTTGGCATGAAGTGTAAAGCGCTTTGAGTGGTCGGAAGACTAGAGAGGCGCTATATGAATGTGCATTTCCAGTCCGTTTACCGTCAATTTGCCCTTTATCTCAGCCAATTAATCTGGGTGAGAGTTATTTGCTGTTGTGCTGGTGGTGAGACTTAGGGGTCCTTTTTTTTTTTTTTTACAATTTTATCTAAAACAATTAAACTTCCTGTGCTTAGCAGAATCTAAAAGAGAGCCAAACCGGCCTGATCAAACACCATGGGGATGCTGAAGAGCTCCTTTCTATTTCCATTACAGCCCAGTTTAGACATTATCACCCTGCCAGCTCTTTCAAAACTCGGCACCGTAGTGAAACAGCAACTGAATGAATGCAGTGCTGATGGGCCTCGAGACGTTGCAGTATGTGGTTAAAAGGTTTAGCAGTTGAGGTGCAGAGATGCAGCGGGACAAGAATCTCCTGATGTGTAGAAGTGGAGGATGGAGGAAATAGCTCACTTCTTTTTAATATTTGATGAAGAGCATGTACATATATATTCAGTCTCTATTCTGAAACGCATAAAATGTGATCAGATCAGTATGTTGCAGCATCCATTGTGCTGTCTTCTTATCGTACTTGTAAATGGCTTTTTTTCATTGTAGTTTATGTTACTGTGTAGCTCCACATGAACTTGAGATGGTGCTGTTGACCACAGCGGGACTTGGGATGCAGCCAGACGAGCAGCATCTTTTGGGCTTCTAGTGTCTAGAAAACGCTGGGAGCTTATAACAAACAGCCAACGGAGGATTTATCTCTACAAGAAAACAGGAGGATCATTTTCTGAATATAACGGTTTTGCGCGTCCACAGATAAAACAACTTGTCAGAATCAATTGTCACACAGCTTTTCATGCGGTGTGGCTTTAGCAGAAACAACGGAGCGCACAGGGATTTTAAACGCAACAAGTGTCGAGGCTTTGCGACCGTTGTGAGCCAAGATCGATTGGCAGCCATAATGGCAAATGCAGTGCTGCCTCCTGTTTCCTAATGACAGATGTCTGAAAGAGATTTAAAAATCAATGTTTGTAATATAATTTAATCATTGAAACAGCTTGGTTTTAAGAGGCACGCAGAGGAAAAAGACCTAAGTAGAGTTCTGGAGGTAAGAGGGATGTGTTGCTGATTTCACAGGGTGTTTAGATAAAACTCGACCCATTTAGATTGGAGGCAGAAGTTGCGGCTTTTGCAGGGTCTGCTTTTGCAGGAGGTTTTCAAAAACACATTTGAAAACAGGAACTGTATGGTCCATATCAAATGAAGTGTAAAATCCTCGCTTTGAACTAATAGCTAGTGTGGCCTGTGGTCACATTCAAAACTCTGGTGATCAACAACCCTGTATGTCAACAGAAAAACCAAAACAGTCATTTATTTTTTTCATGTGTATACATTTTAGGTAAAAAAAAAAAAAAAAATTTTTAAAACAGCTGTGTCAAAGGAAAATGTGAATCCTAATGCAATGAAAACACTGTGTGATCTGCAGTGATGTGCTGTTATATGAATGGTTTAAAAGTTTTATTCACAAAAACTGATGTATGCAAATTTGTCTCTCAGGCTCATCAGTAGCCAAATATACATGAATAGTTAGTTAGTATGTCATGCACATACAAGTGCCCAGCCCACACAGACACCAAAATACAGTTGCAGTGGTGAAACATTTGTCAAACATAGACAAGAACAAAACTACTGACATTACATTGCAACGAAAGAACTTTGTCCTCTGTACAAATAAATTCAGCTACGAAAAGGTTCCCTTCCTGAAACACAGCTCACGTTTCTTATAATCATCATCAAATTCATCATAAATTAAGGACATTTTACTAAATGTAGTAGCCCTTAAATCATCATGTAATGAGCAATAAAACATAAAATGGACTTCGTCTTCAGTCTCACCTAAATCACATAGCAAACAAAATCTTTTCTCTTCAGGGAGAGCAGTAAACCTGCCTGTTTCTACAGATAATGGTTACGTACCTGAACGTAACCCTGAACACAGAGATCATTGGGTAAATTCTGCTTCACATGAGGCTCCACACTGTAGTTGTTTTTCATCAGATAATATGTTCTCAATTCAGGTTTGTATCAACAGACCATCTTTCTGCGTACATCAGAAACTCAAGCATACAAAATGAGGATATTACCTCACTAATGATCGGTGTTACCATGGAGCCAGCAGTTTACATCCAAGTAGAAGCACATGGAAACACACACATATGAATATATACAGTGTTACGGATAGACAGGGACTCCCCGAGTCCCACTGTGAAGTAGCTACACTAATTGCTCTGTGTGCTGGTGTCAGTGTGTGTGTGTGTGTGTGTGTGTGTGTGTGTTGTGGGCTGTCAGCGTGAGTGAAACTAGGCTGTCACAATGTTTTGTGGATCACTGGGCTGTCTGTGAGAGACAAAGAGCGACAGTGTGTGTGTGTGGGAGTGAGAGACAGAGCAAAGGGATGTTTACCTCACACTTCTCATCATCAAAAAGCCTGTGTTTTTTTGTCAAGTGTTTTTCCACAACAATACACATTTTAAAATGCGTCAAAGGTAAAGCTGAACACTTTCTCTGATATTATAGCGCAACATCTACACCAGAGCGTTGCAGTGTGGAAGGTTATAATGCTTGCTGTCTGTGAGTGAGAGTTAAGAGTCTGTCACCCTCAAGCTTAGAGCTTATATAATATTACAAGCAGTAAAAGAAGACTATGTAAATCTAAAAGAAGGAATAACATCTAAATATAGGGGCAATAAAAACACACCCTTGCTCAAATCAATACACTCTGGTATAACCAGTAGTTTTTAGTGGCTAATATTTGCAGCTTTAGATGAACTTTAGCTAAATATACCTGTGTAACTGATCTGCTTTTATTGTGCTACTACATTTTAACATGTTCCAGATAAACATTTAACGGTGTTATCACAAAATTAAAGAAGTAAACACACTGTGATCCCCTTTGACCTGCTGTAAGACAGGTTATGTAATGTTGTTGGTTTTAAAGCAACTGAATCAAATTAATCTTAGGAAATGAAGTGAAATTCAATCTGCCATTATCCTGTTAATGCCTCTTGCAGCCACTATTCAGTTACATAGTCTCAATGTAGATAAACTTCTCTTTTAGCCTTGAAGTCCAGCTGAAATCGCATTTCGTCATCTTTTTTTTAAAATCAAAAATAACATCAATGTGTTTTTTGAATGTAATGTCAAAAGTTTTTTTCTTATTAAAACGAAAAAAAAAAAACAAAAACAGGTCTTTAGTGAAATGTCAGTAATGCACCTTTTCATCCCAGCATCTTGTGGTGTGTGTCTGTGTTGATTGACAGCAGCTGGCAGACTGAGCTGCAGCAGGGGATCTAGAGGCAAAGTAAACAATCTTGTGCTGTAGCTCGCACGCCATGGGCAGACAGCGTGTCGTTAGCAGTGGCATTAAAGAGTAAAGATCATACCAGCATCTAAAAGGACCAAAGTGACATTTTCAGGTAAAACATGCTGTTTAATATGCAAGCCTATCTAGCCTGCAAACTTACTTTAGCAGGCACTTTTCCCCAAAGAGTGTTAGTTCAGTGGCTCGTTCAACAAGCTACAGTGCAGGACAAGATGTGTGTTCATGTTTCTAAGTTAGATGAGAAGGAAACTTCAGCAGGATACTAATGTGGGTTGTTCAGAGTCTGCAAACATTGTTAAAGATGAGGTAATTTGATTGGCTGTATGGAGACAAGTTATCTATCCCCATATAAGGAGGACTAAGTGTATTCTAACAGATTAAGGTAAAGACGAGGACGCAACTATGAAACTATAAAATATAAAAAATAATACTGAATTTCTTCATTTCTGAACACAATGATTCTCAAAATCACCATCAAGACACACTACAAGAAATAAGTTTTGAAAAACAGGTAATTTCAATGAGAAGTTTAGATATTCTTCATGGGATTTTTCTTCGAGCCAGCACTTAGTATCTTTTAGAGGAGTGGCAGTTTAAGGCACACGGCCACCTGTGTTGAACTAAGACCTAAACATGTTTCATCAGTTAAACGAACTAGTATTTACAACACAAAAAAGACAGCATGACAAGAAACTTGTAGTGCCAGATGTTCTGCACAAGTCGCCTGCTATAGATGTGGATAAGTCGGGTGACAGTAACTGATCATTATTAAAGGAAAATTCTGCTTTATTCGAACCTAAAGGCATGTACTTCCTGTGTTTACTTTCGTTCAGACTCACAAACAAACTTCATGTAGAAATGATGTTTATTTCTAAAGCAGTAGGAGGCTGACAGAGGTTTCCCTGATAACCGTCACTATACACAAGGCCTCATTTGACCCAATCTGAACCTCTGGATTCTCAATAACGGAGCTGCAGAGAGAAAAGTTAGCAGGACATATAGAGTCACAACTGCCACTTTTATGGGAAACGACTGAGTATACCAAGAAACTAGCATAGATTCTTTCCAAAGCATATAGTTGTTCTTAGATCGATGAATGCTTTTTTCCCTATTTTTCCATAAAGCATTTAAACGCACCAATAAGAAAGAACTTTTAAAAGAGTCTCTTCTTTCAGGGACTCATGCAGCGATAGTAAAACTTTGACAAAAATGAGAGAAAAATTTTTGTATGGTGAAGAAAACGTCAAGTCAATTTTTTTTGCAGTGTGCCAGCATGAATGGAAAAAAGCAGCAGTGAAGGTAGGAAATTTATCAATCTAAAAACATATGGTTTAACTATGGCCGGCATCTGTACTACAGCTGTAAATCTCTATTATATAAAGCAATGAGAGATTGGGTGGAATCACGCTCTCTGTAGGAAACTGAGCCGGCACAAAGCAGTCTCATTGCTCTGTGTAGACGGCGATGCAGTGGGGAATAAAGAATTCAGATTCAATTAAGAGAAAACTGCTAATAACATGAATAATTAAAATTACAATCGTTATTTCATTCTGTTTATTTTCAATAAAGTCTGGTAGCTAAATTGCTTATAAAATATTAAATAAACATAATTGTTTTGCTTAGAATATATTTAAAGTGGTCGGTTGGTATATCTCTTCTACATAATACCACTGAGTTGAATACCGCTGCTTTACATGATATTATCCTATCAAGCTGTATTAAGAGAAAGCGATGGCAACTGTTTAAACGGATTCATGTCAGGTTTATCTCACTCTGCATCCCCGTTACTCACAGGGTGCCACCGAGACTCAGTGTGCTTTTTCTGTTAGTCCACCGAGGTCAGTTTCTGATTGTGTGTGTGTGCATATATATATATGTGTGTGTGTGTGTGTGTGTGTGTGTGTGTTAATCCCATAATCCACAGTACAACATAATCCACAACAGAGCCTGTGATACACAACCCAGTAGGATGTGTTTGTATGCGGGGAAGGGGGAGGTAGCCAGGATATACGGAACAAATGGGAATAGGATTATTTTCATTAGCGATTAGTTTGCCAATTATTTTCTAGATCAATCGGTTCATTGTTTAGTTAATGAAATGTCAAAAAATAGTGAAAAAATATCATCACAATTTCCCAAACACAACACGTACAGTACCCTCATTCTGCACGGTGAAGCTCAAACATTTCACCGACAATTTGTTCGAGCTCATAAATTAGGATTATTTTATCACGTCATTCTCTGCCCTGCTTTAAAATCTTTCTTTTTTTCTGTCCTCTGGGCTAAATACTAAAGATGAAAGGCAAAAATATTATGATGGCCTGTCCACTTCCCTTTGGACTGATGGCAAAAGTAGGTCGCTGGTAAACACACTCAAGTCTCATCTCATTCTCTCTCCACAGACTGCTCTGTTGGAAATGGAGATAATAATAGAAGTGTGTGTGAGAGATAGATAATGGGTCCATGCTGTGGTGACAAGTCTCCTCGTCACTCGTCACCTCACCTCAGAAGGTTCTTGTTGGGAAAATTTTGAAGGATGAAATTTATACTGGACCCCTTTCAGTTAGCCTTAAATGTTGTTTTCCAGTGAAGAGCGAGTTTGCAGCAAGTGTCGACAGACCAAAAGAGTTTAGAGTGAAGTTCCAAAATGTCACGGCTTTAGAAACACATCCTTAACTGTTTGTGCTCTCACACACACAAACAAATTGTCAGTGTGACATTTCCAGTCGACCTGTAAAGTGGTGATAATACTCTCTCAGTAGACTGATAGGTAAAGCTCCTGTCATGCCCTGTTGGTATTTACAGTAGAACACAGTCAAACCCACAGACACACATACAGAATCACATGCAGGCATAAATACCTGAATACAGGAACTCACAGACTCAAACATACGCCGACACAAATGCACTCAAACGGTGTGCACACATGGACAGATGAAGACGGTTCGTTGCTCCATGACCTGTTGGCATTTTATTGAGATAAGGTTGCTCACTTTCCTACAGGCTGTGCTGCTCTACTTTTTCCCATATATTGAGTCTTTGGCAGTGCTCGTTATCCAGTCGCCAGCCAATAGTGCCAGATGACGCGATTCGCTAATTTGCATCTAAGTGGGCTAATTTCTCTCTGGAGACATATTGAAACAGGAAACTGCAACACATTGAAGGATTATTGATGCTTGAATGGGAAATATTGTGTAAAAAAAGTGGCAGACACTGTCAAGTTTTGTTGGAGATTTACTCAAAATATATATATACAGTACACTAGAGCATGGAAAATGCTGTCAGTTTCAACAGTGAAACAGCACTTTGAAAGCGTCCTGTTTTCTTATTTGAACTATGAACATGGGTTGTGGTTTGGAGTGTTTTTATACACCTACAGTAGTACAAAAAAGAACATCTAAAGATAAATCTACTCTATTTTTTACTAAAAATACTGAAAAAAAATAACTGGTTTGCCTTCTATGCTGAATATGACAGACATTTCTTTCATTACAGGGGAAAATTGGATTTAAAAAATCAATTATACAAAAATCCAGGGGGAGAAACTGTTTTAAAAACACCATTTGCAGCACAAACACAATTTTTTGTTGAGACTCAGCAACTCATTTGCATTTTCTTCCCATTCATCTCTTCACGGTACATAACCAGAGGTATTTTCTGAGCTGTCATCGTTACATGAGGAACTCTTTTATTGCTAACAGTGCTGATCTGTGTCTTCTTGCAGCAGGAAACACAACAACATTTGGATCCAAAGGAGCATGAAAACAATAAAAACCAAAATCAGTGAGCCTCAAGTATTTTGAGGGCTCTATCTGGTATTGTTTTAAGGCGTCATCATGAAAAGATTGGCACATCACTACTGGCTTTTGTTCCTAATAATTAATTGTATTGAATAGACTCTGAAATCCCTCCAGCATCTGCCGCTCCCTCGTCTCCCTTTCACTCTCTCTGCCTCTTCCCTCTAATCATCTAAATTTCTGATTCATTACAAAGACGGCAAGTATCTGAATAAGGCCTTTGTTGCAGCGTTGCATATATGCATCTCACCGCAGAAGCATTGCCAAAGTTTGTTTGGTCATATTAGCATGGCATTTTAACACACTTGAGGTTGAAGTAATTTCATAGCCTGAAAGGCATTTCAGAGCATAATTACACAAATGAATAAAGTGCTCTTTGATGGAAATATTAATGGTAATCCAACAGGAAGGGCAGCTATTCTTAGAAAAAAAATTAAAACCCTTGATTTAAATGTGAGTTGCAACAATAAGAACTCTCTACAGTAGCATTGGTGGGCCTGTTGTCGGGTGTTTTGCTGTCTAAAGCTCCCTTACATTTGAGTTTTTGAGACTTTGACCGCCTCGAGCAAGTTGTCTCACATTGTGCCAGAATCAGACTACATGATATAAGCATAATGACCTGACAGATGTGGGTCATTGAGAACAAAAATGAGCATGACAGTTGTTCATTTTATCTGAAGCAGTGTGTCATATTGGAAGACACAATTCGTTTGCCTTCTCTTGCCCGCTTTGACAACTTCTACAACGTGCTCTGTGACAAATGAGAGCGCAGAATGCTCTTCTCTGCCCAACTGTAAAACATGGTGAAGCGAAAGAAGAATGATGTTGATGGTGGCACCTCCTTCGTGATTACTTACATACCTCACACAGGTCAAGAAAGACGACAAATCTTAACGTGTATTTTTCAAAAGACGAAATTATTTTGTAGTCTGAAGAATTATACTCTTTTCGAAACTACTTGATTGAGGCAGTGTGAAGGATTTTTTGGACCATCTGTAGGGTCCTGAAGATGTAGCAAGAAGACCCTGCCGGGGCTTTAGTGACACAAGCACAGTGAAGCATAATAACTTGTTGTATAGATGTAGCACTGAGCTAGTATGTAATCTCATGCTCGTATCTAAATCTGCAATGAGCGCAGCAAAGAATAAGCACCTGAGAACTTAGTGCTTGCAGTAGTGAATGTTAAGAGGATAGAACAGGGGCTGGAGCGAGATTAAGCAGATGAGAAAAGAAAGGACAGAAGGATGGGCCAGAGACGAGAGTGAGAGGGAAAGGAAAACTAAAGCAACAGTGACTGAGCAGATACGAGGATGGAAGGATAAGTGAGGGAGAGATCGAAGAGGATAAAGCAAGGAGCGAGTGAGATTAAACAAGAATGATGAATGAGTATGGAGAGAGAGAGAAAGGAATAACAGAGAGGGACAAAGGAAAGGAGAACAGACTAACAGAAGCAATAGAATTAAATAGAGGAGATAGCAACGATGAGGAGAGCTGTAAGGGTGGCCAGACAGACCACGAGAGAAAATCGAGAGTCTGAATGAAGGTGACATTAAACAGAAGAGAGATTTGAAATCTGATATTAAAAGGAGGGCAAAGGAGGCCGACAAAGGTCAAGCAATGAAGGAGTCAGACGGCTATAGATGGAAAGAAAGAGAGAGGGAATAATAGTAGAGTACAACAACAGACAGAGGAAGATTGGACGGGGGTTTAGAAAGGGAGAATCGTCCCTCTGGTTTTCTGTGTCAGATGTGATGAGAATCAACCCAAACCACCACCAACCCCCCCTCCCTCAAAAAAATCCATCTGTTTCCATCTGTTTCTCTGTCTGACTTTGCTCTAAACATTTTATTCCAGTGTTGAACATTTGGAACATTTATTTAGATCCGCTCTGTCAAACATTTTTAAGAGAAAATAATTAGCCAGGAAATGTTGAGTTACTTTTGTTATTAACAAATGAAAAATCAAACCTTGAATAGCAACCAGTGGTATGAGGAAACATGATCTATTTGTGTAAATTGTAAGTCTTTATGTTATGTTATGTGCAAAGTAGAAGTTACAACTCAAAAGTGACCATAATTTACTCTTTTCTGATGCAAATGCCACAGTTAAGTTATTAAATAACACCATTAAGAAGGCTATGTAAATAATGCAAACAATCTCTAAATGTCTAAGTATTAGAAATCCACAGCACTGAACTGAAACTGCAGTTACAAACTGAACCAGAGAAGCTTTAACAACTTGAACTGCCCGGATGAGCACATAAAAATAACACAGTGCAGTCACGTCCCACCCAGAAAGTAACTAAATGTCAGTTTGTTCATCCGGAGTGAGAGTGAACAATGACGGAGCATGAACACATGTGACAATGCAGTTTTACATTCAAAAAATTGATTTTATACAATAAACCAATGAACAGCATGAAGCTTATAGTGTTCACATTGTGTGTGTGAGACGACAAGCTTTTTAAACCACACATGTCCACACAAAGCTGCAGCAACAACACTTATAATACAAGTGTCATTCCTAGTCGCTATTTTACAAACACACCTGTCGCTGAGCTCCACAAAACTCCCAACAATGGAACCACCTCACTGTGGACTACAAATCTTAGCCGAGTTAGCTTTGCAGTGAATCCTGCCCGAAATGTGTCATGCATATAAATAATGTTTTTCTTTGCCACTTGGATTAAGTGTGCTTGAATTTGTACGGTGGAAATCCAGCCAAATGGCAGGCTTATTCCCTTTTCAGGCGACAGCCAGAGAAGATCTATATGGAAAATTTACATCTCTGTGACAAACAATTGTCAACCGCACAGAAGTGAGTCCTTTTTCTGACTGAGAAAAAGAAAATAAAAGAAGAACAGGGGAGCATTGAGCAGTTGTTAACGACATTTCGAGGAGTTGATAGCAAGGCCACCAAAACAATGAACACCTATGTGCAGTGGTTTGATTGGGAGTGATTTGTTATACTAGCAATTAAAATGACTTTCATTGTGTATAGTGATGACGGACAGATATAATCCCTGGTTTCATTTGTGTAGATGTGGAGCTGAAACTGAAATACAGGTCATAAGTTTAACATAACTCATGCATGTGCTTGTTGTGCTTTTGCATAATAGTGTGTGCATTATGTGTATGTTAGTATATCCATAGTTAATTATTCATGAGAGTATTGTGATAAAGAGTCAGCCATATCTCTAAAGGAGACTGTAGTTCCTGTTATCTGCACCATGCAGTCATCTTTTTTCCTTTGTGTGCATAACCTGTCTTGTGACTAAGAACTGAGGCACCATGAGTTGACCTTCAGCTGAACAGAGTCAACACTGTTAGAGTTTTCTGTTGCTCTCTCTTTCTCTCTCTCTCTCTCTCTCTCTCTCTCTCTCTCTCTCTCTCTCTTTGTATTATGGTGCTTGAATGAAAGTGTATTTAATGTGGCCTTGAGAGGTGCTCACAACTTGCATGTTACAGCATATAATATAAATTTATTCCATGTTAAATAGTCCATATAATAACAGATGTTTTATAGTTGAACCAGTAGAAAAGCAGTATGTACAGGAGAATTGTAGTATCCAGAAATTACAGTATGTTTATCAAAGCCTGGCCTTGATTTTTGCGTTTGAATGATGATGATAACCTGCTTTCTGTTTACCATTAAAATGAACAAATCACTTAGATTATGTCTGTGTGCATGCAAAGATGACGTGTGTGTTCACGTGCACGTACAGGTTTTATACAGCAGAACTGATACTCAATAGTAATTGGGCCTCATCAATAACAACACTTAAGCCCCTCCGATAGCAGTCATCACAGCTGCATGTCCATGTGTATGTGTGAACGAGCAAAGCGTTTTGTGTGTGAAGTGGCAGCTGTGAGCTGAATGCTGCTGTTTGAGACAGGACAACAATCACACCACTGTGTACTCATGCAGCTGAGCTTAGTGCATAATGCAGCACAATGTATGTGGTTTAGTAGTGTGTGTGTGTGTTTGCTTTTACATTTCCCCTGCTATCCACGCGCACATCCCCTTACCCCTTGTTTATAATCCTTCATTAATCCTGCAGAGTAGAGTAGAGAGATGTGTTTTTAATTAGGCCTCCTCTCTGTAGGGTTGTACACATGCAGCTACCAAAAAAGCATCCTTGGTACTGGTAGAGACTCATTGTTTTACTCAAGGGCTCATCAGCAGAGCTGCTGAAGAGGACCGGGGAGAGGGCTTGAACCAAGGCCCTCTGGTTGAAAAGCAGTGCCTCTAATCACCTTCTTACCTGCATCCTCATCGTTTCATGCAGCACTACACGTTCACCCATGCAGTGGTGGCCTAAAGGTTAGAGAAGTGAGCTTGTAACCGGAGGGTTGCCCGTTCAATTTCCCGGACTGACAGGATGATATGGGTGGGGAAAGTGAAGAAGCAGCGCTTGCCCCTCCCTCATTAGCAAGGCTCTTAACCTCAACTGCTCCAGTGGCCACTGAGCAACTCCAGATTATGTTCTTAAATGTACAAACAGCTTTTTTTATGCCTTGAATATGGCCAAATGTGACCTCCTTTACAAAATGCACTTGATAATTCATTCGAATAACGAATAGTGCTTGTACGTTTAACAAAGTTGACGATGTATTAGACCAGTCTTGACCTCGGGAAATGCTAACAAGGTTGCTGGCAGTTGCAGAGCACAGGTTGAGGGATATGCTTAAGTAACTTTTTAGAATAATTGGTGTTTCTAAGTGTAGTTTTAATGCAGCATCCTTTTCACTCTTACTCAAGTACGTTTTCCAAGAAAAAATCTGCTCCTTTCTCTTTTCTGTCCCATAAAACTCAGCTACACTGCTTTTGTTGCTTTTTTAGTAATCTTATGGTCTGTTTTAGCTTTCTGTTGTCAGGTTGCTGTCATACTGTGACTCAGTTTCGCCAATAGTAGAATCAATGCAACAGCAGGAGATGGAAAAAGCAAAACTTTTTTATGCCTCCGGATGGCCGGAAACCAAAAGGTCAAAGGTCAACTTCACTGTGACATCGTAATGTTCTGCAAAAACATTTTTCTGGCCATTATCCAGCATCATAACTCAGGAACAGGAGGACAGAAGGGGAGATTGTGACCATATTTCACATTTGGTCGGATACTGAATTGGTGACACTTATCTTGGGTTCCCACCTTGAAACTCTGGTGATTGTATTGATCTTCTGTGCTGCCGGGTTGAAGATGTGTGTGAAGCTTCCTCGTTTTAGAATTTGTAGCCTTATTTGTAGCTTTGCAGCAACATCCATATCTGAATCATCGTCTACTGTCATGGCTGCAACTTTGTGTTCGATCAAAATCATCTTTATTGGCCAAACATGTGAACACATACGTGGTAAATACACTTAATACCTTTATTAAATTCCTTCAAAGTCTTCACTACAAATATTATGAGTCTGGACAGACATGGGTGTAAACTGCAACTTGACAGGTTGGCGGAGGCGTATAATTGTGAGGCTTTATTTCTAGTTTTGCCTTTTCTTTTGTCAGAATACAGTTTACAACCATATTTTGCAAATCGTGCAGCCAGACGATACTGAACTCCGACTGTGAGCGCTTGTTTGAGGTCATTACATCTGAGTGTAGTGCTGATGCTGAGCTGAGAGAGCAAGAAAGTCTGGTCAGCTACTCATTATGCAAATACAGTATTCAGGTGATACTACCAACACTGCATCAATTGAGGCATGGTAATACATAAAAAACAATGATGAAACTGAGAAAACCCAACCAGGAAACCAATGTGGTCATTTATGGGCTTATGTAGATGTTTACTCACTCATAACACTTTGCTGTTCCAGTGTTTTATGAAAGTGTCATGAGGCCTGTTGGTCAGGTGATGTAGCCCGACCAAATAAGGATCAACAAATGAATGATATCTGCCAGATAGATAGAAAGATGAAAGTCTGCACACTGTAGCTCCCTTCGATTCAGTTTAATAGACATCCACTAGACTCTCATTTTTCTTTTTGTGCATTGTTTCTTTGGTCTAGCACCTGTTTGAAGTTTATTGGATGTGCGCGTCTATTACAGTTTTTGATATCTGCCAGGTATCAGCCCTGACTCTGATCCTGCTGTTCCACTTGGGAATTCCTCTATCAAAGGCAAGACTACATTTAGCAAAGGGTGAGCTATCAACAGATAATAGAAACTATCAAATGAATAATTCTCTGAATACACTTACAATTATTTGTGTTCCAACTGCTAATCATTTTCATTAACGATTAACCATTTAGTCTGTAAAATGAACAAAAATGTGTGATGTCTTCAGTTGTATGTTTTTGTCTGTCAAAAAGTTAAAATTGAAAAGATATATATGCACCGTAGTTTATTAGGATATAAAAACATGGGAAAAACCAAATACTTACCTTGTTTGGCATTTTGGTTTGCTAAGTGATTTAAATGATTTTCAAAGTTAAATTTATTAAGTTATTTTCAGTTTGAATAATAAAAGTAATCATTTCGTTATTATAAATAACTTATACAACACACATTTTTAGGCATAATTACTTTTATTTACAAGCTACAAACAGTCAAAAACCACAGTTACATAGTTAGGAGAGTATTAGTCAGTTTCTATTATCCATTACATCTGCTGCGTTTTCTTGAATGACTGTAACGTTGAAGATAATGTGAAATACATTGAATATAAATGTTAAACTTCTCATAATCTCCTTATGTCTCCATAATTCCTCATCCTGTGATGTTCATTTTCACACCTGACCATCGCTTCAACCATAATCTTTGCTCAACCCTGTGTTTGACCTATTTGTACGAATGAATTTAATCAATTTTTTTCTTTTCTCTCAGGAATATTTTACCCCCCACAAAATACCGTCACATGTCTCATAAATAACACAGATACATGCAGTAGCAGGCAGCAGCTCCCGGCTATTCAACAACCATTATTCAAGCTACAGTGACGAGGGGAGGTGGAGCTTGCAGCCCCCCTCCCCCTCCACACAAACACACACACACTCACACACACACACACACACACACTAGTGTCTGTGGTCTCCTTGTATACACCGCTCCCTTTTCCTCTTCCACACACTTTCCACTCTCTTGAGCGTACTCGGTCTGTCTCTTTCGTAAATACACACTTAATCAAGCTTGCTCGCACAATACACCCCTCCTCCTCCTCCTCCTCCTCCTCTGTCCCCTTTCAGTCACACTCATATAAACACACACGCTTTGTATCTTATGCACACACATACCCCTCCTCTGCTTTCCCCACTTCACACACTAATTTGTATTTTTATTAAAAACTACACTCTTTTTGCCTTTTTGTCTCCTACACACACACACACACCAGCTCTCCCGTTTCCTCTCTCTCTCTCTCTCTCTCTCTCTCGTTTTCTCTCTCTCTCTCCCTGATACACACACGCACACACCCCTCCTCCCTGTCAGTGCAAAGTAGAGCGAGAGCAAGGAGCCACTCGTTCATTTTTTTTCATCGTCTGCCGCCTTACCCCGGCTTCTTCGGGCTGCATGCAGGGAAAGGGAGGGTTTTATTTTTTTTTATTGCCTCCATCCTCGCCGATCCGCCTGTCCTTCTAGGGAGGAGAAAGAGTGACAGAAACGGGGAGACAAGAGAAAGAGTGGGAGAGACAGAAGCAGGACTCTCTCGCTCCATCTGTCTGTCTTAGAACAAGGGGCAGAGAGGAAAAAAAAGGGGGGAACAACAGGGAAGAGGGGGAACAGGAGGAGAGGGAAGGAGGCGCCATGGGTCAGCTGTGCTGCTTTCCTTTCTCCCAAGCCGAGGAGAAAATCAGTAAGTGTCTCCATGCGTGGGTGTGTGTTGTTGGAGAAGCGAATCGGATTGATGTACTCAGTGGTGCTGTCTGTCGGGAGGATCTGTATGCATGCAGTGTTCGATTATACGTGTGTGTGTGTGTGTGTGTGTGTGTGTGTGTGTGTGTGTGTGCCTTCTGTCAGTGTGTGTGCACAACTACATCCGTGACTGTGTGTCGCACTAGATGGACGATAAGTGTTTGTATGTGTGTGACAGTGTGATCAGTGAGTTGTCTTTGTGTGCAGCTCATTATTGTATATGTGGTTACATTTGTAGAGTATCAGTCGAGGTCAGCTGAATTCCAGCTGTGTAATTCAGCTCTCATTGCTTAACTGATCATCTTTGAGGTGATGCATAACGTCCGATTCTGAGTACTAAACTTAAAGTTATGTTCTCAACTTGTATTAATTATGTTTGATTGATATCTCACGACACCATACGTTATGATTAACAGTTTGATAAAGTAGTAATTTCTTCATTTCGAGTATGTTTGGAGAACCACCTGAAGCGTCTGTCATTAGTTCTCGCTGTGTTGCCTCAGCATTTAAATTGAACAGCCTGAAAGTTAAAGAAGGGTAATGTGAGGCTGTACTTCAGCAAAACAGTTCTTTGTGCTAAATGCTAACATCAGCATGTTGATGTTTATCAGGTGTGATGTTTACCATGTTCACCATCTTAGTTAACATGTTAGCATGCTAACATATGTTAATTAGCACTAAAAAAAAGTACACCTGAGGCTGAGGGGAGTGTCAGTAGTTTTGTAAATGTTTAGTCATCAACCAATGTATTGTCAGGGGATCACTAAAGTCTTTGGGATTCATCCTCTGGGCACCATGAATGTTTGTCCCAAATTTCATGGCAATCCAGCCAATAGTTGTCAAAGAATGTTACTTTAAAACAAACCTGCCGATGCCACTTGAGGAAAAGTCAGAGGATCACCAAAGTCAATAGGATTCATCCTCTGGGGACCATGAATCTCTGTGCAAAATTTCATAACAATCCACCTAATAGTTGTTCGAATATTTAAGTCCGGACCAAAGACGTGACTTACTGACAGACCAACATCGTCATCCTTTGAGCCACAACGCTAGAATGGCTCCACAAGGGCCATGACCATGTGGCACAGATTAGCCCGATACCTCGACCACAACCACAACAACTTTTTTTTTTTTCTGGATGAGTGTTTTTCGAGCAACTGATGTTATCTAACACGTGTTGTTACACAACATCAGCGGTCAGTGAAAGGAACATTGAAACAGATCAATTAAAGACCGAAGGCCCCCAAATTTTCCACAAGATGACAACGATATGGAGTGGAAACTGGCTGCTATGCTTCAGTTCATATAAAATTAAAAGATCTCTGGCAGATAATTACCAATGCAGCTTGTGGTTTGATTACAGCTTTAAGCAGCTATTTGTCTCTCATTGTTCTGTAGCAGCTGTAGCGGGTTCATTTAGATTTTTGGGTGAATGTACAGCTCAGTTTTGATGCTACACTCGCACACACTGTACAACTAATTGCACAACCGTGTTATTATTTGCTACTCTATTATTACAAAGATAAACACAATCTCTTCACCACAGACATGTTTTTTTGGGGACAATATAACATTTTTTTAAACATTGTAACTGTATCAGGTTGGCATATTGATCCTTTACATGACGTCTGTTGACTTTAACTGAGCTCAAACGGTTTTATTTAGAGCGTGATATGGATTAGCTGCAGTGAAAGGAAGTCTTCAGTCAATAGAGGCAGAATTCAGACTTCTCCCTGTTGTGTTTTGTGGGGGGGAGTAAATTAGATTATTTACTTGCTTGTTCCAGTTTTCATTCTAGCGCAAGAAACTGATTTTGATGTAATTTATTGTAGATTCTTAAACTAAGTATGTTAGATTAATGATTAAACAGTGTTACTAAGTAATAAAATGATCTGATGAATTTGTGGCCTGTGCAGTGGGCGTGGGTGCATGTGTGTGTGTGTGTTAAAACAGAGATATTAAACCGCCTGCACACACATCACTGTGTGCACTATCTTCCTGCTTCTCTTCCTCCCTCCTGTGTTTTCCCCTATGTGTCCCTCTCTCTCTCTCTGTCTCTCTCTCTCACCGCTTGCAGCTGCATCGCATCACAGTCGAGCCACCGTGCCCTACTTCTGAGTGGAGAGAGATGGAGGGAGAAGGGGGGAAAGAGTGATGCAGCGAATGAAGACTAACGAGGGGGGGAATGGGCTTTAAAGAGAAACGGTGATATGGAGACAAAGACAAAGGCAAACAGAAGGAGGCGGACAAACAGGGGGAGTGTGTGTGTGCGTGCGTGTGTGTGTGTGTGTAGGTCAGATGCTACCCCGTGATGTCACCCTCATGACAGTCGCCCTCGTGAGCGCAGCAAGCGCGTACGTGTGTGTGTGTGTGTGTGTTTGTGTACGCGTGCGAGCAGTGTGTCTGTGTGTGAATTCAACCGTGACCGATACGACATGGTGTCACACAGTGGTGGTAGCAGTCGCTGCAGGTGAAAAACATACACTCACACACCTCTAACAAGAGATATACACAAACACGAACGCACACAGTTGAGCGGATTTCTTCGTATCAAAAGCATTAACTGGTATTTGAGTAAAGATTTTCATACCAGCAATCACAGTGTTTATTGTCCAGCTCAAGAAAAGCTGCTGCTTTCTCCAGGGCATCTTATTATCTTATCATATGATCGTTATTTCCTCCAGCCGTTTGCAACTGATACCTCCGTTAAGGCTGCATAATCCACTACATTTGCCAAATTGAAAATCTTCTAAATCTGCATCTGAGTTTCCGATTTGCCGTAAAATACCTAAATCCTGGGAACGTTCTGGTGGTGTTATGCAAAGATGAATTGTGCAATTCATTCAATTTTAAGTGAGTGCAACTTATGACCCCTGACTTACAGCCGTTCACATTTTTCAAGCTGCTGTTGCATCGCCTGTTTGGCAAAATGCCGTAAAACTTTGTGGGATCACTCGGATATATGTCGATATGTCATTTTATATTTGGTAGGGATTGCACAATGTGGGCAGGAATTATCGCAGTTTATGTCGAGTTGAGTTAACTGTTGATTGGATAGCAGCTGCAGGATTGGTGGAGAATAGTGTTGGCACATCTGTAGTGTAAAGTCATCATGGCCTGGCCTTTTCAGTATAGTTTAACCTGTTGATTATTTTTAGATTTTTCAATCTATAAGTTCAGAGGGACCAAGGAGACATCTTCTAACAGTCTAACAGTCCAAAAACCCAATTAAATCATAGATAATAAAGAACCATGCAACAAATCTTTATATTTGAAAAGCTGGAACCAGAATAAATACACTGTTTGCTTGATTTAACTACAGTAACCATTAATCAGTTATCAAAATTGTGGCTGACTGACGGTTCATTGACTAATCAGATAATTCAATTGTTTTAGCTCCATCGCTTTCACAGTTGAGGTGTGAAAAGTGCTTTTTAAATGGCCACACGGAGGTGCGATCTGCATCAAAAACTAACCAGCTCTTCCTCCTTTTTTCCCTCCTTTGCACCATATTTCATTGAAATATGTAGAGCAGTTTTTAAGATTTCCTAGTATGAGACAAATGTAACATTATAATCATTCAGTTTCGTCATAAAGCTACATAAAGTGACTAAATTGTGCTGTAATGAGCAGCTGTCTTTTCACTGCCTCACTGCTGCTCTTTAAGAGGTCTTAATTGTTTATTTCCACCTCTCTCTCTCTCTCTGCTTGTTAAGCACTCCTCATATTTCCTCACTCAGTAGGTTCACAGTTGACGGAACAAATTTAAAACGTTTCACTCAGCGTGTCATGTTGTTGCTCTTTGGGATCTTTAAATGAATATACAACCACTGGTATAGTAATGGCTTAACCTTTATTTACACTGTTCCATCTTCATTAATTCTCCTCGTCCGACAACAGTTACGTAGAAGCAGCTTCACCCCTCGCAGAGTGACACGGCTTCCTCGGGAACAAGTGATTGGAGGCAGCTCTGCCTCCAGTTGCAGCTGTTCACCTGCATTGATAGAGTAACAAAAGAGCAGAAATGACCTTAATCAGACAGGATGACTGTTTTCCTTTTAGCTGTCAAGGTTTGCACAACTGTGGTATTTGTGAGAGATTCACAAAAAAACACAGACAAAAGGGAGAGAGTGATGCACCATGGGGAGAGAGAGAGAGAACGCTGGTGAAGAGATGAGGAGGGAGCAGAGAGAGAGGGGAAGAGATGCGTTCAGGGCTGCTTAATTCATCCTTTTGTTTTTCTTTCTCCCATTCAGCTCTCTCTGCCAAGTTTCCTTCTTTCATTCTGCTGCATCTGTGTGTCAACTCTTCCTGATTGCATTTCCATGCTATTTCAGTCTTAAGAAATGCAAAAACATTGAAATATTCCCTTTTTTTTTTTTGTTCACGCTCTAAAATCCCTGCCTCGTGTTCGAGTCTGTAAGTGTGAGTCTGACAGCCGATGACAGCTCTGCAAGCTGGGTCGGCGAGTTGATAAAAGCTGCCCCCCCTTGAATACTGACTGACCGCTTCAACCCCGTGTCAGGTCCTGACACAAAGGAGGGAGGCACAGCTGGGCTTAAATTACAACACACATGGCCCCCGAAGCTTATCCAGGGGGGAATAAGGGACTTAAGGTTTGTTCTGCGAAAACAAATTGAAACTGTTCAGCATCTGCTTTTTTTTTTAAGATACAATCAATACAAGATGTTCACTTCTTAAATGCTTTGTGTTCCCAGTGTTTGATTGTGCCAAGGTGTGTCGGGTTGAGAGTCTCTGTTGCTCTTCAAACATATTCTGAAAACCTGGCTGGACACAGTGTGAGCTAGACAAAGCCAGTGCTGGTTCTAAAGGTATCCAGCGTATACTAAAGCCGCAGTGGGTAAAATGAATGTATTTAAGTGATAAACGCCTCTCAGTTAGATGTCAAATACAAGGAGCGGACACAGGGGTGAAGCTAAGAGGGAGAGGCATTTTGATTTGCTTTGATTTCCTGAAGTGATTAAGAGATGAAAACAACACTCCATCACAGTTAGTCGCAGCGGGGCTGTGCCAAGCTGATACAGCCAAGTCACGGCTTGTTAAGTTATTGCGAGTTAGCTAACAGACTACTGTAGGCTGTGATCCCTTTGTGTTGTGACACCAGGCTAGAGGAGCAAAAAATATGTCACATCAAAGGGTAGTATGTTTTTACAGCGTGTTCATTCACACTAGAAAGGCCGGGCTTTTCATTTGATCTACGGTCAAGAGACGATCACAGACGACACACCTGTCCCACTCCACCGCTTTAATGTCCGCGTCCGCTCTCAGACCGCTAAGCTAAGTGTTAAAATACAAAGAAAAAAGTTGCAATAATATTTGTCCTACGATGTAAAAAAATTGTACTTGTCTGCACTCTTTTTCTGGACAAATGTTTTATCTTTTTCCCAACATGGTGGGTGTTTGATGTTTGTCACCCCCCCCTCCCCGTCTTCATCATCCTCATCATATCACTTCAAAGGCACAAGTGTGCTTTGATGGGTTTTATGCCCTTCACTGTCTCTATGGAGGAATTTGGCAGGGAAATTGTTGATCAGTGCACCGGTGGCAAAGAGGCTCCAACATCCTGTCAAAAAATAGAATTATTTTCATCTTTGTGGAATTTAAAAAATGCAGGACACGTTTTAGGACCTTTTGTCGGAAAGTGAGCTGCAGAATTTTAGCTCTTGATATTGTTTGTTTCGCACACATTAAATTCACTCAGTTATGGGTCTAATGCCTTGCTCAAAGGCAGTTTGAGGAGGACAGTGAGCTGTGCAGGTCTGTCAGACATCCTCCATTCTAAGGATCACAGCTTAAGTTTATTGATTTTTACTCTCCACCTCTAGTCTAATGTTTGATTAACTGGATTAAACTCCATTGACTTTATGGTGTCCTGATGTTATTCAGCATGTAATTAGGCAGCGTGTTTGCGGTTGCATCTAAACATTACATAAGCTCATTTGTCTACTTTAATAAGTCCAAAAGGCATTCATCCATGTAAATTATATACACGTTGGTTTTCCTTTTCTCCGTGAGGTTGGTTCCTATAAGCTATCCTAATACAGTGTGAATATAAACGTGTTGAGCTAGACTGCAGTCAGTATCTCGTGTCTGAGAGTCTCTGGTATTTCCTCAGGAAACCGCCCCACCATCAGGGCTCTATACCCCCACCTACCCCGCAGTTCCGCAGCCCCTACATACCCCCACTTTCTTTTACTTCTTTTTTTGAGCCTCCCTCTCTGTCCTCAGATGCACCCTCTCCCTTTTTTTTCCCCCCGTTTTTCCCCCCTAACCTCCGTTACGGTGGTCTGCATGTTGCGCAAATAAATGTGCTCGCCCCTCTCTTCCTCACATCACGTACTGTACTGTACTGTAGTCTTCCTCCTCCTTTTAATCCCCCCCCCCCCCCTGCTCCCGCTTCTTCTCCTCTTCATCTGCCTTTTGCTTTTTCTTATGCTTTATCCTCTTACCAGAGATGGCTGCATTAATTTTCTGCCTAAACCCCTGATAGAGCTTCCAGGAAATCAGTTCATTTGGAGTAAAAGGAAATTAGTCATTGCAACAGATTATTAGGCTGTATCTAAGCATAATCAGTTGGCCGGCTATATCCAGTAAATTTGATTTAGATTCTTAAAGGATTATTATGAGTCCTTTTGATACTGCACGTTGATGGATGCTTGTGTATGGGTCGCATACCCATCAGAGAGCTCCCATCATCATGGAAAGTACAAGTATTATAAGAGGCTGGCTGAAACATTTTGGCAGACTTCAGCAGAATGTCAGATCTGATCCAACCAGGAAGTGGACAACATTAGTTATCTGGAGGCAGGAATTGCTTAAGAACAAGTTAAATAAGTGTGTAAGGGAGTTTGAAGTAATAGTGTTAAAAGGTTTCTCACACAGCACAGAATAAATCAGAGCAGAGCAGCGGTCAGGAGAAGACAGCCGAGCCAAACCGAGCGGAGCGGAGCAGCGACGCCGGGAATGAAATAAAACTAAAGCAGACACACAGTAGTTGTCACTTGATGTTTTACAGACTCACAGCTCGCTGACAGTATTCAGTCACAGTCATGAACACAGCATCTGCGCACCAACAACCGTTATGCCCTCCGAGTGACTATAAAACAGGACCGATTCAAGACAGAGGAAGAAAGGGTGTTAGAGAAGTGGAAGGAGAAAATAACAAGACCAAGAGTGGCGAATGCTAAATGCAAACATCACATAACTCACAGCGACAATGCTAACATGGTGATGTTTAGCAGGTATTAGTCTTAGTTTTGCATGTTAGCCTGCTAACCTTTGCTAATTAACAGAAAGTACAGCTGACACTGATAGAAATGTGATTCATTTTTGTGACTTTTCTTTAATAGTTTCTGATGTTTTATAGACCGAAACTAATAGATAAATTGTGAAATCCGTAGATTAATCGGTAAGGAAAATAAACGCTAGTGGCAGCTCTAGTTGTCATTCCCACAGCCACGCTGCTAGTGTGGCTAAATGTTTGGAGGGTCTTGATGAAGACGGAGGCACAAACAGAGCAAAGAAAACCTGGCATGCTATTGCTGTCAGACACTAACAGCATATCCTTGACTAAGCTCATTTCCACTATTGGTTTAACTAGAATTAACTACTTGGCTTGGCTTGTACTATATCAGCTGAGAGGGTTAGTTTGGCTGTATATGAATTAAGGAGGCAGAGACGGGAGTTAAATGAGATGCATACTTAGAAAGAAATTCAGCTCATTTCTTTTTGTCATTCATCAAATTTTAATGTTGTAGGTTCTTGGATAACTCCAGCCAAAAACACAGTCAACAAATTAGGGCAGTTAATCATGAAAGAGAGACACGCAGCGAGGCAAAGCAGAAAACATAACAGATTCATAGAGAGAGAGAGAGAGAGACTAAAAGGTTGAGGGAGATGAAACAAGTCAAACAGATGTGCGAGAAGAGGCCACTTAAAGACAAGAGCGAGTGAAGCCTGCCAAAAAAAGATGGAAGTCAGTACAACCTCCCGTGTTGTTAAAAGTTGAAGTGCCTGTCTGGTTCTCATCCCGTCACCATGACAACAACAGCTAGCAAAAAAAAAAAAAAAAAAAAAAAAGGTGGAGTGGGAAAAAAGGTTGAGATAAAGAGAGAGAGATGTTTGGAAAGACAGAAAGATGGAGGGAGTATGACAGGGAGGAGGCAGAAAGAGTAAGGGAGTAGAGGTGGAAGGATGCACAGTAAGCTGCAAGAATTTGTCAGTACACTGTGTGAGAAAGTGTGTGTGAGATACTGTTGGACGTGTGTGTGTGTGTGTGTGTGAGACAGATATTCTTGTGTCTGTCAGCCTCGTTGTTGTGGAATCTTTCTATCCACCATGTGAAAGGCTTATCAGTGACTCTCTTAAAGTGTATGTATGTGTGTGTATGTGGGTACATAGGGCAGCTTTATAGCCACCATAAAGACCTTTATTTTGTCAGGTCAGGATTGAACAGACTAATAGACATACTATTTCTCACACACACACCTCTTTAAAAGATAACAACATAAAACAGACCTTTGACAAGCAAGCAGAAGTCCATTTTTTTGCAGTTTTCAAGCTAATATTTGCTGGGTAAATGTCCACGAAAGCGGGAACTCTTGTCACTAATCTTCCCACGTTACAGTCATCCAGCAAATTCATTTTCTTAAGTGCTGCCTCGTCTGAAACGCTCTCAGAAAATTGTTTGCTTTTCTACCGCACTCATTTTTTATTAAAAGCATTTTTACAATATGCAGTCTTGTGTAATAAATTATGCTCTTTTGTCGGGCTTCCTTGCCTTGCTCATAACCCCCCAAAAAAGTGCACACCTGCACCCTATTTTTACACCGAAGTGTCTCGCAGCTTTTGGCAGTATGACAGTCAGCCGCTCCGGATAACAAAATTTCCTCATAATTTTCCTGCATCCATTTTAGTCCTGTAGCCAAGGGGTCCAGACCTAATCTTTAAAATCACTGCTGCTTTTCGCCAAAAGTATCTCCCTTGTGTTAACAGACAAAGAGGCTTTTATGACTGCGCTGCTACGTGAGAGTATGAAATCCACGGGACATCATAAATCCCACTTTTTTTTTTAATATATTTGTGTGTCTTTATTTAATATTTGCTGTTTGTGCTTGTGTTGCAGATTTGACTCCACTCCGTGCCAAACGTAAACCAAGTATGTGTCCTCCTCGTATCACGTGTCGACAATGAGACTCGGGAAGTTTAATTTAAAACCCAATCTATTCCTGATTACACGCTGAAATTGCATGAAATCTGATGTAATCGCTCAGAACAATCAAATCCATGCTGATCAATGATATAATTACTTCCTACAACTTCTGAACTACCATTGATTGTATTGAAAGATTACATAATCTGAACGCCTTCTTCTTCGAGACCTTATCTGAGGTGTTACTCACCTCGAGCATTATGTAAGTGATTATCATTATTTTATTGATTTGATTCCATTACAACTGATGCGATACAACAATCAGAGTCTGACTGATAAAACGGTATCTGCCCGTGTTTCCTCTCAACTGAGGCTGTTTTCATCCCTCATCTGTTTAAATCTAGTTAACCAAAACGGAAAGGTCTCTGGTTTAGGGCATTAGGGCAGGAAGTGATTAAGTCGACTGTCCATCCACCATGCAGTCTTGCCTTTATGGTCTCATGTGAGCGAGCACCCCCCCCCCCAGTGCCGTATTTTTCCTCGAGCAAAGCAGGCTTTAAGGGCGCTCTTCTGTAGCTGAGCCTGTTCTCTGACCTCTGATGTGGCACAAATACAAGAATTTACTTGGAGAAATCAATAGTGTCACATTATCATTCTTAGTTTTATAAGAAACTAAATCCAGGAGCTTGGGTCTGCAACCCGAAACATTTTGAATGCAGCACCAGTAATATTTGTTTATTAGGGACATTCTTCTCTTTGTGCTGTAAAAACTTCCTCCAATGAGTTATGTGTTAATAAAGTACTAAATCATACAAACAGCGTCGAACCCTTTAGTGACTGCTGGAGTTGTGATGATTTCAGCATACATAATGCTGAGTATAAAACCATGTAAAGCTGCAGATTTCTTTTACAATACCTAAAGTATCAACACTTCCTAAACTAAATCTTGCTTTTAATATCAAGGATTGATATAAAAAAAATGTCTTCCGTCTCATGTTAGATCACGTTGTAGGCACATGACGCTGCACTCTTCTTCCTTCTCTGCTGCTGCTGCTGTTGTGTGCCTGCATGCAGCTATGATCTCGTGAGTTCAGAGAATACAAACAATAAAGATACAGTTATACACCACTGAAACTTTCCTGCGTAGGAACTTGAACACGATTAAGTAGTTAAGAGAGAATAGTAAAAAAATAATGAAGTCAAAAGTCAAAGTAATGTTTGGCAAATCACTCAGCGGTAATGAAAAATGTGTTCAGAATACATTAACCTCCAAAATGATGCCAGCAGCGCACAAACTGCTCTTCTCTACATAATGCTACATTAGACACTCTTAATAGTAAAAAAGTATCAGTATCAATATCAGTGATTCTGGTCCTGGTATTACTTGATTTTGCATGTGAGCCAAATTTTGTAGGATACACATTGTGGCAGCATCCCAAGAGATGGCACATTGAGACTGTTATTTGATGTTGGCTTCACATTTTTCTTCTATTGATCATTCAAATTGTCAAAAAAGCAGATAAAGTAATATCAAAATTATAATATAGTTCTGTGAGACCAACAGTTGTAATCAGCTGGCAGTCACACCGAACTGGACTCAATTATTAATAACAAGCTGCAAAGTCAGCATGACCACGATGTCTCACATGTGCTGGGTCCATTTGTGTAATTGTAGAGGTGAGGACTGGTGCAAAAAAAAAAAAAGAGCTCTGAACATGATCTGATCATTACTGCCAGTTCCAGTTACTCTAAAATCGCCAACATAAACACGGACTCCACATACTAGTGTCTACAGTTTACCGAGAAATAGAATAAATTGAGTCAGCCGCAGTCCTGAGGGTAAAAATATCTTATCAAACAGCGGTCAAAGGTGAGAGTCACTCAGACTGACAGGCAGGCCGCAGATAATCAAATAGCATCTCGGTATAACAGCAGCAGGGCTTCTCAGAAAACACAACTCAATAAACCGTGAGTTAGATGTACTACAACAGTACAACACGCTGGGTTTAAATCAGTTTAGCAAAAGATAAAGTGATGCTGATGTGAACGCATGGTGACCGTGATTGGATGAATGAAGAGTATACATATGCCGCCCGGTGTGACCAATCCTGGTTTCTGTGTGGCATGCTGTGAGCAGGCTGGATATTTGGCATGAATAACATGAATACATAATGCCTGGTGTCAACAGAACAATCTGGTAGCGGTGGTGAAACGTTGCGGTGATACATACTCGTGACAGGGACTGTCAACCCAGCAGAACGCCCAGACGATGAAAGGGGAATCAAGTCGACACGGATTGTAGCCGTACTGATGACATACTGTATGTCACACATACTTTTTTTAAGTGGAAGGGGACTTAAAGAGTTCTTCTCCTGTGTCCACCCACACCTCCCTCAATCTGCATATATCAAGAGGAGGAGGACGAAGGAGAAGTGAATAACTATGACTCATGAGCTAACGGGCAAGTGCAGGTTGATATGAGCGGTGGGGTTAGCTAGTCGCCCCAAATCACATTTAATTGTAATAATTTATGTATACGCCCCCGATTTTCAATACGAGTCATCAAAAATACTATAACATGTAACAGAATGAGAAGAAAATCTAAAAATACTCAGATTTTTTTGTTAAAATGGATCTTGTAACAAGAGGTAACTGAACAATTAACACAGGGACACAGTATTAGAAATTAGAAAATGTATTTTTCACTGTTTTTTTAAGGAAAAAAGTTAATATGTAAAAAAAAAAAAACCCAAAAAAACTGATAAACAAAACCACAAAATAAAATGAAAAAACAGGAAGTGACACAGGGTTTGATTCTGACCACAGCAAAACCTTTATCATCCTCACTTTCTGTCTCACTCCTACTGTATCTGCTGCCTCCCTGTATAATGAATAATAGAGCGCCACGTTACTTTCAGATGTAAACAAACCTATGAGCTCAGCAGGATGTTTGCGGTATGGAAGATGAGGGATTTTGTGCTCGGCCATGGTATGAAATGTCGAGGTGGCTACAGTGTTTTTTTTTCCAACCGCTGCAGTAATCTTGTGTGTGTCAGACAGACTGGACGGTTGAGTGATTCTATATTACTCTCTCTCCCTCTCTCTGAATGGCTCAGTGTGGGCTGTCTATCTTACTGCCTGCACATCTAACTGTCTTTCTACATGAATTATTGACTTTCTGCCCTACTTTTTTTTTTTTTTTCTAACTGGCTTTATGTCTGTGTGACTCCCCGTCTATGCCACTGCCATTTTGTCTGTAGCAAAAGTAAAAGAGCTTTGTATGTCTCCCTCCAGGAGGTAGATTGAATTCAAAATTCATATATAGAAGAGTTGAGAGATGTCGTCTACCTCATCTGTTATTATCAACTAGATAACTGTCACATCTTGTCTATTGCCATCACATCTAATCTATTGTTGCTAGAGTCTGTGATCAGTGAATGAATATCTGCATTTATCAATGTCAGATTAATCATTATTTTCTGTTTTCATCTTGAATGTACTGGAATAAGAATGAAATCAGCCCTGCTATCATATAAAAAAAGACACCCAAACACCACAGGAAGAGGCTTAGAGCTGCAGTCAAATCCACACTGGTCTTTATGTCGTTAAAGGTCACTATAGTTAAGAATTTGAATGTGTCATCCCCGTCGCATACAGCAGAGCACAACCACCCAGGCTGCGCACGAACACAGTGAGAAATCATCGGTTGGATAATAGGGTTTGACTTCAAAATGTATGTATATTGTTGGAAATGGATTATTGTTCCTTTGAAGACAGACTGAAAATTGTACTCATATGTATCGTCTAAGCTCTTGAAAGGAAGTGAAAAGGGCATCAATTCACTGTAACACAACAAAGCTGTACTTTGATTTAAAGCTCCTAAAAGAACAAATTTCCAGCTCATTTTAAAAGACTGTGTCACTAAAGAAGATGTCACTAAAAGCCCCAAATGAATAAATGTACTCAAATGATTAATTAGGTATGATATTAAATGTAGATAATATCTCAGAGTGTTATTCTAGGCTCATATTGCTTCATTTACTTTAAAGCTGCTAAAGCAGCTAATCGTTTTCCCTGTGAACAATGGGTCAAATGGTCATGTGTAATGTGAAAGAGGTCACTTGTAATAACAAGCACAGAATTGTCAACAATCCCGCTGTTTCCTGCAGTTTAGCTTGTTTTTTTTGGCTTTATGGCCCATAACTTGACTGCCGCAGCAGGCAGCTGTTTTTCAGCAAAAAGCTCAGATAAACTGACTGTACACTGGCCAACATCAAACAGAAGACAAAGTTAGTGACTAGCTGGTGAACATTGTGGAGCATTTAACAGCAAAAGAGTCAGATATTTCCCTCGGGAGTCGGTGGTGACCAAAACAAAGCTAAAAGGAGATTTGATAATGGGCATGTATTCATCATATGGTCGGAAACACGACTCCAAATGAATGCTAACGTTTCTCAGTGTTTGCTGAATGTATAAATAAGCAACTGTTTGCTAAAACATTTTATAATGTTAGTGTTGTGTTTACAACTTGTTGCGTTGCCCCCAAGTGGCCAAAAAGTGAATTAATGCAAGTTTAAAGAAGAGATATTGAGAACGTCTAGGCTACTAATCGTGCTAGATCTGATCTCTTGGGTCTTTGGTTGTTTTTGGAAGGTTTTTGTTTTGTTTTGTTACATAAACTAAGTTTTCGGTGTGTTGTATTCGTGAGTGATGATGTACAGATGTATCGATGTGTTGAATATGATAATGTATATAATATTTGCTTTTGTTGTGCTTCTTCTACTCAGGTGGGCGTCGCCGGTCTGAGCCCGATGAGGCAGAGCTACTGAGGGTCAGCAAGCGATTGGTCGAAGACGCTGTCAATCGCGCCTTGCAACAATACAAACAGGAAACACTTCAAAATGGGGGCGGGCCTAACGCCACAGCAATGCAGCCCCCCGGAAACACTGAAGCAACAAATACGGACACTACAGCTAATTCCACCACAGACAACAGGAAGTGACATCATCGGACTGAGGCACTGAAGACTGACAAACCAGCCGCCCAGAAAACATCAGCCAGGCCTGGCTAAACCATGAGAAGAGTCAGTAAGCCCTGGGCTCAAAGCCTGAACCAGCCAACCAGTCAGCCCAGTATGCTGACTAGCTAGCCAGTCATGCTAGCTATCTGCCCACCTAACCTAGCTTGACACAGTGCTAGTTAAATAAAAAAAAATGTAGCTTGAGATCAACGCTAGGCGACCATCCCAAATAAGGCCAGCTAGCTAAGCCTGCTAGTTAACCCACAAACTCTGGTATTCGAGGATCCCAGGACACGTCCCTCGGTCCTCACTCAGCTGTGGGTCTGTGTTTGCACGTCAAACCCAGAAAACATATGTGAAGCACTCCTCTAGAGACACACGTAGGGTTCACTGTGACCTGTCACTTACAAACTGCCCTTTTAGAGTAACTGATATATAATGTTTTGTAGAGAATTTGATTTACTGTTTGGTTTATCCTCGAGGTAAAAAAACAAAAAAAAAGAAAAATGTCCTTTCTCCTTGACTTAGATGTTTCAGGTGAAGAAAATTCGTACTTCTCTTTGAGCATATGTTTTATTTGGGCAAACCAGCGCTGTCATCATCCACAAAAGATTACTCATCAGATGAAAAGAGCTGGTTTAAATGCCCGAGTCTGAGTCGTGACTGGTTGGATTCTTCAGACTTCAGTATGAACTACAGTGTGTTGGACTCGGTCTGTGTGAATTTTCGTTCTACCGGTTGTTATTTGCAGCGAGTTTGGGTTCAAAGCACTTTCAGTTCATTCACTTCAGGTAACTTCCAGGAATTTATTTAACTTTTTTCATAAGATGTCTGTCTGCATGCCAAACTGCAGTTCTGCCTGTTTTCTACATTTATAGAAAGTGATCTGGCCCCAGCAACGCTTTAAGTATCGTATATTACTGTTGTATTAACCAAGTGTGTCCTATAGAGGCAGCACTGAGACAATCATCAAATTAAGATAAATTCAATGATAAGCTCTGAATTAATTTTTTTGAAATAGAAACTAAGTGATACCAGCTTTTTGTTTGGGTCCACAAACACTCACTGGGAGACACCCTGCACATACTGACTGTGCATAAGTTTGGTTTCCCTTTATCACATGACTTTATCTCCACTAATAACACTAACTTTACAAGAGATGTCAGACACTAAATTGGGGATACTAAAAGTATAATAACACTGCTACAATACACTATGAGCTGCCAAGAACGCAGTTTTACTCCATTAATGCCGAAAACTCCATTAACGTCTCATTGAAAACAGATTTTTTCATGACTGGCTGTTTTTGCTGTAAGACACAGGCATTAAATTAATCACTAAGCTTCCTGTCTGATCATGCATAAATGTACTTTAATAATTATTAAGTTTTCCACATAATGTCACTTTTCTTCTGTGAATTGAATTTAAAGCAGCAGCAGCAGCAGACCGCACAGATGATCCATTCATTAATTCTGTGGGTTTTCTGTACAGTCGTCTTAAAGTCTGCAACAGGCTCAGTGTTTATTGGGAGTATTTATGCTGACTAGTTGTACTGTACATGTAAGAGCAGTTAAAGCCAAGCCGACGGCGGACGCTGTCATTCGGATGGTGATGCTGATGTCGGGGAGGTTAACTTAAGACAATCGCTGCTGTCGGCTGAAAACCCTCCGGCTCTTAATTTCAGTGTCTTCCATCTTTTTTTTTTTTCTTCTTCTTCTTCTTCTTCTTTTTTTTTTTTTTGTCAAACTTGAAAATGAAATTGGCCTTTTGTGCACTGGGTTTGACCCCACAGCTCATACATCTATTCAAGCCATTCACTAAACACACGGGCATCATTGTGAAATTAAGGGAGATTGTCTGGATTTGTTAAAAAAAAAAAAAAAAAAACGTGACTTCCTGAAGATGAGGTTTTCAACTGACAGCAAGATGATGATACAGCTGATGAAGGTGATTGGTTTACGCTGAAATTAAATGTTATTTTATCCTTTTTTTTCCTTTTTTTTTAAACTATTTATTTGCTTTGCTGTTGAAGCTGAATGGCTTCCCTGTTTGAGAAATGAATTTTATGTGAAAAAAAACATTAATTTGAAATGAGAGTAAGAACACTCATTCTGCATTTGAAGGTGAAAAAAAAAGCACAAAATTCTGAATTTCTGTTTTTATTTGTCTTTTTGTTTCAATTTTCAGAGAGCAGGTTAAATATATACAAGCTGTTAAAATCCAATCACCTCTGTACAAAGTGGCCTTCAGTCACTAAGAAACAGTTTGATGTGATTTTTGTTTTCCTGTAAGTGCTCATGGTGACAATGCATAGGTGACATTTTTTTAGCCAACGTGGCTGATTTGAGTGATGATGGCTCATTGTGCTGTGAGATTTTGCCAAAGTCTCTTAAATGTTATCCTGCGGCTAAAGAGTTGGATTCTTGAGTTAAATGTAAAAAAAAAAAACATCCACCATATAACAGAATTTATGTTATTTCTGATATAAGTTAAATGAGTTTCTGTGTACATGAACAGAGACACAGAGACTCAGATTTTCAGCCTCATGAGGTTTGTTTCCCTCTAGTGCGAACAGATGTGCTCTCATCCCTGTGAAACCCACTTAAGTGCTGCCACTGTGGGCTCATTGAAATGTCAATAACAAAGGTGAATTCTGTTTTAAGGTGGACTTTGAACATTTTCGTTTTGATCTTTTACTGTCACCGGATCCTTAATCTCCTTAAAATCCCCTTTAATACACAAGTTGTCCTGTTGGCCTGTATGGTTAGTGTGTTCATCTGTCTGTGAGAGAGTGTGTGTATGTGTGTGTGTGTGTGTGTGTGAGTTCACACAGTGTGTCTGTGGGATGTTTGATCAGTGGTTCCCCAGAGAAATTCTTGTCTCTATCAATCATGACGACTAGGAGCTGTGTGTGTGTGTGTGTGTGTGTCTTTTCTGTTTGTCTTTCCATTGGTCCGTGTGTATGTCGGAACGTGTGGCTGCGTTGTTTGTACCGTGTTGTATATCTTGTTCTGCCATGTTTGAACAATAAAACCAGGATATGAGATTCAAAACCAATATCCTTCTCTGTCTCCTGATTCCAGTGTGAGTGTTCATGTATGTGCAGATTGTGTGTGTTTATGTGTAGTATATCTATGTTTATATCAAGAAGGACATTATTTTAAGGTTGCTATACATTGCAAAAGATCTTCAACTCAATATTATAAGGCTCATGAAGAAATGTTATTGAACAGTGTCCAACAGGACTGCATTATTATTTGTTATTATGTTTCTCTAAACGTGAAACCTAAATGCCAAACACCAATTATTATGGAAAAGTTTCTTTCTAAAATGTCATATCCATTTTGTGGGGGGAAAGGCAAGACTTTAAATTCATCAGGCGTTATTTAAAAAAGAACTGTTTTATAAGCCTTAACTTAAATGTGCAGTATTTGAATGCTGGCAGTGTGAATAATAGCAGTTCAAATTATACATTTCAACATGTTCATCAAGAATTTAAAACCCACTGCTTCTAAAAAAAATCAATAGATGTTAAATTTTTTTAAAAGTCTGATAATATTATATTTTTTTTCTTATTTAGATGCAAAAATCCCATGAAAAGACAAAAAACAGCAATGAATTGATCCTACTAACAAGTATTGCCTGTAGTAAAATCCTCTTAACTCCACTATGCCACACCATCATTGTCAATAAACTATGATAAACATATCAGTAACCATAGCGTTGCACTGGGTGACATGTTGCTTTATTACTATGAACATGGGTGTTGTAGTTTATTTGAGTCAATCCCACACACACCTTCTTACTGCCATAAATACTCACCGTTGCACCAAATCTGTGGCTGAAATAGTCCCCCAACAAACGCACTATTTACACCTGTTTGCTAAAAACGACAGTGTGCAGCTGTTAAAGAGAAATATTCATCCCTTTTTTCAACATTAAAATACATTTGTGATGTGTTTTTAAAGAATTACATCTTCAGTAGGAGTGAACAGGCTTGACCAGCAAGTTGAAAAAGTACCGAGAGACGAATTAACACCTTGTTGGTTTTTGGGGCTTTTTATGGCACTTGCAACATAGAAACTATATAAAAAATACCAGCTGGAGTCTTTAAGAGTTGAACCTTTGGTGCTCTTTTGTTAACCTTTGCAAAGCTATGAAGCCCTTCCCACACACGTGCCTGATTAGGCCTCTTAAAGACTGTGTGGGTGGACACAGACTGCTTGGGTGACATAATTTTTACTCTTCTATTACACCACACACTATTAATTTTTATTGTATATGGACTTTGTTGACACACAGTAATTCTGCTCAACTTCAATCAGAGCAGAGGTCTGAATGTACAAAGGCCCCTTCATAAACAGATGATTCACTTTACCTGATTAGACCTCGTCTCAGGACAGACTGTGCGTGATTGTCACTGTTGCATTAGACCTTATCATTCTTGCCGGCACGTGGAGTCCGTACTGTATCAGCCAGAAAAGACTAAAAGCATCTGTAAGCAAAGTCATGACTCCTAACGAACAGCAGGAGGCAGATGGGTGGACAGTTAGTTAATGCAGAAATGATTTCAATTCAGCATAATAATGAGACATTTGACAAACGATAATGACCTTCCCTCTGCTGACATTCAGGAGGTTTAAAGCAGACGCAGTGAAGGAAGCCTCACATCTGTCTCAATGGCAGCAGAGAGACTGAACTGACGCTCTGCTGTTTTTTTTTTTTTTTGGTATTTTAGCTTTCCAACATCAACATTACCTTTAAATATATGAAGTCAGTTTGAGCTCTCGTGAAACGAGGTCACCAGGGTGTGAGACCCTGCCAGCTCTGTTGTTTCACAGCTTCCCTCCTAATGTGAGAATCTGTTGAACTGCACTGAGTAACGCCGCATAGCTGATACTGTGATTAGTCATCAGCTGATCTGTACAGTGTGATATAGTGCTGTGATGGTGCAGATTCAACGTGATTCATAACTACTCGCCGAGCATTAACAGCTTGCCAAGAAGAGACAGGGCTGATGGGTGGATGGATGGGTGAAGGGCACATTTGTAATCACCTGTCCAACATGATTGACTCATTTTACACTCGTCCTCTTGGAGTTTGATCTTCAGCTGTCCCTGAGTCACACCTTTATCTGCTGAATTAACGTCATACGGAGGAATTGGCAGCAAAATTACAACAGATTTCATGTGGCAGGAACGCTCTCCACTTGGAAAATGTCTTCATTTGAACATCAAGAATTGTATATCTCAATAACTTTCATTTAATTTAGTGGGCTGATTGAGCCTGAGGCCACAAAACTGTTTACTACCGTAGATACTGAATTGGTTCCCCTAATCTGGAAATGTACACCAGTATACTAATTTAATTAATATGTGACTAATGGATGTAGGGAGCTGCTATCCCAACTCTAATTAGCTCGTCTCATGCAAGTTGTCAGTCTCTCATACCTGCTGTGTCTCATCATGAACGGAAATCATCCATGATACTAGTGCTGAATATTTATAGGACCTGTGACAGGAGGATGATATCTTCTTCTTGAGAGCAAAAACTGTCTGAGTATATACTTAAGTACTTGGGGGAATATTTCAAGTCCTTCACTGTCAATTTAAGCTTGAACAACATACCATCTTCTTGTTTTCTGCACAGTACGAACAGCAGACAAGTTCTCCTTTACACCTCTTTCCCACGGTTGTGTATCATCATTCCCCTCCAATATATCTATCATGTCAGCGAGCTGAGTCTGGGATCAATAAGCCAGTTAGGTTCAGTCAGGCAGGAAAAATGAGGAAGTCCAAGCACAAAAAAGGGGGCATTTCACCGATTTTACACATGCAGGTCAGTTTGTTGTTTACTACAATATGAGGAGTAATTCTCAGCCTGTGAGAACAGTTGTATAATGTCTTCTGTGGCTCTGGAAGGACATTTCTAAAGTCTGAGATAATAATATGGATGTGTTAAGAGAGCTGGATACGTCATCCCAGTGTAAAGTCTGTGGGCCGAGCAGGAACTAAGGGGCGAGGCCAGCGGGAGAAACACTACTGCCCATATCCAGTGGGCCGCAAAACACAGAAGCTAGAAAACTTTTTGGGCTTACAATGAATTTTCACTCAAGTGAACAGGCGCCATCTTTGAGTCCTGGAAAATAAGCCTGATGATGTTTTTTAGCTTGAGACTTCACGTTTTTAACAGAAAGCCTGTGTTGCAGTACAAACATGCCCCAATAAAGAGCTGCATTATGGGAAATGTAGGATCCACAGTTTTGGCGGATCCCTTTAATTTTCACACAATCTGACATTCAGACATTTGCATATAATGCATACTAGTCATAGTAAGTTTTGTAGTTTTTATAGTTAGTAGTATGATTTTAGTTAGTATTTCTGGTTTTCTTTCTGTTTTATTGGTATTTTTGTATGTAGCCACTGAGATGACCCACTATTGTGATTGTTATTGAGCTTTGGGGAGATTTTTAGAATAAAACAACAAAACAAAACAAAAAAGCAACTAAACTTGGCCAGTGTCCACATACAGCCCTGTGCTCCTGGTGTGTGCTCTGTGTGTGTGTGTGTGTACGTGTGTGCATGTGCGTGTGTGTGTTTGTGAACTCTCTGAAGCCCAAAGGGTTGTTCTCTGCTTTTGCTCTGAAGAACAAATATCCTCTTCTTCTTTTTTTCCCTTTTTTTACCCTCTTTTCTCTTTCTATTTCCATCTCAGTTCATGCCACCATCTGCCTTACCGAGTACACATATCTGTGTGTGCGTGTGTGTGTGTGTTTGTTATTTCTGGCCAGCTCACTATACTCATCACCTCACGGATCTCACTTTTTCCTCCTATTTCAATCGACAGCAGCATACAGTAAGTGCCAAATCCGCACACACATGCATCTTAATAATAATAGAATTTGAAAATAGAGACCATCTCACCGAGGCCGTGGGCTGAGAGCTGGCAATTATCACAATAATAATTTTAAGAAATTGAAGGGCATGCAGAGGGAGGGGGAGGTAGAGGGAGCAATTATTTGCGGTGAAGAGCCTGTGCTGCAAGGTGACTCAAGCATGACTAGAATATGAACAAGCTAAACCCCCCGCCTCCCTCCGCTCATCCACATACAGATACACAGAATCTATTAGGAAAAACGATGCTCGCTCTCTGTCATACAGCAAGGAAAGCAGAAATTACGGCCTTCTTTTAACGCTTGTAGGAGCGCACATGACTTGCATTTGTTTAGCTACTGAGCTGAATAATTACAGCCAGAGTGACATTGGAATTTTTTTTTATATACAACATTTAAAACAGTTTATCCAAGCTATCACTGTTTCTCTCTTCAGGAATGATAATTTAAAATCACATTTGAACGCTGAAGTAAACACAAAGAAAAACTAATGGAGTGCAAAGTGAGAAAACCTGTCAAATAAACAATGTATTAAGAAACTGAAGTCTTAGTCTTAGACTTAACATATAGAACATGTGATCGTCTTACAGGATGCATCGTTATAATCAAAACTATCCCAATTAGTAACAATTAAGTGCAACTTCCTCAACATAAAAATGCTGCTTACACATTTTTTTATATGTATATTTCTTTAAAGTTTTGACATTAACTTTCCTGAATACTTCTGTGCGTAGACACGTCCCTCCTATTCACTCACATTTTACTACATTTTACAGTTCTACAAATTTACAACAATTTGCTGCCTGCTGCTGTGATAAACTGTCACCTCACACACTACACAGTATAATAAACAATGTGCTTGACAAACTGAAATACCACTTTCCAAATTACCTCAAGCACCATTTTCTGTTAATTTGCTGAGATAAACACCTGCTGTCAGGTGGGTTTAAAACACAAGCACCGATTCACGGTGTGCAAAATCACGCTTGAGTGCGGAGAGTGCGACATGAAAAGAGTGGTAGTTATAGAAATGTGAACTGTATCATGAGAGAAACAAAAAGAGTAAAACAGTGGAGAGAAATTAAAAAGACTATTAAAGTAAAGCGGCGTGTAAATGTAGATAAATGATCCCGATTGTGAGCTGAGCAGACATCAATGATGTTTCCTCTGTGGAAGCAACCTGGAGATTCAATCAGCTTTAGTGATGACACAGACACAGTTGGTGCCGTCTGCTCTTCGCGCAGCCTGGTAATCAGCTCATTTTTCTTCACAGACTCAGTGGACCAACACTAACACACAATACACATCAGCAGTCCTTTATAAATAAACACACAATAAATTAAGTGTGAAAAAGGCTCACCAGTGGGCCAAAGTACAAATGTGAGTATTGACGGGCAGCCTTCATTTTTAATGAGTTGAATTTCCAGACAGTAAAAGGCTGTTTTTGAACTATGTTGTGTGAGTGGGCAGCAGGCTACATTGTAGTCTGGTAGAGGAGTAAATAAAGGAGTGAGCGGGGTGACAGAGGGGTCAGGAGTTTGTCTTTTTGTCTGAGCTGTTGTTCTAAACTGTTACGGAGGACGTGAAGATGCTCTCACTGTTAAACACTGGAGGAGGAGGTTCTGACTGAGTGTGTGAGGAAAGTCAACTTTGGTTGAATTGTTTTTATGTGTGCCAAGAAATGTCAGTGATGGTTGTTTGTTTCCTGTGGATGAATAAAAAAGGGTTTTGCACACACTGACTTATGTCACTTTAAAGCACTTTAAAGCAGTTACGTACAGTCGATTCTTTTATGCAGCCAGATGGACAGACACACATTTTCTGTTTGACATGATAGATGGACTGCACTTATATAGCGACTTCCTACCTTAACGGACAAAGCGATTTACAATTTTTGCCTCTTATTCACCCACTCACATACAAATGGTGGCAAAGCTGCCATGCAAGGTGTTGTCCTGACCATCGGGAGCAACTTGGGGTTCAGTGTCTTGCTCAGGGACACTTTGACACATGGTTAGGAAGAGCTGGGGATCGAACTGCCGATTCTGAGCCACAGCCTAATTAGCTTCCCCAACTTCAGGATATGTCCAGTGATATTCTATATTTTGCTTATATCAACAAATCCCATGAAAAAGACCAAAAGTCAACAATGAATTGACCCTGCATTTTTTTTCAGTAATAGCAATTCAAGATGTTTGCATTCTGTAATTAAATTATATACAGTAGTTTATCTTTGTTACCGGCTACGTCGCCTTTCCTGCATGAGATTCAAATTGCCATGTACAATACAGCAGGAAACAATGCATGTATATGGCGGATGAAGAAATTATTCATAAGTTTCATAACTCCCTGCTAAACTTGTTTTTCCTTTTTTGTGCGTGCAGGCTAAACAAGTTAATTAGTGAGCTTTAGAGGTGCCAGTAGGCAGATTTTAGTGTCTATCTAGATTCATTCAAGACCTGTGACGTCAGAAAATCAAACCTACTGAATGAAACACACTACAAGCAAACGCTGTGAGGAGAATCATGTGATGTGAATCTGGCAGTTTCTTGCGTCGAAAAAGCTGCAGGTCAGCAGACAACTCTTGAGTGTCGGAGTTTCCTACAAGCACTGAATCCACCGACAAGGTTGAGTTTTGAAACGTTCCCTGTGGCTGCATCACGAAAACACGATAACACTGAAAGAATAATTAAAAGGATTATATTTACACTGTGAGCGATATCTTATTTGGTCGTTTTCATGGCATTGTCTGGAGGGTAGAAAATATCAGGTTTATAATAAATTGGTGAAAAAGTTTGATTTTGCTTGTGTGTGTTTGTCATTAAAGGAAAATGGTGACAAACAAAGAGGAAGCTGAGGATTTATTGATGGTTCATTTTCACTTCTCATTGTCTGTCAAAGATGTATCTGATAGCCTCTTATCTGTCTTTCCAGCCTCAAATAGAGATTTATGTTGACTCTGTGTTAATATCCGCTGCAATTTACACTGCAGGGAAATGTCACCGCACATTGTGTGTGCTGTTATTGACCGGGCATGTCTGTGGGTGTGAATGAGAAGCAGAAACACCACAAATTAAAAACACACATTGTTGTCAGTCCCTCACGAAACACAAAACTGATTTCTGAGGAAATATTTTTGATTCTGTTTGATCCTGTTTTTATGCAAATGGAGTCTTAACCAAATTTGGTTTACTTTATACAGGGATGAAAGATTTGATCTGCTTTGCCTCAATCAGGGAAAAAAAAGTCCCTGAAGTCAGCAAATCTTCTAGATCCATAAAAGCTGCTCAAATATTTTGTCCTTATTAGTGAGACACACACAATTGCAAATGTACCCAAACATTCCCACCCACGCAGCACACAGACATACTAAGTATTACTGTAGCAAATATCAGCTCCTATCTAACTGTTGACACTGTAGAAGAAACTTCCAAAGCCGCAAATGAGCAGAGGGCACGCACAAAGAAATGTTTACCAGAGTCCAGGCTGCTACACACACACACACACACACACCAGCTGCACTGAGGCTCCAACAGACGCAAAAACTCTTCTGAAAAGACAAATACACCCCACTCAGCCTGTGAAATACTGTAACTTCAGGCTTTGTTTGTGGCTAAAAGACAGTAAGACTCTCCACACAGAGGAGATGCAGATTTTGTTTTGTTTTGTGTCGTAGATACTTCATGTCACACTGATTTATTCTGTCTAATCTTCTCTGAGCAATTTCCATTGTTCAAAATGTTCAGTTCGTCCTTGAGCAGCAGCTGTATTAACCTAGAACTTCACCTAGCAACAGAACCTTAATCATCACTGATGAAGATTTCACTGTTTGCTACCGTCTTGCCACGCACACACATGCTGCTGAGCAGGTGGGACAACTTCAATGTGAATTTAAAGCTTTACTATGTTGTATCAAAGATGTGGCGCTACTGTTGTAAGTTATGAGGTCAAGTATCATGCTGTGGAAAGGGTTGGAAAGCGACCACTGGAGCTGTGTTACAGCCGCAGCCGGAGAGGTTTTGCAGCATCACTCGATGAGCGGTGAGGATCAGCAGAAAGAACGGAGACAGAACTGAAAACTTTAGTAAACCTGACTCTGTTTTCTCACAGAATATTATATCAGACTTTGCCAACGCTGAATACAGAACAGCACATCAGCGACTGTGTGTTATCTGTAGCTTATGCAGCTGCATCCAGCTTGAGCAAAATTAGCTCTCAGTTCCTTGTCGTCCATAGCGATAAAAGAAAGCGCATTTGGTTGCAGTTTTACACCCCTCCGTCCACATTTGTCTCCCAAACCAAGTTGAATTTGAGACTGCAGACGGAGGTTATTTGACTGTCCACTGGCAGCATTCTGGCTTGTGTGCAGCTCTCAGTAAATTTGCACTGATCAGCATGACTAGCTCCAGTGTGCCGTTATGATTCTTGCACACCGGTACGATATAACTCAACCTGACGAGGAAAAGCATTTTGTAAATGAAAATAAGCCTCAGTAAAGAGATATAACGCTGCTCATGCTAACTTGTCTCTGCTAACCAGCCGCTCTGCTGGGAAACGTCTTCATTGCAAACACACCATCAGTAGATTTGGATGGGACTGCGCGTGCAATGCATTTTGGTTGTTGTAGGATTTGCCCTTTAGAGTGATATGGAGAATCTACAGCCTTTTTCTCAGTTTTATCCTGTCATAGGGCATCAATTTAAAAAAATAATTGCACATTTCTACTATATAGGTGACCTAGTTTTAAGAAATCATCATATTCAGAGTGGTGAAGTTCCTCTTTAAAGAAAGTAAAATGTCACTTACTGTTTGTAGATCTGCCAGTGTAAAGTGTATGGACAGACAGACAAGTTTAGACCTTCTCTGGTTTTCCTTCAGATTTGATTTAATGTACAGTTTTTCCAGCAGCAACACGGGACTGAAAACTGCAGAAAGGTATTCTCTATGTAATGATTTTGACGTTTCGGAAAGCAGCAGCAGCTCTAATCAGCTTGAGACACGCTGGTGGCAATCAGTGATCCGCAGAGCAGAAAACGGTTTAAACTAGCGAACAGCTGCAAAGTGCATTTGTCACAAATGACAGATTTCTGTCGCTGCTTTGCATATTCAGTGTTTCCACAGTGAAAAATAGTCTAATGGAATCTGTAATAGTCCAGTTAGAAAAAGAATATTTAATATTTTCATGTGACTGGACCGAGTTATAAAGACATTACACAGTGTTCCTTTGCCGTTCAGTACAATATGTAACAAACAAGAATACTGTAAGCTGAGGTTGTTATTAGATAAAGTCTATTTTTTTTCTGCAATTACTTAAAATCTTCATTGCTTGATTTTGATTTATATATATTAGGATCAGCGTCTGGTAATTTTTTTAAAAATGTAACTTACTTTAAATTATATAATAGTTATGTGTCATCTAATTAACATTTCTTGAATTATTTCATTTGATTAGATGTAATCATTTAATTCAACTACTTCAATTACTTAATTAATGCATTTAATTTAATTTTTACTTAATCATTTAATATCATATGGCTTGATCAATCAATCAATTCAATTTTTAAAATTGTAATAATTCAGGGTTATTGATTTGGCCCGTTCACACACAATCAGAACAATCACAATTCACTGTTACATATTTCATGTGAGTTTAGTGAAACTTGTTGAACAACTTGATGTTCTTTTTGTCCTGTGTCTGTCCTCCACAGTGAGATACTGTGTTGTTAATGTTAATTACGTCAGTAATTGCTTCCTCTCTGGTATCATTAGACTCCATCCGGCATTCTACAAATAAACAAACACATATACTTATGTGCTTAATTTGAAGATGAATCCCTGCATCTTAATCTGATTTCTTCTCAGATTTAAGTGCATTTCCAACATGGAACACCCAACACCTTCTTCTTTCACTTCTGTCAATCTATCACTCTCCTCTCTGCTCCTCTTCCCTTCACTTCTCACCTCTGTTCTTCCCTTCATCACTCCTCTCTGCTCCTTGTCAAAGAAATAAGATCGTCAGACAAGATTCAGAACGATAAGGTTAAAAGATCTTCTCACACACACACACACACACATTTCAAATCAGAGAAGCAGGCAAACACCAGGGACACACTCACTTCCCCCCAAATGCACCCGGTCACCATGGCAACCGCAGATGATGAAATGGAGTGCTCTGTGTCTGTGTTTGTGCATGTGTGTTTAGCTCAGACCTTCCCATTTAGCAGTAACTGAATGTGAAAGAAGGACGGAGGAAAGACTGTTTGTGACTACAGCACTGAGTTTACAAGGCGGCGTGGCTTATTGTGTTTGTGTGTGTGTGTGTGTGTGTGTGAGAGAGAGAGAGAGAGAGAGAGAGAGAGAGAGAGAGAAACAAAAAAGGGCAAAGAAACAATCTCTGTTTACAAGTAAACATTTCACCACTAAGTGTAACTGAGGCTTTTGAACTGCCACTTTTAAAACTGTACCTCTGTGAATGCAACACAAAGTACAGCTGAGGGGGGTGTCATATGTTTTGCAGGTATATGGTCATAAATCAAAGTATTGGACCAAAATGAAATGTTTACCTGATTAAAAGTCAGGAAATTACAATACATTTTTTCCTCTAGGGTCCTTGAATACCTTTGGCAAATTTCACAGCTGATCCACCCAATATCATTAAGATATTTCAGTCTGAACCACAAATGTCAACCTCATGATTGGTGCTTGAGGAAAAAGACATTAGGATTAATCGTGTGGAGACGATGAACATCTGCACAAAATTTCATGACAATCCATCCAATAGTGTTTGAGATATTTCAGTCTGGACCAAAGTGGTGGAGTGACACTGCCATGCTGCTAGTGCAACTAAAAAATACATAAATGCCAAGTATGATGTTGTCCTGATTGCACAACTTTCAATCCTGCATGTTTGGCTTGATGTGATATGGCAAATTACTATATTTTTCCTTACTAGACTATATCTAATGTACAAACAATAAATACACTTTATTTATTCAGGGAAGTTTCACTGAGAACTGTGCTCTGACTACACAGATACACATATTATCACCTGGCAGCTGCTCAGTACAACTGCAGTCTGACCTGCTAGTCACCGAGCAGCTCCACTGAAGCAGACGGAGCTGATGCTTTTAAATTTTTTATGATGGTTAGCTAGGATGATGGGTGTGGACTTTTATGTACTGTATATGTTCCTGACATGTATTTAGTTGTTTCTACATAAAATCGAAAGTGGAAAACACAGATAACAATTAAATTAAGAACGTATCTGTTGCTGAAATTTGAACCACAACTCTAAAGGAGGAGGTTCAAGTTATAGGAGCGGAGCAGAAGTGATTTGTGAATCTGGAATCGATCCAAGATGACGCACTGACGCTGCATACTGGTCCGTGTACAGCTCATGAGCCTATATGCCGCCGTGCTAAATTTAAACCGGGGCTTCCCACGCAACGCCAGCAGAGCTGAAACAGCAACACACATATGTAAGGAAAGCTTTACTCAACCAGACTGCGATATGAAACTCCCTGTGAATCCACAGGGCTACATGTTGCCACATTTAATTTAGGGCCACAGAGTTTAATGGGTAAGTCACAGGCCCAACAGCACATACTCTGACCTACATCTCACAGGCCTTGCGAGGTCATGTGATGACTCATACATACACAAACGCATACACACATAAAGAACAATTAAACGCCCTAAGTATTCCTACATGACATTAGTTGTGATGTGATTAAGTCACGGATGACCTGGTATAAATTAAACTTTAATGAAGAGGAATAATGATGTGTCATGTCTGGAAAACTAAAATCAATATATCTCAACGTGCTCTCCCCTCAAGACACAGGCAAGGACAACTAAGACCTGAATTTGCACCGTCGTCACGATGGAAATCACAAGAGATGCTCAGGTCTCTAATGTAATTAGTTAACAGCTTGCATAATGTTCATGTAATTCAATTACAGCTGACCTGATGAAGATGTAATGTAATTGGGAGTGGGTAAAACAGGACTGATTGATTACTGGTCATAACCTTATTGTTTTCTTCCTCTATGTGAGCTAAGCATTTCATCAGGATTCAAATGTTGAGGAGAATAAGAGCAACCTTCAGCAGAGTTAGACTTCAGCCTCACTAAGGATTTTTCCAAGGTGAGGTGTGATAAGGAAAGGAGGCGTGAAGACATTTGCTTGAACGAAACCGGAAAATGAGTCATCCTGGCTCTGAGATGCTGTGAAACAAACCTAATCTTTCCACGTGAGAAAACATTGTAAACATGATTTATGATTGTTGGAAGAACTTACAGAGCAACTTAACATCAGCCACAAATCATATTTTTTACCGACCTCCAGGGGTTGAACTTCTCGCCTTGCTTCAGTGAGGTAAAAGTGTACTCTGAGGAGGGGACGGGGGACGGGGGGGGGGGGGGTCAGTACACTGTGACATCACTGCTGCTCCATTTGGCCGTGACAGCGCACTGTTTCTTGTGTAACAGCAAGGCATAAAGAGGCAGGGGGTATGATGTTCAATCTATATCAGCTGATAACTACTCCTCCCTCACTGAAAAATCCAGAATCTATGAATATGAATATATCATTTTTCATTTCAAAAGTTTAACTGTTGGACAAAAGTTGTCTCCTACTTCACTGTAAAGTCCATTCTCAGTGTTTGTGCACTGGTGGCTTCAAGTTTCCACATTGCTCTTGGGTAAGTTGCATACTGGACCTGGACCAAATTGTTATTATGTCACAAATCTTGCTCATGGCTACACAACTCTTCAACTCAGATCTAAGGTGAGCACAGAAAAACTTTCCACTTTTAGCAGACGGATGTGAAAACAGCCTTCTAGGCAAGTCTGAATACTGACTGAGTCACTATTACACCAAACCATCATCAATGCTTCAATTCTCCAGCTCGCTATAAGGACCCAAAGGCACCACTTTAATTATTTGATTCACTGACCCAACAAATATACCACTCGGATTTGGAGTAAAGTCCTTCTCTCACCATTAGTTTCATTGCCAATTGTCAAATGGCAAAAATCTCAGATTCAACTGCCAAATTCTAAAGTGTTCTTGGCTCAAAGCTGGGCTTTCTACCAAATTGAATGGATATCTGTTCAGATGTTTTTCAGATATCCTCATGGCAGAGACAGGGAAACAATCTGATAGGGCTTACAGGATGTCTACTGTGTCTCTTTCTCTCTATGACTCATTAATAAAAAGGTACATCTGTGAGGAGTCGTCTGACTGGAAGGCAACCATAAATGTTGGACTCCCCCTACTGGTGTCAGGCTACAATGTAAGATTGTTTTATGACAAAGTAGATTATAAACTGGGTTGTCTGGGTCATGCTGACTCAACTGAAGAAAAGTGGTTTCACCAGAGTGTGACAGATGACAGCTAACTGGCCGGGCAGAGCCATTGTGGTGTTCACACCCAGTCCGACAGCAGGCTAAAGTTATCATGAGTCCAGGGCAAAAAAAAAAATAAAGACATTACAGGCCAAGAAAAGACAAACTTCATTTGGAAACAATGAAGACAAAAATGTGCCGGGATAAACTGTGAAACCACACAAAATCATTAAACTTGAAACATGATCCTAGGACTTATTTTCTGTAATTTCCTGTTGCTTACTCGTGCTTAGTAAGGAGGAACCATCAATAAAAAAGCTGAACCCGGGATACCAAAATCTTTTTTTTAATGAAGTAATAATAATAATATACAATATAAAAAATTGACTACAAACAGAAAAATAAAAATGTCATGACAATAACAGAAATAAGCTACATTATGGGATTCTCCTTAAGACACCTGACTGCTGACAGAGCTGCTGTCTGATAGATACCAGACCTGATAATTCACTAGACTTTTTGCTGAAGACGCTTCATATATTGGTACCTCTGTGCCAGGTCGAAGTAATTCATTTTAATATTCTCTGACAACAAAATCAGCCTGGATTTATTATTTTGTGAGTTGAGATTCTGGGAAAAAGGATGTTTATATGCACTTATGAACAAGACTCATGCTCAGGGAACACAATCAGCCCTCCAGGGTTCTAGTTTGTGAAAGTACAATCAACATTTATATTTCGAGCAAAATCCAAGTCAAGAAAACAACTAATCACAAAAATGTTTCTGAAAGTACGTCTGGTTTTGTGTGTGTGTGTGTGTGAACCGTCCACTGTCATGATTGCACCTCCGTCTGTTTGCGTTTACCGCCTACATAGGTGTGTGTGTGTGCTGCGTGGAGGAGGGCGAGGCAGCGGCGGCGGAGGACGAGAGTGAAGAGGAGGAGGACGAGGAGGGCTGAGGGGTGGAGGAGGAGGCTGTGGGGGCGGAGGAGGAGGAGGAGGAGGAGGAGGCGGCGGCGGCAGCGGCGGCGGCGGCAGCAGCGGCAGCTGATGATGAAGTCTCTATCTTGCTGGTGTGCGTGATGAAGCGCAGTCGCAGCTTCATGGCCGGACGCAAAGTCATGATGATTTTCTCCACCTAGAGAGAAAAAGAGGAAGAGAAAATGAACACACAGATGTAGACGGATGGATGGATTGGCAAGATAGGGAAGAATAATATATCAATAATCATATGAGGGTTGAGTTAGGGAGAGAGATTGTACTGGAACAGTTTAGAAAAAACAACAAAATGATTCTGTTTGAGGTTGTTTGGGTTTAAACTGATTCTCTGACTCACTAAATCAAATTAAGGTACAGTGTAATTACCAGTTCAGCACGTACCATATTCATTTATGTTACACACTCGATTGTTGTGAATCACAGCACTCAAAAAACAACAACATGTATAACTAGAGCCTCGTTCTATAAGGCCAATAGCAGCTTTGTCCATAAAAATCACTGACATTCCCATTAAAAGTACACTCGTCTTGGCCTCGAGCACAAAGTGCAGCTAGTTTAATCTCCTCTAATTAACTCTGCTGTCAGGTCTGGACACCGGTGGTGAGTCGTCTTGCAGCACAGAAGGTGACAGACTCAAACTAAATACGGAAAATGGAAATAAAAACCGTCTCCTGAAGAGCAGCGAGTTCACAGATGTAACCTTACGTGATGTTTGGGTGATGAAGGTCTCCAGTTTTAGTATTTTAATCAGTTCTCTCTTTTTTATTTTTTATTTTGTGTGCTTCTCTTACCTTTATGACTACTGTTCTTTTGAAACAGGTTGTCTTTAATGACAACCTATCAAAGTAATAAAACTGGTTATGTGCTTTCAAGTTGATGATTAATTTTCTATTTAAAACACACACACACACACACACAGAAAGGCTCACCTGCTCCTTCACACTATCTCCAGTGTACATGTATTTGATGTGGTAGAGGAAGTCACAGATTGGGTCCATGTAGCTAAGATGTTGGCAGTGTTGGTCCACTGCCTGGAGCATCTCGTAGAAGGCCACGCCGATCTGAAATACACACAAAGAGGAAAACAATGTGTATTCAATAACCACAGACAAAATGACAAAAAGTTTTTCAAAACTATTGAAATCGCAAACTTGTATGTTTACCTCCAACATGCATCGTGTCCTCTCCTGCTGGAAGCGCTGCAGGAACGGCCCGACCAGGTGATACACGTAGAGTAACTGGAACTCTGTCTGGACGATGGGCTTCAGTGTTTCTGACAGAAATCTACACACACACACACACACACACACACACACAGAGTTTCATAAACAAATGTGGGTGGACTAGTGACATAAAAACAGAAGTAAAAGAGAAACATGAAGACAGAGAGAAGAGTAAGAAGACAGAGAATGAGAAAGACTTCCTCACTTGGGAATCAGAGACAGCTGTCCGATGGATGAGTGATGCCAGACAGCGTGTGCTAACGCTAGCACATAACTGCAGTTCATTTCGCTGTAGCTCTGGTGGCAGGCTGTGAAGTCCAGCAAGGCAAACGGATAGCCGGCCCACTCCGTCTCTGACGTCAGCGCCGGAGAACCAATCACAGACACGATGCGGTCGTGGAGAACGATCCAGTAGGGTTCCTAGAAGAGGAGAGCGGAGGTGGCCATATTGAGCAAATGTTCAAAGAAGATGTGAATTCATCATAAAATGAAGGACTGGGATGATCTTTTGTGAGTGTGTGGCATTTCTCTTACAGGCAGTGCAGTGATGACAAGTCCAATGGCGTTCATCCAGGCTGTGATATTCTCTCTGGGAACAAGAGGTTGGCTAAAAGGTAAAGGGAGAACAGTGATTCATACTTTAATGGACTGCAACCCACACACATCATCAGAGCGCACAATCAAAGTGCTCAAAATAATCTGTATCATTACAAAAAGCATAGTTTCACTGCCATTCTTCTCAAAAAAATAAGAGCTTTAAACTCTTTAAAAGATGTTTTTCCTATCGTACCTCTTTAGCACCACATTGAGCAGAGCGTTGCCGACATCTTTTCCCGGCACGGCCAAAGCCATCAGCTCCACGCAGGTGACGTGCAGGGCATGCGCTGCGGGGTTGGGGAACTCGTTGAACCTCCAGTCACAGTTGGGGAACGGGCCAGGTGACTTTCCCGCCATGGGTGAGAGAGGGTTAAGGAGGGTGAAAGTCACGGCACAAGGAAGTGATTAGATGCTTATATTCTGTATGTTTGTCAGTCCATGAGCCACTAGAACAGATTCCACCTTCTCTATTGTGAGAGCTACATCGGCTGCAATAAATGAACCGGGACTGACTTTACTGCAGAAGTTAAAGTAATTAGCATCGGCCTTTAAAGTTAAGAAGCATTGGGGGAGACTAGTAGTATCAGCAGTATATTGTTTAAGTACCCCAAAGGCCCATTATCCTTTATTTGCCACCAGGAGAGTCAGTTAGAGAGCAGTGATGGATCCATCTACAAAGACAGAAAGATAAATAAAGGATATTGTCCACCAGACGTCCAATCAGCTTGCAGTAGTAGGTGTCGTCAGGGATCCAAACGTTGTCTTCTCTGGGGTTCATGCCAAACTTCAGATACGTTTCACTAAGGCACCAACCTGGGGTTCGGTTGTCCTGTTCAATAAAGAAAAATAAATCCACTTCAAACTACGAACTGGTGCCAGTTTTAAAAAAATAATTAAAAAATGGGTGTTTGTTTTTTTCTTTCTTCCTTCATCTCGCTCTGCCTACCTTCAATGAAGACATGATAGCATGCACCAGTTTTCTCTTCAGGTTGGTTCTGTCTCTCAGGTGTCGCTCGTAGTAGTGAAGGGTGTTGTAGAGGTAGGTCACTGGACGGTCTGCACACAAACACAACAGTAAATACAAAACAATGGCTTATAAACTGCATTCACATCCCTGGAGATTAACCCTTAATCCCCTCTTTACAAACATGTGCAGTATTCTTGTCTGTATTCCTTACATTTTCAGACATTACTCACCGTGGAACTTGTACAGCCCTCCCAGATGATCCAGCAGCGTTTCCAACGACTTGGAGACAGGAAGGAGCTCCAGGAAGCGGTGGATGACGATGTCAAAGACAGGCAGGAAGCGTAGACACACGTTGCCGAAGTAAATGGGAAGGTACTGATGCTGGAGCTGCATGGGAGGGTTGACTTGGTCTGCAAGACCCTCAAAGTACAACTTCTCTGGGTATTTCTGGTAGGGGAACGACAAATAAATATTTAATTTTTAAACATAAGAACATAGATTTATTATCTCTAAACCTGTGGTGTGTCCCTTAAAAAATAGCTTGACACTACTCTTAGCAGCTATATGTATCTAAACACAGATAAAATCGAACATAACTTTTAAATTTGTCTGTGGTGTAACTTTTTTAACATCTGAAGACAACAAAACTTGTGTGTTTGTGTTAAATGTGTACCTTGTGGTAGCTCATGTGCTTGTTGTGCCAGTCACTCTGCAGCCAGTGCTCAGGAGCATTCTCCTTGACAAAATCGTTGACTCGGTTCCTGAAGTCGTTGGGCTTCAGCAGCAGCAGCTGGATTATGAAGTAACACACTTGTGCCTCGTTGCCCTCATGGCTACGCATCGCCTGGAGGTAGGAGAGAGGAGCAACATGCCACATTGTCATATTTACAGGAGAAGTTACACACTAAATAACCGTCTATTTCTCTGTATGTATATCTGTCCTCACCAGACACAGGATGAGTCTGTCCAGGGTGACGATGTTGTATTTCCAGACCATGTCGTTGAGTATTTCAATGCACTTGTTGAGCTGCTGTCCACCAGCTGAAGTCGAGAACTCATAGACGAGGAAGTCGGCAAATGTGCGCACGTGAGCCACCAGTGCGCGAGCCCCGATACGCTCCAAGACCCTGAGGGACGCAAAATCAGTTTATCGTGAGCTCATCAATTAGCAGCAGTTAGCAGCTGGTTCTAAGTTAGACATCATTTAAATGGTGGCACCAGACCTGAAGCCTATCTGGTTAATGTGGTCCGTCTCTAGCAGCATCTTCCACAGCAGACAGAGGAAGAGAGGGGGTGAGCCCTGCATGGAGAAGTGGGTAATGATGTCGTTCTCATTGGCCATGGACTTCCACTTCCTGTACTCTTCTTCCACGTTCTTCTTCAGGTTGAAACGGGACTCCTGAGGAACGTTGTTCTGTTTGAAGAACGCCTGGGAGAAAGAGGTAGAGAGGTGGGAAGAATGTGGATTGAGTGAGAATAAAATAAGTTTTCATTTTCCCCATTTTCTTCCATGCAAAAGTGACCCTTTGTGCACCTGTAGTGGAGCAGGGAAGCAGGACAGAGTGTGTGAAGCCCAGTTATGAGGTGTGAAGGCCATGATGGTCTGGAGAATGTCTTTACACCAAGTCCCGTGGATGGAGTCGGACCCTGTGAAAAAATCTGCGAACAGAGACAAAACAGGTGACCATAACAACTTAAGAAATATATTTAAGAGAATATAGGAACAGAAAAGTGAGAGATCAGGAAGACACCGGATGAAGCATGAAAGAAAAAGACCTTTAGAAGCATCTAGGACCTTAAGAGATGAGAAAACTAAGGTAAAAACCATTTACCAGTGACATGTGTGGCTCTGGCCAGGGTGAGGATCAGGGCTCGGTTCAGCTCTTCAGACTCGGCCGACAGAACCGTCTTCGGGTCGTTGAGGAAGCGGGTGAACTGAGGCTGCACCTCCGAACTACCCAACGCTGTGATCAAACGCAAAGCTGTGCTCTCGACACTGAAGAAAGAGAAGCAAAGACATGGAGATAAGTTTATAATGTGTTAGCAAGGAGTTGATTCTTTTCAGAGTCTGTAGTTTGTGGTGTTTTTGTATTGTATCACATTACACTGTTAAGTATGTTAATGTGGGAACCACCTGTACTTACGCTGAGAGTTAACTCAAATATATAATCAAGAGCAATCCATATGAATTAACATTATCATCATTTTTAGTATTTCATGTTAGGACTGGACCTCATTTGACATTTTTCAATACTAGAGCGGATTAAAGCTGCAATGATTAGTCTATTAATGTGAGTCCACAGATATAAGTACTTGGGCATCTGGTTAGATGACAAACTTACCTTAAAAGCTCATATTTCAGTTTTAATTGATAAACTGAGGATGAAATTGAGCTTTTTGTATAGAAATACGGCCTGTTTTCCTACATTCTGAAAGCAGAGAGGGGTGGAGGAGATTCTTCTGTCGGTCCTTGACTATGGTGATGTCATCTATATGCATACATCAGCCTCTAAATGCCATCTATTTCGGCAACTATTTTCATAATCGAATAAACAATTTAGTCATCAATATTTGCTGGTTAGAGCTTCTCAGATTTGAGGATTAGCTACCTTTATGTGTCTTACATGACAGGAAACTGAATATCTTTGGAATTTTGACTGTTCAGACAAAACAAGACATATAAAGACATCACCATGAGCTCCACGGAATTATTTTTCACTATTTTCTGACATTTTATAGACAAAACGATTAATTGAGAAAATAATCAGCAGATTAATTGATAATAAAAATAATTATTATCGTTGCAGCCCTAGTGCAGATACAACAACTGAGTTTCAGTCACTTTTATTAATAGCTTAGAGAAATATAAAACATATCTTTTTTGGAACATGTTTCTTATTTAACAAAAGAAGACAACTTTGTCAATTAAATAATGTATTAAATAATGTCTAGATACAAAAAGCCGTACAAGAACAACTTATCTGATTAATGAAACAGGATTATAAATCCTGAGTCACCCTGTTGTTACTGTACACAGCTCAAGTTCACTTCAAAGCGCTGATGATTAATTCAAATCGAAGTCCACTACAAACAAAGAGTAGCTGTTTGTTTTATATAAGTTGCATTAGGCAACAACCTTTTTACTTGAACAATCTAATCTTATCTTGGTTTAAACTGATGTGTGTCGGGATATATGTGAGTGTGTGTCTACATTACCATAGATGCAGCTGGTTCTGGTTGGTCTGGGGCACAGCAGCCAGATTGTGTAGATGACTCAGTAGCTGGACTCTGTAGTGCGGCTGGATGTGGTGCATCCTGTAGCTGAACATCTCCAGTAACGTGTGAAGGATTCCCCAAGCGTGAGACTTAAACACGTTGGGCAACAACTGGCCTAAACAGATAAGAAGCGTTCACATTAATCAGCATGTGTCTGCTGGAAAATTATGACAAATTCTGTCTGAGACAAATTAATGTTAAACACAAATGTTCAGAGCCAGTCTGCTCAACCCAGAGGACGAGCAGTGATGACTGAATACAAATTATTTTTAGAGAGACAGATATTTCTTTTTTTTTTGTAACAATGTTCATGCTTCGAGATTAAGAATGTTAATTATTTAAAAACTTAATGGCGTAGCTGTGATTAACTTGCTGCTTCCTTAAATTTCACTGAAATAATGACCTCTGAGTTAATTAATATGTATAAAATATGCACATTAATCTATGTCCACTGTACTCTAGGACCAAATGTCATCATCAAGGCAAACTAACTTCAATTTAAATTAACAAGACTCTAAATACAGTGTTTCCCCTATATTCATTCATTCATTCATTCTCACTCTCTTCGTTCTTCAAAGGACATCTATGTGTTTTTGCAAGAGTAGCGTTGCTCCGTTAAAGAATAAGGCAGTGCGCGCGCAGAGGGCGAGCGGCAGAAACATGATGTGGACGCGAGCGGAGCAGAGGAAAAGTTTAGCAGTAAGTTGTCAATCTGGCAGTAAAAGTACAGCACAGGCTGTGTGTCAGTTAATAAATGCTGCAGCTCATCAAGAAAATACTCATCTATCGAAGGGGGTTAGCCCCGAAGTTAGCAACAACGCGTTAGCTTAACTTGACCAGGCTCACTGAAGGTGGACTGACTTTTAAGGTGGACCAGCAATTCTCATTTTAGTGTCAATTTCCCCTAGGGGAAACACTGAAATGGGTAGAAAATATTATATGTAAAGCTTTTCATAAATAATTCATCTGCTGTTTGACTATTTTGTTGCTGAAGCTTTGATGCCTCATTAAATATGTCTTTGTATTTAATTCAGTCTATTTGATCTTATAAGCGTGTCTGTTAGCCTGCTTTACCCTGATTAAAGCTGTGAAACTGTATACAACACACTGAGGTTGATCAAATCTTTTTCCTGCTTTCTTCCTCCTCACCCTGCTTGTTAATCTGTGCTTCTTGCGTGCGAGACGACTATTATCCTCTGAGGAACATAATGATCTGATTCTGAAATGAGGAATTAAAAAGAAAAGAAAAAACACACACACACACACACTTTGTCCCTTTTGTATCTGACTACTTTTCAACACAGCAGATATTTTCAGTGAAATAAAATGTTTTTGTGACTCACTGATGAATCCTTTGATGCCCAAGGACTCGATCTCCATGTAGACCAACAGTCTGCTGTATGTTTCAACCAGCGCAGGGGCCAGGGCGATGCTGGATTTAGCATGGGCCAACTTTATGACCCGCGTGGCGATACTATGGATCAAACTGGACAGACAGAAAGAGGCAAAAGAAGGCAGGAACAATTGATTTAAGAAATGATGTGTCTGATGCATCATATATCCTTCTAAACATTAAAAAGCATCTGATTTTTATCTTCCATTTGTTCCTCCCACCTCATCTTCGCATGTACAGTGAGTGAGTCCAGCAGGTTCATGGGTAGCGGGGTGACAGATCCTGATGCCATACAGTTGGTGCCGGGCAGGTTGATCCTCATATTTCCGTTTCCGTAGATGGTCTCTACCAGGACGCCCATCGGCAGCGTGAAGCACTCAGAGTTGGTGCTGTAGGCATTACAGAGCAGGGCGATCTTATAGTCGGACATGCCCAGGGTCTTGTTACGCAACGACTGCTGGAGAAACCTACGAGAGAAGAGGAAGGGAAGAAGGTACAGTTATGGAGGTGTAGAGATTTGAGGAATTTATTGAAGTAAATACATTTTCAGGACACAATGTTTTAAAAAGATACATACTCGTGGTGTAGTTTCAGAGAATGCGGTATGGGTATTTGTAGTTTAGAGTTGTCGTTCTGAGCTTTGCGGTTCAGGTGGATCCAGATGCACGTCATGGCGAAGGAATGAGTCGACTGGGGCTTGTTAATGTCAGGAACTGGAATGCACTGAAGTGGAAGAGGAAACACAGATAAATCTGATGATGTTACCTTCAGAGCTTTAATTGACCACCAACAGCCCAATAATAATACTACTAGTACTGCAACTGCTGAAAGAAGCACAATTTCAACTAATGTAGGAAACATTTACAGAAATGAAATGAAACTATGTTGATACCACTGCCATTGATAAAAATAACCATAATAAACATTTTGAATACACCAAAATAACGTCTTGGCAGTCGTGTACCTCTTTTTCTGGGTACAGCAGGTCAAAGAGCTTCATGACAGGCAGGAAGTCGGCTAAGGCGTTCTTCTGAATGCTTCCTGATATGAACTGCAGCAAGACCCACATCAGGTGGTCTCTCCCTTTAATAAGACCTCTACCTGCAAGCTAGAAATAGAGAGAGAGAGACAGAGAGAAAAATTCAAATTCCCTACCTACACATGAGGGATTCACAGGAAACAATGCATGTTTGTAATCCAATGTTACAGTTAGTAGTCTTATCTCATTGTTATCAGCCTCACTGTTGACTCTTCACGCTCTTCGAATCCAAGCTGTATTAAGTTAATGCTAATGCAAACAAAAAATTTCCTGTTGCTGATAGTTCACAATAAAAAAGGTAGGTACACATTTTTTCCAAGTCTGTCATAAAACAAAACTCTCATGAATATACATATACTGAAAGAGTTTTTGCTCTCCTGTTCATACTGGCCCCCAAAAAAGATCCCCTCTTTAAAGCCTGTACAGTAAATGATGGGGACAAAATCCACAGTCTTTGCTCAAACTATGTAAAAATGTATTCCAAAGTTCAGCAAAAGCTAATTTAAGATTTCAGCAGTCCGACTTAGTCAAATCAAATGGTTACATTTCAAAGTTACAGTCTTTTTAGTACCAGCTTCCTACTTTATGTTACTATTGCTCTGCAGCAGGACCATTTACAGTTGAAAAACCAACCTGTCTCCGCTCTCTGGTGAACAAACTAAGTAACAGGTGCACCGTTTCTAAATTACCTCACATCTAGTTTGGCAATTTCTACTTACTTATCAACTGACATATACACCAACATTATCTGATTTATCGGTCTAGCTGTTTGATTTGCGTGTGGTTTGTTTCATTTTTTAATACATCCATTTAATTTATGTTTTAGCAGGGACAAAGATATCAAAAGACCATCTCTTCAAGTGGCGTGGTAGATACATATTTTCTTGTGTTTTCGATCTGCATCACTGCACTCCAATCCATTAGTGGGATTATCAGCTCTCCCTTACACCTCTTATCACTTTCCCCCTTACCTTCTGATGCAACGACAGCACCATGTGTGGGAAGCTGGCAAACTGAAACAACACAAAGAAGATGAGCTGGGAGGAGAGGTGCTGCCACAGCAACTGGCTAGTTCCTCCAATGTCTGCGTCAAAGTGTTCCTCGGTCTCCGAGCGCTCCATGGCGTAGACCACCAGGTCCACCAGCTGCTCCTCCAACACGGGGCAGCGCTGCTTATGCTGGCAGGGTAGGAGGGAAGTGTTAAAGGATAAAGAAAATAGTGGGCAGGAGAGAGAGGAATAGAAAAAAAAGGGGGGGTGGGGGGTGGGGTATCCAGGGACAGAAAGAGACAGATTGAGACAGAAAAGAAAAGTAGGGAAAGACAGAGGGAAAGGAGGGGAGACAAGAGAAAGACAGAGGGTGGGAGAGAATAAGATCATCATTTAATTACTTCACATGCAAAGTTTTGTTAATAGATGCTCCAACAATTGTTTGAAATTAACTTTAAAAAAAAAAAAAAAAAACCTTTTCCCTTTGCTTGCAGGACATCTCCTTCCTGCCTCTGTCAACTGGATGCAACTGACTGTCGGCCCATTCCCACATTGATCTCTTAGCCCTTAATGTTCCAGTAATTTATCACGTTTGTAACTTGATCTCAAGTGTCAGTGCAAAAAGCTTAGATAATTTGCCAATTCAGGACTTTGTAAGACTATCATAAATTTTTAGCCACAGTGCCAGAGAAAATAAAAGCGATAAAAATTTCCCCGGGGAGGCATGAAACATGTCACAGCTTTCTTACAGAAACTAAGGTGGATTTAAAAAGAAAAAGAGTTCATGCCTTTGTGGGTCGTTACGACATCCAAGAACATTAACGTGTGAAGTGGACATCATGAAGAGGTTATGTAAAAATTGTAAATGTATGCGTTAAAATTACCTGGGGCAATCAAGTCACGCTGCGCTTTCAACTGCGTTGCCACGCAAAGATTGCAGAAATAAAACTGAGCATAGCAAAAAGTCATATGCAAGCAGTTTATATGCAATGATCGTGTCATGCAGGGACAAAATACAGAGGAATTACAAACTCTACAACCTCACTGGCGTATATAAACCCTATAAGGTTGTCAGTTTCATGTGTAAAAAGGGGCTTATGATGAAAAAGAAAGGGAAGGAAGGAAGAAAAATGGATGAGAGGGAGAATGAAAAGAGGGGGAGACAAAGGAGGTTGGTTAATGGGATCATAAAGCCCCAGTCAGTGATTGGTTTACTGCAGTTTCTGCCTGATTAGAAGTGTGAATCCTAACTTTAGGCCATATAATGGTTTAATGTTCATGGATTGAAGCGTTATCTACAGACCTCACTTTTTGAGTTTCATTAAAAAGTTGAATTGTATCTTGTGACACCTATTTGCAGACATATCACCATAGTTATAATGTCATGCAATAAGATTCTGGTCTTTCCATTTGTTTAATAAGAAAAATGTTAGATATTTTGTAATTACCCAGGGTGGGAAACTTAATTTTACCAGTGAGTGACAGAGCGGAAGGAGCGAGGATCTCTGCATTGGCTACCACTGGTAGGACTTAACTGAGCCCTTTTCACAGATCGGGGGGGCACGGACACAGCACAGCAAGGAATCAAACAGCACAGCAAGGAATCAAACAGCACAGCACAGCACAGAGCAGTACAACATGGTGCAGAACAGCACGGCATAGCACTGAACACCAAACCCAACCAAACAGAGCAGCAACACAATTAGGCATGCACGCTAACAGGTTCCAAGGTGGGAGGGGGGGAGGAGGTGGTGTGATTGGGAGGAAGAAGAGGAGCTGTGAGGCTGACTCGCCTTCAGTACAACTTCTCTTCCCCTGCACCCGAACACACACACACACACACTCACACATACACACACACGCACACACACGCACGCATGCTCGCACAAAGAGAGCGAGAGAAAGACGGAGAAAAAGAAAGAGGAAAAAGAGAAAGCACAAGCACATCTTCTGTCTAAAAAGAAATGGTCTTGTTGCTTACAGAGTTCACAAACTGGTGTGTTAACAACAGTAAAACCACATCTGTGGCTGGTTTATAATCCAAACTCACACAGCAACAAACCTGACTACTGACAACCAAACCAACTGCAACTGAGCATGTCATCTACCTGTAACTGACAGCTGATTTCTTGAATTTAACATTGAGTTTAATTTCAAATCTCAACTGTTGAAAATAACTAAAAGCTTTACAAACCAAAAGAGTCATACTGTTTGCTAAAGAAATGGAAGACCATCACGGCTTGAGCTACATTCTGCCAAGATTTTATCATCATTTTCTCTGAGCTAAATTATATAAACACGATTATTCCAGGAGCTCAGAACAACATGACTGTTTGTCCCCCATAATCACTGCATAATTTAGACTTTTTGAGGAAATAGCCGTGGTAATTAAACTGGACATTAAGCACATTTCAGCAGCAATCATGTCATCTCAACATTTCAATTCATTCAGTACCTTCAGAGGATAGCTTTCAATATATGCCTTATTTATTTGGATCATTTAACGGTCAGCATAAGAAGCTTATTAAAAAAAAAAACAAATCTCCCTTATATTTTCAGTCACAGTGGACTCAGATCGTAGTTCATTAAGCGCTAAAGCTCAGTAAATTTCATCAAAGAAGTAAAACTGAATAACAAACTGAAACAAACCAACAAAAAGCCTCAAACACATGTTGGCCTTTGTTAATTGCGCATTATCAATAAAAAAAACATCACGCAACACAGGTCAAAGGTCACTCATCCAATCAGGCAGCCAATCAGAATCACTCAACAGCCGACCTGGGCAAAACTCCGACGCCTGAGAAGCATTTGGCTTTATGTACCACACTTTGTCATGTCTTCTACTTTTGAGGCTGCCTGTGCACATTTAAATTCATATCCTGCTATTCAAGCAACAACTAATATATCACTCCATCTCTAACCTGGAGAGACAAGAGGTACACTTTGGAGAGTAGATACATTTATAAGCGAATGCAAAGTGATGTTAGCAAAACATGAACGTTGCAAATAATAAACTATGCAAATGCAGTTAATTGACTGGACAGCACCAGTTGCATAGAAATCAAGGTAACTAATGTACTGCAGCATCAAAGCATCAGAAGTTAGTTTAGATTGGAAGTAGAAGACCTGACAGTGAGAGAAAGTCATTTAAAGAACTTTGATATATGTCATATGAGCTAAAAAAAAAAACCTGACAAGCCTATTTTAGGCCTACATAAAAACCCTCTGATAGATTTACATCTAGACTTTTTTCACAATTATACAACAAAGTAGTGCACGAGCTTCCTGCTATAGGGCTTCAAGTAACAATTATTTTCATTATCGATTAATCTGTCGATTATTTTCTCAATTAATCGTTAAGTCATTTAATGTAAGAAAATTATGAAAAATGTCAATAACTGTTTCTCAAAGCCCAAGGTGACGTCCTCAAATGTCTTCTTTGTCCCGACCAACAGTCCATAACCCAAAGATAGTTAGCTTACTATCACAGAAGACTAAAACTAGAAAACATTCACATTTGAGAAGGTGGGATCTGACAACTTGGGACATTTTTTCGTTAAAAAAGAAAAAAAAAAGACTCAAATGATTAATAAACTGTCAAAATAGTTGATTAATTCTCTGTCGATCGACTAATCGTTGCAACACTATTTCCTGCTATTACATTGTACTTAAATGTTGTTGTTTATGGCAGCCTGACAAGTTCTTTGACACTTATCGAGTAGTCGCTTGAATTGGAAGGCAGCTGGTTGATAGTAAAGACTACTGCTGCACTATTTACTATGAATAAAAGAGTAGTTTTGCCCAGGTCAGCACAACACAAAGCAGCAGCATAAGGTCAGACACAAGAGGACCTCGCTAACAACAGGCAACAGGACCAGACTACATCCATACATGCAGTGCGGCAGGACTTGAAATGTCAACAGCAGGGTTCAAAGGTAGAGATACTTCATGTCAGTTACTTAGCTGGAACTAAATACGTTTTCTCATAACAAAAACGGCAATCCAGAGAATCTAATGAAGGAATGTCTCAGTGTTAATGAGCTTATCTGACACTTGCAAGATACAATAAGATGAAAAATGTATGGACGCTGGGCGTTAGGGATACAACGAGGCTAATTTATGTAATTAAGAAAATAGCTAATAGGATTAAACAAGCAAAACCAATGTTGCAAAAACATTATGAAATTTCATAGTTCAAATAGGCCCTGAAAACTTAACAAGTTACACAAGCTATTCCCTTGAACTGAAAGACAGTGGCGGATAATATTGGCTTTGATTAATATATTTCATTGCAGATATTGTAGCATGAGAAGCAAACTGAAGAAGAAGAGGAGAGGATTACACCCACGTTGGGAAACCGAGCAGAGTACAAATGTTGCTAAAAGTGTATCTGAAAAATATCATCCATGATAAATGACTCTATCAGCTACAGTAAACAGCCTGTCTGCCCATTGATCCGCCTGCAGCTGCCTGCCTGCAGCCCGCCATTCATCCCCTTTATTTGGACGTATCTGTCTCTCTACTCAGTGTATCTCTATAAAGCCCTGCTGTGACCATCTCAAGCTCTGTGGCATTTCCTTTTACTCGATTTCAAGTTTTCCTTTTTTTTTTTTTTTTTTTTTTTTTTTTCTTCCAGTTTCCCCCATTTCTAGGACAGTGATGGCATCATCTGCGTGCCTAAAAAGCTAAGCGTCCAGTGGGCTGGTTAGTTGGTAGGTCAGGAAGACCGGGAAGAGGACATACCTGGGCAATGTTCAGAGTCTAGAGAGCGCATGTCAGAGAGACAGACAAACACAACACACAACCAGAGGACAAGAGAGAGAGAGAGAGAGAGAAGAAAGAGAGAGAAACAAAGAAAGAAGGAGAAAGAAACAGAGAGGGGAAAAAAAAGAGAGACAGACAGAAACAGAAAGTGGTGACTAAAAGGAGCTAGGCTGTTCACTGTCCGTTCAGCACAGTTAGCATCAACTCAGCCGATTCAAAACATGCAAACTGGATTCTGTGACATTTATTTATATTTGAATTATGAAGAAAATCAAAATCAGAGCCGCGACCGGTGCTGATTAATGCTTTCTTTTAGCAACAGATGGCTGCACTCGGTGAGCTGGGCTGAGTTGAAACTGTGTGAACCCAACAGGGCAAACTACTACTGGTGCATTATGGGTCAAGCTCACAGCATTGGCTTGCTTTACATATGGTCTTATATAGGTGTGTTATCAGGGCAACAAAGGGAGGAGAGGGTTTCCAAAGGAAGAGGAAGAGGTGGGGAGGGGAGGGGAAGAAGACGAGGAAAGAAAACTTGAAGGAAATGAAGAAAGAACTGGGAGCAGGAGGAAGAGGAGAAAGAGGAATTGAATAGGGTGAAGAAGAGGAGAAAAGAAGTAAGAAAAAAAAAAGAGATGGCAAAAATTTTAAACAACGAGGGGGTATGAAAGGGATAGGAGGAGCGAGGGTAGGAGGGGGCCCTGTTAAAGAAGCAAAGAAGCGGGACGAGAAGAAGGTGACTTACCTGCTTGTTGAGTCCTAACATGTTGCAGACCATCTCTCTAGAGTACGGCTGTTCTAACACGTAGCGCAGCAAACCCGTCTGTGGCTCAAACAGGTCCTAGACACACAAAACGGACACATAATTACTGCATATGTGCGTGCGCGTGTGTGCGCATAAGCGTGTGTAGTGTTTATGTACGTCGGTTTACCTTGTCAAATGGCAGCATGCCTCTCAGAGGGAAGCGGAGGGTAGTGGGGTCTAATTTCCAGGAGTTACAGATGGCCCCGCTGTTATTCACGACCGGTAACAGGCTGCACCGACCTAAGCACACACACATTCACGCACGAAATACGGTACATGAGCTGCATTATGTATTTTAGCCAACTACTAAAAATCACAAGTCTGCGTTTCCCTCTTTAAACCAGTTGATTTTAAACACTGCAAGGGATGTTCAGACTTCATTAAAGTGAAAAAAGAAACAATCAGATTGCCAAAACAAGAAAAAACTTGATATATTTTGGTTGGTATTTTGTAAGCTTTCAGTGTGTGCGTTCATGTGTCTCTTACCACAGATAGAGTTGATTCTGGCTGTGGGTCTGAAGCTGTCCACAAAATCTGATATCAAACTGCCTAGCAGCTAGAAAATGAGAGAGGGACACAGGAATGCAACAAAGTGTTAGATACACACCGACACAGCTGCAAACATACACACACACAAGTAACACACACTTACCCAGTGTGACAGTTGTCCCTCTGGATACAGTTTTCTGATTTCTGTGACGGCGAAGTAGGCTGGAAGCAGGCAGGCGTTTCTGTCCAGTATATACTCTACCACCTGGAGTACACACACACACACACACATTATTGAAACAAGGTATCAGAGAAAAACATAGAAATGAAAACAAATTAAATTTGATAAGGGACAAATAGTACAAATGTGTGTGTGTGTGTAGTGAGAAAGATGAAAAAGGCAGACACCTCTCTGCCAGCCAGCAGCTGCTGTACTACAGCTGAGCTGATAGTGGTAGGAATGGTCTGAATTTTATCCAGTACAGCTTTCAACAGGTCTCGAACGCCCTGAAACACACACACAAGAACACTTTAGATGGAAATATATCTGGTGGTGGAATTCTCACACAAAAAAAATACATATTACAATATTTTATGATTCCTAATAAGAATGAAGAGAGTGTCTTAAGAAAAAAATACATAAAAAAAATACATTTTTAAAATAAATTGTAACAACTTAAAATACTTCCAAATGTTTTAACATCTTTTGTAATTTCTTGGCAAGAGTCAATTCACTGTTCTATTAACTACCATCTCCAAACAGCAATATCTGTTGCATATAAAAAAACAACACAATAATGTGTAGACCTCAAGAGGAAATGTTTGTTCATCGAGCTTGTTGAGGAACTGTCTCAGCTGTGTGTAAGTGTGAGTGTGTTTGCAATCGGAGACCTTGTAGTCCACCCCTCCGATGATCTTTCGAATCAGTTTGAAAGTTAAGGCCCACAACTGAGTCCTCTCCCACTCCAAATTGTCTGAGCTTATCAGGGCGACACACACCATCCTACACACAAGACAGATTCATTACAGGCATAATTAGGACAATTAACAGGCAGATAACAGATACGAGTGCCAGTACGTACAGTAAACACATATTTTATGTCACAGCCAACACAGATTTAATTACAGATACATTTTAATGATTGATGCTTAGATGCCATGATGAGTGAATCATTTACATACTTCATGTATCATAAAATGAACATTAATACTATAAATGATGGAATAATCATCAACTATAAGCATCATTCCTCTATTCTTATTATCTAATATCTTTTGGCGAGAGCTGGCTGTGTTATTTTGGGTAAAAAAAAATCTCTATAAATCTTTTGTGACTCTTGATATCTGTGTGCCTTTGTACAGCAAGTGTGTATGAGTGTGCGTGTGTACCTGGGCGGCAACAGACTGGTCTCCACAGCCATCGCGAGACAGTCGTAGAGGAAGGAGATTCTTTTGGGGCTGTGCTGGCTGTGTATAAACCGCACGATCCACTGCACACACTGTTCATGGGACTCCTGAAGAAAGACAGGGAGGTAATTAAGTCTAGCCAATCATTCGTAACACTGTGTGTGTGTGTGTGAGTGTGTGTGTGAGTGTGTGTCTGTGTGTGTGTGTGTGTGTGTGTGTGTGTAGAGACCTGTGGTAGCGTTCCCCAGTATTGTCTGAAGGCTCCAAGACAACTGATCAGTTTCGTCCTCTCATCCTCTGGAGTGTCCATAAACATCCTAAAAACACAACATAGCTGTTACTTTTTAGCCAGTACCTTTTTCTGTTTTATAGCCATGCAAAGAAAATAAAAGGCATGATGTATTTATAGATTAACATTTAATTGGTCTTTGTGTTAAGAAATGAAAAAGAAGTACCAGCATATCACAAGTTAATATTATGCCTATTTCAACTTGACAAAATCTGCTTGTAACAACATGATAACAACACAGCAGGAGGGCTGTGTTTGGAGTCATCTTACCCAGCAAAGGCTTCTTCTATTATCTCAGTTTTCTGAGGAGAGGAGAGGGGAGAAAAATACAATTTAGAAATGTTATGTGGGGAACCTCAAACCCCTCACCTTTCTTCTGTTATTTATTAAACAGCATACTACTTTTTTCTAACAATAACGGCATTTTCATCTCAGTTGCCTCTTCTGCTGATGTGAGAACTGGCAAACAGAAAAGTTGGTAGAGATTTAAGAGTCGGGGACACTTCAGAGGAAGTTAAAAGGTGTACAGTAAGTACATACACGCTTCATTTACACTTTGCAAAGATGTCATAGGGATGAGCTCAAATCACCTTTTCCAATTAAGATGGCATCACTGTGAGGTAAACTAAGTATTTGTGAATATGCATTTGCATTAAAAAGAAAACAATATTATTAAGCAGTTAGATAACTTCAATGACTTGCAGACACAATGCAGAAAAGTAGCCACATTTCAGTGTCTGCGTTGCTGTCAGTTGTTTCTAAATAACAGTGCAACGTTATGTTATTAATAGAAACAGTGCAAGTACAGTACATATGTATTTCAAAGCAGTCGCTGTTAGCTAGTAGGATAACGTAGCGTTAACTGTATTTTGAAACAAAGTGATTAATTTCGATTGTTGATTGATTAATTATTCGTTTGTAAAACCACAGCAGGTTCACCGACAGAACACTAACGTTACTGAAACTAATGTTATCTGAAATGCTAACTAATGTTAGCTTAAAAACAAGTAAATAAAGATGCAAGTTACCACAACATCCTCAAAGATGCTCTGGAGCTGCGTTTCCATCGAAAGCGCCATGGTTGCAGCAACAAAAGGGCCAATTTTCAGCGAATCATCACACAAATCTACCAGGTTGCTCCTTTCAGTGAGCGCAGGTGATGCTACCAACAAGCTAAATGCTAACAGACACCGGAATGAATGCGCCGTGAGACGTGCAACCGCAAAAACAGTCCGGAGACGCATCAGAGACAACAGCTGCAATAGTTCCGCTTTATTTTGCCATCACAACGTGTAGCACTTATGTCTCTGTAAATATGATAATTATAATATACGATTGATAGTGTGGTGGAAAATCATAATATATTCTTCTAACCTATTGCCTTATTCATGTCTTTTAAGTCTCACATAGCCTTTGCATGAATTGAATATCATGTAACCACTTGTTACTGCCAGACGAGACTACAATCTGATCTTTCTCAGGTCATGAACACCCGGTAAATTCAGAGCAGGACAAAAAAATCAGTAACCTGTCAAGCATAAATAAATAGTGGCTGCTCACGTAGCCACTATCTAAATTTGGTCTCAGGTCTATGCCACTTTGCTAATTCAATAAAGACCTAATATTCCTCTGAAGGCTTCGCCTCTGAAAGTTTATTTCCACAACAATAGCTTTCACAAATATCTATGTTTAACCCTTGTGCGTTTAACGTTTTATTTTTTCGATTATTTTGGCGATTAAATTGGCTTTTTATCCAATTTTGAAAATGCAACCACAGATCCCATATTAAGTCTATGATACACTGTGTAGAATAATACTAACTTTCAGCATGTTAGGGCCCTTTTAGGTCCCACTGAAACCCATTAAAACCACATTTTTTGATCCCGTGGTTGCTCCTGCATTAATTCATGCATTCTGTTTTAAAAGACTTTCAAACTGAAGCCCTGGCTTCAAAATTTTAGTTTTTACTATTTTCCAGCTGACTGAGCCATTTTCTCTTTTTTAATCCTTTGTGCAAAATGCATGCTATTTTCCTGGTTCCACTAGGGGCATTAATCCTCTATTATGAGTACTGCAGCCAAGTATATTACAGCTTCAATGAGTTACGAGTACAATGAGTATGTGTGGGTAGGGATACTGAAGTGTGGTGTATGTGTGTATATGGAGTGTGTGTGTGTGTGTGTGTGTGTGTGTGTGTGTTTGCTTAGAGTGACAGAACAAGTGCATATCTGTCACTCTGTCTATGTGTGTGTGTGTGTGTGTGTGTGTGTGTGTGTGTGTGTGTGTGTTTGCTTAGAGTGACAGAACAAGTGCATATCTGTCACTCTGTCTATGTGTGTGTGTATGTGTGTGTGTGTGTGTGTGTGTGTGTGTGTTTGCTTAGAGTGACAGAACAAGTGCATATCTGTCACTCTGTCTATGTGTGTGTGTGTGTGTGTTTGTGTGTGTGTGTGTGTGTGTGTGTGTGTGTGTGTGTGTGTGTGTGTGTGTGTGTGTGTGAAATAAGAGGGCAAGTGATTCCCATGGCATTTTTTTCATTTGCTCTGATTTATGTGTCTTTTCAATACTGATTCATATGTTTTTGAAGAGAAAGTTCAAAGCCCTCTGATTACATAGTCGCCTACACACACCCATACATGTACTCCTTCCAGACATATGGAAACCTGCAGCGCTGCAAAGGTGCAGCGAGGCAAAAACCAAACAAGGCACCATAAACCATCACTTTGTTTATGTAGCTGCAGTCGTAGCTGAACTTATGAATACAGCCAGTTCTTGAGCTATTCATTTCTTACCTGTGACACACATGCACAGACACAGGCCCACTCACTCACTCACTCACTCACTCACTCACTCACTCACTCATTCATTTCTGTTCTAAATTTTTGAATGTTAAATGTTGAATTTTGTTAAATTTTGTAAATTAAATGTAGTTTGAAGTGATGTGGTATTTATGCTATATTTCTAGAGCAAAATAAAGTAATATGCTATAAACTTTGAAGGGTAATAGGACACTTTACATACACTCTAATTTACTGGTAACAGGTCAGATTCTATACCTTAATCTTATACTGCACAAAGAATAATAATGCATAAATTTGCTAATCATTGACATATCAGACTGTGATAATTTTTTTTAAATCCCCCTCACCTTTAGTATATAGAAAATATCAACATTTTTGTTTTGTTTTGTTTTTTTAAATACAAATTAGTGGTATCACAAAAACTGGCATTTAAAGGGTTAAAATTCTGAAAATTAATGAATATTGGGTAGTTTTGATCAGGACTGATGTTGGTTAAAAATATATCTCAGTGGGAGTGGAAAAAAATATTAATATATAATATATATATGGTAGTTTTTGACGGGGACCTTTTAGGCCCCTAATTTTTTTTTTTTTTTGAAAGAAAATCTGACATTGCACCAAAAAAAAGCATAAATTTCAATTTTGTTGCTAATCATTGACATATCCCATATTTCTTTTATAAAACTTAGGGGTATCATCACAAAAACTGCCATTTAAAGGGTTAAAATTATGAAAATGAATGAATATTTGGTAGTTATGATCAGGGCTGAGGGTTTAATAAATTAACTCAGTGAAAGTGGAGAAATATATTGATATATAATATTTTTATAGCAGTTTTTGATGGGGACCTTTTAGGTCCCTAATATGCTCCACTGATACTATTTTAAAGCAAGGCCCAAGGGTTAAAAATCCGCACTGTATATGAAGTGGACACAATGACAGTGGAGCATGTTGTCCACCAGATGTCACTAATGGAGGGTGTTAATGAAAACACATGTTCTGTTCTAAGTTGTTTCTGTTTCCTAATTGGTCTTGTCTTGTTTTGTTTATTGTATTTTTGTGTATTAAGACGTGGTAAAGATATGACTTTTCTGTGTAACTCTGAACCTTGACAACTGTGGGCTGCAGAGGCAAACCCAGTGCTGAAGGTTTTACTCTCAGTTATGTGATCCGGATAACTCAGTAAACTTGCCTCATGAAACAGGCCTGAGAAGAATTAACCTGGCACTTAACAAAGCAATGTTGATGTTCCTCCAGGACTCATGTCTTAGCTAGGCTATTTAATGTTCATTTAAGATGTTAAAAGTTAAAAAAAAAAAAAAAAAAAAAGAATTCAGCCCCTTAAGCCTTGTAGCAGTGCTGGAAAGTGGGTAAATTTACCCATCAAATTTTAATGGACTTGTACTTAACTTGAGTATTTCCAGTTGATGTCACTACTTTATACATGTATCACACACCACTACATTTCAGAGAAAATTATTGAACTTTTTACTGCACTATTTATCTGACAGTTGTTTGCAGATTAAGATTTTACATACCAAACATATAATGCACTTCAAAAAATTATGTTGTAACTGCTCAAACTATTGAGCTATAAAGTATAAACAAAATATATAAAATTAGCACCATCTCAACCAGCAACAAATAATGCTTACATGCTGATTCATCAATAGTAATCTAATAATAATGATAATAATCCATTTGTACTTTTTATACTTTGCATTTACGCTGCTGATGTGTTTTTACTTGAGTACAATTATCAATGCTTTGCTTGCATTTAAGTATTTTTACACAATGGTAGTGGTAGTTTTACTTCCCAAAGTACTCCTTCCACTGCTTAATAATAAGCTAGTAGTTAAACAATACTGTGTATTGTTGCTCTCCTTATTCTTCCCCTTCCCCGCGCGCACGCACATGGGCACACCTGTAATGTGCACAAACAAGTAAGGTCGCATTCCTTCCTCATTCACGGAAATCTTCGCAAGGTGTTCTTTAACTTTCATTATGAATCATAGCGGGTTTACTGGTTGGCTGTCACCTATACCCCTCCTTTCGGACTAAAACCTCCACTTTTGAATTTCCTCCTTGAATATTTGTTTTTGTGTCTGATTTTTTATACTCGTGTGGAGAATCAGATCAGCGTTGTGCCGTGTGACAAGTGTGTAGTCGGAGTGGAGGAGCTGAGAAGCCGTCGAAGGTCGAATATGTAGGTCTTTCTTGTGAAAACGTGAAACCGTCCATGAAATGTGGACAGTTTTCATTTTTCTGATTCTCGAGGCTCTGTACTGTAAAGGTAAGGGTGCATTAAATTTACATTAAGAGTATAATTGCTGTTTTTTTCTTATTTGTTGGGCCTGTTCTCATGACTTCAAAGCACAATTACAACTAAGCTTAATTTTAATGGCCCTGAACAACTGTGTGTGTCTGTGAGGTAGAAATAAAGGGATTAATCAGAAATTGGCAAGGGCAATGTGCTGCAGATTCATGAAATCAATAATTGATATGAATCTCACTGTGGATCTCTGTTTGCCTAGTTTTATGAAGTGGATGCAAAAAAATCAGGGCTGTAATCAGGGCTGCAAATAACGATTATTTTCATTATTGATTAATCTGACAATTATTATCTTGATTAATCGATTAGTTGTTTTGTCCATAAAATATCAGAGAAAGATGAAAAATGTCAATCACTGTTTCCCAAAGCCCAAGGTGAAGTCCTCAAATATCTTGTTTTGTCCACAGCCCAAAAATATTCAGTTTACTATCATAGAAGACTAATTACACCAGAAAATATTCAAATTTGAGAATCTGGAATAAGAGAATTTGGGGGGAAAAAGACTCAAAACAATGAATTGATTATCAAAATGGTTGGCAATTAATCGATTAATCAACCAGTGGTTGCAGCTCTACTTATAATACAAACTGCTACAACTTGCATTAGAAGCATTATGCAATTTGTTCCTGAACACTTATTATATTGCTTATGCGCAATGGTGTGTCATGGCTGTGTAAGGTAGGCCTCAGAATTTGTTCACAGGCCTGTCATTTGGGACTGAAAATTAGCATGTGTGGAGCTCTGCTTCGAGTTCAAATTAAATTTGTCACAGGTTCAAGTTCAGAGGTTTGTAAGCTAAAACCTGCACCACAGGATGAAACTCACTTTCATCAATCAGACCATTCAGAAATAACTTAATATACTCTGATATTCCTTGTTACACTGTATTGTGTGATGTTTACAGATCGTGTCAAATAGATTAGTCATTGCCTGATGTACTGGAGGCTTTTCTACAAATTAACATATTTTTTATGAACAGCAAATAATAGTAATGCAACATAATAATTGTCTAAAATCCCCGACACTGTGGGTTGGGCCAAAGTTTGAGAAACAGTTGATAACAGCAGCAGCTCTCAGTTTACATGTGAAATATTACAGGAAGTTCAAAGTTCGGCCACCTTGCTACCTAGACTCCCAGACCAAGAAATGAACATGCTACAGTTAGTCTAAATAGTTAGTCTAATGACAAGCATGAGGCCTTATAGATGCTACGTTTTTCAATCTCAAACTTTCCATCTTCTTTCTCAGTCTCCTCATCTCCTCCCAGCCCCGTCAATGTCACCTTCTCTTCTGTGAATCTGTGGAACGTGGTGCATTGGATCCCAGGACATGGCACACCGGATGACACACACTTCACGGTGCAGTATGCCATGTAAGCAGAGATTTTAGAATTAAAATGAAACCTGAATGAATAATGATTTATTTCCTTATTGGTATATTAGTCATACTGTAACTACATTGGACTTCAGCCGGTTAATGTTGAAATTCATCTATTTACATAGGTTATAGGTCACTAGTCTCAAAGGAATTTAAAAAGTAGCACAGAAAGAAGATAGGAAAACAAACAAAAGACAACCGAAACTAGTAACAAACAGTCTATAGAACCTGGAGTTTCATGCCTGAGGGGGAAATGAACAAGAAGTTGTTTTGAGATTACACCTTCCACTCTTATTGTCCCATAAGTCATCCTCCGATCTGTGTGTGTTTACTCTGTCTTTCTCAGCTACGGGGACAGAGTTGAGGGAAGCAAAGGAAGACGGGTGAACTGGAGGGCCGTGCAGCACTGTACAGAAATAGTGCGGAGCTGGTGTGATCTGTCCAATGAGACGTCGGACCTGGAGCAGGGGTACCATGCCAAGGTTCGTGCTGTGGGCAGGAGAGCATCGTCCAAATGGGTTATCACACGGAGATTCGATCCAAAGTCAGACAGTAAGTTAAAGTGACATTTTGTCTAAAGATGTGAGCTGAGATCTACTTACCTTTAATCTTTAAGTAAATACACCACTTATTTGGCTTAAGTGGATGGTTAAATAGGTGAACTACTTTGCATTTTTACCTACATTTTTTAAAATATCAACCAAAATAAAATATTTTTGTCTATCTCTATAGCTACTTTTGGGCCTCCGTTCCTTTCTGTGGAAATAGAGAACAACAGTGCCATCATAAGTCTGAAGGGACCAATGAAATATCTGCCCACCAACCAAACCCCGGGGATTTCCATGGCAACACTCTACCCCCATATGACCTACTACCTCTACATCCACAATACACGTCGTGACCAGATGGTGAGTGGACATATGTGGCTTGTCCCACCCTCCTTGGCATGGACAGGGTGTTAAATCAAGCACACCTGAGGCTCTGTTACAAATTTGCAACAGTTTGACTAATAACGGTCGACTCTGTTATATGTGTTTGCAGCACCATATCCCAGTGGTCTCCAGTCCGTATAAATATCACCTGATGGAGTACGATACCAAGTACTGCTTCTCTGCAAAATCAAGATTCCTCTCCATGCCTGTCGAGTGCCAATCCTCAGCGTGGCACTGCATAACTATGCCTCGAGGTACAACCTTTGTTGCCTTTGTGTGTTTGTGAAAGAGATTATTGTTGTTATTATTGTATTGACCGGTAGAAAGGAATGTGATGGAACACAATATGGAAGCAAAAGATAGATTTAATTACTGAGATGATGTTTGTGCCCTGAAACATATTGTTTGTGTATTACTTTTATTTCCCAAGTGTCAATCAAGCAAAATAGTTTATTTGTAGCTTAATTACAATGCATTGTAGACATTATACAATGCCCCAGATAGCAAAATTACTTTGACCCAGATATGGCCAACACTTGGCACTTTTGGCACTTTCTTCCGACCTACATACCGCAGAACAAACCAGATAAACCAGAACTGGCCCACATCCAGAATAAACATACCTGAGAGCACCGCATCTTTACCAGAGAAGGCCCACATTTGATTTGGGATATTTGGACCATATTTGCTACTTTACATGTGGGCCATTTCAGGCTCACATACATTTTGTCCAGGCCAGAAGAAGGCCAGCGGTGCCACATCATTGCTGGAAGTGGCCCACTTCCGTATGCTACCTGGGTAGTTTGACTTCATAAGTCCAGGAGGTTCAAGAATTTTTTTAACCTGATCCTTCACCTCAGGTCGAAACATAATAATCAGAAGTGGATTTGGAGCACTAATGAAATAAAAAACTGCAACATTTGTGCACTATATAGTATGTGTTTATCTTTAAACGTATGCATGTATGTGTCTGTGTGACACTCTCTCTCCTGTCTCCCTCCAGATCCTGTGATTGGACAGCTGCAGAGGGTGGTTGTGGGTATCGTTGTATCATCTGCGTGCATGTGTATGCTTTTGGTGGTTGGCTACCTTCTCTATCATTACCTGACGGGAAAAGGACAGAAGAGCCCATATATCTTGGTAATGCAAACACACACACACACACACACACACACACACACACACACACACACACACACACACACACACACACACACACAAACACAGTGGAAAATTGTTCCTCCTTTTTTTGTTCCTCAAAATGATGAGAACAGGATTTGTTCTGATGGTTCTGTGGTTTTGTTTGTTTTGTATGAATGGTGTGAGGTATGTATGTATATAAGTAAGTATGTTTAGGAGATACATATTTCGTGAAGCAATTAACGCTAAGTCCAAGAAGAATTTCCCTGAGGGGACAATAAAGTATATCTTAGCTTATCTTACAAATTATCATACAAATTGCATCATCTCGCCCAAGTTTTGTCTAAGTAAGACCAATGACATTGATAAAATAAAAACAACAAACAAACAAAAGAAAAACAGCTTATAAAACCAGGAAAAGAACATTGCACCAGTATTGCACATTGCAGTAGGATAGTACTATAAAAAGTTACATATAAATGAACATGTTATGTATTTATAGATTCATAAGACAGTGTATAAGTGAAACCTCAAAGAACACAGTGATGCAAGGGGGGTGTTAAAGAGGATATTAAGCATTTACAAAATTACATTGATTGATTTATTTGTATAATTATCTTTATTTAATTTCATGCTTTCCATCATGAGGTTTTGCTTACAATCTCTTACTACCAAGATAAATAATAATACCGTGATATATAAGATATAAGTTAGGATGGTGTCAGGTTAATATGTAACGTAGATACATTCACATTCACAAGACATAAGACATGAGGTACATTGATTTAATTTTTGTGTCTAATTGTATGTTTTAAATGAACTATGTGTTTTGTAATCATTATATTGTATTTCAGACATTTAATGTCAGTATCAAACCTGTTTCAAAAGCTAAAGATCCATCTTTTCATACCACACTCGTTCCCCTGTGACCTCCAGGACACACCTTCATTCCACTCTGCCCCTCTGACCTTCCCCCCTGAGAAACCTAACCTCATCCTCATCACTGTCATGAAAGATGAGCTATCATCAGTCACCGACAGCATCATCTCAAAGCCTGCATGCCCCAATAAGCTGCAGTTACACATTGCAGATCCCCCGCCAATTTACACCCCCCAGAGGTCTGAAACACCCCCAGAGCCTGAGGACCTCTTGGATGATTTGTCTGTTGACTACGGAGTTGTTGGCATAGCTGAGACCACTGATGGAGGAGAAGGGAAAGGAGGATATTGGAGGCAAGACGGAGAAAAAGATGGGAATAATCTGAGAGGTGAACGCCAGAAATGTGTAGCACGAGACCGCAACAACAAGAAAGAGTGGAGGATTGAGGATGATTGCCCCGCTGGAGGTTATGCTTCTCAGACAGCGTTCCCAAAGAAGTCAACCCACGCACACGTACACCTGCAGACACACACACAGACAGAGAGGAGCACACTTGTGCAAGCGCATGCATGGTCCGAGGTAAATCCAGTGTTACTGACCCAAACTCAGGCATCATTACAGTCTTTTCAGGGAACAAGCAAGAGTGAGGTGGACAGAGAGAGGGAGGATAGAGAGCGTTCAGGTTTATTTGTGAACAAAAACCCACAAACTGGCTTCTTCCACATCCCTTTAAATCTGTCAACAAAGTGGGAGGGAGGGATGGAAGGAAGAACAGACAGGAAGATAGATGAAGGTGTGGGGGAAGGAAGTGAGAGTGAGAACGTACCCCTCCTTTGTGCTTATGCCTCTCAAAACATCAAACCCATGCCCACCCCCTACACTGGCCAATCACATTTCTTATCAGATGACCACAATGTTCTGAGACTGGCATCAGCACAGGAGGAGGAGGAGGAGGAGGAAGGAGCTATTTGTGTTAACTGGAATCCTGAAACTAGGAAATTAGTGTTGCCAAAGATGGAGATCAACAAGGAGGGAGGTTTAGATGGGTTACTGCAGGGAGAGAGAGGAAGAGAGGACAGGATGGGAGGTGAGGAGGAGGTGAAGACGATGAAGGGCGACTTGAGGTTGGAGAGTGTGTTTGTCAGACAAGCATCTGAGGAGGAGGCAGAGGCACAGAGAGGGATGGAAACAGCATGGGAGGCGGACGATATTATGACTAAATGGAACTTAGTGATCTCAATGGATCAGTAGATGATATTGATCAAGACATTTAACACATTATGACAAAAAAATAGCTTTTTGTCTGCACTTATCCACAAAAATCATGAAAATAACAATACAAAATCACGACTGATCATGAATCAGTCTCTTCAGAATACACATATTATGAAATTGAAGTCTTAGGAGCACTTAGTACTGTCGTAGGTTTACTTTTATACCTCTGAATGTTGCTTACTGTGAATTATCTGATCATCAAATTACAATCAATGTGAATCACACACATACACAATCACACATTGTCATCCTTTGGGATGTAGTGCATTAATCAGCATATTCTGCATTTATTTGTGCTTGATATGAAATTAAAGTTCCTCTGAGTGATTAGTTTCATTTTATAGCAGAATATTTCCTATTTCTCATCATGAGGGTGCAGTCTGACAGGATGTTAGCACTACACCTTAAGTTTGTTTAATGACAATGAAAACAATGTTAATGTAATGTCCTGTACGTCATAGTCACCACCATATCACATCATAGAGATTAACTCAACAAAGCACTAACAGACTATTCAGGACTTGTGTCTGGCACATGTTTGTTCAAAACTATAATCAAAATACCAAATTATGATTTTTTTTTGTTTTTTTTGTGGACACATTTGAATTTTTTTGTGATTTGAAGCTGTTCCGGTGGCACATAAGCACAATCAATTATTTTGATGTTTTCTTTTACTTTATGACTACAATGTCAACATAGTGTTCATAGATATGACCACATATCTGTGTTTGCTTGACACCTTTGTCCAATAGTAGCAGTTGTGGGTAGTTTTGGTTTTGTTTTAACATCACTTTGGATAAAACACTGCTACAGTATATTACATGTTATATGTTGAAGAACTGCAGTTCAATCAATACATTCAAGGCCAAATTAAAAAACCTGCTAAAGACCAATCAACTCTGTGACCACTGAGTCTAAACTTAATCTAAGGTCTTCTCGTTAGTGCAGGTAGTCTTGTAGGAGGTAGTTTGTAGGTAGGTAGTTTACATTATTAATTTCTAATTGACATTGTGGGTGTATGTGATGTGCTGTCGTGTGTAGCTTTGTATTTTGTATTTTGTATGGTGTGTTCTGTGTGTTTTTTGCTTTGTGCTGTTGTTGTGCTGTTGTATGTTTTGATTGTGGGGGACTGCGGATGTTAATTAGCTTTGAGTTAACTCCGGTGCAGTGCATCTTTTATGTTAAAAACTGCACACTGTCCTATTAAAGAAATACAATCAATCAATTATATGAATATTATTGTTAAATTGGGCCAAATTATATTTAATTTTCTCAGTGATTACAGCATCCGTTCTATGCAGATCCCCCTTTGCTGAATATACTACATGAAGGAAATGCTTTTTGCTTGTGATTAATGTGTTGATGTATAGACAAATAGTACTTTTCTCTATTCTTTTTTACCCAATATGGAGGTTTTATTAATAATAAAGTTGCCTAACCTACAGAATGTATCAATATTATCTGTGCCTTTGCACAGAAAATTAATCTGTGAAAAAAGGGTCTGCAGTACAGAATTAAATGCAAGAGATTAATTTTGTTTCTTCAAATGATCAGACTTCATTCTTTGCTGCTGTCACTTCTGCATTCCACAACCACCAACATAAGCTTAAAGTAATAATTTAAAATATGTAATGAAGTACAGTGGACACTTCTAGTTGCATGTTTGTACCCTTGTTTGTCATTCAGAAGAATGCTACATAAATGATGTCCTATTATGTAATAAAAAAGGAGATCAATAAACGTTGTTCCTCTTTCTAATTCTATTTGTTGTCCTTCCTGTGTGAAGGACGCTGTTATGATATATTATATGTTACTTCAAGATAATAACTTTGTTCCACCCAGCAGTTATCAGCATTGTGCTCGCTCATGGTCTCATTTGGGGAATTTCTGTGAGTAATTTCTCTTCCTGTAGACTTGTGACCTGAGTGTGTTGTAACCCACTGTAAAAGGGAATTGTAAATCAGTCTCCAGGGGTTTCACGTACATTTAGTTTCAGATTCATGTTTTTATACAACTCTGGTTCCCCGAGATGATCTTAATGATAAGTTTGGCTCTGTGCATGAAGTCGTATCCATTTTGTTGAAATGGTTTCACTCTTGGAAATAATAATAATAATATTGTGATATTTTTGTCATATTTTTGTATGTTGCAAGACAGAATTATTGTATATTCAAAATAAATAATAAAGTAAATGTGTTAAATCTATTCTACTCATACATATAATGTAATGGTTACAGATTTTTTTCATCCAGGAAACACTTATTTCAGTTTTTAGTGTCTTTTACATAATTTGTGTCCGCATACTTGAGTACATGTCTTGTACCTTTATTTATTTATTTTTTTAAACATCTCTTTATTGTCTTTTACAAAACAAAACAAACAAAAACCCCAAACCAAACCAAAAAAAGACAATAAGATGAATGAAACTATTAAACATAATCTGAACAATTACAATGCAGAGCACACACACACACACAACCACACACACACACACACACACACACACACACACACACACACAGCCTTATTAACAGTCAAATCAGTCTATCATTGCAACCATCATTTTGTATGTACTTATGTTCCAGAAAATTGTAAAAAACATTCCAAATTTTCCAGAACTTATCAGAAAGTTTGTTTTTGGCGACGTACCTTATCTTATCTTTTCAGGAGCAAAGTGAAAAGTCTTTCCTTTCAGTCACTGGGAAATTCCACAGGTTGTTTGTTTCTTCCATGTGCAGGCAATGTACTGTTTAGCTTCCAAACATTGAGCAGGGGGCCTTACACTGTTTGAAGTTACAAAATCATCTGGATAAGTATTCAGAATACATATTTTAGGATTAAGAGGCACTTGTTTACCAATAATCTGACTGATCAGATCCAGCACTTTTTCCCCAAAAGCAGATCATCTGTGGGCACTTCCACATACAATGAAACAGAGACACCTTCTGGTGGTGACATTTAATGCATGTGTCAGGAATATTAGAGTCAAAGAAATGCAACCTAGCCGGAGTGATGTACTGTCTGCTTAGCCATTTATATTGTAATAATTTGGAGTGTGTGTTTACTGTGTGGGTTTGAACTAAGGAGCAAGCTTCTGACCATTCCTCCTCTGTTACATTTTCTTTCAAATCTATTTTTCCATGCTTGTAGAATATTGTTTGAAGATTCTTTGCACTTGTCCACAAACAGATTGTATGGTAAAGTCACATGCCCCTTGACTTCCAGACGCTTTAAAGTGATGTCTTCTAAGGTAGACAAACGGGGAAAACTCCAAACTGTTGCGCTGCCTGGACATGATAAAACTTTGAAGAGGAAGATATTTGAAGAAGTGCTCTGTAGGAATTCCATATGTGGTTTTAAGTTCTTCAAATGACATACATTTATTTCCATTATAAAGGCCAGATACCTTGCAGGTCTTATAAGCCTGGGTCTGCCTGGCCAAAAGTCATCATTACCAAACATGAGCGAAAACTGGGATAACTGTGAGTGAGAGGTTTGGCACAGTCCTCTCACTCAAATATGTGAGAGGACTGTGCCAAACCATTATTGTGTTTTTCAGGAAGGGTTTTTTGTTTGTTTAATTAACTTTTTATCTACTGAGTGCATATACAAGTTTATAGGGATTAAAACTGACTGGGATTCAATTGTGACCCATGCTGAGGGATGGTCCTTAACATCCCTGCTCTAATTTGAGCTACCCAGAAATACCATTAAAGATTTGGTAATTGTAGTCCACCTCTGTCATATGGTAAATATAACAAGGAAAGCCTAAGTCTCGGATGTTTATTGTTCCAAATGACGTTTGAAAAGGTTTTCTTTAACACTTGAAAAAGGGACGGTGGTGCGGAAATTGGAATTGATTTGGCTCTCAGTTTATGGAGCTCCACTATTAGCTGATGGCAGGGATTTTGGGAAATTTGAGTTTCTTTTTTTTTTTTTAAAGCTTGTAAAGCTTATCATCTGGCCTCTTAAAAAGGCTTTAAAGGCTCCCTACCTCACAGCTACAGATGTCTGGTCAATCTTATTTTCAAAATACTAAGTCTATTTGTGCTCCAATAAACTCTATGAATTCTGGATCCCTAAGCCAAGTTGTCTGGAGACGCCATCTTGGGGAATGGTGCAGAAAGTTGGGGAATTTAAAAAGAAATGAAACGGAAGCATGGTCTGAGATTAGTATGTTATCATACCAACAAATTAAAATTTTAAATATTAAATCAGCTATATAGGAGAATATTGTATACTATACAATATATTATTATATATAGCACTGATATTTTCTTAATGTGGAGCTATTCATTTATTAATTAATTTATTTATTTATTTTATTTATTTTGTTTAAACTGAAAAATTAACTAAATGTAGACTTCAGGACATATAATCAAGGAAAAATCTGAATTAATTTAAATATTGTGTCATAAAACATGGTCAGGATATACCGGCATCTTAGTGCAGAAACGAGAGATTGTTCTGAATGTGTCAAAGACAATCACTGACCTGGATAATGTTAGAATCATACAGGGATATGAATAACCAGGTTATGTTTCATGTCATATTCTGATCATGATTAAAACAGAATAAGACACAACAGGGACTAGTGTGCATGTAAATTTAGGCCTACTAATTGACAGATAATGTTGATAGCATGACACAGAACAAGAGCTCATTGAATTTTGAATAATGTTACATTCAATTTCAGATAATAAAGCATTATAAAACTTATTGAAATTGTCATAAAATATTGTAGTTGAAAGATCAACTCCCTCAGGGATGTCAGTGGACTTCTCGCCAGCAAAATGGATAGATATATTATTCATATTGTCTCAACAAAGCCATCAACACAACTGATACAGTAAGTCCTGCTGATTTATGAGTCCCATCTCTTAGCTCTTTCTATCAGTTATCATTAATCTAGTCACCAAAAACAGCTCATTTTTACCTCGGCTCCCCCAGGAGGGTTACAGCTCTGGTTGGGATAAAGAAACGAGGAAACATTTGTAATTCAATACAAAGGTGGTGCAGGGAAAGAATAATGTGAGATAATTTTGGGAAACTGATATGAATGACCTGTTTCATCAAGGGAGTTGGTAGGTGTTTTGAAGAAATAAAAATATAAACTGGAGGTGGCTGCTGGGAAAGAAAACAGTAGTTAGTATAACATTAAAATGTTTTAACAGTTTAAAACATTTCTTTTTGAGTATAGAACAGATTTAACAAACCAGCTCCACTAAAGCAAAAGAAAAGGAGGAAAAACAACAACAACAGTCACCTTTTTTTACATTTTATATTTTTCAACCAACATGTGTCAGGACTCGAGTGAAGAGTAAAATGTAACTGCTGTTTTTCAAACGTTGATTCCTGCTTGTTTCAACAGGAGTACGCCAATTATTTCAAGTATTTTTCCTACTTAAATAATATGAAAATATAAATACATTCAATGTGATTGAAGAAATCCAAATGTGTCCTGGCCAAAGTTTTACTAAGGAATGCAGCCTAAATAAAACTTCTTTACATTTTTGAGCATCAAGTGTGAAATGTTTCAGTAACTGAGTGGCCACAGGCTGGCAGCAGAGACATGCGGAGATGAGAGGATGAGAGGAGTGGTGTGGAGAGAGATATACTCTTTGCTGTTTCTATTCTTTCTGTTTATTCCATTCACAGTTAATTGACATTCTTTGTGTCTTAGCATTATTTGTGTTTGTGTATCTGTATTTGTGACGTTTGTAGATGGGTGGATCAAACAGGGAGTCCACAGTGATTTCTTCATAGATTGGAAATGGGATGTAAAATCAAAGAGTGAGCCAGTTAGAGAAAAACAGTAAGCATGAAAGTGCTTTCGTCATTTTTTTTTTTTATTGGATTATCATATTCAAAAGTGTTGTCATTCATGTCTATGCTGTGCTTTTATTACCAGCTTGTTTATATATTTAAGCTTTGTGTTTTCTGAGAATACATCCTGTCTGTCTGTTAAAGAGGAAAATGTTTAACAAACAATATGCAACGCCTCTCTCTCCACATCCTCTCCTCATCCTGGCTCTTGACCAGTTCAGATAACAGACGCTCATTCGTCAAGTGATACAGTGTTCTCACTGTTGTATTGAGGGTTTCAGCTCTCCGGGATGACGACCCTGCCTGCAAGAAAAAATGCTTAACTGTTAAACAAACAGACCACAAAACAAATTAAGACAATTATAGCATAACGTGCATATATCAGACTATACATGTCTCAATAAAAGGAGAGTTACATCACAAGTGGAGCGGGAATTGATGGTGGGAAGTGATTCTGAATTCAAGAAAACAGGAAAAACTGTAATGTGTTACATTGAGAAAAACATTTGAATAAATTGAATGAACGAAAATAGCTACAAGTAATATTTCAGAATAACTTCAGGGTTAAGTTTATTCCATATTTTTGCACATCACTAACATGTAAAACACAGTAAAACACAAACAAACACAATTACGTGGTAATATAGCATCTCATATGGGGAATTGTAAATAACCGCAAGTCTCCTACTTACACAGAATTACAGAATGTACCTTTTTTTTTAGAAGCAACTCAGCTCTTTACAGACAATCTGACCTCAGTCACAAACAATAATTAAAAAACTGGACAATATGGCCTCCCAAAACTACTAATTTGCAGCTTAAAGATAGACTGTGAACTCAAGTTATGCATACATGAACCTGAGACTAATTCTATCTATTCTCTAAAGGCCCAAACATTTCTGCTACAGGCTAATGTAAGATAGAAGTGACAAAAATGTGCTAGTAAAAACCTTTTGGCGTCAGAATACAGCATTAGAAAACTTGCCAAATAAAGAAAATGATGTGGACGAGCCTCCGTTTTGTCACAACCTGGCTCAAAAGTGTGTGACAAAGGAGGAAGGCCATATATGGTCCTCAAATTAACGCAAAATGTTTTCAAAAAATAAAATATTTAAAGTGTTACATGAAACTAACTGTACTGGGAGTAATCAATTACAGTCAGCAAGAATAATAGTGATAACCGTCCACGTCTGACTAAATGAGATCTGCTGTCTAGTTGTGTCAGTCGGGTGCCTGCTCTCCCTAAAAAACATACAGTTCCTTGATAACGTATCGGAGAATTTCTCATTCAGACAACTGTTACATAATAGTGATGAAAACGTTGTTTCCTGAATGTCATGCATGCACACTTCCACACACATGTATGCACACATGTGAAATGCACAGGAAGATAACCAAATTTAGCATAACTGGAAGAGAAGACTGTATTATAGAAATATGTTATATATTTAGCACAAGAATAACTTTATTTTTACGGTCACAGCACAGCACAGCAGGATGTCCTAGGTGTGCCGTGACTTGTCAAAGAATCAAGATGAAATTAATCAGTCTATCATGTGGGAAACACAACACATACAGGAAATATCAGATCACAATAGTGTGATATGTTGTGTTATCAAACTGTATAACAAGAATGCGAAATATTGTTTCTTTCTCAGCGATATCTCCAAACCGGCTGTTACGTAGCTGATACCTCTGATTGAAACTCATGTGAACAACTACAAAGGGTCATGGGTGTTGTTTTGAGACAATGAGGATTATTTTACAAAAAAATTTCTTAATCTAAAGACATGCCTTTTACAATATATAAAAATACTCTGCTTTGAATAATAATCTTCTGTCTGATATGGTTTTTCCACCAAAAAAAAGTTAAAATACCTAACTGCTGGACACAAGATCGTCACTCTCAGTGTTAGTTACATACTGGATAGAGAAACTTTCCCCCTTCAGCAGACAAATGTGAGAACATTCTGCTAGTGTCAAGCTCTGTACAACGCAGGTCAAACATCCAAGTGAAGTAGCAAACAGAAAAACAGATTTTCAAGTGGAGGGGGACTTTAATATAACATTTAACTTTTGAAAGTGTGAAATAACTTCATAACAGTGTTAGCATTTCAGTTAAATCAATTCTTGGTCAAAAAGCAGTGTATATCTGATGTTTTCCTGGTCTCCAAACAATATTTCTTGTCTTTCTAAAGGTCAAAGGTCAGGCTTGTGTGGCAAGGGTCAGGGAAGCCACAGCGGGATAGTTGACAACTTGAGGTAAACATATATATGTAGAATTCAGAAAAATGGGCTGGTTAGCGCAGTGTGCGTGCTTTTCTTTGTGTTTTTTTTTTTTTACAGGATGTTCACCTCATCCATGGCCTCTGTTTCAGTCAGGAAGAGGTTCAAGGTATGACCAACAGGATTCGGACTTACACTCCTTGAGTCACAGGATGCAAACATGACAGAGACAGTTGACCTGACATGCGAAATGTCATTCATTGTCTTTTTCTAGGAGTTTTTATCAGGATCTAAGTCACCTACACGGCACTACAACACTGCCTGGAGCACATTTTTCGGTTTCCTATTTTCAATTTTGATAATCACACTTGCAGGTAGTGTTTATATAATTCTGCAATCACTGCAAGATGTCTGCTTTTGATATAATAACATCTGGATAAATTAAGAGGTAATTTCAATGGACCATGGTGGATACAGTAGGAACAATGTCATTGTTGAAAAGAAGAAGAGAAAAGTCACCAGTGTTGATTGAAATGTGATGAATCAAATCTTATCCTGTCCTGTTAGATGATGTAAAGCACCATCAGTAACCACAACTCTTTAAGTAAGACCTTTGATTATCCTTTAGATTTGTATTTTGTTTTGTTATCAGGCTCTCACTTGTCTCCATAGGAACAAACACACGGCAATTAACAGCACGGTGTCACCACTCAACCGACCTTGTGACTACTCCACCCTCAGGCACAGGCACACACACACACACACACACACACACACTCATCCGTATTGAGTTGTGACTCATGAGTCACATGTAAATGTGTCACTGCTTCAGCCAGGTGCAATCCCCCAGCAGAGAGACCTCGGGTTGGGTCGTCAGTTCCAGCAAAACAAAACAGGCGGTGTTTACTGGTGTGAAGCTGGTGAGAGATTACATCCTTGTCGCTGCACGAGCTACTCTCATTGGTCGGTCAGGGCTCCGGCAGAGTGGGAAGGGGTCTGTTACGTCCTCCTGGTGAAGCTCATCGTTGGCAGGTGAAACGAAGCAGCTGACAACAATAACTGTCACAAAGGTCGCACAGGTCAGTCTGCAGCCCCCCTCAGGTCAACAGTGGGGTTACAAAGAGCAGTGCTTTAGAAAAGAACAGTACTGGAGTTACAAAAGTGAGGAAAAGTGGAAAAAACACAGCTTATAATTATTGTTGACTCATTTCTACCTGACACATCATGACAAACATTTATATTTGACCAAGTTTGGTTGAGATTTTTGTTTTAAAACAAAAAATGAACATCTGCTGGAGACTGGCATCTACATTATAACGTTACAAGTTAGAATTCAATAAATTAGAAAACATATCAATGAAAAGTCAATTTACACTCTATCATCTGATGTGCATGTGGCGTATTGCAGAGGTCAACAACAAAGCCTACTGCACAATCTCCACTATATTGCCCTAAGAAGCTATATTGCAGAGTATGATAATATACTGTTGATAATTTATACAATTACATTCTATATATGATTGTTTTGGCAATTTAAAACAAAATTCACATAGCAATAAATAAAGCAAAAGAAACGCCAATGATCATTTACCTATTTCTTATCACTTTGTTAAAGATTAATGCCTTCTGAGATAAGTATTTCTTATGACATATGTTTCCTTTGCTTTATTTAATATACTTTATGTTGTATCATGATGTTCTTTCTTTTAATGAGCTGGACCAATGACCAGTAAATGTGTATAATCAATATATTATTTAGGGTGTTTATTAACTTTCTCTTCTTCTCTCCTACATGACATGAAAACTCCTTCTGCTGATGAAGACACTGAGATGTGGCTGAAATCTCTCAGAAAAGCTGCTAAATGGACCTTAACCATTAATATATACTTGAATTATGACATTATTTGTCAAACTTTATTTTCATTTATGGTTTTTTTTCCCTAACCTGTAGTTGCAGGATGGCGTTAATGTATGTGTCGTGTGTTGGTATGTGTGTGCGTGAGTGAGTGCATCATCTCCACCCAGTGTTCTGAAATACCAGTTCCTTTGGGTGTGTGGGTGTACACGGTTAATCCTGATGTATAGCTTCCTCATGCGTACTTCTCCACCAGACAAACACACACATCCATCACACAGATTCACAGCACGCACACACACACACACACACACACACACACACACACGTTCATACATCACCGTTGACAGACATCCAACATTTACAACCACTGACAAACCAGTTCAAGATATACCATGTTTCCTCCTGGAAAGATAAGATAACAGCCGAAACCAGCATTTCAGCTGTCTCTGAGTTTGTTTTTATTTCTCTGACTCTCTCTCATTCCCGCTGTCTGTCTGTCTGCCTCTCGCTAGCCTATTTCCCGTCTCTCTCCATCGTACCGTCTCATTTTTCCTCAACTTCCAGGAAAGACGAAAATACAATACTTAAAATAATTGCCCCCTCTCACCCTAAAATTAATGATTTTCTCCCCCTAAGAGGTGAGTCCCCACAATGTTAGGAATACCTGAACAAAACACACACACACACACACACACACACACACAGGCACACACAATCCTAACCCTATTTACATATACAATATATGATAGGATGTGTGTGTGTGTTGGTGTGTGTCGATGTGTGTGAGGGTCAAGGTAGGACAGACAGGAAATGGCAGACAAGAACAGAACTTCCTGTGCGAGAAGAGAGAGTGCTGCATCTTCCTTGCATATGGTGTGTGTGTATGTGTGTATTTAAGGGGTCTTTGAGTCACAGTCCAAGGGGATGCTTTGACTTCCTGCCACACACACACACACACACACACACACACACATATATACATACAGAACTCCCTAGATAATACAGTAATGTCAGTGGTCCCAAACTTATGTCTCATGCAATGTTTCCTGTCATTCGTAGCTTGTGTCACATTACGGTCAATGTTACTGGAGAAATCTGATTCTTGATGACAATGTGGCGACTGCACTCACACATTCATACTGTTGTTAAAGGTTATGGACCTCCCTGAACTAAGCACAAGATAAGGAAGAACGTCTTGAGAAATAACATGTAGGAATTCATTTTTCCTCATCACACTTCCACCCTATGTTTCATTAGTTGAAGCTAAAAACGTGTTTTTTATAGTTTGGAGAATCTCTTGGGTTTATCTCATTATCACTTTTTCTGAAAATGTAATCTCCATTCTTTACATATGTTGGGATTTATTTGCTCCCTACATTTCAGTAAAGTTGTCCAATTTGAATCTCATGACTTGCACATTAGAGAAATGACTTCAAATTGTTCAAGCTGCCAGAGTGAGTTCAGTATAATTTAATAATTTACTCTATAATTACATTTCAAATCTTTCCTTCATTATTGAGTTAGTTTTGTCATACAAGATATCATCTTATTAGAGTGAAAGCCTACAGTCTATGTACTATATACAACATCTATATCAGATTTTTCCTCTACATCCAGACAAATATGGGACAGCATCTCCATTAAACAGTGAGATTACTCCTAACACAAACCAAACAAAGTCAGTAAGTCGAGTAAATTCATCTTTATTATACTTTTGGACTGTTGTTTATGTTGACAGAAAAGCTGTGAAATACAGATTTAGCAAAGCATCTTAAAACAGACAAAATAACATAACGCCAGTGTTTCCACTAAAGTGTACTGTGTTTCGCAGTAGACAGGAATTCATGTGGCCATCCATCAGGGTATGAAAACAACTTTTGGAGGACTCTGTTTTGCAGTGAGGAAGCAGAAGCTCGAACAAGCATCGTTTTTCACATTGTTGTGTGTTGGCTCATCTATGAAATATGAGCTAGTGATGCATTAAGTGCTCCGGATCACGTGGATGATTTCTCAATCTGTGCTTGTGGAATGCAAGCAGTCTTCTATGTACATTAGATTCACAGTAACAGCACAGAGACGCACAGGGAGGGACATGAAAGGGCCGTAAACTGCAAATGTTTCAGTTAAGTTAATTCTGTAGCTTGAAATGGGTAAATACTGTCTCATTCATAACATACTGAACATTTCTTATCATATTGGAGTCCAAATGTAGTTAGTTTAGTGTTTCATCTCATGACAGACAGTACATACTGGCAGATCGCTACAGTGATACATCAGAACAACACATTTATTGCATGTATACAATTTAAATACATGAAATAGAAAGCCAAATTTTCCTTCAAAAGCAAGAAGAAACAGTCGAAAAATGTGTGGTTAAGTGTTTGTTACCATCACAAAAACAGCTGTGTGATCAATCTCTGGACTGACAGGTTAGTTTGGATTACTTTCAAAACGGTGAATAATAACTGATTAATCATTTTTTCAATTAATAACCCTCAGGAAAACTCCCAGCTCAGTAGCCCGTGTAATGCTTAAGACTTAATACATTTACGTTACAAATAATAACACTGATACATGTGGTCATATGCATACATACATACATACATACATACAATAGTCAGGATGTGCCCACACAAAACCATGAACATGTGAACATTCAACATTCAAAGTCCTATACAATAAACAATACCCATAATATAGTTTCATATTATAGTCACAGTATTTTCAAACATGTTAATGAAATCCAGAAATGTTTAAAAAATAATAAAACCACTTCTCCCCTGCTAGTTTCACATTGGAGAAACACATCCTTCTTCATTTCGGTGTCCATCCAGTTGCTACGGTAAATGATGGTGATGTCATGAACTCCCACACAAATATGAACATCAGCACATCACGTTACAAAATTTTAAAAGTTGATAATTAATTTAGGCCATTTTCTTTTTTATGGTAACTGAAGGTGTTACACCACTAGAGCTCTTCCACTTTCTATTACACTGTTCAATCTGTTCGGTGTGTGTGTGTGTGTGTGTCTGTGTGCTTCCACATATTTGTATTTCTGTGTATTCTCAAACCACCAGCCAGGAAGTCTTTGTAGTTGTTTAATACATCACCATGAAACAAAAGCCAGAATCATCAGCCGTGCCAGGAGACAGAAATAATCCAGGACCTCGGACTACAAGAGCTGTAAAATGTTTTGGCTCTCATGAGGAATAATGTAGTTGACATTAGTTTATTGATTAGATCAGATAATAATAGTTCCTATCATAAATATAGTTTTAATGGGGATAAACAGTTTATTTGCATATTTATATCCCTGTCCTTCTTCTTCCAAAATGATCCGTCTGCTTTCTTCTCTCTTTTTGTTTTCACATTGTCGCATCTCTCTCATTTTCTTCTAATAGTTTAGATCAACTTATATTTTGCTCTATTGTAGTGTATTGTAGACTTTTACTAATTATCATATCAACTGTCCTATCATCTCTAACATTCGTCCTACCTAACGACTCCCAGTATCTCAAATTTAAAACACAAAAGAGCACGTTGGGCTAAAGACTTGCCTTTAATTGTACGACTCATCCAGATCTAGTTTTTCTACCCTCGTAAGACATTTCAGCACTTCACACTTGTAGCATTTGAATCCAAATGTTACTAGAAGTCAAATCCTACAGAATTTTTTTTTAAAAAACTGTCAGTCTTTGTCTTTTACATCACACAAAAGTTTGCAGCCAATGTGCTAACAGTCAAATCTAATTTTTATTTGAATGTAACTCAGTATTCCTTTGTAATATATACCTCTTGAAGGTAACGAAAGACTGCAGATGTCGAATAACAGAAACAGAGAGCTTGAAGTTTGGGAAAAGGGTCTTTCATGTTCAAATATCTTCTGCTTGTATTTGGACTTTTTCACTATAATGCTACGAGTAGTTTCCTATTTTAAAGGGGATATTTTTCTGTGGAGGGAGGTGGGGTGTACTTACATGTTTGAGGACGGGCGATGGAGAAGCTTATATTTATTCAGGTATTTTCCTCTTGGAAGGAGGCACAAGGTGTGCTGGCAGATCTGACGGCAGTTCATGTCCCTCCAGTTTCACTTTGATCAGGTGATTGGCCAACGCAAATTCCTCATCGTCAAGCATCCCGTCCTTATCGATATCTGCCAGCTTCCAGATCTTTCCCAGCACTGTATTGGGCAGTTTTGACTTCACCATCTCCTTCTTGGCATTGGCTCCCGTCACCTTCCCGTTGACAGGAGACAGTGTGTAGAAAATCTCGTCGTAAGCAGGTTTGTCACGCGCAACGACCCACTCTGCTTCGTCGATGCCTTCGCCGGCTCCTTCGCCGTACCCGTGACCGAACGGGCCGTCCAAAGTGCCGTCAAAGGCACCGCCCTTGACAACTGCGTTGGGGCGCTGCGTTTCCTCTTGGCGGACAAGGACCATCAAGCTAGCAATGTCGTTGGCTAGCATGTCGTCCACTGACTCCAGGAGTTTGGGCTTAAGAGGCTGGAACTTGGTGAGATCCTGAGCTTGGAGTTGGTCCTGGGAGAGGAAGGCAGAAAGCAAAACAACCACAAGTTTAGGTCTTATCTATCTAAACATCTATCTATAATTCCTTTGCTCTTCCGTCTTTACCTGCATCTTCTTCAGATTTGGAAAGTCTCCAGGTGATATCTGATGTTCTCTTTCGATGCGTTTGTAGATATCTCCCAGGCTGCTGATCAGTTCTTTCTTCTTGTTGTCCTTCCCAAACACAGAAGGCATCTCTTTCTTCAGTGAGCTGATGATGTAGGCATGGACCTGCATTGGGAGATTGTAAGATACTTATGTTGTCAACAGAAAATCTATGCAGTGGGGAGTTAATGTCGGCCTACTTTAAAGTTTGTTTAACTGTTGACTTCTACTCGGTGTAATACACATATATAGGTATAGGTAGCCTATAAAGGATGGCTATGTATTAAGAGGGAGACCTGTGACAAAACTCTACCAAAACTGAAATACAGGAAGAGTTTAATGGGTCTATAAATTCTTTAAAATGTTTGGACCACAACATACAAGCAGATTAACACAGGTATCTGTGTTAACTGTCTGTTAAGTAGGCCAGAAATACAATTTCTTGCAGGTTATTTGTGTTTTTATTGTTGTCCTGTTCATGCCCTTTAGAATTTTTTTGGAATAACAAGCTTTTGATAAATTTCTCAAATGTAACATCAGCAGCAGCAGACGGTTGCAACATGGCCTCTGGGGACCCTTAACTCTCCTTTAACCAGATTAGTCATACAGTAAATCTCTCAGATTACCTTTTGACATTTGTTTTTAATATTCAACTCAAACTAAATATTTTAAAAGTAATGGAAAAACCCGTATTTGTTATGTTGCTGTGGTGATCTGTGTGTGTGTGTGTGTGTGTGTGTGTGTGAGTGTTTCCCTAAATCCATCTCATGTCCTTGAAGCTCATCACAAAACACGCATGTACACACCCAATCAGCTGTCAAACAGGAAAACAGTACTCAATTCTCAGTTTGTTCAATCTGTGTGAGTGTTTGAGTGTGTGCATCCTCTGTGTATTTACTCCAACTACGACAGTCAGCAAGCGGACTGTCGCCTCTTGTACCTGACTTCCTGTCCGTAGAGGAAACAGGAAATAATTCACTCAGAGGAGAGTGCCACATTCGTCTGTTTCTATTGGTTCTGTGACAGCGAAAAGCTTTTTCTGTCAAGGTTAACAGCTGGTTGAGACGGGAAGAGTGAACAAGTGATGGGAAAGAATACACAATACATACTGTCGCAGCAGGAGTCCCATTATTTTAGCTATTTATAAATGTCTAAAAATAAAAAAGCTCAGCACTAACTGTCATCCCTAAAATACTCAAGCTTGGGTTCAACCAAATTAAGTACAAACAAACATGTTTAATGCAGGAAGGCTTTTTTCTAGAACCTTCAGTTAAGAAAATAATTGGAAATGACCAATAAAATTGTAAATTCATTCATGTTTGGCCAAATGGATTTAATATGGAATGGGGACCAAACTGATCCTACTGTGGGACAAAGGAATTTTAGTTACGGATATGCAACAGTGCTTATTACATCCATCATTAATAACATCCACAGACAACAAGTTACTACATTTCGCAACAGCCATGTCATTCCATCCCTAGGTGGGTGGTTATTTTTATTTCCTGTGTACCTTACCTTGGCTAGTCTGGCCCTCTTGATCAGATCATTGAGTTTTCTTAGTGCTGCATTCCTCGGTAAAGACTGAATGTCCTTGAATAAATCCTGTTCCTCCGCTTCAAACAGCTTCCTGTTGTCAGGAATCAACAGAGGGTGGGACCAAAATGAACCGATGTAGACACGAATCACCTGCCAGTGAGGAGACAAGAGAGGGAATCAGCGGCTGCTGAGACCAAAACAGTAAACTGTACATAAAAATGTACAAAAAGGTGAGTAAATATGTAAACTTTTTAACTTTCTTTTTGACTATTTAAGGCAGTGAGTCAGCAACTAACCTCATCAGGTTTCTGGTAACTAAAGAATACATACTTGAAGGAAAACCCACACTTATTCTAGTAATGTGCTGGCTCGTAGGCAGACATCAAAATAAATGTGAAAGCCGCACACTCATAACACCGACACACTTATTTCAACAAATGATGATCAATGTTTTGGCAAATTGTCTTCCTCAGGATAAAAAACTGCAGTCAGATGCTACAAATAAGAGCAGTCAACCTAAGAGGCACCTAATAATACAGAAGTGCCTCAAAGCCAAGCAAATATGGACGCCTCATGTCAGTCACAGCACATTGTTTTATGTAATTACACCTAAATTTAATGGCTATAATGTAATTTTGCCAATGCACAGTATTTTAAATCCTCATATGACCAACTCGGTTATCATACAGCGTTCCTGACTTGCTCACAAGTCCTTAACATGAGAGTCTTTCCATTCCTACTCATCCATCAGATATAGTGTGAACGCAGCATAGGGGAAGCCTGACACCAAACACAAGCCCACATAAATCAAGAAATCAACCGGTAGAAACCAGAAAAATACAGGAGAAAAGTCAAAATAGAAAGTGAAAGAGAGCCACCTTTTGGCTGGAGTAGTGTCTTTAAAAATCAATGAGGAGTAAATGGTGCTGTAATGGTCCATAATTCTACTTTGCTGCATAATAATAGTGCTTTTAAAAAGCGGTTGGTAGGTACATGTGGCCACTGAACTGGTCTGAATTTTCTCCAAGAAAACTCCCAACTTCTAATGTCAACTGTAAGGTAAAAAAAGTTGCCCAAAAGGAGTTTGAATTTTAAAGCTACTTTCTATTTCACAATGTCTTTCTATGTGTTTCTTCATGGCAATCCTACAAAATGAAGATATTATGGCGTAAAGACCAATACATTTGAGGGCATTTGCATGCAGGTTTTAACAGGTTATCACACTCAGCTGATGTATTTGCAGATATCATCACAGAAACTAAGTTTACTGTACCTCTGGGGTGTTGACTATTTTCCCCAGTGACCACATCAGGGCACCGTACACTCTCATCAACTGCTGCGTCTCTATCTGGTCAGCCTTGTTCAGCACAACCCTGAAGAGAACAACAGAACGGTGTTGATGTTGCATGCTTTGTGTTTCAATTTGATGTTTGCTTTGGTTATTAAAATGTCTGTAAATCAATGACTCTTACAGTACCTGATCTTGTCTTCATGGTTCTTCAGGGCCTTTATCACCTCTGAAAACTCATCAGAGATGTCCAGTTTGTGGGCGTCAAACAGTAAAATGATCCTGTCCACACGCTCTGCAAACCACTCCAAGACAGCCGCAAAGTCATAGCCTGTGAGGAGGAGACAGAGGAGGAGGAGAAAAAGGGTGTGAAATAAAAGGTGGAATAAAGATTTCAGATGAGGCAATAGGAGGGTTGAGATAAAAAGAGAATATGAGAAAAAAAGATGATTGTGTATCATTTTATATCTCATTTCTTTGTTCCCATCCCATACTGGTGTCAAAATAGCATTAAGGAGAGGCATTTTAATTAAAAGGTTCAGACCGTTCATGTTACTGTTGACGCACAGATCAGTCTAGTGTGTTTTTATGCTGATGATCAACGCTATCTATATTCCAAAGAATCATAAACCTTAACTGTAATGTTGCAATATTCTGCAAAATAAACTATTACAATAGCCTCGGGTCACAGAGGAGGCAATGTGAAGGACGCCAATATTACAACATGTTGAGAGAAAAGAATGTGTGTTTACAAATGGAGGCAGTCCTGCCAAGGTCCAAACTAAGCGGCCTTTTAAAAGTAAATAATGAGGAGGGAAAGCCACACACTCCATAAGCATTTGGATAGTAAAACATTGATTTTTCATTAACTATTTATTTAGCTATATTAATAAACAGATTTGAGTTTTTACGTGATACAAGGCCAATGTTATGACCTTGTGAATGAATGAAGACAGACGTGGATGTATGTATGAGTGAATTAATTAATAAATGCTTGAATGAGTGAATTAATGACTGAGTCTGTCAGCAGAAGTACATCACAGACTGCTTTGACTTTCTGTCCCACTCAAGGACAAAACTCACTCTCACCTGCAGAAATTCCACAGAATATGAGAGGAGAACAAAGAACAAAAGGGATACAAGGAAGGATTAGTGTGCTTACTAAAACTGAAGGACACAGAATCAAAACCTGTAAATATTATGAGATGGCAACTAGGAGGCATTTGTTGTCAGTTGGCAGTAGGTACTGTAGTAGTTTAATGTTAATTCAGTGAGTGTCAGATGGATTTTCTGGAGAGCTACAAATGTGAAAGATTGTCTCCCTTTATATTACAAAACAATATCCTACAGAAACAACCCCTGATTTATAAGAAATCAGAGACCCATATAAATATTTCTATTACCCAAGTCTGACCCAGTCTGGTCCACCCTCAAGAGTCTCAGTAGACAGACATAGCTGTGATAAAAATCACCCTTTTTACATACTTGCTAAACTGCCGATATTGCCGCTGTAGCTGAACTGCTGCTCCTGGCAGTAGAAGAAGAGTTATGAATTTCCTGGATTCACAAAAGGGTGATAATGCTGTGAAATCCCAAGATTCTGATTCTTGAGCTATAATGCTGACATTAGAATTCAAGGCTCTTATGATGAATTATGATAAAAGGCAATACTGTTTTGGAAGAAATTACTGGTGGAATTTGAAATAATTCTTTACTGGAATAGAGCAAAAGTTCAGCAGCAGTGACAATAAGTATGTAAAACAATGGAAATCTGTTTTAGCAGCCTTTCAGTACTGCATGATCACAGCTGAGAGGAGACAGAGGGCACACTGCTGCTGCTTGAGCAAAGCTACAGAGGGTTAATTGAGACAGATACCTTGATATTTTGAATTCGATAAGAAAACAGAATTTAGTGGATTTGGTCTTCACACACTTTTCACATGGTGTTGGGGTTAAACAAGATTGCAATTTTCATTACATTGCACAATTTCAGCTTCTTTTCTATGTGTAAAAATGGACATTTGGGTGTGATGGTAGCAGAAGAAGAAAGGCGAGGGACAAAAAAAAATTGTAGTAGTATGAGGAGCAAAGCGCTGAACAAGGGGACATTCCTCTGATGGTGGCAGAAGAGGAAAGGATCATCACAGTTATTAGAAATCTTCTGGGGACAGTGAGTACCACATCTCATGGCAATGTAAAAATTGTTGTCACTATCATTAGGCCTTGTTGCTAATGGTGCATAAAGCTTACCGCATTTTTAAAGAAAGACTTTTCTCTTAAAAGTAGCACTCAAACCCAGAACATCAAGAGATACCTGAATGAAGCTACAGCACCGTGTGATATATCTGACTAAAATACCCTAATAAGGTAAGAATACTATGTATTTTTTCCCAAACCATGTGACCAGACTCTGGTGAAGAACGTGTTAACAGTCCACAAATTCGTCAAAGTCAAGATATCGCTTTATTTTGCCTTTTTGCAGCTGGTTGATGCCCATGTTTATGATTACAGTACCTCCATAAAGACATCTATGTAGGCAGCTATAGCCTGAAAACTCCTCATCTGGACACACACACACATACAAATAAATACAGAAAAATGGATGTAACAAGGCAGAAAAGAAATAAATGGATGATAGATTCAAGAATGAGACAACGTACAAATACCATACATACAAATAAAACATGAAAACACTTACATGACATGCAATAATGGATGAAATGAAAATGAAAATGAGCACACACAAAACAGAAACTTCACTCTGTCCTTAGAGAAAACACAGCTGTGCTGACTCAGTAGAGGTTAAGTATTTTTTTTTTTTTTTTAATATCCAACAGACACGGGCAGGGTCACACCTCACTGTGCTGTTTATTTGGTTTGACAGCACGTTCACGTTCACTTTGGCCGAACAAATAGAAAGCAGAGAAGAGCCGATGTGGGTCTGTTTCAATTAGATGACTTCCAAATGTAAACAAAATGTGAAATTCTGCTGGTGCTGACAAGAGTGTTCATTCTCTGTTGTTTCTCAACAGAGAAGCTGAAGACAACAAACTTCTCATGACAAACATTTTTTCCAAAATCCAGACCCAACCCTGCTATGAAGTAATGTGCTGAACCCAGTGACCAGGACTCGTTCCTTGTTCTTATGTAGCCCTTGGAAATATGTTTTTATATTTTATCATTTAACCACCCTGACTTTCATGATATTGACCATGCACAACCTTTTTGGAACAACAGAGGGCATACAGATTTGAGTGGGGAGAAAATATGTATTGTAAAAACCTCATTATGAAAAAATAGTATGGCGATATAGTTAAAAACTGTTCATTATCACTTCTGAATTTTGCTTGTGTTTCATCACCCTTTACTGCTGTTAGAACTGTGGTTCTAACAGAGAACAAACAGAACATAGAAGACAGAGAGAGAGAAAAGCAGAAGGAGAAAAAACTGAAAGAAAGTCAAAGATGGACGGTGTAAGAAAGAGTAGGTGAATGTGGGAAAGAGTAAAGTATGGCTGTCTTTAATTATCCCTGTGCTTTTGTTTATTTCAGCCGTTGGTATGGCAATGCCACCATTGAGCTTTGGGAATGCCAGCCATCAGACACATATCAGCCTGTAAGAAGAAAGCTGCAGAAAGAAGTCTTGTTTGCAGTTTACACCTAAACTCCTCAGCTGCTCTGGGATATGTGCTCATTTCAAAAGTATAATTCAAAATCATACAGCTTTATCTGATAATCTCTTGCTGGATTGGATTTATGATGAATGCGTTTTTTTATGTGCATAAATGTGATGAGATCGGTGAAAAGCATCATTATCGAATGAAACAGTCCTAAAATTTAACTGGTCCTTAACATGCAGCTCTATACATTTTTCCATCTCATGGTGGGAGAATTTATTAGTCTGGTTTCAGACCTCTACATCATAGCACACATCTGTTTATCTAATGATTCAAATAGAATAAAACAGCAATTCAGTCTGATCAGAATTGCTAGGAACACTATAAACAATTGATAAAAGTATTTCACTCTGTAAGTGCAGTAAATGCATCAAGGAAGCCAGTAGAGACATACTTCTGTTACCTTTACACAACAACAGAAAAAGAGTTTCTTCGTTGGCTGAACTTTTTAACAACATGATAAATATCTCACATACAGTATATCCAGTGATGCAGGGATGTTTCCAAAATGTTGATGACATGTACAGTAGAGTTGCGACCAATGAGATGTCAAGGAATTTGTTTTTGCAATAGAGCCTCTACAGATATTTCACCACTGTAGAATCACTAAAGAATGAAGTTTGATGAAGGAAAAATCTGCCATGTTGTTTTTAACAGTACTTTAGTAGCATTTTCTGTTCAGTGCAGAGTTTGAATAAAGTTGGTCCAACTTTCAACAACAATTGTGACTGTTGGTCCTCTTAAATCTGCAGCTGTGTTTGTTAACATTGTGTGAAGATTTCGGTGCATGAGAGGGCAAATACACATTGTGTTTGTCATGTTTTAAATTCAATACAGAACTGTACAGAGTTACATTGTGTGTGTTTGTGTGAGAGGGAGCGCATTGAAAGCTCATCTTTTTGTCACCGCTTCCTGTTCTTTGAAATGAATGAAGCATAATCCTCCTGATAGCTAAAAGCTAAAATAAACACACACACACACAGAAAATGCTGACATTGTAAGTTCAGACTTCAGTGGGACTCAGGGGGGCCACAGCTGAATGGGTCCGGTGAACGAATACACACACACACACACACACACACACACACACACACACACACACACACACACACACACACACACACACACACACACTAACATAAACAGAGGTAGATAAAAGTGTGTGATGAAAGTGTGTTTTACCTCGACTGATTCTCTGTTTCTCTCCTGACAGAATCCCTGGTGTGTCGATCACGCTGATGCTTTCCAGCACTGGGTTAGGCAGTTGGGCACACACAAATCTGCACACACACACACGAGAGGAGAGGAGAGGAGAGGAGAGGAGAGAAGAGAAGAGAAGAGAGGAGAAGAGAAGAGGGGAGGAGAGGAGAGGAGAGAAGAGAAGGGAAGACGAGAAGACAAGAGTCAGGACAGAAGTGTAAAATGTTTAAACAACAAACATTATCCAACACTAGACATTTCCTTGTCCCTCTCTCCTCCTTCTCCTCTATCTCTTGCTCTCTTCTTCCAGCTGTATAAATACGAACGGCGGTCATCCTCACTGTGAACCCCTCTAATCCCCACTGACAATCAGCGTTTCTTCTGTCTCCTTTCAGCAGTGGTGGGCCCTCACAGTGAGGACACTACCGCAAGAGCAAATGCAAATAAAAGAGTTTTTGGCAGTTTTCCTTTTCCAGAAGGATGACTCTGCAAAGATGACTGGCTGACACACATACACACACAAACACACACACACAAACACACACACACACACAGAGAGCCATTAACAGAGGAAAGCCTGACCAGTGAGCAGAGGGAAATTCAATCACAGAGGAATGTAGAGCTGCAGTGTGGATTCTCTCGCTCGCTCTCTTTCTTCCTCAGTCTTTCCATCTTATGTTTACATACTTCACCTCGATACGTAACATTTACTCTTTTCAGGACAGGCACACCTGTGAGGAAATTTGACAGCATCTGCCATCAGATCATTTCAGCTAGTGAACATGTATAAGTGTGTGTGTGAGCGTCTACCTGTTGAGGAATGCGTTTCCAAAGGCGTTCAGCTTTCTGAAAGGCTTCTTGGGGTCCACCACTAAGGCATTGCCGGGGATGACTCCTTCTGTGTCGCCGTGCATCACCGCGATAAAGGAATCCGTGGTGGGTTCGGGGCCAATCCTCATTCCGGGAAAATCCTGCTCCAACAGGTAGCTGTCAGAGAGATAGCGAGATGTGGCGTTAAACTAAACAAGAGACTGGATGTCTTTGATAAATTATATAGCGTGTAAGAATAAATCAACCGTACATAAATGCCTTTTTGGTATGTCAGAGTAATCCCTAAAGAAGATGCTATCTGAGGCACTGAACAATAGTGTAAATAGAGGCATCCACTTTTTTAAGTATTTGCCAAGGAAGAAAGTGATGTTACTGCAAATGTATAAAGCTATAATGACAGAGAATGTAAACAATTTCTGTATCCATGGGTTACTGATTCAACAAGAAGCAATTCTCCATGTCCACAACTGCTTGCAAGTTGGCCTTATATCAGTTTTCTCATTCACATCAGTTCACTGAATCCCTACATTCATCTGTAGACAGCAGGACAGATGCCGCATGCCTTTTCAAAGTGATTATGCCAACAGGAAATTGGTCTGGATGGTAAGACGCAATTCAAGAATTGCCAAGTCTGCCTTGAATTAGATGCTGCTGGAACAAAGATTAAGAGAGGTTTTACATCACATGTGTTGGATGGCTGCCGTGCACAAAAGAACCACCTGCTCCAAAAACAACAGATATTAGTTCAAGATATTAGTTGCTGATCACATGGAGCAAATAAGAAACCTTTTTGAAGTAGTGTTTTGTGGTCAGGTGAGACCAAGATAATGATAATTTTCCAGATGTGGAGTTGAATGACAATATTGTATCTGTTACTAGGAGAAAAGGTGAGATATCTATCACCAAGCCACAGAGGCTATTTTCAGGAATGATGATGACAGCGTTGCACTCTGGGACTGACTCATTGCAAAGTAATGATAAATCAGAAAGATTAAATCAATATTATTCAGCAATTTGGACACAATAAAGTGTTCCTAAAAGACAGTGAGTCTAAAAGACATCAACAAGACTCTGTGAGGTTGTGCACAGTGGTGGTTAGAGCTAAATGCTAATGTCAGCATGATCACAATGAGAATGCTAACATGCTGATGTTTAGCAGGTTTACTGTTTACAGTGTTCACCATCTTAGTTTAGAGTGTTAGCTAATAATTGCTAATGAGTGTGTACAGCTGAGGCTGATGGGAATGACATTAGTTTATCAGGTATATGGTAAAAAAATTTTTTAAAAAGTGACACAAAGTCCAAGTCATCATGAGGGGAACGTGTAATAAATTTCATGGCAGTCCATCCAATGGTTCAGACATTTCACTCAAAACCACAAATGTCAACCTCATGGTGGCGCTAAAGGAAAAGTCACAGCATCACAAAGGCATTTAGATTCATCCTCTGGGGAACATGAATGTTTATAAAACTTCATGGCAACCATTAAATATTTGTTGAGATATTTAAGTCGTGGAACAACTGACTGCCAAACCGACCGTCAAATAGACCAACACTGCCCAGAGTCACACCACTATCCTGACTAAAAATAGTTTTTCAATGGCTAAATAAGGTTAAAATTGAGAGTTAAGTTCTGACTACATAGAGAATATGTGGACTGGGCTAAGAAGACATATCTGTGGAAGAATTTGGTTGAGCTCCACCTATTCTGACAAGGTGAATGGTTAAATATACTACCTTGTCAGGGGTTTGTTTGCTAACTGATGATAAGAAACAGCTGACTGAGGTGAAAAAGGTTAAAGTCAGGCATCCAAACATTGGATTATATGCATGGTTTTGACTGAGCAGATTTTTCAGGAAAGCTCATAATAAATATCTCAAATAACTCCAATTTGTTCGTGTGTTTTACAGCAAATATGTATTTTGTTCAACATAAAACTGATGTAAACTTTTGACCTCATCTGCGATTGTTGCCATGGCAGCACAGCTGACTTACAACTCATACGTTTAAGGTGTGAAAGGTTGAATCCTCAACTGTTAATTCACATCACACATGTTACAAATGAAGATTAGTGAGTTTGTGTTGAGGTTCACTATCTCAACAATGTGAACTCAGGCCATAAAAAGAGATTTAGACAAAAGATTTACAGCTAAAAGGGCTATAAATTTTAAGTGTGAATGTGGGATGTGTATTCATTTTAACTGCTAACAGATGTAAGGATGGTTCCCTCTTATACATCTCCAATCCCCACACACACACACACCTTCTCAGAGGAGCTAGCTGTGCCTGGTGGAGCCATCTCTCTGCACACGTGTCTGTGTAGTGTGAGTAGGGAGGCTGTGCATCAACCAGATTATATGTTTGATAGCATAGATGTGTATGTGTCTGTGTGTGTGTCTCTGTGTGTGTGAAATTCACACTAACATATCAGCTCACTTGCACGCTGTTTCATTTATCACATTCTGTGCAGTTTGATCTCAGTTTATTTCCTGACAGGGAGGTAAAAATAAACATTTGCAGCCACAAGCTTCACCGACACACAATCTCAAAGTTGAAGTTTAAAGGTCTGAAGCATTGAAGCATCTTAAAAAAATCAACCCATGAGTAAAGAAAATAGAAGATTATAAGAGCTGTGTGAAAAACATTTGTCACCGTAACATTTTTCGATTTTATGACATTACCAGAATGTGTCCTGTCACCTTGAAGGAAACCTTTTATGTGATGATGATCTGCTCTTTGACAGACCATAAAAGTCAGATGTGGGAGCAAGAGAAAAATCGATAAATTCAGCCCAAAAATGAAGACAAGCTCACGTTACTGACCTCTGAATGACTGCTTAAATAGAGAGACTATGTTACCCTCCATCAGCATCTCGTTTCTCTCTTTTAGTCTTTTAGCTGCCTGACTCATATTATTTTATATTTTATTCCTTTTCTCATTCACATCAATCTAAAAATAATTTAAATAAATATCTGTTTAAATAAATGGACAAATCATTCTTTGTTTATCATCATATCCAAGCACATCCGCACCTGACCCACTGACAAAAGTACCCTTACTGCTTCCAAATCTGTGACTGCAGCAGCTCTGACCGAGGGTTACTCAGCATTTTGTACATTCTGCGTCTTACTGTCACAATGTCGGTGGTGTAGGGTCAAGTTGCTGACCGGAGGGGGGGTGTTGTCATCAGTGCAGAACCAGTGAAGAGGAAGAGAGAAAGACAGAGAAGAGAGTAGAGAAGAGGAAGAGAGAAAAGGGATGTCTGCACTGTGCTGTCTTATAGCAGGAAGTCACTAACAGCATCCTCTCTCTGGCTTTCAAAGGCTTAACCTCCTAATTACCTTCAATGCGAGTGTATGTGTGTGTGTGTATGGTGTTCTGCATGTGTACATGTGTGTGTCTGAGGCGCAAATCGTTAGTGGCAGCCGTGCAGTTCAAAAGAGGCCCGACACCCAGCTGCGAATATCTCTCTCTGTCACACACACATGAATATACACCAATACCAGAAATTCCCCACCTCATAATCTCTGATTAAACAGAATATATGATAATATCAATTGTAATAAAACACAACCTTTGCTAATGAGTACAGTGTCTAAGCTACAACAAGCTGATAATATATGCAACATAACCTTGATCATGTTTGTGAAATCCAAGCAGGAAATGTATTTACTAGACTGACTGTTTAAAAGAATGTTTACAAGGACAACATGTTTGCTTAAATAGTTAACTTTGGGAGCTTAATCCAAGAAAAAAGAAAACATCCAAGTTTTTTATAATTTTTCTTCATGAGGTGCAGGACAAGGAGGAGGAGGAGGTCCCCGACACTTCCTGCACCTCAGGGCCCGTCAGCTCTGCATGAGGTCAGACACAAGGCTCCTACGTCCACTCTGTACCCATCTGTGCCTCCATCTGCTTACTTTCTTTTCAGTTTGGTACTTACAGCCTGTCTTGTAATGTACGAACTGATTGTCTGTTCAGAAACTATCATTCATGGACATTTGCTAAATCTAGTAACTTAAATTGGTATATGGTATATTTGGTAAATAAGAAGGCAAACGCTCTAATTTTGAAATATAACTCTAAAACAAGTTCTATTAACATATTTGGCTCCCTAGTTGAAAACACAAACATTTCATGACCCTAATACATAGTAGAGAGAACATAATATATACATATATATATATATATATATATATATATATATATATATATATATATATATATATATATCAGTCTGATCATTCATACACATGTATACTGTATATACACACACACCTCTTCAGGGAGGATTGCAGTGTCAGGCAGAGCTGCCTCGATATGAGGTATCAAGCTTGCGTGTGTGTGTGTGTGTGTGTGTGTTATGTCAGCTGTCATATTAACTTTTTATGGATTTAATAAAGCTTGCAGAGGTGTGGCTCCTCACAGTTAGGCTATGAGTGTTTTTATTGGTGGGTATGATGGCTGACCTTTCTTCTTTTTTAATATTGATATGTTTTGCTTTTTATTGTTTCAATGCTACTTCTATTATGTTCAAATCCAGCTTATTGTAAGACCACTGCACTCTTCTTCTTCTTCTTCTTCACTCTTGCTGACAAACTGCTTCACTGCTGAAGCTGAGAGAGGGAAAAGTCAGTTTGGGTGTGTCAACCTCTCCCTGTCTATCTTTCTAGAAGCCCCTGCCCTGTGTGTTTGTATGTGATCCCCCTATCCATATGGAGCTCTTCATCAGTATGTCATGTCAGTATGTGTTGTTTTCTCACCGTATGAAGCTCGTCTTGCCAGTAGAGTACTGTCCCACCAGTAAAACCATGGGCTTGTTGTCAAAGTCGGCATCCTCCAGAGCCGGGGAGTGAAACTCGTGGAACTTGTAGCTCTCCTCCAGAGGCAGGAGTTTTGTTTTGTAGAGCTTTTTCAGACCATCACTGACGGTCTGAAAGACTTCTGGCTCCTTCTTCCTCCTGTCGTCGGTCCCGAGCCAGCTGAACATGGTTACCGATGGCTGATTGTTAAGAGTTGTCTAGCTTCCAATAGGTGCAACTGGTCAAAAATGCTGTTTGTTGATGAGCTGGACAATATTCAAGGTCAATATGAATGTACTTTAACAGCTCCAATTCAAAACTCTGTTTCACAAAATAGCTTTAAGTCTACTTTGTTAAGTTTTATGTTTTCTAAAACTTAATAAACTTAAATTACAACACACATAATGTGTCTAACTGGAGATACAGGGGCAGGTGAAGCTGAGATTTGGCTCAATTTAAAAACAACTTCCATTTAAATCTAAGCAAAAGGGTTATTTAAATTTGACAGGCGAAAACACTGACAAAAATCTATGTTGTTTTCCTAGAAATCTTTGCAAAAAAGATAAAAGTATTTTGCTGTCACAACTGTCCCAGGACACAAAAACAGGGATGAAAGTCGGTGTGTGTGTGTCCTGCTCTGCTGGATGGGTGGTGACTGTTGTTGTTCTTGGTGATGATATTGACGCTTGGCCTGATGTTACATTCAACCCAGTTGAAAGCAATTAGAGGGGTTATTTGTCTCTAGGTATGTCTAAAAAAAGACAGGATAAAAATCTAAATTGTATCTATTTATGAGAATTTAAACCTGACCCATCAAACGCATCCTGATCATCGAGTCCATCGGTCCTGCTTAAATATCCAGGCCACTAATGATGATCCTGGGCCGGAAAGAAACACTGCATTCAATGGGGTTGTTTTTGTTCACCAACCTAGCTTAGTAAACAAACACTGCCGAGGGAAAAAAAAACTTAATTTACCCTGCTCATCACGTTACCGCTATTCAATATCGTCCAAGAGCGAGCAGAGGAATCCCAAAAATGATGCACCGAGCTGCTGTCAGAGCGCAGCGACCGTTATTGTTCAACCGCTCCCGCTCTCCGCCACACAAAACCAGCACAAACTCGTCAGGGTAAAATTATTTCTGTCGTTTTCGAGTCAAAAAATAAGATTAGCCTGTTTGCTAGCGCTAGTGGTTATTCACTGTCACAGCACGGCGCTGAATGTAGCAGCAGCTGATGCCCTGCAGCTCAATTTAAATGCCTAGTCGAAGGAAACCTGAGCCCGGCGGAAGTGCCCGACGACTGGCAGCCCGACCCAGCGCGGTCCCGCCCAATGGTGCAGGAGCTGAAGCCGGCCGGGACGCGATGTGTAGTTTTCCTAGGATGGCGAGGTCATGACCCGCCCTACTCTGCCTCTGATTGGTTTACCGTGATATTCTTACCCTTATTCTAACCAATCTCACTCCTCGTGCCTAAACCTGACCAACCCAACCAACGAAGGCAACGAGGACTAGCCAATCAAAGGAAGAGTAGGGCAGGTAATGACTTCGCCATCCTAGGAAAAAATAATTGGCGACCGGGACGACGCCATGATGGATGAGGGATGGACGAGCTGCCGTTGAATGGAAGCGCGCCGCTTGGTGGTACAATATGAAAACTGCAAGGAGGGATATTAAAGGATAGGTTCATAATTTTTCAAGTATGTCTTAAAACAACAGTTAGGTGCCCAAATGAACCCAGAAAGAGGTTTTCCTCTCTGTAATCATTCCTCCTGTTCATTTCAAAAATGCATTTAAAAGTTTATCTGAAGCTTATATTAGGCTTTCGGCAGTCTGGGTTAGTCATATCAAGTGGATATCTGCCACATTTACAGTCTTTTTAGCATAAAATTCCCTCTTTGTGTTTCCTTGGATCATGAATCATGAATTTCTGTTGGCATTGTGTTTTGTGTTTCATATCCATACACTCATACTCTCCATACCACTCACACAGACACCACACGCATCACTGACCTGCTCACATTTTATATTTCATATAATTAAAGGAAACGTCCACAATCTTTCAAGTCTGTCTTACACTATCTCCACAGCACTGCGCTCTGCTCTGACTCACCAGGACGCCTACAACACATATGTGAGGATGCTGTTTGTTGATTTCGGCTCTGCTTTCAACACTGTTCGTCCCTCCAAGCTGGTCATCAAACTTCACAATCTCGGTTTTAGCCCCTCCATATGTAACTGGCTCCTGGATTTTCTGGAGCCCTAATCGGTTAAGCTAGACAACCATACCTCTTCCACCTTGACTCTGAGCCCTGGCGTCCCACAGGGCTGTGTTCTCAGCCCACTCCTCTTCCCCCTCTTCATATATGACCGCAAAGCTCTTCATGACAATAACTCCATCATCAAGTTTGCAGATGGGCCTGATCAAAGACAACAACAAGTCAGCCTACAGGGAGGAGGTGGAGCACCCGGCAGCTGGTGCAAAGAGAACCACCTGGACCTGAGCATCAACAAGACCAAAGAACTGATTGTAGATTACAAAAGAAATAAAGCCTGCACACAAGCCCCCATCCACATCCATGGGACTGACGTGGAACGTGTTTCCAGCTTCAAGTTCCTGATCATCAACATCTAGGCAGACCTCTCTTGGTCCATCAACTCATCCAGATTCATCAAGAAAGTGCAGCAGTGACTGTGCTTTCTGAGAACACTAAAGAAAGCACAGCTGTCTCCACAGATTTTAGTGTTTTATGGGAACTGCTCTGTCGCTGATAGAAAAGTCCTTCAACAGGTGGTGAAAACTGTACAACATGTCACCAGCACCCAGCTTCCCCACATTGAGGACATCCATCGGAAACAATGTTTACGGAGGGCTGACGACATCACCAAAGGCATTTTGCAACGAAACCATGAACTGTTTACTCCACTACCATCAGGGAGGTGATATAGAATCCTCCGGTCCCGCACCAGCAGACTGGAGAACAGCTTTTTTCCTTCTGTTGTTTATCTGCTGAACTGTAACAACTAAACAATTTACTCTCCACTTCATATAACATACTGCATCACTGCACAAATCTGTATATCTACATTGTGTATTTCTTGTAAGAGGCTCAAAGTAATTTATATCATGCACATCAGCACTCTATGCCTCAATTGCAGTCTGGTTAGATGCCAACTGCATCTCGTTTTTTAAGTACTTGTTCAATCAATTCAATGTCAAGTTGGATCTAATCTAATCTAAAACAATAGTCAGGATTTAAACAGGTTTTGCCTGCTGTGATCATTCCTCCTGTTCATACTGGCCATTAAAAGATCTCTTCCTAATGTGCTTTCAGTGTGATTGATGAGTGACAAACTCTACAATCCTTGTTCTCTGCAGAAATGTATACCAAAATTTATCTGAAGCTCCTAGGAAATTGATCCATCCATCTACAAACTTCACTAATACAAATAATGTCAATTAACTGTGATTGGGATAAACAGGAAAAAATAGAAACAACAAAGAGTACGTTTCTCTCTACAGCACTCCTCTCATCTCCACATGTCTCTGCTGCCACCCAGTGGTTGCTCAGTTACTGAAACATTTCACATCTCATGCTCAAAAATGTACATTAACCCGTTTTCAAATCATGTCTCTGCTCCCCAGTCAATGAGTCTGTGTGCCTTGTTTAAGTTTGAACTTTTGGTGTTACTAGTTGTAAATATTTACTGGGGTTCAACTCACTAGGCAGCGAAGTTGGTCATTCATATTCAGCTCAGTCTTTACTTTTTTTCTCCCAACCAGGACCATGTTAACCAACCTAGGGGCGGTCTGGGTCAAAAATGTGCTGTTATCCCCCATTGATCAGTTTTTGGTGACTAGATGAAGCACAAATTTATTAAGTAAAACACACAATGTAAAAACAATACACTGTATATGAAAATAAGTTCTTAAAACTTGATTTTAACGCAGGGCACCTCTACAAGACAGGGTCTCAAGATGCTGGTGTTACCTTAAGGCCTTTGGTGGTGCATGCAGTATTAAACAAAATTTCAAATTATTGAACGACCTTAAACTAAACCCATACAATGAGCCAGGAGCCTTTGGGCCCCTTGAGGCTTTGCCGGCTTGTAATCCAGCCACAATTGAAAACAGTTTGCACAGTAAAATATAGTTTATACTGAATCAAAATGAAACAAGGAACATATTTTAACTCAAAGACAACATTCACACCCGCAGAAACTTTACATTCTACAGCTCATCTAACCTGCATGAGAATACCTCAAACCTTCTTGCTGTGTGATAAGTGCTAACCACGGAGCCACCACGTGTGTAAGCCCAAGAAAACAGTAGAAACAGTAGAAATTATACACATGTACATTATTATGTATTATACATTATGTTACAAACAGTAACAAAGCCTGCTCCTGCCACGGCACAAACAGTACTAATGCCTTTTGTACCACAGCTAAAGCACTTCCTTTTTTTAAATTTGTATTGTAACAGCAGTTATTTGCTTAAAAGCAGTGGTGAGCTCATCCACCACTGTGACCACAAAAATAAGTCAATAAAACACCAACCACCAATGGTGAGTAACTGATGACACCTCCTACTGTCATTATGGATACAGTGGCTTTCATCATAGAAAAAGCAACAGCAATGCTTGTTCTCAATATAGTGTACACTGTGTAAGCTGTTGGTCGCCACATGTTCATAGCAGGAGCTCTCAGATTCCTCCGTGACAGTTTACATTTCACCCTCAAAACCTCAGTGGCGATGAATCTCCAGCAGATGATGACCTGAATAGACCTTCCAGTCCTACTGTGTGAACACCTCCTCCCCTAAAAAGAATAAAAACCCTCTTCCGCTCCAACACAAGTTGGTATTTTCACAGTTTCTCAACAACAACAATCCAACAGCTGACACTAAACCTCTGCAACAATGACTCAAAAAGCAGCAGGTGTTGGTTCTGAATATGAGCACCTGCAGTGACTGCTCCAAGGGATGACACAGAAGAAAATCCACCTCTGCTCCAACAGTAGTTAAATACACACAGTTTACTATATAAAATGCAACAATTCACCTCAAAACCTCTGCGGATGAACTTCAGGGCCAGCAGATGCTGACTGCTGGGAACACACTCTACCTTTCCATGACACTCTCAACAAAGGCAGGCGTTGACTCAACCTAAACTTGAACTGCTTTGTGATATTTGGTGAAATGAATGACTGGTTAGTTTTGAGTGGAGCTGTTAGTTTTGCTGTCATGACATGTGGAACATGATGCATGTGACAGAGAATTCTGCAGTGGTGGTGGTGCAATTAGAGATATATTGATGAATTTTGAATCTTTGTTAGCATGATCAAGTTTTGAAAATGAATAAGAACTATCTAGTTAGATATTTGTCTAACTAGTTCTATATCTGATATCGTAGTTTTGTTATTTATGAATATATATAGCTAGTTGTGGATATAGCCTAACTTATTTTTAACCTTAAATCCCCCAAGCCTTAGAGAAACATCACTTTCAAACTCTCCAATCGGTTATGGATACCTTGTTATTATTTTAGGATCAATTCATAATGTTTTTAAATTAGAGGTTTTAATTACTCTTTCTCTGTTCTAGTACTGTGGTTGGTTGTACCAGCGCTGCAAATTTTATTTTTATTTCGATATGTACATTGTATATACCTACATAGCCTAAATTTCACAGCCATAGTTTGAAGATCAAGATATTACTGTTAATACATATGATGTTAGTTTATAAGGCTAACAGTATATACAGAAGTGAAATATACCTTTTCGCCTACTTCAACGGCTACAACATTAAAATGGTAACGTATCAGCAATAATATCCAATACAACATAATAAAACTCTTTGACAGGAGTCAGTCTGCTACCTAATGTGTCCATTTTCTTTAGAGTACATTTTGCTGTGAATAGTACTGTACTTCTACTTAATTAAAATATAATAGTGTTGTTATATATGTAGTGTTTTTACATGTTGCTATTGCTCACTTGACTTTGTGTATACTCGCTCAGTAAGTTACATTAGATCTTCCAGAATATCCTCTATGCGAGGTTACACTATACCTTTTCGTCGCACTGCATTTGGGCCGTCAGCTTTCTCTGTGAAAGCCACAACTCAGTGGAACATCCTACCTGACGATGTGAAGAGCTGCAGTTCCATCAGCACGTTCAAAACCAAATTAAAATGTCTGTTAAAAACTACTCAGCTCTGAAACTACTGACTCTACCGTTTATCTCATGGTATCCTCATGAACGCAAATAATCTTGCTTTTAATTTGACAAGCATACATTAGTCATTTGTAGTTGACATTGTGGGTGTATGTGATGTGCTATTGTGTGTAGCTTTGTGTTTTGTATTATATGTCCTGTGTGTTCTTTGCTTTGTACAGTTTGTTATTGTGCTGTTATATGTTTTAATTGTGACCTGCCTAAGGGACTGCAGATGAAAATTAGCTATAAGCTAACTCTGGTACATCAAATACAGTACATCAAATGGTAACATTTATGTTTAACACTGTACATGGTCCCATTAAATAAATAAGACAACAACAACAAAAGAAATCTCAATATTTACACCATTGGATGGTGTGAAGTTAGTCCTCTATGTTGATGGTGGGATAGTTCGTCATCTCTGTTATTCATATTCAACATCTGGGTGCTTTAGTTGGTTTTGTTTTGTTATTTTCCTCTGTTAGGAAACACAGTGCTAAATCTGATCGGTACATGCTTACCAGCAATAATGTTGCTTTATTTTCTTTTTCATTTTAGATTTTAATCATATTTTTTAATAAAGAGCCATTTCATAGAAGAGATCACACTCTGGCCTCTAGGAAACCTAAATTGAAAAAAGTAAACCTGGATTTCATTGTGCAATCCTGCATTATTTAATGATGATTAAAATTAACCTTGAATATTAAATGTACACTTGTAATGACTTATCCATCTGGATAGGTCAGGTTATAGAACTTCATGAAGGATTTATTTTATTTTCTCATGTTTCTCTCTCTCTTTTTTTAAATTATCATATCAGTACCACAAAAAGTTTACTAATTCCACCTAGCAGCATCTATAAAGATAATTAATTAATTTGTTTTACCTCATTTGTTTAATATGTAAGTGCTGGTGTGTATTTACTGTATTACTGTATTACAGAAACGAGTCAGAACTGTTCTTGGTCTATACACATTCACACCATCTTAACTGAAGGGCCTGATTAGGCAATAAGTGAAATTACCTGTGTGTGTGAAGCATGGGCTTCGATAAATAAACCAGAGGGTCATGAATGATCCACCTATTGTCAGTCTAGAGATGTTTTTTTTTAAACAGAATTGTGTCTGAGGAACATCCTGTTGAGACACTGTTGACGTGCTTTTGAATTAGTTAAACAGTAGTTTAAACACTGAAGTAATTTAAGTATTCCTGAAATTATGATAATTACTTTGGCCAATTAAATCTGTTAAATCTGGATGAGTTTTGGTGGATTTTTGCTAGGCGTTAGCTGAGGTCACCAAATTATGAAAAGAATTGTAAACCGCAAAGTAAGACAATATGCTGAGATAAGCAAACGCAGCATGTTGCGATGCTGGCAGCTTAACACCCTCCTCCTCCTCCCACCAACACCCCCCCAAACCCAGTCTGCAAGCAAACTTTCCATTTAAACTTTCCAAACCAACCAGCAGTCTTTTCGCAGTTTCTTCCTGAGCCACAGAAGAAGAAAAAGTTTTATCATATATTTAGCTTTCCTACCCAAGACCAGGAAAAAGAAAAAAATTGGCTAACTTCCCCTTTGAGAGTATTAGGTTGGGTTGAAGTATGTTTTCATGTTAAATTTCATCTTTCATCACAAGGTCTACTTATTTTCCTAAACTTAATAGTTGTAATGAAGCAGTTTTGGAACACAACTTGTGTTAGGCTTGTTTCTACAAAAAAAAATATATATGTGCTAATATCAGGTATCAATAAGTGAAATTCACTTGGTGAACCTGTTACTTTACTGGTTTTTACATATCCACATTTGTGCATCGTACCTGTTGCATCATCACGCCCGCCTTAGTTGCGAAACCACAGGTTTCCGTTTGAGTTAGCAGGGGGTGGATTGCTGCAGTAGTCATCCTCTGGGGGTTTTGTGTGTCTTTTATGTATCTTTTTTTTAATTCATGACTAATGACTAATAACTTTTTTCCTCTCAATAATTTAAAGTCTTAATTATATCCAAAAACACTGAGTCAAGTGATTGGTTTTAATGACTCTAACAACTTTCACAGGACAGACAAGACTGACAAACCAAATGTGACCTCATCAACCCTGAAAGTGTAAACAGCCGAGTTAAATGCCTGCAACTTTGAATGCACAACCACAGAAACTGACTAGCTTAAAGGGTACATATTGTATGAATGTACAACCATCCAGATCTGTATTGAGTTAACAGGTCAAACACAGATTAGTGATACAACTAAATTGTGAAGTGATAATCTGACATTTAGGGAGGCATTTTCTTCCACAGCTGAACCAGCTTTTAAACTTTTCACTCGATATTGACGTACACTGTGGCTATATTAGGTTACGTTACATGTGTTATGCTATGTAGTTGAGAAAAAAATAATATTTCTAATAGAGTACACCTGGTTTTAAGCCCTTAATTGCTGTTACAGTAACTCCTGTGCTTTTCTGATCCCCCAAAAATCTACTTATCCCTTGAATCCTGCATCCCTAACATATACCCCAAAACCCCCCTCATGTTCAGAAAATTTCAAGATTCAAAAGGAAATAATGTGTAAACAGCATCAAGAGCATCTATATAGTCAAAAATACCCATACATGTTGTCCCCCATCATCCACCACAGATGCTCCTTTTACCATTTCACATTCTAATTTCACAAAAAACGCAGTGAAAAAAGAATACTGTACATACAATAAATAAACAACCATTGTCATAAAAACTACTTTGTAGGACCTGCTGTTGTAAAATGAGTCTAATGTGACAAAGAAGAAACGTAGTGATAAAAAATCAGTCTAAGAAAAGTTAGCCTGATCTACGTACGCTGTAAAGTTTGAGAAGAGTGACCGATTTTGATGAGGCTTTGTCACTACTTCTTAAAATAGACCTTGACCATCGTGTTTGCACACATTACTAACATTAAGGATGATAGAATATCATTAATCTACATATCGCCTGTCATCATTTCTTTTTTTAAAAAAAATACCCATGAAGCAATAATAGAGAGAGGAGCTTAAACCCACATCTTTGCAGTATGCATCTGCATACTGCACAAACACGTTCACACTCATGCACAAATGCACACACACACACACATATAGACTGACTGATGTGCATATATATTTTTTTATCACATAGAATATGCTCTTTCACTTACTACGCTCCTCCTCCCCTCCCCTCACTCTTCTTCCTCTGCCTCATGTTCTTACTGAGAATTGTTGACCACATGGCCGCAGGGTTTTTTTTTTTGCACGATGGGTAGTTTCAGGGTATGGTCATGGAACCTGTTTTGCTACCTGCTACTACCCCTGCTTTTAACCACACATACACACACACACACACACACACACACAAGCAGCATAATAAAAGTGAGGGACTTCGAGCGATGCAGACAGACAGACAGAGTACCACCAGCAGAAGAAAGACGCCAACAATCAAGATGATGATGATGAAGAGCTCCATCATTCTGACGGCCTGCGTTGTGCTTCTCTTATCCCTCACTGTCGAAGCATCTCAAAGTAAGTTGACTGCATTTGCAATCCTGTTCTTGTAATAACTTCTTAAAGAATGAATTTCCCTCAATCAAGTGTTATCTTCTAACTTATCTTATAAAAGGTTGATGGAAAATAACAAATAATGCTGTTCCATTATTTTAAAAGTTAAGTTACTCACTAAAGGCCTAACAAGGTTTATAATGTCTGATTTCTGAGTCTTGGAAGGAAAAAATATTCTAAAAAGACATTTAAAAAAATTAAAAGTGGAAAAATGAGCTGTAGATGTATGTATGTATTTATATTTAAGTTACATAGACATGGGGGCAATTAGGAAAAGTTTTTGTTGTCTTATAAACTTGGGTATATTTGTATATAGGTCTGTAAGTGTGTATACAGTACACACTACATGTACGTTATCCATCATACAGTGTTTATTTCCACGTGTGTTTGTGTACAGTATGTACTTTTTTATATATGTAAATGTATTTGACTGCAAGTTTATATATGTATAACAAATCCAGAGGTCAGAACCAAAGACACACTGGCATTTAAACACATGAGGGTAATATAATATAATATAATATAATATAATATAATATAATATAATATAATATAATATAATATAATATAATATAATATAATATAATATAATTGGTATTTTTTCCCAAATATACCAATAATTTAAGATAATTTAAGTTATTTAATGGTTTTTGTGACTTATCAAAATGTTCAGCTGGGAAAGAGTAAAGAGAAAACCCATAAATGTCTATTCATAACTTCTCTGTCTCTTTCTTGCTCTCTCAGGCAGCTTTGGCCCGGATGAGTGCTGTTTTAATTTTTACTCCAATCTCCTGCCCAAGAGAAGGGTGATGAGCTACAAATACACAGACAAAATGTGTCCGATGGAAGCCGCGCTGTGAGTGTCACATCTCCTGCTATTAAACATAAACCTTATAAGTTCACATCTGATTCTTTTCAGAAATAAGCTTTCCATGGTCATTTTTAAATAAAATGTCTCAAACAATCTCTGTCTCTGTTCCAGCTTTACGATGAAGAATGGCGCCGTATTCTGTGTCGACCCGTCTGTGGAGTGGGTCAGGAACATCATCAAGATGAAAGATGCCCAGGCTGCAAAAGCATCCAGCTCTGGTTAAAACCACTAACTGATCCAATGTATTAATAAGAGGCGGTTGTGTAGTGGTAACATTTAATCCAGCCATCTTTAAAGCTTTCTCTACTTTTCTAAAGTGTACTTTTCAATGAGCTTAAAACTAACTGCAAAATAACCTGAGATAACTTCTTGTTTGTATGTTTATTTCAATGCAGTTGAAGGTTTAAGTGATGTATTGGAAGGTTGCATATAAGCTATGACATTTTAAATCAGATACTAATATTATTTTCTAATAAAATGCTTTATATATCATACTTATTTTCACTTTCACTTTTTTAAATGGCCATGTAAGTCCTTGTACGACTTTATATCAGACATCAGAGAAACATTAGATATAATCAGCGTTGGTGTTGTGGTTTCTATTTGATAAAGCCACAGGAAACTGCACCACATCTGCTCCAGATCTGCACCACAAGGGTGTGATAGTCAAGCATTCAGCAGATTCAACCCTTTAGACTGACATGAGCAAATTAAGCATTTGAGAATGATTTGAAAATACATCATTTTCTTCTAACTCTGTACAAATAAGTGATCATCACTCCTCTTCAGCTGCACTCCTTAATTTGCAGTTGGTGTAGCTCTGTGGCCAGCAGATGTCGTTCTTGTCTTCTCTCACATTCAACAAGGTCCAAAAATGGATCACGGTGTTTTCCAGGCTGGGCTTTTATGGCTCTAGGGTGGACTGCATCAAAATGAGAATTTTTTTAATATCACTTTTAATGAAGTTCTTGACAAATGCATCTTTGTGAGACTCAGTTATGGAGTACCAGGGCAAACATGACAACTAAAATCTTCTTATATGAGGGTGCAGACTTAGTCAACAGGGTCCAAATGGTAAAAACATTCTCTAAAATATGTGATCAACATTCATGAAACTCTCGTTGCTCTTTGTTGGAAAATTTCTGCACAAACTTGACCTGAAAATCGTCTTCCGGCCTCAAAATGACACCTCAAATGACGTCAGTGACATCATCACCCAGTCCTTTAAATAGTTTCAGACCCAGATTTTTTTTTTTATTTTTATGTCTGGCCACCCTCCCTGCTATTTTACATGTATGTGTACACACACAATCTTATGACACCTGTTTCGGATGCCATCATTCAATTGAATGGGCGTTATCAGCCTCATTCGATGCAGGTGCTTATGAACGCAATAAAAGCTTATGACTGAAGCTTCATACTCGCACCACAGGTGACCCATTAGAGGAGATGGTCTGATTAGATTTTGGAGAACCTTGCTACAGAGATTTGCATATTAATGAAGAAAAGAATCAGGTCGGAGACATGGGTAACTCACCAAAGCAATTCATCAATATAGCAAATATTCAGCTAAAAGGGGCTAAATGACAACACTGTTAATGAATAAAATAAAATTCAAGCCATATCTCATTTGAGCTTTTGTCTGGAGGATTTGCTGTGGTACTTATTCATGAGACCAGGAAGGGAGTCTTGGAGATGTCCTATTAAATTTGCATATTATACCCGTCTGTCAGCGTGACCTACCTGTAGCAGAAAGAAATTAGGACACAAGCAGGCAGCCTGAGGTATTACAGTCACAGGCCTGAAGTATTTCACCTGACTTCACAATGAATTCACTACATTCGACTATAGTTAGAAATGGGCTATTACTTCCTTTACAGAAATGTGTCAATAATGTGTGTTTGTGCCTGTCTACTGAGATATATTTGGTATTTTTTCAAGATGTAGTGATACACAAAACACCTGTGATGATCACTGAAGCCTGAAATAATGAATCAGTGACCTTGGAGTGAAAAAGCTTCTATGTTGGTGAGCACAAGGGATGTTTTTGCCTTTGTAGGATGCTCCTGCTGTTTATCTTGGTAATAAAAAAAAATAATAATAATGACACAAACCACAGTGATACACTTGTATGTGGAATTCATGTGGTGTTATGGGAGACTGAGAGAAATAAAGAGAAGGAACATGAACACATGAATACACATACGTATATAAATAACCGGTGTGTGATGTCAGCTTTTCCTGACAGATGGGATCAACATAAATTAAACCCTGAGAGAACAAGAGAGAGGGTGTGTGTGTGCATGTGTACGTGCGGGCATGCGTGTGTGTGTGTGTTTGTGTGTGTGTGTGTGTGTGTGTTTGCAGGAGAAAGAGACAGGACAGAGAAAGAGTCAAAGATAGGGCAGGAGGAGAGAGGTTCATGCAGTCGAATGTGCAAGAATATTTTATTTTAGCAACAAAGTGTGACAGCATGTGCCAAGACCAACACCTGTCACTCACACACACACACGCACACACACACACAAACACACACACACACATACGATTAGAAGGTTATTATGATGCTCACCATTAAGGACAGTAAGGGGAAATTAGAGTGTAAATCACCAGTTTAATGCTGGTTGTTTATCACAACTCAAACAGAGTAGCTACATTTCCTGGGGAAACTCCTTAACAGCAAAAACCAAATTGTCACTTTAAGATGGCTGTCATATAACTTTTCCTGTCACGTTGTCATGGTAATAAGCATCAGCACATTGGCTGAACAATCCAATGATGATTGAGTTCAGCCGTCCAGATTTCTTAGAATCCTGCGCTGTCACACACATGATAACGCTGCTTTGCATGACAAAATACAGTAAAACCACTTCCTATGGCAGCCATCTTATGTGTTTCAAAGGAGATTAAAAGGAAATTAAAACTGGGAATTGAGAATAAATTAAGAAAGATGAGAAAGAGAGGGGGTAGAGAGAGACCAAAAACCTAGAGATCAATATCATCGGTATAATTACCTCCAGCTTCCTGGGTTGTCAAATGGATATGAGAGAAAGGGGAAGAGAAGAAGAAGATGAGACACAGAGACACGTACAATTTCCATTGTGTTTTATCTCTTTCTTTTTTTTTGAAGAGGAGGAGGAGGTCAAAAAGTGAGGAAGGAGCAGCAGAAATGAAAAGAAAGTCAGAGATAAGGTTGGGTGTGGGTAGATGAGATATGTCTGATCTATAGGGGTTTGGGTTGCATGAATAATTACTGAGATATTAACACCAACTGTCTCTTCGTTTCAAGCCATCTTTCCCCCTTGTCCTTTCTGTTTTCCATCATCTTGACCACCAGATGCTCATTTTTATATTTTTCTTTAATCCTTCATCCAGTAAGTCCTATGGCTTCCTTTCACTTCTTTTCCCTCTCATTTTTTGAAATATGTCTTTCTCCATCCTCTTGGTCTTTCTTTTTTTCATGTTTTTTTTCTTAATCAATAAATATCTGTGTTTATCACTGCAAAACTGACTAATATGCACAATTAAGTTTGAAAACATGTTTTCTTTCTGTTCACTTTGTTTTTATTTGTAAAAAAATGCTTGTTCACTGGCTGTAAATGTCATGTAAATTAAATAAATGCAAACAAACAACACTATAATCTAACATGAGGCCAACCTGTTCAAGCATGTCCCTAAAGGATAAGGCTGATGATTTTCTATATTTTTCTTATTGTCAACAATTCCCATGTGCAGTATTACAAGTATTATAAGTATTACAAGTATTGTGTGTGTATCCAAAATCCTGATGTATCGTATCCTCTGTGCTGCAGACCTCCATTATTGTCCAAAAACTATTAAAAACACGTCATTGAGACATACTGTTGCGCTGAAACAGCTCCAAAGACTAATAACAGTGATTGCGTTTTCAGTCTCTGGAGAGTAGTTCCTTGTATGCCAATGCACATGCACAGGAACGCCGTTTACAGAGCTTTACTAGCTTGTTGTGCTACATATAACAACCCCTTGACTTTGCACTACATTTTTAATTTTTTCTTCAGTTCAAAGTCGGGAGGTGTTCATGCTCATGCACAAGCACGTCTGCCTCACAAGGAACTACTCTCCCAAGACTGAAGACGTTGTCGCCATAATCGGTCTTTGGAACCTTTTTCTAAACAAACTGAGGTCCCTATACTCTTCATAATGAAGGAATTTTAAGTAGGATTGATTCATTGTTTGTTTGGCTCTGCACATGAGGTTTGTTGACAACAAGAAAAATAAAGCCAAATCCTTTAATGTTGATCATATAAACTGATCTCAATGTGAGTTTAAATGCTTCTTTCAGAGCATAAACTTTATTCATCTGTTCTGATGCACCAAATTACAGCTTGTTGAATGTGATCTCATTGAACAGTATAATTAGATTGGCGTACTGTTCCTTTAAATGGAAATGGAAAGGATGGGGAGCAGGAGGGAGGGAGAGAGGGAAGGAGAGAGAGAGAGAGAGAGAGAGAGAGAGAGAGAGATAGAGAGAGAGAGAGAGAGAGATGTAGTAGAAAAAGGGGGGTTGTTGTGTGCACTTTCTCTTCTCTGTCTTGGAGAGGTGTGTGGGTTGAGCGTGATTTGACTGAAAGAAAGAAAGAAGGAAAGAAAAAGAAAGAAAGAAAGAAGTTCACAAGAAATTGCTGAAAAGAGACATACATCTTTTGAGGATTTTTCTGAACAATTTTAAGGTGGAACTGTTATTGATTCAGCATTCCTTAAGAACATGTTGGATGTGGAGACAAATGGCAGATATCACTGACCTCTGATGAGACAGTGTGGTCACTTTTAAGGGCTTGAAGGGATTTTTGTGTGGAGATTTCAACAAGAAACTATTTTTTTCTTGGTGGGACTTAATGTAAACAGCTGTAAGGTAACTTTCAAAGGAATTTCAGCATCTCTAAGAAAAAAATATTAATAACTGTTCTCCAGGGAAGACTGAAACTTACCCGAATATTGCTTCAAGCTTTTAAGAGAAATTATATTTTGTAGATAAGTCTGAATGTTTTTAAAGTTGACTTTAAGAAAGCATCACAGAATATTTCAATCCATTGCTCTGGAATAGTCATTGTCAAAAAAATATATGATTGATTTTTTAACCCTAACCCTAACCCTAACCCCGTAAATGTAATACTTTTACAATAGAATATCATGTTGATGTTGTTATTTAGTGTTTTAATGATTAATTGAATGTTATATAGGTGGTGACTTGTAACTGTTGAGATGTACTGCATAATCGATAAGCATTGATTATTTTTGCTTTCTTTTACTGAATCACTAATAAGCTTAGACCAGACTGAGAGAGAGAATCACTTACCTGCTTATCACCAACTATTTTCAGTCTTAAGACAAAGGAAAAGAAAGAAACCGAGATGGCACAGAAAGAGGGAGGAACAGAGCAGGGGCGTGTTAAGACCGGGGACAATCTTGGGGCCAAAGCCATGGCCGGGGCTCATACAGCAGGCGGGGGAGTGGTGGTGGAGGTCCGGGAGAAGAAGGGACCCCTAAGGGCTGCAATACCCACAATGCCTTTCCCTCTAGCCGTCATCTGTCTGTTTCTCAACACCTTCATACCTGGACTCGGTGAGTAGGAAATCTCTTGTTTTCTTCTCTTTTTGATTCATTTGAATTCATCATAATGCATGAGGGACTGTGTCCTTCTACTGACTTATAAAAGCAGCCAAATATCTAACTTTCTAGTAGAAGGGCAGTGATTTCTGAACTGAGAAATAGACAGAAACTCAAATAAACAAACATAAACTGGTGAAAACATAAAAGCTGGTATAATGTATTGGTATGATGAAGAGAGCAAATGTGACAGAAAGTAAACATGCAGGGTTGAAAATAGTGAAACTGGACACTGGGTTGGTCGTGAAACTGGAGTACCCACACAACCATGGAGAGTTTATAGCTGTGATGCATGTGGGCAGGGACCGCAAACGCTGCATGAAAGGTTTTCAGGCAATAACCAGCTAGAATTAATTTGTGCTCCCTGTGCTACAGTATGTCCAGCTTACTTAATATCTCTCTCACACACACACACATTTACTCAGCCCAGAGGCACATTAGGGATTCCTTCTAAAGTCTGATCATTGATTGTACAACCATTAGAGGGAGTCATTTTCATTTGTGTTTGAAGAAAATTGCATCTAAAAGCCCTCCTAACGTTAAAGGACGTGTTAAAATAACACAAGGGCATTAAAAACTATTATTTAAAGTAAAACACAAGCTCCAACAGGACAGAAAAGCCTTTATTTTTCACCTTTCAATCTGCCTCTGAGTGTGTATTTCTGTGTATTTTTCTGTGTCCATGCACACACATGAAGGATAGTGAGAGACCCCGTTCACGCCTTGTGTTAAAATAGGAGTGTCAGGGTGCAAATACACACCGCCACAGTCTGCCAGGTGTTAATGCACAGAAAATGTGGAGTCCAGATGTCATCGCTGCAGGTAGATATGCCATCACTCTGGGTGCAAAAATCCATCAGCGGTGTCGTCATTATGGGCGGAAAACATCATCACAGCAAGCGGAGACATCATCACTGTGGGTGCACTAAACATTTGCATCATTTTCTTGGGTAGAAGACGTGACACTTGAGTGTTGTGTTGTGAATTTAGCAACATGTAACTCATTTTAGAAGACATGAAACAATACTAGAAAAGTACAGACATTATACAGTTATTACATATACAGCCTTCAATGATAAACTGATATCTACCAGAGGATCCTAGAAGATGATCCACTCTACAGCAAAGCTATTTATTGTTTATCTAATCACCAGATTTGTCATATTTTGTCAGTACAGAAGGAGAAAATGACCACAACACATACAGTACACTTAAATACAGTGTGCACATGTAAGCACAGAGGCATGCCGACTGCACTTTACTATAATACTCAGTGTACGTGAGGTGATGATTATCATCTCTGTGAAGGAAGTTCTGTTTTCTGTCTTGTTTGTCTGTCTGATTTTTCATTGGTTAGGCAGAGTATCCCAAAAACTACTCAACAGATTATAATCATATGTAGTTGAATGCTTGGTCTGGGAAGAACTGATTAGTTGCTGGTGTAGATAGCGCCACCATGTGGTCATTATCAGGCACTTTACATTTTCACTTTGGTTTTGCATACATAAGATGTTTGATAATATATTTTTATGACCCCCAAAAAGTTATGAATTTGTCATTTTTAAATATATACATATATCTCCCATGCTGCTTTTTGTGTAACTAGCCAAATGCTTGTTAGCATGGTCAATTTGACATAAATTACCGTAATTGTTGGACACAATGAGTAACTGCAACTGGATTTTGACAACACACAACAGGAACATGATGAATTCAAATGGCTATAACTGCAGTGTTGAGTCTGACACACTTTAAACTCTGCATAATTCACTCTTGTTTAAATCTCTAATTATCTCAGGATTTAGGTACTCTCCAAAATGTGTCTATTTTTCTAACATTACTTTGATGCCGATACAGATGCAGATCATTTTGTATTATTAGGATGTCTCTGCCTTCTGTTGCCTTTGCCTTCTTATTTCCACAGTTTGATCCTCTTCTTGGTTGGATGTCTGTGCATGTGTGTCTGTATTGTAAGATTATGTAACAACATCTGGTAGCTTATCGCACACTAACACACACACTCACGTGATGCCGTAAAAACCTGAACGATACATTGATCCTCACTTTGTACATAACAAAAGCCTGTGGAGCCAGGCTGAAGCATACACACACACACACACACACACACACTGTGCTGTATCCACAGTCGCTAAACCCTATTCATACTAATACAACACCGTTGCTACATAAATGCATACATGTATATACTGTTAAGACACAGATAAGGCTCAGTTTTAGGAACAGCAGAATATGAAGCAACTAAACATGCGAAAGTCACATTTTGTGACAGAGAAAACATTGTGTGATGAGAAGAGAGACAAAAAAAGAAGCAGAGAAACATACAGAGAACAAAAATTAAGGAAAAGATACACAAATTCAGATCTTTTCTCTGAAGGAATTATGAGACTAATGTTTCCATAGTGATCACTCAGAGCTGAGTTCATCACCAAATAACTTATGATGTGTCCTCTCCGTGCCTCACCTCTAAACTCTCTGGAGAGTAATTGTGTGTGTGTGTGTGTGTGTGTGTGTGTGTGTGTGTGTGTGTGTGTGTGTGTGTGTGTGTGAGTGTTTGTCCTCTCTCATCTCTTCTTCCCCTCTCCTTCACTATCTGCTCTTTTTGGTATTTTCCCTACTAAAATGGTTTTAGATGTATCAAGGCAAAAGCATCAAGGCAACACCTCATCCAGGTGTGTGTGTGTGTGTGTGTGTGTGTGTGTGTACAGTGTGAGTAGTGTGTGTAGGTTTGCCTGAATGCCTTGACATTTTTATTGAATAGCTGACTGGTTGCCATGACAACACTGACTGAAATGAACACAATGCATGTGTGCGTGTGTGTGTCAATGCTGTTTGGGTTTAATTGACCGAGACTGAAAGTAGCATCTTTTTCTATTCAACCTCCAGCCAAAATAAAATTAGAAATATGTAATTGAATTTGGACAAGAGTAGAGCACGAACTCCTGCTTGCTTGCATGCGCACACAGGTGTATAAATAAATACACACAGACATATGCACGTATACAAAAAGAGTTAAAAAGGATGTGTGTGTGTAAAATGACAAATACTGTATGAGACTTTTATGACTGACTCCATGGTTTTGTTTTTGCTCAGAAACATTTACCAGAATACTGAACCTTTAAAGGACCAGTGTGTAGGATTTAGTTGCATCTAGTGGTGAGGATGAAGGTTGCAACAAACTGAATACCCTTTCCTTCCCCTTCCAAGCATGTAGGAGAACCTACGGTGGCTGCAAAACTCACGAAAAATGCAAAAAGCCCTCTTTAGAGGCAGTGTTTGGTTTCTCCATTCTGGATACTGTAGAAACATGGCGGTGCAACATGGCAGCCTCCATGGAAGGGAACCCGCCCCCTATGTAGATATAAAGGGCTCATTCTAAGGTAACACAAAAACCAAGATTCTTATTTTCAGGTGATTATACACTAATTAAAACATACTTATGAATATTATATTCGATTTCTGCCGATAGAACTCGCTAAATCTCACACACTGGTCCTTTAAAACTCACCTGAACTTGAAAAACTGGGCTTTCTATACACATTATTTCTTCTTCAGATTGCTGAATATCTCTCTGCTATCAAGCTCCTTTGTTGTAGTAATTGTAGTATTTCCTAATAAGTATCCACCTTACAAAAAAGGCACATGTGAAGCATAATTTCAACATTGGCTGTTGGTAGAAGAAAGGATGCAAAGTCACACATTGTGAACCACCATTTCACATGATGAATTTCTGTAATTTCATATTTTACATTTCACATATTAAAGCATACATTTCACATGTGCTTTGTTTGTAATGAGGAAAATTCCCCTCCAGACAAACAAACAAACAAACAAACAAACAAACAAACAAGAGTTCAGAAATCAAAAATACCTAATCATCTAGCAGGATCTACTCAGGGTTAAAATTCAGATTTTCTTCTAAGTGAGCCTCAAAAATACACAAATACGTCGATAATGAGTTGTTTGACAGCGAGAGCTCTAAGGCAAGTTAGGGGGATTTGATCTGACAACCTCCCTCTTTCAAGTCAGCTTGTTTCAACTTTACATCTTTTCTGACATTACATTGCCATAACAATAATAATAACAATAATAATACATGTTATTTATAGAGTGCTTTTCAGGGTACTCAAAGACACTTTACATGAGTTAAAATGATCATAGAAAAACAATACACTCAAAGCATATATCATAGACTAAAAACTAAAACCACATAGCATAGAAAACAACACAGTAAAAAACATATGACACATATTAAACACAGATTAAAAGCAGTTCTGAAAAGGTGAGTTTTAACATGGACAGATCGGTCTCGGATGTGTTTAGGCAGAGAGTTCCAGAGGGAGGGGGCAGCTATGCAGAAGGCTCTGTCGCCTCAGGTCCGGTGCTTGGTTACAAACATTAGCTTGTCCCTGTAATGTAATAAAGACTGAGTAAAAATCCACTGGTGAGTGCAGTTTAAACTGATTAAACAGTCTAGGGCTAAATAATTACACATACTAATCATGAAGGAAACTGCAGCTCACAAGTTGTGTTACATTCTTTGCCATAACAGGATTGGAACGTGTGAGGCTTTGACACGTAGAGATAAAGTGAATATATGATTTAGCCCTCAGTTTGAGTGTGTGGGTGGAAGAGGTCACGCGTGCGTCTATGTGTGTGCACACGTGTGTGTGATTGATGGTTTGTGATATTGGAGACACTACATGGCTTTACTGGGTCATGTTGACATCTTGCCTCTGGATGCAAGCGTATTGGGATGTGTGTCTTTGGGACTTCTTCGTCTTTATGAGGACCAAGTGTTACCTGAGGAAAAAGCTGCAAAGTGAGGATGTTTGTGTTGGTCCTCATTTTGACCAAATTAACTCTGGGTTAGCTGTAGGTCAAAGGTCACAGTTGGTGTCGTAATTGGGTTTTGATGATTAGGGATTATGAGTTAGGTGTAGTTTTAGGTTCATGGAGGTGGAGGACCCTAACTCAAGTAAAAGCACAAGTACAATCAGCTAAATTTACAAGTTCACAAATAAAAGTGCTCATAATACAGAAAGGAAATGGTCCTGTGAGTATTATATTATATATTTTATTATTGGATTATTATTATTGATGCCTGATTCTTCAGAGGAAAGCAGTACGATAATCTGCAGGATGCTGTCGGTTTCATCCGTGACCAGTTACTGCACCCAGGACAACTGTATGGATAAAGATGGATGTATTCTGAATGTGTAGAGTCTGGGCAACGAGTAAGAAAAGAGGATGTCCACTTGATTATGAAAGAGCCGGATCCCAGAGGGGTTTCAGTGAGGGATAGGAGATGTCGTCAGGGGCCAAAAGGCTCGAGTTTATCATAAGAGTCAATATGCCAGATGAAATTTGGTCCCTATGAGAAGTAGTTCACCTCTGGAGATGTCTCCTTTTCCACGTTGAAACCCCTCTGGGATCCAGCTATTTCATAATCAAGCGGACATCCTCTTTTCTTACTCATAGGCCATACTCTACACATTCAGAGTACATCCATCTGTATCTGCACAGTTGTCCTGAGTACAGTAACTGGTCACAAATAAACCGACAGCATCCATTTTAGGATTCGTTGGAAATAGACCCATTCTGTTGTTTTAGTATGAGGATGTGTTGCATGGTATTGCCTTCTTCTGGAGAGACCTCTTGATCTAAGTATTCATTTACTGTCACTAATTACATAATCATGCCTATTGAGCAGTAGTAGTATATCAACATATTTAATGCCCAGTTCAAAGTAAAATTCGATGAGCTGATCCATACTGGGGCGTTGTGTTGGGAGCAGCTGAACAGAAATAGACATATTGCTCAGAAGGAATGGAAGAAGAAAAATATTGCGAGAGAACGTAAAATTTATTGTAAGAGAATTTTTATTGTGTGTGTGAACACACACACAATAAAAATCTTGCTGCAACCCTTGGGGGGCTCCATAGTAAAGTAACCATTGACTCTAATTTCACTTACTTTTTAGATATAGATAGCTGTTGGGTTGTTTTACGGAGTCTGAGGTTTTCTCTATGATGTAATATATATATATATATATATATATATATATATATATATATATATATATATATATATATATATATATATATATATATATATATATATATATATATATATATATATATATATATATATATTTATATATATATATATTTATATATATATTTTTTTTTTTTCACTCTGATATTATGACTTATTTTGAGATTTATTTCCTGTTTTATGTTGTTTGTTTGTCTCTCTCATTGAATCACGAGACACTGAAAAAGAGATTTTTTTAATCTCAATTAGGTTTTATTGGTTAAATAAAGGTTTAACCAGTCCTTTACTCCTGTCAAATAAATATAATGATGTTTTTCCTGCTGGAATGCAGTGAAGCTGAAGTGCTTCACTGCATTAAAGTCCCCCTTCCCCACTCGAAAGTATGTTTTTCTTCTTGTTCCTTCAGTTGGATGTTTGAGCTTCACTGTGCAGAATAATATATGTGCAGAGTTTGACACTAGAAGGCTGTTTTCACGTTTATCTGCTGAAAGTGGAAAGTTTAAGGGGCGGGCCTACGAGAATGATTTGTGACATCACAACTAGTTCGAAGCCAATCGTGGTCCAGTATGAAACTTACACAAGTGTGATGTAGAAACTTTAAGCCTCCAGTGCACAAACACTGAGAATGGACTTTATAGTGAAATAGGAGACATCTTGTGTCCAGCAAGAAAACTTTTGAAATGAAAAATATTTGCTTATTTATAGATATTTTGAATTTTTAATGAGGGAGGAGGAGTAGATGCCGTTTTAAGGATTTTAACATGGTAATTATCCTTTTTTGTGGAAAAAAAACACATTAGACACACATTATTGTTCCAATCAGAGTATTTTTATATGTCTTAATACATGTCTGGAGGGGATCTTTAAGTACAGTACTTGAGTAAATATACTTAGATGATTTCCAGCACTGTGGAGGTTTGAGGAGAATGTTACATTTAGGGTTAAATTTAGGGATTTGAGGAAAATAACTTGACTCTGGCATGATGTAAAAAAAAAAACCCAACAAAAAAAACAGAAAACATACTCATGCCTAAAATTGGCATTGTGCAGCTCTTACCCCAATCTGTCTCTGTTAACCTGTCGCTACAGTATGCAATTTTCTCATTCCCGTTTCTCCCAATCTGTCTATTGTTGCCCCTGTTTTTTCTCTCCTTTAAAGTCGTCTTTTCCTTCTCTTCGTCTTTCTTTTTCTCTCTTTCTCTTTCTGTCTTTCACACTCCATCATTAACCTCCCACACTGCCAGTGGGTGCTTTGTGAAGTTCTCTGTGTAATTATAGTCATTAGTCTGGGTTATATCTAGGCACACATACATGCACACACACAGTCGTGTTTCCATCACTTCAGAGGACATTACATTGATTTACATTAATTTCCTGGAGACTTATCCAAACCTTAACCATAACCACCATATGCCTGACCCTAACCTTAACATACGTACCCCTAAACTGACCTGAACTTCAAACCAAGTCTGCACAGTGAGTTATTTGCACTTTGTTCTGGACAACCTGAGCAGTATGAAAGGCTCTGTGAGAGGTTTGCAGCTATTAAATGTGAAACAGTCAAATAATACAAATCTTCTGCTGCTTCAATATCGCCTGTGGTGTAGAATTAATCTTATATTAACAAAAGATTACATGCAATGTTTTTGTTTTTTTAATATTTCCTTCAACTTCCAACAATTGGCATGCTTCAAGCTATGAATTATTTTGTTTCATTAAATACTGCTCATGAAACAAAGAGATGATGATGATTTTGTTATGATTTATTTATGGATTACAGACACATTCATAATGAGAAAGCACAGAAATCTGTTGATGTTGGTGTGGCTGGTGAATTTTTTTCTATTGATCTCCAGTAGAAGTGAACATTGAAGCTGAAATAATTAGTTGATTAACTTGATTGTCAAAATTAAAGCTGCTTTAATCAATATTTGTTATTTAGCAATTCATCAAATTACTATGTGCAATGAGAAAGGAGTCACTCGTGGTGACAAGTTCTTGTTATATAAATAATTGTTTGTTTTCTTTAATGCCTTTGGTTTTGAACTGCTGGTTGACAAAACCAGGTTTTTAAAGATGATAGAAGTTGTGATTGAGGTTTTTTGCTATGTTCTTACATTTTATAGACAAACAACAAAATGAATTAATCAAGAAAATTATCAATAGATGAATCCATATTGCAAATAATCATGAGCGGATACTGGTTATATTCTTCAATTCCACTATTGTACCCCCTAGTTTTACATTATTTCAAAAAAATCTTGACTAAAGCAATAACGTGGTGTTTAGTCATTTCTTAGTCACACTGAGCCTGATAGCAGCCGGCTACACAACATAAGAGACACAGATTCTGAACAACTATTAGCTTTCACATTATCTAACTTACAAACATGAACACACATCCTGTCCTGCACATTAACTTGTTGAACCAGCCACAAAACAAAATTAACCCAGGAAAAGTGCATTACTAACATCTGGTAGCAGGCTGGATAGCCAATTAGCTGCTCAGCTGTAGCATATGAAACATACCTGCAAATGTCACTTCAGTCTGGTCAGATGCTGGTTTAGTCATTTCTTTTCAAAATACCTGTAAGCGACACACTGCCTGTCCATGACTTATAGATACATCCGTTTGTCTCCATATGGTGTAACAGCAGCCTGCCAGATAATGTCAATCAAACGCAGACACTGACATGCTGGCTGAGACAAGAAGGAGCATTTCTGATATTTCCCCAAAGACCTTTTTTTCATTCTAATAATACAAAACTATTAACAATACATTTAAAAACATGTTGACATCATTTTTTACTGCAAAGAGGGATGGTTAAATGTGATTTCAGTTGGACTTTAAAGTGGTGCATTTGACATGTACCTGCTGTCAGTGATTACAGACATTGGAAAGTCACGCAGAAAAACTGAAAGTTAGGTGATATAAATCCCATTTTGCATGCCAGACACTCAGATGGAAGTGATGTGTAACCGTTCAGCCACCAGCTTGCTGTCAATCACGGCTCATGTCTGGAGGTGGGCAGCTCCACCGGCAGCCAGAGCATCTGCTGGTGGGTGTGGCCTCAGCAACCTCAAAATTTCTCTGTCAGATCTGTCTGATCAGACCATATCGGCTCTGGGCGGAATCTCATTTTAGCCTGCTGTTGCTCTTTTTCTGTGAGATACTTTGAAATGAGCATCGACTTAAAGCTTGAAAGGAAAAGTAAATATCTAATTAATCTCTTCATGTCCACATGTAAACGTTTACCAGGTCTGCTTTCTATTCTGGGTCTCTGCTTGTTCCACAGTTTGACTTTTTGGAGGTCACTCCAGATAAGGCTAATGTAGGTCATGTGAAAGTAAATATTTTAGTGTGTGCTCAGATTTGTAGAGATCATGGTCTAAATATAGTATATCTGCAGTTAATCAGAGAAAGTAGTGGAGAGATGTAAAAAAGGTGCTAAGAACGTAACTTATATATACATAAATATACATATATATACATATGAGTCGACTTTGGCCTTTCCTGCTCCCAAGAAAGAAGATGCAGCTGGCAGTCAGGTCAACCTTGTACCCCCACCCCCACCCCCACCTGCTCGACTTGCTCTGGTATATGAATTCCACTAATGTGACAAGAAATGGAGCTAGCAGAAAGAGAAGGGCCAAGGCCAACATGCACACAACACCCACCAGGCATTTCTAGTGTCGCATTCAGTGTTCACAGTATTCACTTTCATATTTGCAAAAAAGCAGTACAAAAAAAGCCTGTAGAGAGAAAGTGTAAACATCAGCTGATTCTATGAATAATATATGACTGTGCACAAATGAGAACATTTCTTAGACTTAATGACTTAATCACCTGAAACACCTCACATTCAGACAGTTTTACAAAAAGACATCTTGATCTCAATGAGACTTTCTAAATGAATGCTTATTTAAAGACTATAATATTCTAAGTGGGGATACTACTGAACCAAAAAACACACTTGATGTCCCCTTTTATTCAATACATCTTGACTGGAGAGTTTAGTGACACTATTATCAACACCAACCGCTGAAATGCAGAATCCCATCAAGCCTGTATAAACAGTTTGAATTCTGGAGATGTTCAGTGTAAACTGATGTGTGTTACAAATGCTCAGAGCAAGAAATATGCACAGTCAGGGAGACAGTGCCAAATAATCTGGTCAAAAAGTTAACTTTGTGTGTGGCTTTTTTGTCCTATATGTTATAGATGGATGTCAAACTGAATCAAACAGTCCTGGTAGTTTGTGTCGATGAGACAATGCCAAAGATACTCTGGTAGTTAACATAAAGGTTGGTTAATGCGAAAATGTAGTCAATGATGTAAAGTAGGCTTAGACAGTCAAAATCATCCTGAGGAAATGTTGTCATGGAAACTTCCTGTAATAAAATAATCTGATCAATGTGCACTGAGACACACACACACACACACACATGGTTATAGGTGACAAAGCACACGCATGCACACACACTCACACACACACAGTGGATTTACTGTACGATGAACTAGGGGCCAGGAAGGTCTGATTCTCCAGATAACAGGATAAGGATTGATATTGGATTTCATTCAGGCGGACGAGTACTGTATTGTCCAGGGAGATAATCCTGTTTTCAGCTCGGTAACGGTGGATGTGTGTATCAGTGTGTGTGAGTCTTCTTGGTCTCATTTCCAAGACATAGACATAGCAATGTCGCCGTGACCAGAAAAACCCACCCGACTTAATCACAGACTCATGCACTCAGGGATGCTTTGTGAATAGTGAGCGTAGAGCAGCTTCAACCTTCACTGTTATTTCTTTGAGACACACAGAGAGAGAGGAGAGCTTTCTTTGTCCACGCTGAGTTTTAGTAGATGTTTTTCTTTTGGTTGATGAATGACTCCACTACAGCCACTTTGTTCAGCTTCTCCTGCTTTCATTCACTGCAACACAGCAAATGTATACAATTTATTTGAGATTGTTTCTCCGCTTCCATAATTGTAAACATTGTGGTAAATTAATCACTTTTTATGCTTATTTATTTTGTCATTTACATTTATACCATCAAGACATCAAGTAGGCCCTACTGTACATATACAGCAGACACAGGCGGTCTGGTGTCTAGTTTATCTCACAGGAAATCAACCTGACTGATTTTCAAGGGAGACTGCTTTCTGTCTTTATGTTAACAGAAGTGTCACCATATCAGTCCCCTTAACAAAAGAAAACCTTTTTAAATGTATCGTGCAGTATTTTTATCTCATTAATTTTTTAATTTTTTCTGCTGGCAACTACCCAAACAAACAGAGAGGATGATGATGTTTTGGCTGTTTCTGTCCTGCAGGTACCTTCATCTCAGCCTTCACAGTGCTGTGTGGAGCTCGCAGCGAGCTGATCTCAGAGCGAGGTGTGTGCTGCGTGTTCTGGCTCAACGTGGCGGCGGCCCTCATCCAGATACTGACAGCTGTTATCATGGTTGGATGGATCATGAGCATCTTCTGGGGAATGGACATGGTCATCCTGGCAAGTCAGTACTTGTCCATCTGTGTTTATCTTTCCGTTTGACAGTCTTTGTTTCTCTTCTGTTCTTTTCACCTCTCTCTCTTTTTTTAGTTTTGTGTTGTCTACTTTTCTTTGTTTGTCTGTCTCTGTCTCACACGTGACATGCAGTGGGTGGCTGAGTTCAAAGATGATCCAAACAAGTAAAAGATTTTTACAATATGAAAATCAAATTATAATACTTAAAAATATGTCTCTTTTTTCGGTGTCTGGGCCAAACATTGAGTCAAGTCTGGTGTAACGGAAAGGTCGGGGTTAGGGTTACCACAGAGTGTAGAGAAGTGGGAACAAGACTGAAACTGACAATAGTTATGTTAGTTATATGTTAGTTATATGTTAAAGTTATTTGTGTTATTTGTGTTATTTATAGTCTGGTGATATTCTATATCTTTCTTATATTTGACAAATCCCATGAATTTGATTGATTCTACCAACAGGTATTGTCTGTGTAGCCAAAGCCTTATGAATCTTATTCATCTGTGTCATAGAGCTACATGACTTGTATAGTTATTGTGAGTCAATCCCATATATACTTTTGTTGTGCTGCTGTAAAAAAAAAAAAAAACACCCAACACAGATGTCACAGGATCCTGGTGTTCACCTGTACATCATTGCAGCAAGTTGAGAAGTTAAACCACTAGGGGTCAGCAAAAACAAGACTTTAGGGCGTTAAATGAGACATAACATGCTTTTTGAGATTTTCTGTTATTTCTATACTGGTATAATGTTGGATATCTATGTTAGGCATAATAAAAGTTCCAAAACTTGAGGTGAACTTATGTAGAAATGCTCTTTGTAAGACAAAAGCCCAGGGCTTCAGCCTGCTCTAAACATGGTGAGCATGCCTCTGCTTCCCCATCGAACTGAAGTCAGATTGTTCATGCATGCCAACAAATGGCAGTCCATTCATGTTGTCCACTTGCATATTTTGAATCGAATTTGGGCACAAACATTTACTTAAGTCTTTGACAAGTTGGGTCAGGGTTTTTTAGAAAAGAGCGAGAGAAGGAAATGAAATCTGACTACTATTGTTTGTTTACGTAGCCTCCGGCGCATGCAGAAGTCTGATAAGAGGCAGTTTTTTGGAAGCTGGTCAATCAGAACAGAGTGGGCTCATCAGGAGGGAGGTCTTAAAGAGACAGGAGCTAAAACAGCCTATTTCAGACAGAGGCTGAACTGAGGGGCTGCATAAAGGGTCGGTGTAAGATAAAAAAGGAGATTTTTAACTGTAAGTCATGCTAAAATATTCCTGTAGAGCCCCAGAATATAAATATAGACATGGAAATGTGCATAATGCAAGATTTACAGTAGGGGGATGGGTGGGTTTGGGGCTGACAGCCACGCACAACACCGAAGATGAACTTGTGGACAATAACAAAGATATGGAATATTGCCAGCATTATCATTTACGTCTGGTGATCACAAAAGGAAAGAAAGAAAGAAAGAAAGAAATATGGAGCAGAGATAGGCATATAGAATATAGATATAGATATAGATATAGATATAGATATACATTTACATATACATATACATATACATATACATATACATATACATATAGATAGATATAGATATAGATATAGATATAGATATACATATACATATACATATACATATACATATACATATAGATAGATATAGATATAGATATAGATAGATATACAATGCAGAGAGCAAAGATGGAGAGGTTGGGTAATTTTACCTTCTCTGTCAGAAAGTAGTGTGTTCTCCTCAGGCACTGATGCATGAACAAGTGCAGACACACACACACACATACACACACACACACACACATACACACACACACACACGCACACACACACACACAGAGTCACTGTTCTCTCACTGTGCCAAGGCAGCCTTTGAATTACTGCAGCAGTGCTTGCTTTGTGCCTGTATGACTGCGTGTATGTGAGGTAATTGCTGCCTGTGTGCCCAACCAAATGTGTTTGGTACGTACATGCCTTCAGGAATCTGTGTGTGTTTTTATGTGTGAGGTACAGTAATTGTGTGTGTGGGAGTGAGCAGCCCCCCTGGTGTGTATTGTTCACCGCTCCCCGCTGCTTTCTAGGCCTCTGGGCACACGTCTTATTCAACTGTTGCTGCTAAAATCTATACTCCTGTTAGCGCTCTCGGCTAGCAGCTTATTGAATATTTATATTGAATATGGAAACCATTTTCCTGTTAGCGCAGCCGTGCTTCTCAGGGAACCGGTGCTGAAAATTATGTATGCTGTTTGCTTGTAAGATCAATTATTATTCACACGTTGATCAACACAATAAATATCTTTGTAGCTTTATGATTTAAGCTCTTTTCAGCTCTTCCATCTTTCTTCCTCCATGAAATGAATCATTCTGATAATGTGGCATGTTTATCAGTCTTCTCCTTTCCTCTCATTCCCTCCATTCCTCTCTAATGAGCCAGTGTTGCATATATGATGTATTCCTTTTTATACTACAAACTCTCTACAAACACCCCTCCTTCTCTTCTCTCTTCTCCCCCGCTCCCTCACTCTCTTTCTCCATCTATCTAATGATCGTGGTATTATCTTCCTCCCACTGATCGCCTTCCTTCTGCCTCTCTCTCTCTAGTTAATGATTGTTCCTATTTGATCTTGCCATATCCCTCTCTTTCTTTCCCTCACACTATTCCTCCCACTCTCTGCCCGCCCTCCCGTCTCCCTGTCCGCCTTATTCTTCTTCAGTTTTCGGTTTTACTCGCCCTGTCTCCCTCCATTCCTGTCTCCATCTCTCCACTTATCGATCCAGCAAACCAGGGCTGTGTTATTGTATTTGTGTTCATTTGATCTTGTAATGTATCCGTATCAACACAAGATCAGCTCATGTTGAAAGAGAGTTGTTGTTTTTCCTTGAAAGTTACTAGAGTGCTCAATGGAAATGTCTCTTTTTGCCCAAAAAACTGTTCATAAATATTCAGAATTAAAAGATTAATCATCAAAAGATTGAACTCATCATCCCTAACATGTCTGTCTTGTCTCTTCTCTCTTCCCTTTGCTCTCCTTCTTCATGAACCAAAGTTTCTGACGGTAGGTGTTTCTTTTTCATTTACTCGCTAACAACAGTTCCCCAGTGAATTGATACAGCAGAAACAGTAAATCATTAGCTTGACTATATTTGACATAAATATCGAGATATCCAAAACAGATAACGACATTTCCCAGGCTTGGAAATACTTGCAATAACAAACCTTAATTTAGAACTTTCTCATGATCTTTCATCTGGACTGTTCAGGACTAACAAAGTATTACAAGCATTAAAGTTCATTCCTGACCTCGGAAATAGCAGTCTGACCACATAGATCCCAAATTAAGGTCCACTTACAAGCTTTTAAATCTGTCATATCAGTGGATGGAGTTTGTTGGGTTGTCATGGAGACAACAAGCATGCTCACTGACTTCCCTGGTTTCATCCCTTGCACATTTAGGACTTCTCATCCATGTTGACTTAAAAGTTAAGCATCAAAGTTCAGTATTGACCTTGGAAGTAGTAGCTTGACAAAACAATCCCAACTCAGGGGACACTCACTAGCTTTTAAGAACATTAAACACATCTCACTGTATTGATCAGTGGATGGAGTTTGCGCAGCTCTTTCATCTGCTGATGAGACCATGTTATATAAGCCCCATGACAACAGATGACAACTTCATCCACTGATGAAGACAATGTTCTACAGTTGAAATCTCTAGTAAAAGCTTGTAGGTGGACCCATGGAGAACTCATGAGCTCAGTTTTAGCTCTGAAATATTTGTCTGACTAACATTTTGTTGATAATTGCACCAATCAATGAACAATAGAGAGTGGTTTACATGTCAGGACCCTCAAAGGGGTCACAAGATAACAATGAAGGATGCAAGATGATTAAAGGCATAAGAATGAAGAAAAAATTACATTCTACAAAATATATATTTTTGTTTTTTTTCTGTGTTTTCTCTGATTTTTGCTTTTTGCTTGTAAAATACTGGATATTCACTGTCTCCAAAAATCCTTCAAAGCAAACTATTTGAGAAGGTAAAGTCACTATTTGGTTGAACAATTCAGATTTCATGCTATAAGACCATAATCTGTGATGAGGTCACAAGTGGACATTGCTTCATTTAAATGGTCCCATGCCAAAGAAAATTGGGAAAACCAGTAGTTTAGATGATGTGATTCACCTCCACTCAAAACATTTGGTGGATAATTGACAAGAAATTAGATTTTTACTGAACATCTGCTGAGTTTTTGTTTGAAAACTGAACTAAAAGGAGGGATTCCTGTCGATGAGAGTTATAAGAGGACCAGAGGTCATATCATTGAAATGACATCTGTCCTGCTTGTTGATCCACACCAGATCATAATGTATGAAACAAAAACTGTTGACTTGCTTTGTGAGGCTATTATACAATTTTCTGTTTTTGGCTCATTCATAGAATTTTTTTCTTTATGAATCACTGGCTAAACCTGACTGGCTAATACTTAAAGCAACTAGAAGGAAATTTCATTTTGTGTTGATTTTGGTGCCCCCTGTGGACAAAAGCGGTAGTGTTTCCCAGAATGAAGACTGCATTTCCCATGAGCACCACCCCCTCATGTCGTAAAGATCCTGCATTTGTTTTGGAAGCGAGTGAAAGAAAGATGCAACTTATTTTTATTTCTAGCCTCTCAACTTTATACAAACTACTGTCAATTGACTGGTGCATGTTGGTCATCATGCTCATAATCATAGAAAGCTTTGTGGTGCTCCTTTGCTCAACAAATGCAGCTAACGTTAGCTACATTCAACCAACAAAGTGTTAGCCAAAGCTTAAGTTAGCTTTGTTTTAGCCACCAATGTAAATTCATATTACATATCTGTCTTTTAAATGGCTGACATACTCCTCACCGCGTAACTTTTCCTGGGAAAATGTAAACCTAGGTTCTTCTGGTATGCATGCCGTAAATCGTTTTGTCTGATTTTGCGGGAAATCGGACCTGGGGACAGGCATTTAGAATAACTATATAGAAAAGTAGCCAATCTTCTTGCTGATGGTCTCATATAGAGGCATCACTATTAAATTGAGACATAACCAGTTAACTCCTTGAAAGCTTAATCCTTCAGCCTAGCTCCTTTTTGGCTGTTGCCAACCTTTCTGCTTTCAGTCTGCTCAATTGAATGAAATGGAGAACGGCAGTTAATGTCAAACGTTCAAAATAAATGTTTTGTAATTGCAAGTAGCTCTTAGAAAACCCTCTTAAGTGGGGTCATAAAAGCAAGACAATAGAGTTTACTGTACAGTGGGTAGTTCTAAAGGCACTCAAGTCTTTCTCTTTTCTCCATATCTCCCTCTCTCGTTTGTCTGCTCTCCACCCACTTCCTCAGGCTGTAGAGACCAGGGTGTTCCTCAAGACGTCTGAGAGAGGTCGCTCTGATGTTAAGCTGATGGATCTAATGGACAGTTTGACCTCTTTAACCCCCTGACGCCTGATGTTGACCTTTGTGATGACCTGTAGCTGTCTGTCTGTCTTTCAAACGCTGGACGACAGAGAGAGGCAGAGACACATTGAAAATGGATAAGCTACATGGAAAAAGAAAGAAATAAAAAAATCTATCAACAAAATATTTGATCGCTAACTGCTGATTGGCTTGGACCACGCCATGAGGTGAAAGGAATGGAACGACAAAGACAGAGTCACCAGAGATACGAAGGATAAGGAAAACAATGTGTTTGTATTTTCTTGAGTAATTATTACAATGGTTTTTGAGATTTTTTATTTGACTACAAACATATGTCAGAATACTTATTTCTTACATAATATGATGGAGTAAATGAAGAATGAGGGACAATTTGTCAGCATAACTGTGTAAGAAAACTAAGATATTGATTTGCAAATTTTGTATTTCTGTATCTTTGGCTTGTGAATTTTGTTAGAATCCAGTTGGAATTACATTAAATGTATAAAAAGACCATTTCAGCCAATATGTACAATATTGCCATGACAGGTGTATTCAGCTTAAATAATGCATTAAATATCACAGCAGTGTTTCCATTAAGTTGGACACTGGCTCCCTGGAGCAGTTGCCACTTCACTTAAAACAGATGTATTAGTTTCAGTGTCCATTTCAAGAAGAATTTTACAATCATGTGATATATGAAGAGTGACTTTGTTAGTTTTCAGGTTGTTGTAGTGGCCTTTCCATTCTAGTTTGTGCTGTAATATTGACATTGTATCCCATCTCAGAAAAGGTACAATATATTTAACTTTCAGTGTTCAAAGTTCTCACAATGAAACATCTTCCATCTTCTCTTAATTGTTAGGAAAAATAGTGTTTACTTGTAAAATAAACAGAACTGTACAGCAACAATCATATTTAACATAATCACAGTGACTCTCCACTAAATCAGACAATCTATAAATGCCTCTGAGACTAAGTATTAATTATTGTAAGTTTGAATGATAACTAAATGATGACTTGGTAATGGTGGAGGTTTCATATGTAACCGTTGTATCCATTAGTCTAAAGTTATCGTGTAGGTGCAATATCTTTCTTTTCATGCAGTGATTCAATAGCAAACACCTTTTCAACACACTGTATCACAATGCTGGTTGCAAGATGTGTGCATCATCCTAAAGTTACAGCGATGTGTGGAAAATGACTCATCATCCCTCCTGATAATTGCCGTATTTGATTTGAATTTTGATACCTTCTCAAATGTGTAAATCAGTGTCAAAAGGATATTACAGATGATTAGAGCGTTGTATCTAATTAACAGATCTAAAAATATCTGTAGACAAATGTACAGCTACAGTAATGTTCCAGTTTGTGACCGAGGTTAATAGTCTGAACAGAAATCTTTGTCTTTTTTAAATGTAATGATAAGTCACACATTCACTGTAAGTCCAAAATTCACAGAGGAAGTCTTGGAGTCCAGATATTTATCTTAAAATCAGAAAATCTTTGAAGTTGTTGAATTCACTGTTTTGTGCTGAGTACACAGCCAAATGTGAGCGTGTACACTGTGTATATATTCATGTGTGAGTGTTTGTGTGTTGATGTGTGATTGTATAGTTTAGTTTTTTATTTGCACATATATACAGAAGTGTAAAACCAGATGATGGAAATAAAACAGATGTGACAGGAGATGTCAAGAAGCCACATGCTCATGCAATGGACTTCCCCTAAACTTAAGAAAAAAGGACAAATGATGATTGGAGAACATGGCCACAATATGACAATGAGGGAGGGTCTGTAAGTGATAAGATGGACCTACGAGTGACACTTTGCATAGTAAAATGCATAACTAATGTTATAAAGAAGTATAAAAAAAACATCAAGAAGAGTCAGAAACATCTTAGGAATTGATTTAAACTATGCCTTTTATATCAGATGATACCACATCAGCTCTCAAGCACTGTATCAAAAGTCAAAGAGTGTTGAACAAGACAGTAGCTAACTAGCCCAGCTAGGATTAACTTGAACACTGATGGTAACTGAAATGCAGTTTTCTGTCTTGATGTAATATGTGACAGATTCAGTAAATGTAGTGCAGCATTTCTGGAGAAATGCAAATTTATTTATGGTGAAATCATACTGGTCGTGCCTCTACAGAAATCAAACTTCATGTCACTTTTGCTACAGTATGTTCACGCTGGGATGTTCCTCTCTTCTTCATTTCATTGTCTTCTGGTGTTTTTTTGTTTTTTTTAATTATTATCCATGTAGGTTTTAATGATCTTCAGTTTCTTAACCAATTACAGTACTACTGTGTTTTGGATAACAACACCAATGTTTTTTTTTATGTTTTGACTATGTATATGTTGTACAATGTTGTGTGTGAAAGATGATGATAATGATGTAATGATGATGCCTTACAGTACAAATGACCAATGTTCTCCCTACCAGTATTTTTCGTAGCAATGGTGTTGGAGTTTCATTTCTCTGTTTGGGACTGTGTGCAGTTTATAGATCTTTAATAACTGTTATTTGGACATTGTATCGTAATGAAGTTTCAGTTTTAAACACCAACTCTCCATATTTATGTTTCAGGGGGGAATATTGACTAATTGTTTTTTTAAATTCTGTAATAATGGTGGTGTTGTGCTGGCTTTTCGATTGTACAATGAACATGCTGCCATGTACAATATTCTGCATGCATATTTTTGGTGTCAACTGACTGTATAGAATAACACACAAACACACAAACATAAATTATTTTACGAATGTAGCTTAATTCTGTGACTTTGCAGCACTGATTTTATTTAAAGTTATATTGGGTAACTGATACAAAATCTTGCAATTAAAAAAAGTTTTGGTTGTAATTACTTGTGATTGAATGGTGCATGTTTGTACTTTAATTTGAATCATTGTCTTAATCATTGGGCACAATTATACATTTGTACATACCTATGTAGAGAATGGTTTCTAAGAACCTCTAAATAGAGATTTACTGCCCCGCTCAAGGACTCCTCAGAAGTTAGTGTGGTAGGAGGGGAATAGCTTGTTTCCTGCATTCCAGCTGGGTGAGTGATTTGTTCTCTCAGCCAGATAGACATGAGCAGATTGTTTATTCTGTGGAACTGAGGAATTCTGCAGTTACTGTTTTTCATGGTAAAATACTCCGCAATCACAGAGTAGCACTTACTCATAAAGGAATCTGTATTTGCACATTTTATGTAAATAAATATGTGAATTCCCATCCAACTCATGAATAAACATACCTTTCTGAATATAGGTACTGATTTTGCACAGATGATAACATGAAAATTGCCTTTGTGGTAGCCTGACTTTGACATTTTGAGTGCTTCATTTGGCTACAAATTTTTTACTAAATTCACTTTTTGGCAGTTTGTCTTTCAGACTAAGTTCTCATTCAGAAAGTAAAAAAACTTTTTAGTGAGCATGGAGAACATTTCGTCCGTCAGTCTATCCAGGGCCGGCTCCAACCATTTTGGCACCCTAGGCGAGATTAGGATTTGGTGCCCCTCATACATTATCACATCAGTACTGCCTCATCACCACCCACTCATTCTACGGTAAAAATATGGACAACAAACAATAGTAATGACAACATAACAGTGTATTATCAATTACACAGAGACCACAAATAATTGGTTGAACTTACCTGCTTCAGAGAGTCGTTTAGATGGGAGATCAAATGTAGATCAGAGAAGATATTAGCGTAGATATTAGCCCATTACAAGAAAAAATACGTAGCTGCAGAGTAGGACAAACAACTGCTGCAGCCTGTTGCAGCAGTTGTGTGGAAGTTCAAATCTAGTTATTACGTAACTTATTACTAAGTTGTGATTTATGTATTATTAAAATAAAAGCAGTTGCACCACGGAGATAAGTTACAACATAACTCTGAGTAACAACTAAACAGATACACATGCCTCTAGGGTAGGTGATAATCATAAAATGTCACAGAATTATACTCACTAACAGTAAAACAGCAGGTTTTCTGCCACACAGCATATTTTCTCATTAACTGCTGCCATTTTACAACACAGTAATCCAGTAGAGACCTAATTTATTGATATGATATTTCAATATCGATCTAGTTTACTACAATGTGCTTCGATGCCAAGTGGCTCATGCCAGCCAGAAAGCTAATGCGCACATTAACCATGACGATAGAACTCCATCTTTGATTAGTTTACATCCAAAATAGTCAGGTTATGCCCCAAGAAATCATGGTGCAACCAATTTTAGTAACTGATTAGTTACAAACTAACAGCTTGACAGTCAACCAGCATGACAAAATTTGTTGGCATGACAACATAGCAAATGCTGTCACACCAACACGCTAAATTAAGATGTTGAACATGGTAAACATTACCTGTGAATCATTTGCATGTCAGCCTTGTCATTGTGAGCTTGTGTGAGCATGCAGATGTAAGCATTTAGCTCAAAGTACTGCTAAAAACAGAGCTGCAAGCTGTAGACTTGTTCAGGGAGTATATATTTAATAATAACTAGATAAATACCAAAAGAAACAGTATGAGCCATACTTCATCAACAACACTTATTAAGTGCTGCATACCAAAAAGTTTATTTATTTTCATAAGATTTTATAAAAACACTGGTCTGCAGAGAAGTAAATTATTAACTTTTCATAAAAATAATCAAATTGGCCAAAGGCTTCTTAGCTTAAATAGCTGCAACATTATTCCATTTTTTTTTTTTATCTGAATGTCAGCAGGAAGTAATGCTCCACTATTTGCCCAATCAAACGCCTTCAGACACTGGGGAGGTCATTGCCATACATTGCCTACATAATTACCTGGCTAGTTTCCAAAAGATACAGTAGTAGAAACTAAGGAAGCCTCAGTAATGACTTAGTTTGGACTCACTCTGCTGTCATAATCAGCTATGAGGGTTAATGTGGCAAGAAATTTGAACAAGCATTTGTGTCATTTCAGGTACAATCAGCAGAATGTGTGAATGTACTAATTAATCCTTTGGTGACAAGCTCACAAGCAAAACTGGCATATCTTAACAACTCCACAGTCCTGCTGAGTGCCACACAGTTCAGGTTTCTTACATTACAGTCAATTCACTAACAAGACCTCGCCATTTGTACAGTATATATAAAATAGTTTATTTGGTTTGATGAGTGTCATGTATAGTGGGATAATTGAGGGTCCAGAAGAGGAATGAAGGGGGTTGAGTGCGAGGGGGTGAATGGGGGTTGTGATTTGTCTGGAACATAAAGAAACCCAGGGAGCGAGACTCAGCATGGGGGCATGTCTTGATGAGCTTCAGCTTCATCATCCCTCTGTGGTGCCTGTATTAAGAGAGAAGAAGAAAATTGTTTTGGGGGGAGGGTTGTAAGGAGAGACAAACGAGAGAGAAAGGGCTTAGTCACACCTATAAAGGTAGACACAGGTTATTGAAATAGGGAGAGAGGCGTGGTCTTGTTCCTGAATCTCAGTTATAATAACTCCATGAAGTGAGTTGATCTGATTTAGCTTGAAGGCTCAGAGGTGCACTTCTTGAGTACTCTCTCACTAAAACTGTATAAAATCTGTTTCCATGGAAATATTAAAAATAGTCTCATTAACCGTCTGTACAGGGATGCTGGTTAGGAGGATGAAAAGGCAAGTCATGCTGAATAAAACTGGTAAAGTTAGCGTGAGTGTTTGCCTTTAAGGATTGTGCTGAGAGTTGCTGAGAGTTGCTGACTGTCCTCCCTCACCAAATAAGGATTTGTCACCACTTGGTCTTTCTGACCCTTCACTCCCTACCATCCTCTCAGTAGTGTAAACACAACCAGAGTTGAGTTGTTTCCATCTCAGCTCAGCAAGTCGCGATGTCAAAACACATTCAGGTCACCAAGATGTAGTGCAGTGACAACGCCGGTTAGAAACCGTTTTCCATCTTAGTCAGTGAGTCGACATCCTGGGCTCATTTAAACCAAATAGTGTTCAAATCACAAAGTATTTACAAGAAAATGGCCTTTAAAGTATTTAAGACCTGACCTTATGGTTAAAATATTCTAAGGGCAACCAGTGTCTCTCGGAGAGTTGGCTGGTAGTCAAATGTGGTTTGTAGAATACAGTTTTAGAACATTTTTTCTGGGAAAACAGCAGATGGCATTTGACTCGAATTAATGAAATTACTCTTGGCAAGCTATAAATCCATGTAATGTAAAATGTACTTCATAAATGCTTTAGATTACTGGGTTGGCAGACATAAAATGAGTATATTTAGATTAATTAGTTTATACAACCACAAAAATATACTTTCAAGTATGTGAGCATACATGTGAATAAAACATTTGCTGCTCTGGTGGCTGAGACTTCACCATCATACTATCAATATCATATATGAGTTTGCTCCCAGTTAATGATGATTGCTGTTTTATGTACTCATCTCTCATTCTAATTTAATTCACCTCTGCTTGCAGAATATTATCTAATAAAGCAGAAATTACATTAAATGTCCTCATGCAGCCAGCTGAGTTTCATATCATTATTTGGCCGGCTCCAACTGGTTGGGCTTTGCCTTCGTGTTATTATTGTGATGCATTTCAGTAATTGCTAAAGCTGAGAGTCACTGGTTGGAAACACAACAGCGCCACATGCTGGCTGTCGAGGTACATCACAACACACTGTGGGCAACTGAAAAATAAGTTGGAAAAAGTGTGTGCGCAGGATTTTCTGAGCGCAGACCCAAAGTATGGCAGTCCAGAGACAAAGAAGAGAAATGTACGTGTCTATCCACATGCACTCACCACTCACTTGCCTCTGCGTGAGCACTGGCACGATTCATTGGCCGGGATAATGAAGTACGTATGTGTACTTTGGTGAATACTTGTGTGAGTGTGCACACATATTTCCCAGGCTCTCTACCACTTCCTCCTCTCCTGGCCAAGGCATTGCTAAATAAGGAAGACAACCTCTATCTCTCTCCCACTACTGTATTTTCTCTTTTTCCTTCTTCTAAACACACATTAAAACTTCTTAACTTAATGGCCAAGATACATGGACGCAAGTTGGTAAGATATACATTGAGATTTATGTTTTTCTGCAGCACATTTTTTTCATGTCTTCAAGAGCTACAGTCATAAAAGTATTGAGACCACACACACAAAAAACACAAAGAGCCACATGACAAGTATAGATCAAACATTTACTCTTTTCCATACAATATCTTTATCACAACTTTCAGTAAAGAATGCATTTTGATTAGAAAATTTAAACCATCTTTTCATCAAGTCTTGATATGAAATACAAAGGAGAAATTTCTACCCTCACTGGCAACTACAGGCACCTCAGTTTTTTTGTTTTTTTTCTTTCAGCTTCACACCACAGAGACCATTAAAACTGTATTCACACAGCAGAGTAGAGAGAACTTTCGCAGTCACACGCGCGCCAGCCAGGTGACGGAGGATTTCGCACCCGAGAAGGCGCAGAGAGAGAGATTACCGACTTGCGGGAGCGAGGAGAGCCCCAACGAGCCGGGCTTGTGCGATATCAGGATGAGCCTCTTCCATCCCGGTAGTTCATTAACATTCATGACAGGCCCGGTGTTCCTGTCAGACTTGATCTTCTTTCAGAGAGCAACAAGGATCCGTGTGGTTTCATTTCACATTTTACAATCACCTACTACAAATCAGGCTTTGGTACTAGAAGAACTGAATCTTGTTATTTCTTGTTATTTCAGAATTAAAACCGTAATTCTGAGTCACAATGCTATTTTTTTTTTTTGTTATTCATCAGCTGGAATTCATTGATAAGTCTGTACCATATGTTTAAAGACACCATCAGATGCAACCATCGACAGGACAAAAAGGGGAAAAATCTATTAACAGACACTGAGTAAAACCATGCTTCAACCTGAGGTTCGTCAAAACATACAGATACTGGAGGTCTTGTTAATGGTCACTTGAAACAAACTGACGGTTTAAATGTACCACAAACTTTCTACTCAAAAAGCTAAAAGCTATCAAAAGCAACTAGGTGAATGGCAGCATTCAGCACTGTAAATCTCAATGGCTACACTGATACAGAAGATACACTACACATACATGACTTAAAAGTCAGACCCTTCTTGTGTATAAATGTTGACAAATCCCAGTTTGTCACATTTTCTACCGTTAATGACTCTGGACTTGATCAATTGGCAAAATGTCGACTTCAACACTGGCTCTGTCTTTTGATGCTACATCTCATCTGATTTCTAATTTTACAACCAAGTCTGAGTTATTCATGTCAAGAAAATCTAATTTCCTTTGACAACATCCAGTATTCAGACAGAAGTTTGAAAAAAGCAATAGAAGTCAGACATGTTGGCCGACACTAACTGTGACTGATACTGCCCATATACAGTAATAACCCCATTGTTTCATAACTTTGGGTTTACAGTAAAAGTTCAGTCCTGTTTCTTAATACAGTCAACATTTCATTTTACCACCTATGATATTTTTGGCCAACCAGACAGTTGATATGATTATCCGCAAATCAACAAAACACAGCAAAACAAAACATCAGAGAAGAGATAAAATTCCTACCCTTTTACATTCATTTTACACCTATTCAAGGCTGTTTCTCGCTCTGCTTACATCCACCTCCCACCTTTTTTCAGTCTGTCCTCTCAGGGCCATATATAGGTAAGAGTTTAAAGCACTACTAAAGCCGTGCTGCTGCTCCCTCTTTCAAACTAAGAAACGGTGACTGTAAATATGTATGAGTGCCTTGCAAAACCTCATTGTAGTGGGATGCCCAAAATGGGAAAGATAAGCTTGTGCTCGGTGACAGTTAAAGGTGGGTAACATGGCCTCCTCTTGAACTGTTTTATCTGCAGCTCTGCAGCGTCACACACTTTGACCTTGCCGCCTTTGCTGTTGGCCCCAGGACCTGTCCATCAAACCGCCTGACGATTGGGACTGGCTCAGGCTGAACGAGAGGGCGGTGTGCGGCCTTCCCAATACTTCTGATATGCCGCTTGGAACATGTCCTTGCATCGCAGCTTTGCATGCAGCCGGGAGCAGATGAGGAACGAGCCGCCCATCTTGCGGTGCAGTGAGTACGTCTCCTCGGGAGGCGGCGTTAGCCGATGCCTGAGCATCACAGGGATGAGGTTGTGGATTCTCTCGGTGGTGGACTGGGCACCAAAGTCGAAGGGCTCTTCAGAGGCGAAGGCCTCACCAAGGATCATCACCGCATCCACATGGGCGTTCACCATCGCCTGAACATGGAAAGTAGAAAACACGCTGCATGACCAACTATACTAAAAGGTGACACTTTTATGGAGTATTTGCTTCAGAAGAAGAGCCTCATACATAAAGGTTATAACAGCAAAGCAAACAAGTTAAAAGATTTGAGACACGGATGTTTTTGTTGTGCGAGTTTTGTCACCACCACATCCTATTTCACAAGCTTGTGGTTGCCACTTTTAATTTTCAAGGCAGCCCACTGATATGAAATGTAGCCTTGACATAAAGCAGACAGATAAAGTACAAAGAGATGTTTACCTTGGACTCATACCCAGTCAGGAACCTCATCTCAATAGATTTCTTCAGAACTCCCTCTCTGTCGCCCTCAGCAGCTGACCGGATAAGCTACAATCACAGACAGGTCATGAATGTCACTAACATTGTTTTAATCCCTTATCCAAAATTTGGTAATTTATAGTTTTTTCAAAAGTTTTGACTTGACAGTAAGATTTTCACAATGACGATTCAATGTGAGACAAACTACACTACAGCATGTTTCCACCTTAGATTACAAAATGTCTTTTTCTGCAACAAAACAAAAACGAACAACAGCAGTAGTGGCAGTAACTTCCCAGGCAGCTTGTTTATTTACAAAATACAGATTTAACACAGAGAAAAACTTTAACTAACCTTTTTCGGTATTCATTGTTATATGGTAATGCTGGAATACATGAAATTACATGATAATAAAGCTGATGGGTCTTACCTCTATGTAGACATCAGTGAAACTTAGATCAAATCCTCTGGTGGCTCCAAAGTCCAACAGTGCCACCTAGAGAAAAACAAACCAATGATCAACTATCACCTTCATTACTCTCAAATCTCAGTGTTATTGACTTGTCATTATTATTATTATTAGTTGTTGTTGTAGTTATTGTATTAGCTGTAGTATTTGTATTATTTAGACTGAAGACAGACTCACCTTGTGTGTCTGTGGATCATAGAAGAAGTTGGACCAGTTCGGGTCGGTCTGCATGTACCTGAACTCAAACAGCTCTCTGAGGCACAACACCAAGATGTTCTGACAGATCTGAAACAGAGACAAAGATATATAGATCCTATTGTTGTTCACTGGTATTAATAATATATTAATTTGGGGACTTTTTAAAGCCGCAAAATGCCAATGAAGTTCAATGCACTGAGGTCAACTAGGAAACAGAGAAACGTTAAGGGGTGAGGGGAGCAGGGAGATATGGGAGGGAACAAGACAAGAGGGAAGAAAACTGTGTAAAAGGGATGCAGTTCTCTTTCCCGCCACTAGAGGCCCATCTTTCTATCCAGATATAAAAGTTTCTACAAGGAACATTCATTTTGTGTTGATTTTAGCAGCCCCTGCTGACAAAATCGGTGGTGTTTTCCTGGAATGAAGACTACATTTCCCATGAGCACCACTGCCTCATGTCATAAAGATCTTGGGTAGCGCGTGCGTTTGTTTTGGAAGCGAGTGAAAGAAAGACACTACTTGCTTTTAATGCTTTTTTTTTTTTTTTTTTTAAACGCAGTTGTTTGCAGGACGCATAGTGATGAGGTAATATATCTGTTTGTGGCTATGTAAGATTAATATTTGTAATATGATGATGGTGACGCAAAGTAAACTTTGTTTTAGTATCATTCATACATCTGTAAGGCTGCATTCACACCAAATCCAGCAATGTGGCATCTTCCCGGAAGCTTGTGCGGAGGTGTGAGCGTGTTTATTTGTGCTTTAGAGCGTAACCGCTGTGAAACAATCAGAAAGTAACGTGTCATTTCTCTGATTTACACCTTTGCTCTCGCTACACCGCCACTCGCTCTCTTCATTCACTCTCTAGCTTGCTCGACCACCACTTCTCAGCTCGCTCACACTCTCTCTCTCTTTTCTCTCTCGTCTTTTCTAAAATGAGTGAGGAAGCCAACAACAAGTCTAACTTTACTTTTAACGTTATCAAATGAAGAATGATGCCCTCCCCTCGTCCTAGTAACGTCTTTGTTCTCCCTCATGCTAATGTTACATGTAATGTAAACATTGGCTCTTCCAGTCTGCGTGCCGTTAATTGTTTCATCTGATTTTGCGGGGAATTTAGAATAACTGTATAGAAATAGCCGATCTTCTCGCTGATGGTCTCGTTTGCTTATGTTGGTCATATAGAGGCATCAGAGGCATCATGAGACTCTCTCAAAACCAGTTAAAAGCTCCTAGTAGTAACTTTAATTGGAAAAAAATATTTCTTTGTCGTCACACACATCCCTCTGAACACATTAACTGCTGTGTTTATTTCCAGCTCACTGCACCCATTAGTCAGCTAAATTCCTATCCGTGTGTATATTAGTCATACCTCTTCCTTCAGCTCCTGTGTGAGGTTCTCCGCCTGGTCCAGAGGAAACCCAGAGACAAGCTCAGTAGTCAGGACATGGTTGCTGCTCAGCTCCTGGATCACCTCTGGTACATAGAAGAACGGATGGTCCTTCAACAGCTCCCTGGATTAAGGAGATGAGGGTAATCCGTAAACAGTATCAAATCTATATGGTTGATTTGTGGTAGCACTAAAGAAACATTTTGGGAGACTTTCTAGATTGTGGCAGATAAGCACTCAGACACTTGCAACATATTGCTCACCTAAATTTATTTGCACACTTGGCTTCTCTGATATAGTCGCACTCCAGTGCTAGCTCCTTTCTCATCACATCTATCATGTGCTCTGGAAACAGACCTAAAGAGACAGAAAGTCACAAACAGAAGGGGAGACAGTGAAAGACGAGCCTTCACGTGCCAAAAACAGGTGGAAGAAGATAAGAGAAGCGTACAGGACAATAAAACAGGAGCAGATGGAGAGGTGAAGGCACAAGAGAATTGAAGTGAATGAGACAAACAGTAACAGGCAGTGTTGAGTAACACTGAGTGTGTTTGTGCACGTGTGTGTCGTCTGTGTAGAAATAAGAAGGTGGAGCATGTTTGTGTTTCCATATATGTATGTGACTGTACCTTCAGGTAGGGCATTGCTCATATTTAACACCGTCATCAGGTTGTTGACATCACTGTTGATACTCTGAGCCACACCGGGATACTGGCGATGAACAGACAGAGCAACAGAAGAAGAGGAAAGGAAAGAAAAACCTTTTTTAAATTTAATTGTAATCATAAAATAAGGGGGAAAAAAGCTGTTAGCATTTTGTTATTAATGTCACTTGAAGGTTTTTCTAAATGTCTTCACAGTATAATGAAATCATAACTTTGGGCTGTAATTATCATCTATAATGAGATAATTATAATACCATTACAACACATTTTACTGGCATATCCTTTATAAGATCTAAAAAGATTTATTTCTAACAACTGAGATGGCAATTAGACACATAAATTCTGTAAAGTCATAAAATAACATTTGCTCAGATGTTTCTCAGAGAGAAACCACATGCAACTGATTTGTCTCTGTTCTGATCTGTAAACAAAGTCTATAAACAGACCAGAGAGATCAGATTCTGCATGGTTTCTCTCTGCATGTGTGTATGAGTACATGAGAAAGAGAGACAAACAAATGTGAGACACACTCTCCGGTTACAGTGTTTGTCTTCATAACATGGGAATGCTCTGTGTACACACACACACACACACACACACACACACACACGCTCAAAGCCAACCTGTATTTTCATGGCCACCTCCCTGCCGTCCTTCATCCTCGCCAGGTGAACTTGGCCAATGGACGCCGCTGCAAACGGACGCTCTTCAAATGACTCGAGCTTGTCTCTCCAATTAGGACCCAAGTCACTGTTTAATGCTTTCTGTAGAAGGTCAGACACATGAACAGAAGAGTGTAAATACAGGTACGTTGACAGGTGTTTTATAATTTTTTTCAAGCCTGGCCAACTTGGATTCAAGTCAGTTGTTTTAGTATTATTTTTAGTATTGACATATTCAACTTAACAACAATAACAACTTAATTCAATAACAACATCATCAACAACAGTCCACCTTTAGAGATAGATTTTCAGTTTCTAATTTCATCTTTTAACTGATGTTGTTATGAAGTTAAACATGAATTCAGTGTAATAATGATAATAATAATAATGTAATACGCCTTTATCAAATGACAACTGCCAACTGATGCAAAAGAAATGAAAAGAAAAAATCCTTACCGTCATTTGTTTGATTGGCATGAAGTCAGCACTCTGTCTCACGCGCTCAAAGATCTTGGCGAGTTGAGGGTTGATGAATGCATCATCTGAAACAGGAGTGGGTTAAATAATGAAATCCTCTTATCATGTATGTGTTATCTTGTATTATGATATCAATATACTGTATATCATACTGTAATTATCTGGAGAACTAATTAAAAAACAATTTATGGAAATTTATGGAACAGGAATGTCTGTTTTTGGCATCCAGTAAATTAAATAACTGACAAATCAGGGTACTCCATCACATTGCTGACAAAAATCAGATGATGCAATAAAGGAGTCTTGTTTATTGATATGCAAAACTGTCCACTTTGGCCTAATAAACCCAGAGCTATTATGGTATAATAAACAGTATGGCAAAATCAGTAATGGATGTCAAATGTAGATCATATCACCCAACTCTAATTTCAAACACAGAAACACACAAGGGTTTATTGAACTGAGCTGAATTAAATCAGACCAAGAGACTAACTAAGAGTATCAGTCTAAAGTCAAGTGAAATCATTAAAGACTCCATGTTTAAATACTATCATAAGAAAAAGCTAAAAATATGAGGGAGCAAAATAACAAACTATATTCTCAGATTTAAAATAGTTTGCAACCTCTCAAGGTTAACACTATGGTAGACATGTGCTAAAGGGTACAATGGTTGGACGCACAATCATCCGGCCTATCTGAAAACAAACCTCAACTGCATTCCTGCCATAACGGATAAATGTCAGCAGTGCATATTGAAGACCACTGCAGGGATTTTTAGCGTCTAGATTTACAGCCATGTTTCCGTGTTGCCAGTTGTTGCCTATTATTAAGTCTTTTTCAACCTTTGTCCATTTCGCGCTATGTGGGAGGAGCAGCGAGGTTGTGTGTGTCCAGCTACAGAGGACTGCTGTGACCCTTTTGTATAGAATTTAAGGATCGACTTGTCACCACCTCAGAGAGAGTAAAGCTGTGACACCCCCCCCCCCCCAAACCCAGTCAATCCACTGTGCTGAAACCTGATTATCAAACATTCTGCAGCCAATGTCCTTTTCTCCTCTACTCATGTTTTTGTGTTACATTTATCGCACTATAATGTCTGAATGCCAAGGGACAAAGGTCGCCTGCCAAAGTCAGGCAGCGGGGTCCGTAGTGATAACCAAAAATAATGATATGTTATCCGACCCGGCTGCTTTACCTCCGTGTCAGGATGTTTACTGCCATCGGATTTCCAGTCTTTGACTTCACCAGTTGTATAATCTGTCGTACGGTATGTTCAGCAACGCAAACAAGCAATAACTTACACTGCAGTTTCAAATATAAGCTGTTGCTGTTGCTGCTGCTATCTGTATGTTTGACACAGAATACAGAAAACAATCACCAGCTCACCAAAACTGTAGCATCAGGAAAAACACTGTATCCGTGCTTAGTAAATCAACTGCAGCTTATTGGCACAGAACAGCTGACACAAACTGATAATCACTGACCAGCAAAAACCAGACTTCTGTGCCAGCTTTCTTCACTGATAGTTGTCTGTGATGCAGGGTTTACTGTGCTGTACAATTTCTGCTTGAAACACAGTGCAGGGATAGAGCACTTTCTAATTATACATGAGGATTAGTGGCCTCTACGGCTGGTGGAAGCGGTACGTGTATGTGTGTAATTTTTTGGACTGTTTTTCCTCACTGGATGGTTGGCATATCAAGACTGTTGCTGCACAATATCAAAGTAAGAATTTCAGAAGCTCTACCGCAACACGCATTAATGAATTTATATGCTTCTTCTTCTGCTTTCCTTAGTTTCTCCCTCACCACCCTTCTCTCTTTCATTTGTTTCCACTTTGACTCTCATCTTTTCCTTTTCTTTTATTTGTGTACGTGTGGGTTTGTCACTCACCTTGAATGCTGAGCATCTGTCCGAGTTTTAATGCCGCTCCTCTGACTTTGCACAAAGTTCTGACGATGCGTTCGGCGTTGGCCTCGGACAGAAACGGGCTTGAGTCCAGAACGGACTTTTTATTTTCACCTGCAGCAGCACAAAACAAGCGCAGGACAGTTTAGGTTTCATACAAAATGGTTCCTGTTACATACAATGCCTGTTTTTAAAGCACCATCTCAACACTAAACCTTTAGAGACAACATTTTCTCTGCAGGGTGTTTTGACATCGAAAACAAACTTTTTTCTGTTTTATGTTTGTGTAAAGTCTTTTAGCATCAATCAAAATCCATATCAGTAGTTTTAGGTTCAGGTTCATATACAGTATGTGCATGTGCTTACGTATATAACCACAGTGAGCATCTGTGTGTATATGTGTCAGTAGGTCGTCAGGTAGTGTGGTTGGGTATGTCTGAAGCAGACTTCAGAGGCTTTAACAGAGATTTACCACACACACACACACACACACACTTATGAGTGTGTTCAGAGTGTCCCTGCTGGATTAAAGCGCACACACACACACACACACACACCAGCAAACAGACGCACAAATGCCACCGATTTACGCCTGTACGCTCTGTTTCAGCTTAGCTCCGTTTTTTGGATTAGCAGGCTCAAAGTGCAGAGCAGGAATGTCTGTTTAGGTGGCAGGTTGGTGAGGGAGGCATACAAAAAGCATGTAATGGCTGCATGTATCTGCCTACATGTTACGACAGGCATGGAGGATAGTTCTGCAAACAAATAATGTTCACTTGCATAATAGCGCTATTCATCAGGAGGCAATTGCAAAATATCTACTTGTTCTTACCATCTTATCTTATCTTACAGACACAAAAGTATTCTGAATTTATCTCTCTGATGGGGCCTTATTACTTTAATAGCACATTTACATGATGATCCTAACATTTCCTGTACACGCAAATATATTTCAATGCACTCAGAAAGAAACAACTATAATCTCAGCAACATAGTATCATAACTAGCCATGTACATGATTTAGCACTAAAGAGAATTAATACTTGAGTATCACAAAAATACCTGAATATCAATGTTAACAGTAAACCTTGCTGTATATTTCTTCTATACACAACAAGATAAGGCTGTAAAAGCTATTCATTGTACATAGGCTGTGTGTGTGCAAGTGTGTGTGTTTGTGTGTTACCTGCTGCAGCGGCACCAGTGTGTCTCATGGTCTTCTTAGCGACTTCTGCCAGTGCTCCAATACCCAAACCTACAGCTAAACCTGGAGCAAAAACACAGACAGACCAACAACACAATTAAAGAATATTATAAAAACTCTAATGTAGCAATGTGCTCATCATGTAACAGGACATTAAACTTTGTAAAATGGTGTTTATTTGTGAGTAATATCACAAAAACTTAAAAGAAACATAAAAGCACACAGTTGCACAGTGAGACTGTAAAAACATCCATTCAGTGAGTCAATTGGTCAGTGTGTGTGTGTGAATGTCCCATTCAGGCAGCTGTCTGAATGGGACATTCACACCATAAACTTGTCAGAATATTCCACCAGTGCTCAGCGATGTCTCTGTGTGTGCATAAATAAATATATGGAAGCCATCTGTTGTCTCTGAAGAATATCACTTGCATCAACATAACATATGCAAAAGATAATGTGAGACAAATAAAAGATAAACACTGATTAACTCAGCATTGTGTGATGACAGAACTGTAACAGCTGCACTTCTGCCATTCAAACAGAGCAGATGGAAATTAAATCATGTGGCAATTAGTCTTCTGAAATACTGTCTGAAATAAATATTCTAGCTGATGAAGAAAAGGAAAAGGGCAAGACTGTGAGAGTTGTTGTCTGTAAGCGAGTTCCTCAGATCCCCGTCTCCACCTTACATAACTCAGCATTACATAATCAGTTAGTCAGCGGTCTCTGAAGCCACAAATCTGAAATGCAACAGCAGACGGACAAATCAAGACAGTGTGGCTCTGTGTCCTGTATACAAGTTGACTAAGCATTCCTTCATTGGTCAAAAACACGTTGGAGACGGGTTGGCTCCGAGGGAACGAGGCAGTGCGCCACAAAATGTGTTGGCATCTTTGTTCGGTATACAGTATGTGTTTGTGTGTCTGTGTTTCCTTCTGTAATCTGACAAAGTATAATCTTTCTTTTCCATGACCCACGTACTTTGTCATCTTACAGCATTTGTGTTCCTGCTTTAAGTGGGGATTTCAAATGTGCAGCAGTTGGTAGCAACTTGCACACATAAACACTTGCACAGCAGATGAGCCATCATCGTGTCACTCTATATATATAAATATATACAAACTTGCTGCCAAACAGAGATCAGCGTTTCCTGCTGAATCTCTGAGTGACACAAATTTTTTTCCAGACCGAGCACAAGTGTCTGTCTATCATTTGAGACAGCCGTGTGTTCAAACTGTGGCTGCTGGACACTATTTACACAAGACTTTTAAAAGAGAGAGTTCTTTTTTCCATCATTTGGTATTCAGAACCTCAGCAAACCTTTGAAGGCAGTGATATGCATGACAACAGCAAGGACACACCTAAGCAAGGTTGTTGTAATCTGTTGCCAGAGAGCCTGCCAACAGATTTATGATACTATAAATCACTTTTGCTGCTTCTTCTCAAACTTAAGTGTCTGAAATCTGCGTTCCTTCTCTCCACTTGCAGCTGTGAATAAAACATGACCAGGCAAAAAGAAAGAATAACCTGTATTACTTTGTCAACAAACATTGCAGGAGAGTGAAGGACAGACCGAGGCCACATTCCTCCACCCCCTCTCTTCCCCTCCCTTCCCCTCTCCACTCCTCTCCAACACCTTCTAAATATTACAACTGTCAACATACAGAACCAACACAGCTCTGCCCTTTGCGTTTTACTATAGCCTGTATGACTCATAGTCGTTTGGTATGTGCTGCGGCTTAATTCTGCTGCATATATTTTTGTTGGCAGTCCAGTCTGACTCATCTGTTCTGAGTATACTTTGACACACAGTTATGTTTTTCCTCTCTCTGTCCTTCTCTGTCCCACTTTATTCCACCTGTTAACTGATCCATCAACCCTCTGTAATGAGGCTCCAAGCTGCTGATCTACGAGCTCTGGCGTGTCACATTAAACTACACCCGAGGCAGGTTGTGAACATTTCACTAAGCTTGTGTGACCATTTTTACACTGAAAAAAACAAAACAAAGACACATCCTGTCTAGATAAGACTTAGAGACTAGAACATGCTTTCATCTGATAAGATGTCACCTTCACACTAAATATTTTGCAATGTTAAGCAATACACACTGTAAATTATACCAAAACTAACCACAACGTACAAGGCATGCGCGGCATTGCTAAGTCGGCACCATGACTAAGTTACAACTGCTAGTTTTCCTACAATTGAAGGCTTTGTTGTACATTTATTATTTAAGAAAAATCACTGCAGAGACCTTGAGAGGGTCATTCAGTGTCATAAGACGAACTACCTTAAACCCAGTGACCCCGGCTTAAAGGGGGGTGGGAGGTAACAATCAGAGTGAAGATTACAAGGTTAAGATAACTTTTCAAATCCTCAACAAGTCCATTTCATGTCACATTACGCATTATTAGAAATTTAGTTGACTAGTTGTAAAATGTGATTCAGTGGTTGATTATTATTCATCACCATGATGTAATATTATGTAAACACAAATAGTTATTCATGATTCGCATATCCACTGTGTTTTGTTGGCATTACTTAAAGGAGCAGTGTGTGGGATCTAGTGGCATCTAGGGCATCATTGCAGATTTTAACCCCTCACCCCTCCCTTTCTAGTGCATAGGAGACTAGCGTAGTGTAGGAAACTCATGGAAGGCCCTCTCTAGGCCATTGTTTGGTTTGTCCGTTCTGGGCTACTGTAGAAACATGGTGGTGCAACACAGCGGCGTCCGTGGAAGAGGACCCACTGCCTTTGTAGATATAAAGGGCTCATTCTAAAGTAATGAAAACACAATGATTCTTATCTTCATGGCATTACACACTAATTAAATGCTAAATGCCACTAAATTCTACACACTGCACCTTTAAGGCTTATCCGTCTGAATTATTAGAACGACCAACCAAACAAGGCTTTATTTTACAATGTTATACTGTTTGTATTGACAGACAGAAAGACGGAGAGGTGTACTTGCACACAGGCACACATACCTACCGTCACAGTCAGACAAAGAGCCAAGATTCAGTAAGAGTAAGAGTTGTGTTACCTCCAAAGTTGGCCAGTCTGCTAAGCCGGGTCACTGGTACTTTCCTCTCTCTGGCTCTCTCGCTCAACTAAAGAAGACAGAGCAGTAAAGATTCATTTCTATGTACATGTCAAAAGTGTGTGCAGAAAGGTATGTGGTTTCCATCCGTGTTTATGCGTGTGTTTGGGAATAGGAACTGAGAAATAGGAATTACCATCTGTTTGTGTGGTTTGGTCTCAGCCCTCTTGCCCTGTCTGGCTTTATCGATGTCTTCGGCTGTCAGCCCTCCAACTGTGGACGGGTCCTGATGGTAGCTCCTAACTTGTTTGATCGAATGCTGACAGTGAAGCTGTCCCCACATATGCCTGTTCAGACTGTGGTTGTAGAGATGATGATTTCCCACGAAACGCCTGACATGCACACAGCAAAAATGATTAACTTCATCCTCGAAAGAGCAGAAAAATCTCTGAAAAAACTGCAGTTTGTAATTGAATAAGAGACTTTTTATACCTGGAGTCATGGTGGTAAGATCTGGTCTGTTTAAACTGGTTGCTGGGATCTTTGTATCCCTCAAACAACGACTGTTTCCCACTAACATGGCTCCCTTCTGCTGCACTGTGCTTGGCGGCTCCCTCATCACTACTTCCTTTGTGATCTGTCATAAAGTCTGCACCTTCCTCCTTGAACTCATCGTTAGGAAAGTCGAAGTCTGACTCTGAGGAAGAGGCTTGCTGCTGGCCAGATAGCTCCTGGACAGAAAAAACACATAAACACTCTTACAAAATGGAAAGATACTCACAGTATACTCTCGATATTTAATGCAATATACAGCTCTTTACGACTCTGTACTCCCAATTCACGTAATTTAACATACACATAAGCACACGCACCTGCATTTTCATCATGGCAGCAGAGAGGCCTTGCTCAGCAGCCGATTGGACGCTTTGAACAGCAGCACCAACACCTGGAACTAAATATCAAAGAAGACTCTTGTTAGCTCTTCAGTACAATAGAAACTAACTATACAGAAAGAAATATCAATGTTAGTGCCCATTATAAGTGCAAGACAATAAAAATATGGTGGAATTTATTTAAACTGCGGTATGTCAATGTATCACATTTAGCTTGCTAGCTACCATGAACTTACAATTAGGTTACAGAAGATGCTAATTTGGTTTACTCCACAGTGGCTTACTAGCACTAGTCCTTCCAAAACATGCTACAAACACTAACATTTTCATTTATAGTCCTTTATATTTATGGAAGTCTAGTATATTTGTACATTATCAAGTCTTTCATATACAAAAATAGCTTGCTAGCATTTACCTCTCAACCAAAATATAAATGCCAAAGACAAATGCCAAAACTTTTATTTCCATAATGTGACAATGACCTGTGGAAGATAAATAATTGCTGGAGAAACACGCTGTATTTTTCTAATTTAGGAAGTAAATGTTGAACTCACCTGTCCCATTGCGCAGGGTGTTGCTCTGTGTTTCTATCACTGCCTGGCTGAGCTTAGCTAGGCCTCGCATCAATAACATCATATCACCTGCCATGATGGACTAGAGATAGAGACAGAGAGAGAGAGGGAGGAAAAGAAAAAACAACAACAACAAAAAAAAAACACATTAGTTACATTATATCTCCATACAAAGCAGGCCTGGTAATGTGGAGGGGTTCATGCTGTACACTGACAATAAAGAGACAGACAGAATGAGAGGTCACATATCTAAATGTGTGTCATGAACAAGCGGCAACCTCAGGGGCTGAAAAATGAAGCCAACACACAGGTGCCAAAAACTCCTCCCCAGTTCTATAGCAGAAATAAACATGTTTACAGCCTGGTCTTGTTCAGCGCTTGGTTGTACTAAAAGTACTATTCAGTTTTTCTGGTAAGTACATTTTCTTTTAATGGCTTTAAGCCTGTTTTTCAGTAGTGAAAATTAGCATTAGCATTATCACAGCTAAGCAGAGACTGTAAATGCACTGTGCTAACCAAGCTAGCAGCTAGCATTAGGGTCAGCTCCACCCTCTTGTCCAAATATGGTCACTTCTGGCTCAAAAAAATCCAAGATGGCGACGGTCAAAATGCAAAGGCTTCAAAACAGGAATCTAGAAACCAATTGGTGACATCATGGGGGCGACGTCCATTATTGTTTACAGTCTATGGTCATGAACATGTCAGGAAAGATGAGAGGAACACCGAGAGAAATATATACAGATAGACAAGAAAGCAAATGGAACGAGAAGTAAAACCTGTCGTCAACACGCTTTGTGCTGCCAAGTAGAAACAAGCACACTCACCAGCGCACAGCTGTCACATCTTGAAACGACTTTAATACTTTGTCTAAAAATACTCGTGACTTCCAATCCTTGAGTGTGCACACACATGAAAGGTGAGGGGAATGCTGTGCATGCGTGACAGCTGTGGATGTATGTGTATGTGATCCAGACCTGGATCTGAAAATATCACTGCAAACTAAGAGGGAGAAGTTCGAGAGCTGCTGGCTGTTGCCTGCTCCAGCTATTTCTGTGCACGAGCTAATGTGGGTGCACGTGTTTGGTTCATGTACCTCTCTCTATTTCTCTCTGCTGATATGACTGTGAGATTGTTTTCTACTAAGGCCAATCTAAAAATATTCCACAATTTAATTCCAAGAGTTAATCTGGTGTATCTTTTACAAATAGTTATGACAAGATGAAATAGTTGGCACTATACCCGCACATTTACTTTAGCTTGAATATACTGTTAAGTCCATTTAGGACACAAAGAGAAGGTCATTTCACTCCTTTCATCTCTCCGACATTTATCTAATCATAGCTCCCGATGCATTCTTCTCTGTTACAATCTGTAGCGTTACTGTGGGTTTTTGTTAGTGTGTTACAGGTGTTGTTGAGTGGGTGTGACAACATGCTTCAACACAGCTCAGCTGGGATTCAGGCCAGTGGAAAAAGCTGGTGCTGAAAGAGTCAAAGCAATATGTCTGTGTGTGTGTGTGTGTGTGGTTGTGTATGTGAGCTGCAGCACACATACACACACTGAGTCAGTAAGTGGGTCATCTGTCCTCCTTCAGGGCAGCTCTGTGTTTTCAGATGGTGGACATAAGACCAGGGGTTGGCATAATTGTGACACGAAGTAACAGCATGATCTCATGGGATATATATTTATATATATATATATATATATATATATATATATATATATATATATATATATATATATATATATATATATATATATATACACACACACACACACACACACACACACACACACACACACACACACACATATATATATATATATGTATATATATATATTTGTGGAAATAGAAACATTACACAAATTGACTTGTGCCTTATTTTTATTAATTGATTTATTTAATTGCTGTTGTTTTTTGCATGTTGTAACCAAATAAATCTATCCAAGTAGAGTTATTACTCCCAACCCCTATCTAGCAAAATCCTGCAAGATCTCCTGCTAGGCAGGACATTTATATATGAAGTTAGTACTGAAGCAAAAATTAAACTTTCTAATGCATGCCTGTACACAAATGTCTTGGCGCACATACAGTATAAGCAACAGCCTCTCCCATCATCCCTGCATTCTTGCACTTTGATGCACGCAACTCTTCATTGACAACCAAGAAATAGTGTGATTATTTTTTATTGGGTAATAAGTTATGTCTGCCTATGTTGTGCTGCTGATACCATGCACTGATTGTTTCTTTTTCCCCACGATATACCGAACACAAACCACACCGACTTTGATCGTGTGGCCTTTAAATTGAAGAGAAAGCTGAAAAAATGCATATCAACGGTCATGGAAAATATAAAATCTTGTGCTTCATACACGGCTACAACAAACACACTTCAATCAATGCACAGCTCTGCACTGGTTGAATAAATTTCACTTGCAAAAATCAGATACCATCAGGGAGAAGTTACTGTTTACAGCAAAATGTAATCTACAGTATTGAGCAACTTCCTATTAGTCAATGTGGGTGTGTGCTCTGTCTAGATGCTTGTATGCACCTAGACAGATGAGAGGACACAATCTCTCTGAAAAGCTAGGAATAATGTAGAAAAGAGAGGGGAGCAGAAGAGAGGAGCTAAAAATTATGATGCCCAGTGACAGAGAGATCACTACAAGGTTTTTTTGTGAAAGCGCACTGACTGTGATTAAGCACGGTATTGTATGGCGAACGCACGCACCTAATCCTCAGCTGCTGTCTGGGCTCTACTGCTGTACCTCCACAAGCTGTTGACTCACTGCTATGGAAATAGCCTGCAGTCTGTATCAGCATGTGTGTGTGAACGCTGGCTTACCGATAGGCTCTCGTCACTGCCCTTGACTACTGATCCTGAGCCAGAAAGTGGGAAATGTTTCCCTTGTTAGTGTGCAGTGGTGAACCACCACAGCAGCGACGTCACCACCGTTAACAGGGGAGACGTGAATAAAGTCACATTTCCTACAAGACTACAAAACAGGGGAGGTCCTGCCTTTGAGTATTTTACTGAAGGACCAAAAAACTTCTTGTGCCAAAACCTCTACCATGTACTGTAACCTGTAGAGTAGAAATACATAATCTATGTGTGGCATTATATTGACAATGGGAAAGAAATCTTAAAACAATTACCCTTTACTGTCTTTTTCATATTTTTGGCAATTGCAAGAATAATGTTCTCAGTTATTGTAGTTTATTGAGGTGTTGGACCTGTAATTCCAGTTCTTGGTTCGTCTAATGTTTATATGTAAAAACTGAAATTCCTCCAATTACAATTCATTCATGCATTCACATACTTCCCATACTTGCAAACGGGTAAAAGAAATAGAGCCTGCAGTATAATATTAACCCTTAAATCAGCCCCGATTATATACTGGTTGATCTTAGCTATTTGTAGACATATCGGCATCTGTGCATATGTCAGCCGATAATTGATAACCAACGTCAGTACAGAAATACTCCAGATATGTTACTTTAAAAACAAGTGTCTCCATTACAGCTTGTCCTCCAGGGACCACTGACAAAAACATTTTTGAAACTCAAATATGAATAGTCTATAAAACTGTATTGGTCTGGCTAAAGTATACAGTTAATAAAACTCATATAACAAGGACAGTTCAGACTGATATTGATCATTTTAAACATAGACTAAAAACCATCTGTTGAGTCTGGCTTTCATGTAGTGTTTTATAATTGTATTATTATATACATCTTATTTATTATCATCATTATTATTTTTTTTGTTCTATTTTATATTATTAACATTTTCATTTTTTATTATCATCTATTTAATTTGTGTAGTATTTTATCATTTTATTGTTGCCTTATTCAATAAACTCTTTTGCTTTTTCATTTTTTTGGTATGCATTAAATATGCAAAATCCATATTTACCATCCTGTACGGTTTGTCAACAACTTGTAAAGCACTTTGAACTGCATTTTACTTCCTGATTGCTTGACTGATTGGTTGATTGATTGATTGAGAGTTAGCCAAAAGGTTATTCCTCGACAGATACTCACCCTAAGGATATAAAAAGGTACAAACACAATTGGTACATATTGTAAACATGTTGTCAGTATATTATGAGAGTATTCAACGTGTTTTCAGGTAAAGTTTAGTTGAAATTACATAACCTATTGATAATCAGCCAAAAGCAGTTAGTTTATGTTTTATAGCTACATTACATAACATCCCTTCACGCACAAACTTCTAAATACTCCATCATACATGCAGTTGTTGTAGTATTATTAAACTTTAAGACAGTTATGTCACAAAAATCCTCTAAATGACCAGTTTCATATATGTGCTACCAGCACTGTGTCCCATCTGAAATCTATGTTTATTAGTGAACTTCCTCGTGGGGGTGTAACCACACGGCTGCGACAACACGCGCCCTCAGCCACGTTGTTGACTGATAATTATTCAAACTAACCTCACAGCTGCTTGAAAAAAGATGACTGAGATTTAAAAGTGTGCAGCTAAAATACTTTTCGGGACTAATTCACTGCTGCGTTGGCGGGTCGGTGAAGTTAAGCAGAAGTGGGGCGGCCATGGACGGAGGGCGCGTCAGCACGCCGCCTGCAGAGGGTCTATTATTTATTTATTTATTTGTTTATCTATCGGTACGCTTTAAGCTAGTCTGAGCTCAAAGCAACTGTGAACAAGACAAACTTTAAAAAAAAAAAAAAAAAAGCTGATGCACGACAATCTGTCGCAGTGTACTCACCAGCAGCTGTTGTGCAGGGTCTGTCCTGCTTGTTTGTCCAACTCTGTCTGAAGAGGTCAAACGCGACAGAAACAATCACTCTATTTTATTACATCAAATTAACATCGCTCTTTTTTTACAGGACACAGTTATGTTGCAGGTAGTCTGTCGGTCGACCTCCTACTCTTCCTCCTCCTGCTGCTGTTGCTGACAGTGTTTAATCCAGTTTGTCTCTCTCTCTCTCTCCACCACGAGGTCAAACCTTATTTACCAACTTCACAGAGCAGCCAGAGCCGTGAATCGACACAACCCACTCATCTGACCCTCACTGCTGTTTGTTGCACACACAAGCTCTCGTGTTCACACAAACATGCACATTTTGTACAATCTCTTACATATAATTGTATTTTCTTGAACTGTATTTTAATAGTTAAGCTAAATATCGTTTCTGCATGTGTACGTGTACTTATTACACCTGTACTTATTTTCTCTCTGTTTTCTATGCAATTTCCCTTTCTTCCCATCTGGATTCATGAAAACACCTTCAAAATCTAACCTGGCCTCATTTTACAATCTTTAAGTAGGCATAACAGTTTATTTCACCCCATAAACATGCACCCAGCTGCTTAGCTAAACTGGATTTATGCACGGCTCTGGTTTTGCGCTTCTGTCCCGCCCATTCTCTCTTTCTATTGGTTGTCGTCGTCTGTTGACAGGAGGTGGAGGCTGGAACGCGGTTTCTCATTGGTTCATCGCCGCAACAAAAACAAAGTGCAGGTTTTAATTCCGTATTGTTGAGAACAAATTAAACTTTTACAGAGGCTACCCTCGGTCAAGAAGCACATTCAAACACAAAGACCACACAGCTGCCGAACATAGAAATAAACTGTATGTCGACGGTTAAATGAGCCTCTGCTGCCACCTGCTGGTAGTAAGAGGAAAGCACCTATACTGCAAGTACTACTGAAATTAATTAAAATGGGTTTTCAAAGTCTGAGACTGTGGGCCTCTCCGCAAACGGCGGAAAACGGCGCCCCTTCAGTCTTGGTTTACTTGCTTAGTTTCGCTCAATTCCTGGATGCCTGTGGGATCATGATTATGTTATTTGATCCCATTGACACTCAACAACTGAGCCAAGATAGCCTGATATTGCTGCTTGACATACTTCAGACTACACCAAATACATAAAAAAAGGTTTGTCTGAAGGCATTTATTTGTTTCTGACTCTGGGAAAGTGGGGAGAACAGTAAAATCTCCCAAAACTACTGTATCTCTGAACTATCTCTTTAACCAAATCACACACATTTAGGTTATTCTATGTGACCTCCTTTTGATAACTAATGTAATAACTAATGTAGTATTTTTTCACTTCCATTCACTGAGCCTCCTGTGAAACTGTTTGGAGGCCCCCTGGGGAAGCCCACCTCCCAGTTTGAAAACCTCTGAATTAAGAGAAAAAAATATAACGTGAATTATGTTATGATTTGACAATTAATTTCAAATACAAAACTGAACAGATTTTTTAATGTGCTTTAAAACAAACATTTACTGTAATACAATATTCAAGTGGACAAATAAAAACTACAACTGTTGTAAATATAAATAATTATGATTAAAAAGCCATTATACACACAAAAATATTGACAACTTTCCTTTTTTTAACTTGATACAAATTTGGGTCCTGACTTTGACTTTCTGAGACGGATGTTTTTGCAGTGTCAGTAAAGTGACAGCAGAGTGCGCCATAGATCCATACAGACCATGTTACATTATGTTTTGTAAAGGAGGTAATAAAGTTTTCCTAGACTAAACACATTAAATGGTCCTGTTAACTGAACACATTTCCTGTTAAGCAAGGACAAGTTGAAACAGAGGTCGATAGCAACCCAGTTTACATGTAAGGGATTTAAAATAGGGGAAAAAACTAACCAAAATGTATCCCTTACTTAAATTAAGACTCAAGTTTTACCATAAAGGGACCCACCAAATGCAAGGAGCAATGTAGGGGGAGCATTTTAATTATTATATGAATCAGAAAAAAATTCCTCTAATAAAGAAATCCTTGCTTTCTAACCAAAAAAAAAACACACAAAAGGAAAAATGAGTGGCCAAAGCATACTGTAGCTAAATAGTTGGTGACACTTTGTAGAAGCTTCATGTTCAAAAAGACCTAAAAAACAGTAATGGAGGAAGGATTCAGATCCTTTACTTACGTAAAAGTACCAACAAAGCAAAGTAAAAATACTCCATTACGAGTAAAAGAGCTTGATGTAGTTAAAGTATTGCAGTAAAAGTAGTGGTTTGGTCCCTCTGACTGATATATTATTGTATATGACATCATTAGACTATTAATACTGAAATATCAGTGTGTAAACAGCATGTTACTGTTGTAGCTGCGGGGGTGGAGCTAGTTTGAACTACTTTATATACAGTTAGCTAGTTTAGTTCAGTGGTTCCCAACCCAAGGGCGGGGCCCCTCCAAAGGGTCAGCAGATAAATCTGAGGGGTCTTGAGATGATTAATGGGAGAGAAATAAGAAAAAACAAAGTTCTGATACACAAATGTGTTTTCAGTCTTTGGACTTTTTCTCTTATCTTTGTTTTTTGGTGAAATATTGGATCGTTTGACCTTTTATTGAAATGAAAACATGTAAGAAGTTTAGAGGGAAAAATCACTGTTTGTCAAGTCAAGTCTGTTTTATTTATATAGTGCCAAATCACAACAGAAATTATCTCAGGGCATTTTTCACATAGAGCAGGTCAAGACCATACTCTGTAGCCTCTTAACATCCACCTTTTTTTTTTTTTTTTTAATTTTTTAACCTTAATAGAAAAGCTCATAACAGAAGAACTGTGAGGCCAAAAAGCACGTATTAGGTTTCATTTGAAAGGTAACACCTTCTGGTTTCTGGAAATGTACGTTTTTAGCGCGTGGCTAAAACACAACCAAAACTACATCAGTTCAAATAAGGATCAAAAAAGTGTTTTTGCTCCCCGTCTATAATGAGTCATATTTGTATAACAATAACTAGGACCTTGCTTTATGCCAGAACAATGCAAATCACCACATACCTTCTATATCTTGTCAACCACAGCTGTATAAAATTCCAGACCTCAAGATCTAAACTTATCAGATCTAGGGAGTTTTTAGTTTGTGGTGTCACTGGTGTTCCTGAACTTCTCCAAAACGTCTCCAAGTGGCCAAGTTGTGTCAGTTGCTTTTACTCATTACTGTGTGATGCTAAGCTGCTTACAACTGGCTTAAGCGGGTCGCCGGCGACCCAGTGGATGTTAAGAGGTTAATTTTTGACAGCAGTAAGGAAAAACTCCCCTTTAATGGGAAGTACCCTCGAGCAGAGCCGAGCTCTAGGTGGGCGGCCATCTGCCTTGATCATAGACATCTGAAATGTGACTCCAACTACACACTGCTTTTTTTAGACATCAAAACAAAAAGGTTGGAAACCACTGGTTTCATCTTTAACAATGTGTTGTATTTTTATATTATCCATTGTGTCAAATCTTCATCTGAAAAGTAACTTAAGTCAAATAAATGTAGTGGAATAGCAAATACAATATTTCCCTCTGAAATGTAGTGGACTGGAATTATAAATTAGCATCAAATTGAAATACTCAATTAAAGTACAAGCACCTCAAAATTGTACTTAAAGTACAGTACTTGAGTAAATGTACTTAGTTACTTTCCACCACTGTCTAAAAAGCTCACCGTCACCCTCCATAAAATGAAAAATACATACATCTGACTGCCCTTTCTCAGCCTTTCTCTCCCACCAGCTCCGGATGCTGCTGTTGTGGAAAGGTGGGGATTTGAATGGCAAATGAGCATGATGCAAACACAGCAATCGATGTGGCCAAGAAGCAGCAGAGGCGTGGGGTCAATGTGGGATTTCTCAGGTCAGGTGAAAGAGGTTGTGTCCTCACAGGTGAAATCAACACTGTGTAAGGATTTACTGACTCCAGCTTTGATGACTGTTTAAACAATTTTCTTATGATTTTGAAGTTAAGATTGTTCAGACTCTTGAATAACAAATTTATATTTTCTTGACATTTAACAGATATTTAGACAGATGCACAGAAACTCAGACATATGATTTGATACCAGAATTCAAAGAAATCACACGTGGAAGCAGGTCTTTTTTTTTTGTTTTGTTTTTTGTTCACCAAATACACACTTTTTTAAAAGGAACAATCCAAATAAATACACAAGCCGGCAAAACCAGAACAAATATGATACCTACTATTGTAACAAACAGCTGTAAGTGCACATTGGGGAGCATAAGCAAAAGCTAAGATGGTTGGTCTTACAGGAATGTTCAACATTTGGGGAAATACCCTTATTCGCTTCCTTACTGCAAGTTACAGAAGATCAATACAATTTTCATAACTGTACATTACAGCCATCAACTGGTTAGCTTAGCTTAGCATAAACACTGGTAAAGACTGGGGGTAGCCTGACTCTGTCCAAAGGTAACAAAATCCCCCTGACAGCACCTCAAACGCTCACTAATTAACACATTATATCTTGTTTGTGTAATCTGTGCAAAAACTTGTTTAATTAAACAAACAAGATATCACACGTTCATTAGTTAATTCCCCCGGTTTCCTGCTTTTGTGCTAAGCTAAGCTAACCGGCTGCTAGTGAATGCTTCATATTTAGCGTTGAGAGTGGTATCAATCTTCTCATCTAACTCTCCCAAAGAAAGCGAATAATTGCATTTCCCAAAATGCCAAAGTATTTCTTTAAGAAGGCACTGCATGGAATTACAATCAGTCTCTTTCTCCGTCTACCATCGCTGCAAACACCAACTGAACACTACGGCATTTTAAATATATGGTAGAGAAAAACAAGCTGTTGAGTTTTATTGATCATCAATGTTACATTATGAGTAAGTAAAAGTTTTTTGCCTTTCTCCTTCCTCTGCCCAACCAACATCTAAATAACAGCTGGAATTCCCTGCCAAAATTAATGCGTTAGCTGAACAACATCAATCTTTTCTTTAGCCATATCCTCTGGTTTGAAGACGGGATGTCCACAGTGTCAGCCAGCTGCCCTACAGTTTGACTTTCCCTCATGTTGTAACACATGCTTGAAGAAAAAACAACAACAGAACAGCCCAAAGTTCAAAATGTCACAGTATCCCATATATAATGTTATAAATAAAACAGAGTGAGCTACCAAACTTAGAGGATAATAAACATGCACCCATGTAAGACTAAAAGTAAGAAACGGACAGTTAAGACTAGCAGAAAAATCCATTGTAACATTTAAAAAGTAAGAACGTATTTTCAGTTGTCTGACTTGGCTTTGTAATGTCAAGGCACTGTATAGCTTAAATAAGATTGTTCATGGCTGTAAGTGTTCCACAGGATTTTGAGTACACTAAAATTATGTTACAAAAAAAAAAAACTACATAATAACTCTAGCTTACTGTACATTGTGAACTATCACACCAACAAAGTGTGAGAGGGGGTGACAAGTGTTTGGCTAGGGAAGCACTATGGACGCCATGTTAGCTGCAAATATGTCACATATGAAACAATGCCCTCCAATAACATACTGTAACTCCTGTGTGATTTCTAATTTAGCTCCACCTAACTGCCAGTTATAACCAGATTATTGTGGAGAAAACATGGCTGCCATCGAAAACCTCAATAACCAACTTACAGTTTTTAAACTCTGTCTACGGCTCTGAGTGTGAATGTTCAAACAGAAGTGAAAAACCGCTAAAAAAGACTAGTTTTGTTTTCTGCCGTAAAACACGACTAAATAATGTTTTGATGAGTTAAAAACACACAGAAATTGTACAATCTCGAACAGTGGAAAAGTAATTAAGTGCAGACATGTTTTTGAAATTGTGATCAAACAGAAAAAAAGTCCAATAAATTGGAGTTCAGATCTGTCAAGTAAGAAGTACAATTCACTCTGATTCAAGTGAGAATCAGGGATAAATTGTATTTCTTCTATTATATCTCTATTAGAGTCTAAAGGAGCTGGGAACAAGACAGTCTATTTAAAATTAAATAGGCCCCAAACCATTGGCAAGGTCAAGTACGGGAGTTTTGAATTTTTGCATTTTTAAATTATATGTGTATATTTTCTGATTACAACATCTTTCAAATTATGGTGACTAATTGTTGTGGTTTAAGTGCTTATTTCTAGAAAAATTAGACAAACACAGTGTCTTTTTTGAAACGACCACTAGTAGAAAATTCCTCATATAGTGGCTTTAATATAGTGGCTATGTCAAGTGATATTGTGTATTTTTCTTATTATCAGCAAATCCCATGAAAATACCAAAACCAATGATGAATGTATCCCATTAAGAAGTCTTACATGTAGCCAATCATGTTCCTCTGTGCACCGTTTAATCCTGTTTGAGTAATATTACAGTGCTACTGTATGTATGTATTACTGTTGAAGAAATATATTTAGCTTTTTTTAAAAAAACAAAAACAAAACTATATATTCATGACCAGGATTAATAAATTGATGGCTTTGGTCTTTTCAGGGGATTTTTTTCACAATAATAAAAATATAGAATATCCCCAGCCTTCTCACTTAATTTGGATTAAGCAATGTATGTTTTCTAGTTTCAAATGGAGAATTCTTTCAGTAAAAAAGGTTATAATGCATGTAAAAAAAGACCCTTTTGACAGCTGACATTTTGACATGTCATTGCAGGAAAAGCACAGGTGTAATTAATAACACTAATGATATTGTGCATGCTGGCCCATAGCCAATTGAGACACTTAATGTAACTGAGCCCTCATTAATGTTATTAGCAACCTGTGCTTTCCCTGCTATTGCAAGTTAAAATGTCTGCCATGAAAAAGGCCTATTATGCCCTGCCCTTTAGAGGTTAAGGACAATAAAAAGGTTATGAATGGGGAAGAACTAGCTCTTGAATCTCCACTGAATATGAAAAAAGAGACGGCATCCATCATTGGGATTCGGCCACGTATTGTTACGGAATGATGCGGTTTTCCAACAAGAGGACAAGCATCTGAGAAGAAGTCCTTGAGGAAGTCCAAAGTGTTCACCATAGAAATAAAGACTGAATTGGAAGTGGTTGTGTGTCCAAATGTTCACTTGGATTTAGAAACTCCTCAGACTTCAAGTCTCAGAGTTCACCATGCATGAAATGATGTCCACCAAACTATCAAGTCCAAAAAGGTAGCCATCTTCTCTGTTCCCTTCGCACCATGACGCTCGGTGGGTTAGTTCCTCTCCATCAGGAAGAGGAGTGGTTTTACCAAAGTCGATCATCCAGACTTTGGCCCGTCCTTTACTGTCATGAACGAATAACAAAGAGCTGCCAATCACCTGCAGAGACAGATGAAAACAATAAAAAGAATAAAAAAACAGAAACTGAATTACTAAAACTGTTTTACATTTTTTGCTGAACTATGTGCATCTATGTGTATCTTTTAAAAACATCATTTCACTTCCTGTTTTGACACACCAACTTCTTCTTACATTCACGTCTGTTTAGTTTGTTTGTTTGTGTGTGTGTGCAAGTGTGTGAGTGAGAAACTGAATGTGTGCATGTGTGGTCAGCGCTGCTGCTGTCCAGTTTCCATGACGTGAACAGCTATTTGCGTATATGTTGCTGTGAACTGGTGTGTTTGCTTCACACACCGATAAATTACACTTAATCACTACATCAATACATTACAAATTTATGCACAGTGATACCAGATAGACATTAACCAATTAACCCAATAAAAATATGTAAAACATGCTGTTTAGTTAAGTGAATACAGTCTACAGAGCATAAAAATTCTGAATTGAGCCCAGTTCTGCAAGAATCAAGAAGTTGCAGTAAGGCAAATCCCAAAAATATTGTAAAAATGCTTAAAGATTGCTTAAGGTTTGTTGGTTATTTATGGAAAATCCCAACAGTTTGACTTTACATGGCCATTATGAAGCCTAAAATGCATTTTTGTGTGTATAATTTACATGCCACTAGACAATATCATTTCACCACAATGTGACACTGCAGAAAAAGTGAAAACAAAGCTGGAAATGACCTTGCATCTATTAAAACCCACTCACAGACTAGTTGGTACATATTTTTCACATAATTTCTTTGTGAATAAGAGTTTTAATTGTTTGACTTTTCAGATAAATTTATAAACAACATATATGGTCAGGTTTATTTTCACTTTATATGTATGTGTTGCAATGGAACCATGATGTGCAGCAGCAGTGCAGAGACCAGCAGAGCAACAGTTTCCATCACTGGAACTGTGTCTTTACCTCATGGGTTTTGAAGAACGGGGAGATCTCCAGAGTGTCTCTGATTTCCTTCAGCCGGGCTAGATAAACGTTCTGGAAAAAGAAAAAAAAAAACACATACAAGCTTTTATATCTTGTTCACGCAGTTCTTTCCAGTTCTGATGCAGCCAGTTTGGTTGGCAGCTGAATTAATCAACTACTCACTACTCACCAGTGTGCTCCACTTTTAATAGCTTTTACAATCAAATGTGTGATAGATATATTTCAAACACCGAATACTGAAAGTCTGTCTTGATGTTGTTATTTTATCTCTGATTTCAAATGAGTTTTCAACACAACAAACACACTCACAAATGAATGCGCATCGCTTTCAAATACTAAGTGTGGGTGTGTGTGTGTGTGTGTGTAAAGAGTCCCAGGGAGTTCCCGAGGACTTCCTTTTTCTTCTGGCCCAGGACACTTAAGGTCACAGTGTACGTATGCGTGTGTTTTCCATGAGCTTATTAACACTGTGCAAAACAGCTCTATCAGTTCCTATTGAGGCTACACACACACAGACACACAGTGAACTACAAACACACTCACCAGTATGTCTTTCTTTCCTTTGACGAAGTCGTGGAAGGCTCCAGTGACTTGCTCTCTCGTCTTTGTCTTCTTAAAATCTCTGTTCACTGTCCCATCCTCCTTCTAGAGAAGAAAGGAGACAATCTGCATGAAAACTGACTTAAAGTGAGAGTTCAACTTGACTTTTATTTGATCTAGTAGTATATAACGATGCAGTATTGTTGGGGTCATTAGGGTGTGCATGAAGTAAATGTTTATATTTAGTATATCTACATTCTGTCCTCATAAACTGCAACTTCCAGGCTTTTTGTACAGTAGAGACACAAAGGGCAGGGGCTAGGCAGAGGACAGGAAAGGAACACTGAATCCAGAAAGGAAGGAAGGAGAAGGAGCAGAGGAGAGGATGGACAAGAAAACTAGAACAAACAATGGTAGAAAAAAAAGAGAGAGGGAGGGAAAGATATTTTTAGAGATTTAGCCATAAAGCAGGGAACAGTCTTTCACTGTTTATGGACCAGAGCCATTTACAAAAATCTGACTTTCTTGACTGTTTCTGCAACATTTCACCAATTTTGATTCTGGTAAGTCATAGTGCAAGTCATTTTGAACAGACTTGTATTTCTCTTTGTTACACTAACTAGATTAAACTCTAACAGTAAATCAGAGTTAATGAGCTCATTATGTTTTGCAAAATGGCTTTAGCTTTAGCCTGCTTTAATCTGTTTTTGACATTTACTCGTTATTTATGACTGTAGTGAAAAACAACAGTTGTTTTATGTTAGTGATCCTGCGGACATTTTCAGCAGAAATTTTTATAGATGGGCCTGAGGGCATCACATGACCTGCAGCTCTGGTCTTAGTTTTGCTAATATACCAAAATCAACTCAATGCACAGCTCTGTCCCTGGGGTCTTGGGAACTAGAGCTTTTAGTTATTTCCCTGTAAAATGCAGTGGAACACAAGCGGTAAGCTTCCCAGAAGGATGTAAAAAAAAAAAAAAATGTAAAAAAAGTAAAAGCTGTACTTAAATGTGGTAAATTTACTTACTGTGGTTACTTTCCACCCAGAGTAATAACGAAATCAAAGACGTAGTACTTGTAATAGATCTAGTAAAAGCAGTAGTGGAACTAGTACCTGAGTTATAGCATTAACAGTGCATGTACAGTAGTAGTGGCGTTATAGTAGATGAGCAGCAGAAGCAGCACCAGCAGTGGTAACCAACTAGTTGGTTGGTTCAGAGTGGAATAAATGAGCCTTTCATGTTCTGCTGGCTGCCAAGCAACAAGGTATTATTTGGAGACAGAACTATTTTTCCCTTTATGGTTCAGGTCTGAGAACAGCTCGGGCTCTTTCACACATACACGTAGACACACACACACACACACACACACACACACACACACACACACACACACACACACACACACCATACTTGATTACCAAACACTTTTCACATACATAAGAGCTTATAAAGAAATGCACACATACTGCAGTAACAAAAACACACTAATTTGCATTTACATAAACATAGATTTAAACAATACTTCTCTCTCTCTCTCTCTCTCTCTCTCACACACACACAAACACACACACACACATACACACACACACACACACACACACACACACACACACACTGTGTTTCTGGGGATAACCCTCGGTGTCATGGCAACAGACCACCGGGAGGCTGTGAATGTCCTTATATAGCCATGACCCTCAAATAAAGACAGAGACGGAGAGATTTGTGTGTGTATGTGTGTGTGTGTGTGTGTGTGTGTGTGTACAGTGTCAGTGCCAGATGCCGCGGCCTATAGAGCTGCCACAGACAGGCCTCTTGTACGACAAAGGAACTGATGTACAAACATATACTTCAGAGGAAGTTTCTGTTAAAAACAGGAAGTTAGATCATGCCCCTGAAGGACACAAACACACCCACACCCACACGGGGACGAACACATGATGCTGGAAGAAAGGAGGGAAGGAAAGCCGCGCACGCACACACACACACACACACATACACACACACACACCTTTCTCTTTGTGAGTCTTACCTTGACTCCCTCTATCCTAAATCCCAGGGTGGCTGTGGAGCTTATGGTCTCTCTCCACTGCATGTATCTGGGCTTGGTCACCGCTTTCTTGTCGTTCTCCTCTGGCATCGGCGCAGCAGGATCAACCTCGATCATTTTCTGATACATGTCCGGTCTCGGAGAGGGCTTCTTACGAGCCTTGGTCAATTCCTCCTCGAGGTAGGTCCTAAAGGATAAGACAAAAACAAGTTGTAGGCGGTGAAGAACAGAGGAGGAGAAGAAAGGGTGGGCAAGAGACATGAGCAGAGCAGGTAGGAGGAAGAGGTAGAGATGAGGAGAGAACGTGAGAAAGAATGTGTGAAGAATAACAGAACAGAAACAGAATGACACAGCTGTTCACAGCGGCCTGCAAGATCTCGCTGTTAATAGTTTAATCTAGAGCTACTGGCCCTCAGTCCTATCAGTAATAATAACATTGCGCTCTCCAAGTTAACTGCTGAGATCTGGGAACACAGAAACATCCCTAAAAAAGTCTGACTGGACAAGAAACATGAGCGGTGAAACGATCACACGACTTTTAAACAAACGCTCAGGTTAACCACACGTCTTTGGAAGAGAAAACAAAGGTGGATGGTAAAATTATTACCTGAATTATGAATTATTACAGGCTGACTTCCTAGCTCAGATTTGACTTACTGTACGTGCCGTAGTTCACGCATAGTTTTCGTGTGTAATGAGGTATCACAGCAATTACTCTGTGAGCACAATGTTATCATAACTGATATAAATGATAGGCAAAACTATGAAACAAGACCCAAGCTGTAATAAACCAAAATTATTCCAGTAGAGAGGAAGAAACACAAAACAGTCTGTGGTTTATTGTAAATGTCATTCCTTTTAGCTCCAAAATTCAGGCTATCACATTAAAGGACATTAAAGTTAATTTATGTGATGTCATGTCATGTGACGTCTTCTCACCTCACTCCCATCTTACAGTCCATCACACACGGGAAGTCGAACTCCGCCAGCAGATCCTCCATCTGGTTGTATTTCTGGCCGTCTTTCTCTACATCTCCATGGTAACCGGGGACGAACGGGCGCAGCACGTCCCTCATCAGGAGGGACAAACAGCGCTGCTCACATTCACAGTGTTTCTGAAGGATATCATCAACATTTTATTAGTGTTTTATACTCTTAACTAGGGGCAACATTGAGAAAGTAGGTCTTGATTGTTGTGAACTTACTTTTAATATGCGGCCGTTGGCTCCTGCCTTGAAGCTCCCTGTAAAGAAACACCGTTACTGTGAAGCAGCCGCAGCACATAAATCAGAGTCACTGGTGATATCTCACCTTAGGTTAGTAAGGTACAGTCAGTACACTAGCTTTACACAAATGAACTGCGTGGTCTTTGAACTTTCAAGACACCAGCAGTACCTTTCCCCATTCGTGTTGCTCTCATTTCACACAAACACCAACCCGGCCTCAGAGAGCTAGCACTAACATGTGTCACCTCATATCTTGTAAAAAGCCTTTGAACATGTTGAAAAGGCAACACCTGCTGACCAGCTGATCACCGATATGCACATATGTTCTGCGTCTGTGTGAAAGGTAATTAGTAGTGCATGTTTCCTGCTTCTAACGCTGCTTCCACATGTTCAGACAGCCCAAATACTGCTGATTAGGGTCGTGTCAGGACTTTTAAGATCCTGCTTTGACCCCGTGTGACTTCCTGTAAGTCACACGGGGTTGACTTTATTTTATTTATTTTTTATTGGTATGAACCATGTTTGTGTGTCCAAATACCTGCGTGCCCAGCCAGTTGTATCCAGGGATATTTCTTCTTGAAGGACATGACAAAAGGCGACCAGTGGACCATGTTCTTGATCTTCTTCCAGGACTTGTGCTACAGTCACACACAGACACATATATGTGATTAGTCTTCGCAAACATGTCTCACCAACTACATTATGTGTGCTTTTGAGTGATGAATTTAATTTAACCACAAGCTCCACTATAATCTTCTCTGTGTGTTACTGTAATGTTGTAATTTAATCATTATCTGTATTCGTGGTCATTTGATTGAACGCTCAACCATCCATAAATAAAAAAACATTTTTTAAATTGATGTAGGTCAATCTGATAATAACGGCTGCTTCTGGTTATGCAAACAAGTTAGCCAGTCGAACTTTATGACTTCTGGATTCAGCTGAGTCATCTAGAGCTGCAACAGTTAGTCAATAAATCGATTAGTGAGCTATTTTGATAACCAAATAATCGTTTTAGTAATTTTTTAAACATAAATGCCAAACATTTGCTGGTTTCAGTTTCTCAAATGTGATGATTGAATGCATTTTACAGACAAAACGATTGATCGATAATGAAAATAAACGTTCCTTGCAGCCCTACAGTTATAGAAGTGTGCGACCAGCTTACCATCCCCCAGGAAACAGAGTACTTGTAGTCTGAGTTCCCCTCTGAAGCTTTTGGCTCATCCCATGCTTTTTTTTTTTTTTTTTTTACATGCTTTGTTTAATGGCCATGAGCAAAACAAGTCTTTAAAACACAGGCACGCACACACACACAGTGGGGCATCCCTGACCCTAGGGGGCTTCTCTTCAATCTCTCTCTGCCAGCTTCTCTTACACTCCCTCTCCCTTTTTTTTTTTTTTTCTCTGGCTGTTTTCAGAACATTTTAACTCAACTTGGGAGTACCGAGCTGGGGTTTCCCCTGGTAACAAACGCACACACTCACCAAAACACACACAGTCACGCATACACACACACAGTGATTCTCCAAGGGCTCTCCCTGTCCCCTGGCAAGGACACATTGAACTGAGGGACTCCTGCCATACGCACACACACACACACACACACACAGACACACACACAGTCATTCACAAACAGAGACTGTTTTCTCTGACACACAAACACGCACGGAAAGTTGTGTCAAGATCAACAGGTTTTCTCTCAGCGACCACCGACTGACTCAAGTCAAGACATGTACTGTATGTTCCCTGCAGAACAATAACTGTTATTTTTACCAGATAAGGACGTGCCAGAAAAAATATTTGTAGAATAAGTAAAACTTATCAGAAGTGTCACTATCAAGAGGCAAAGTTGATTTTCTTGACTATAACCCTTAAAAATGAACTATCCACTATCCATAACCAAAATAAAGACATAATACTTCAAAAAATACTCTTATCTCTAAGCCCAGATGTTCCCGTAAATTGTCCTGTTAGTAGTTTCAGAATTAGTACATGTATGTGTGCATGTATTTTTCTGCGTGTCGCAACAACTCACTGAAGCTTAAATAAATAACACTCTAGTTGAGTAGACTATTCAAACCCCAAACACCATTTTTATGCCTGCAGCATTACATCAGATGGAAAAATTCCAGATGTCTTGTTCTGTGGGTTTAAACAATGCTTGGCTGTGAAACATTTTGTTGGAACAACCAGTTTAGAGCTTTCCCTTTAAAACACGATAGAAAATACTTCATGAAACAAGACACTTGAAACCACTTTACTTTATAATACATTAAATTCACCCAAGTCAGTTACTGAATCTTATTTAATATAATATTTATACTGAAATTTCCTGTCTTAAATCGCACACAGGTGCAAATGACCTACTTTCCTCATGTTAAACACAGAGGAGATTTCCTCTGGTCCGCAAAAGCCTGAAGAAATAATATTATGTCTACAAATAACCCGGAGAAGAGAAGAAGGGAGGAGGAGAGGGGAGGAGAGGAGAGGAGGAGAGGATGGGTAAGATAAGAGAAGAGGACCATAGAAGGCGATATATAACTCATGTCACATAAGCTGGACCTGCTGAAAATTCATAAGCTGATAACATGACTATCTATGGTTAGATGTGTTCACACACACACACCTTCTGACACACACATTTTCTCAACCTCCCCCCCCCCCATCTCTCTCTTTCTGTCTCTCTGTTTCAGACAGTGAGGAGTCACATGAGGGGTTTTCTCTGCACCACTGAAGTAGAGCAAAAGGGAAAAAAAATCACCCCGTACACACACACACACACACACACACACACACACATATATACAGATCACATGGTGGAAACTGACTACAAGGTAGGTCAGCTGAAATGGGTCTCAGCGAGAGGCGATTCTTGAGTCAGAGTCTCGACCCTGGGATATCATAGGGTTTATTAACGCTCGTCTTTGTTGCATTTTCAGCTAGTGTAGCTAGTCTGAAACACAGAAATGACTGAGTGAAAGTAGGTGTTATTTGAAATGGTAACATCCAGTAGAGGCTTTCACTAGAAACGTTTGAAAAGTTAGATAAATAAAGGTTGAAATGAGACAAAATGACACTCACGATTTCAATTTGTCTGCCGATTCAATGTCACTTTCACATTTTAATCAGATTTCAATCACTGTTTCTGGCTTCTTATTCAAGGAAATGCAACACTGATTGAGTTATGAGGGCTATCAGACAAGAAGGCAAGGTATTCCCCTTTTCATTTTTTCCACCATCTTTAGCCAGTTAGCAAGAGAGCAAGAGTATCAGGCTACAGCTTGGTAAGTGGCCAGGGTCTGCACTTTCTCCATCACCTCAGACTGTCATCCATCTACCATGTTGCCCACTTACAGCTGGTGTATGTGAGAACTGGGGAGGGTAAGTAAGAGAGAGAAATAGAAAGTCTGGACTATCTCAAGAGTGAGTAATAACAGACCATGTCACACTGTGTAGATTTAAGAGCTAGAGACATTAAAATGCGATCAGAGGAGAGGGGTTGGTTTGTGTGTAACTAAAAAAGCTAGTTATCACACTGATGTTATTATTATTGAGCGTCATTACTGCTCAATAAAACCTGAGAACAAAAGTAGAGCTGTCAAACATCACAAAACAAGGACTAAATCCAGGTTTTAAAAGTACTCTGCGACAGTGTAAGCAAGACTTGAACTGAAAAAGTAACCCTGGCAGTGTGGGTGACAGTACCTGGAGGTGGCTAATGCGGAGGTGGATGATGATAATAATAAGGACGGCTCCGACTGACACAACAACACTCCACAGTGAACACAGCCACGCAGCCCACACCATGACCGAGCTCTCCTGTCCTGCAACACACGCAAACTCTCGTCTCTCTCTGCTTTAAAAACAAGCACCTCAGGCTCACATACTCCTTTTTCTGTGCTCCACTTAATTTACACGTGTGTGTGTGTGTGTTTGTGTGGGTAAACAACTAGGGATTATTTGATTGGCAAAACAGGACAAACATAATCTGGGCATGCAAATCTCCACAAGTCACAGGATTTGAAGGACACAGACGGAGCTAAATGTGTGTGAATGAGTGTGTGAGTGTGAATGTTTATCAAGTGCTGGTAAAATGGGATGGCTTTGTGGAACAAGTAAGCAAATATGTGTTTTATTAAGGCGTTTGTATGGGTTTATATATTTATACTGATGTTTGCGTATGCATGTATGACCGTGTAAGTATGCTTGAAAATCTTCGGTCTTTTGTGACTATAGCAGTCTCCCTATGTTTGTGTGAGACACCAAAAGATTGTGACAGAAGTTGCAACATAAGCTAACATAGACAAAAGGAAACAGTCCATAACACCACGCTCTATGGTGAGCTGATGAAGCTACTAGAAAATACCTACAACCTCTGCCTCAGTGCCGCTGGGTGCAACACTTTATCATTAACTACATCTGAGTTTTAATACAGTGAAAACTAGTCATGCACATGAATAAATTTGGACATTTTCTACATGGGATCTACATATTTTAAAACATATTTTTGAGTCTACTGAAAGTCTTTTTACATCCAAAAAGGGTCTAAAAAAATTCTCAACTTGTGAGAAAATAATTTCACAGCTGGCAGATGTACTTTGCCTTTTCTGAACCTGTGAAAAAAAAAAAAAAATTGCATGAATGTGTCTGTAGAAAAAACACAGAAAGTAAAGTTTGTGAATGTGCCAAAAAAATTTGTGCCAACAGAAATTATATGTCTATTTTTAGAAACACTTAGAGAGAAATGATTGCATAATTCATCTCAACCATGAGATTACACAACGAGGTCTGAGGGGAAAAAAGAGCACCTTTGTGGATTTCTAAGCACAACAATCAAAAAGTTTGAGCTTGTCTTCACATCTGACTCTGAGTAGCCAATGAGAACACTGCATACTTAATATCCAATCAGAAATCTAGTTTTACATTCCAGTAAAGGTCAAACTGTTTAACTCCTTTGCTGTCATTTCTGGCTGACTGATATAATTTAAGGAAAATTCTGGTGATTTTTTTAAAAGTTTATAGTCACTCTTGATTGTCTTGCAAACTAGTTGAAAATATTCCCACCTGCACAGAAAAATATTTGCTGCTGTGCACTATAAAAACCAAGTTCTACACACTTGCCTGTGTTATATTTAGTCAATTTAGACAATGTTTTATGTGCTCTTTTTTGCAGTAAAATTGCAGGAATTGGGGAAAAATCGCAGGCAAAGGAAAATAATATGATTTTTTTTTAAACTGCTACCAATGAAGAGTCATATGTAATCACTTCCTGTGTGCTGCGATGATGCAAGTTACAGTTCGTCCATATAACAAGCAGTCTGTTGATTTGGCCAATTCATGCAGAAAAGTTGCAGTAATTTAGCAGAATTGCAAGCTCTCACGTTAATTATAACATTTGCAAAATCCCAATTTCCTGTTTAGTGTGGAGAAATTGCAGGAATTTTGCAAAATTGCAAGCCCCCACAAATATTGCAGAGATTGGTTATTATATTATTGTATTAATATTAGTGTATGATCCATCACAACACACATACAGCCTTAATTTGCTATTGCCAGTGTCTCTGTTTTAGTGTTTTTCCTTCTCAGTGCGTGCATTGTTTTACACTGTGCTACTGTCAATCATCAGACAACCACAGGAAGAAATGGACGTCTCCACCAGGAAATAATTCCTCAAAAAATTGACGTTCAAACTGAAGCTCTTCAGTTTCATGAGAATCAAGTGTTTTATGGTCACACACATCTTACTGCATTTTTTATTTTTTTTGCTTTTTTGGAGGGAAGCTAATTTCGTGTTTTTGATGGTAAGTAAGTATGCGTTTTAAAAACTATGAAAAATGAACATTGTTTTTAAAAAGCTGGACCTGAATGGGGCCATGAAAGACATTTCAAGGAGGTCTTTGAATTGTCTAAAGTGTGCATACTCTCTTCCCTCAAAGTCAGCCTCTCTGTCTTTTTCTCATCTTTTTCTGGCTCATTGCTCTCTGGCGGTCTCTCCTATCTCTATCCCCAGACCAGCTGGATGACAAGAGGAGAGCAGGAAAAACAGTTAAGTTTCCATTGAGAGAGAGAGAGAGAGAGAGAGAGAGAGAGAGAGAGAGAGAGAGAAAGAGAGAGAGAGAGGGAGGAAATGGTAAGCGAAGGAACTTCTTGCAGACAGGAAGTGGGGGGGGTTGCCGCTTGCCTCAGCGACAGTATTTTCCACATCCGCCGCTGACTACAAACAAAAGAAAGAAGAAAAAAAAAAGGCCTTGCCCTCTGTAAACAACAGAAAGAGCACAGAGGGAAAAAGAAGCACTGAGGCAAAGAGTTTTTATTGGCCTCTTGATTATCATCTCTAGAAGTGCACCACACATCTGCAGACATGATTTTATCCAACATTCATTTACTTAAAGATAGGCTACTCATCAAATTATCCAATCACCAAATTGGGTAATAAAAAAGGGTGTTGCAAACAGCACACTTAGATGTATGGAAATTTGACGATTAGATTACATTGGACAACCAGATATCACTCATTTGCATGCAGGGGAGGAGTGGAGAGAGGCGGAGAGTGGTGAGAATGGTTAAAACTTGGGGCAAAGGGTAACGCCGGGTTACAAATGTGTAATGTGAACAAGCAGGGGAAACACTGATGCACGCTGATGTTTTCGACGGAGAAGCACTGAGGAAACAACAACCCTGATATAGCTCACCACAAGGTCCCCTTGCAGATACAAATATTGCAACTGTCTGAGTCTGCAAAGTTTAGACTGAGAGAAAACACACACACACACACACACACACAACAACTAAACACATTCAAAATTAAACTGCAGGGAGTGTGGTGCAGGCTAAACAACATGCTTAGAGAGTGCAAGATAATTCTCTTAGCAACCAACTTTGGTCAGTGGAAAATTAGCTTTGCGAAACTGACAGATGTATACAAGGTAGAAAAAGGGACACCTCAAAAAGAAAAAGGTTGCATGTTTGTGATGTGGCAGCTCAGTTATGTTGTAAGCGGTCCGATAAGGAAGACTTGTTTCCAAATTGAGGTCACTATGGAACATTAAAGCGCATATCTCACTTTAGATCTAACCTATCCTCCTAAGCACCCTGAATTAAACTAAACAAACAGAGGTGTTTCGGGGGTTTTCTTAGCTTCCTCACTAAGCTGCAGAATAACTTATGAAGGCATGTTCATGTCAGCATATAACAATGAAATCTAATATCTAAAAAACACACAGAAAATAACCACTTCTGCTAATATAGCCATTACATTTAGAAGTAAAACCTGTGGATCCCCAGTTTGCTGCCAAAAGCCATAAGATGTATAATACATCCCTTTTTTTTGCAGAAACACATCACATCCAGCAGGGTTTCCCCAATGTGTCACTGACATCTCTGAAAGCATGTGAAACCACACTTCTGCACCGAATCCAATTCTAGAGATACTCTTTCAGCCAAAATGTCAGCTTCACTCTGTGTGCCGCCCTGACTCCTCCGTGGAGGACAGGGCAACTTGAACACGCACATGCACGCATTCTCACACAGTAACACCAAATAAAGAATTGACCGGTGTTTCTCCTCTCGCAGTAAACCAAGCAGGCAGACACACACCGACAAGCGTTAGACACGCACACACCCATAAACTTACAGACTCTCTGTCACACACACACACACACACACACACACACACATACAGCTGTGAGAGGGAAACTCGGTTTGACGTCACAGGGTTGCTAGGTAACTGGCCGCCGTGGTAGTGAAGATTTTCCACTGCAGTAGAAACACAGTGTATGTGTGTGTGTGTGTGTGTGTGTGTGTGTGTGTGTGTGTGTGTGTGTGTGTGTGTGTGTGCCGACCCACATGAGTTACAGTTGTGGACATAAAAATGAGTTTTCGTCCCATCCAGAACACTACAAGAACTCTTTTTTTGGTATTAAAATTGAGGTTAGATTCACGGTTGGATTAGAGGAGGATAAACCTGGAATGGTGAAGATTAATGTTTGGGTCTGAGTGTGACCACATTTCAAGGGATCATAAAAAAAAAAGAGATGTGAGTCAATGTGCCATAAGTTGTGTTTGTGAAAGAAAAACAGCTTGTGTGAGTGAACAGTCGCGTGTGTTGGTCGAAAAAGTTGAAATGGTGGTATAAATGTGGTGTGTACAGAGGGTGTGTCAGCGTTAGTGTGTGTGTGTGTCTTTTACAGTTGAGCAGTATTTATGGGTGCAGTCTTCATTCCAAAAGACACATCTGTGTACATAATGGATGCATCTTTTCAAGGATCAAAGGTGCATCGAAACGTGTCCAAATACGCGATTCCTCCCGAGCTTTACTTACAGCACAGGCACCACAATTAACAACACACCCTCTGCATCATTTATAGCGAGGCCTTCGTAAGTCCTTCCCCACTTCCGTTCTACTGTAGCTTCTGCTCCACTAGCCTCTGTTTCTTTCATCATTCTCTCTGAAAAGCTGAAACATGATGCTGGAGTTTTCTTTTCATAGTCTGGGTTTAAATACAGCTGTGGTAAAGCTCCCGCTAAGTTTTAACAACATGTTTACATCAGTAACAACTCAAAACTGTAGCTGCAGAATGTAAAAAAAAAATGCTGTTAAATCTTTAGTTCTCAATTTTTTAAATTAATCTATTAATCATTTCGATTATGACGTGAAAAAAGTAGTAATCATCATATTTAACCAAAGCTCAAGGTAAGATATTCAATTAACTGAGATAAAACAGAGAAAAGCAGCAAATCATCATATTTGGGAAGTTAAAACCAGCAAATGTTGAAACAAGTGAAACAATGAATCAATTATCAAAATAGTTGGCAGTTAATTCTGAAAATCTTTGACAAAATAATGGATTTAGGTGATTTTGTTTTATCAGCACATGAAGTACAGAAGATATGTCTAAATATGCTAATAAGTTCCATGAATCTTGCTGTTTATTGGTGATTTCAAACTTGTTTCTACATATATTCTTAAATTTTAATGATATTTAAAACACTACACGCTTAAAGTCATTTACCAAAAAAAAAAATGCCAAGAATTTTTCGGTTTCAGTGCTTCAAATGCAAATAACTGCTGCTTTTCTCTGTTTTTATGAAATTGCAAACTGAACATCTTTCTGTGTTTATAGCCAACAGATCAATCAGTAATGAAGAGAAATGTTACTTGCAGCCATGGTTGGAGACTGTTAAGACGGGTGTGGAGCTGATGGTTGAAGGCATTTTACAAAGAAAAGCAAACAACTGTGTCAGTCTACCAGAGACACGTCTGCTGCCAGATTCTCGTCTTTTCAATCCGCAGAACTCAACTGAAATTTTGTTGAGAGAAAAATAGCACTGATGCCAATCTATCGCAGGTGCCCTTTTGCTGCCAATTTACTAGAACTAGGAAAACACTGGCAGCACATATGTGCCTTCTAACCTTGGAAAGATGCCCAGCAGTCAAAAGATCAGCCAAATAGTGTCTATATATGGCTCTATTCAGATTCCAGCCTCCACCCGTTCAGCTTGTACGCTGTTAAAATACAAGTTGATATAATCCAAAAGCTAATGACCATAGCAGAGCAGATGTGTTTGACTGTGTTTAAACAAAAATGGAAATGTAACGCTTACTCAGGTGGATAATATTACAAAGAATAATTAAAACCCCTGTGTTTTGGTAAGTGATCAGGATAACAAATGCATCCACAGTGAACCACTGAGCTTTTTTATACCCTCATATAAAATGTTAATCTGTAACCCTGGTTTTATACTTGTTATTTTTTCCTGTGCTGGAACATGTTTTTCTTTCTCGTCTTTCTCTCGGTGATTACTTTATATAGTAATGCCAAAGTGATAAAAGCCTCTTAACTTGCTGTATGCCAGATAAAGTCAAGTAGCTCCAACATTAAATAGCCATGAAAAGAACAGATATGTATCCAGTCTCCCTTCAGATCGATTTAAAAAGACGTGACTACAGTACACACTGTACAACTTTTCCTCTCGAGCTGTCTCTCTCTGCCAACATTACTCTCTTGCTCACTCTGTTCTTTTCTCTTCTTCCTCTCTCAGTATCACTCCTCATCTCTCTCCCTCTCCTCTCTCCTACATACCACCCACACGATCAAGCATGCTTTATGTGTTTCTGCATGTTTGCCTTTTGCACAAATATACCAGGTTTCCTTAAAATAAAGATCAGGAAATATGACAAGCCACAGACAAGAATAAGAATAATTGTCACGTTTGACATCTTTGCGCTACGATGGTGGAAATCCAGATTATCACTAGTAACTATAAATCTTTGTTCAACTGCAACCACCTGCAGGAGTTTCTGTCTCTCTCTTTGCCTGGATAAAGTGAAAAACAATGTCTGGAAATATGCAAACAGCAATACAAACACTATTCAAATCCATCAACCAAATTCATTTAAACAAATAGTTTGTAATCCACCTGGGAGAGTTGGGATATTGGTTTAGGGCTAGGTCAGGTGAATATTTGATTTTTTTTCTGTTGCTGCTGCTTCTCATAATGAAAGCAAACATGGAAAGTTAAGATTTAATGATTTCGGTGACCACGTCTCCAAAGTATGTGTGGAACTATGCAGCAGCAGTTGGAAATTACAGCAGTTGCCGTATTGATTGCAGAGCGATGGAGTATTCAAATGCTTGTATTGGCTTGCACAGTCAAAGGGGGAACACCGCTCAGTTTTAAAGCTTATATATGATTCATGACAGTTCAACTGATAAGACGTGAATATGAGCACTTTCCTCCTAAAGCCAGAAACCTAAGAAGTTGACACTTTTTTGAACAGGCACAATGTTTAAGAAACTGGCAAAAATCAGTTATACAATCCTGCGTCAAATTGTGTTTCAAAGTAGAAGTGAGATGGCCTCATGAACTTATGCTGGCTACAAATAAAAACACATCCACCCACCCACCTACACACACACACACACACACACACTCACACACACACAAAAACAGGCCTCAGCCTCCTCTTTGAACAGCGTCCAAATGCAGGCAAAGCCTAAGTGTGTGTGACAGGCAATTTCTCTTGCTTTCCCTTTTTCTATCACCCCCGCTCTCGCTCACACACACAGACACACACACACACACCCTCACATTACCCACACACACACCAAAACACACCTAAACGCACACACAGGTCAGGGCACAGAGCTGGCTTTGTTACTGTGAATGTCAACCATTACTCAGGGAGAGAGCTCAGGCCAATTTGTCACAGGAGCACCCGACAACATGCACAGGCATATTCACACACACACACATACACACACATAAGCCGACAGACAAACATTTTGAGGTACGACTGGTAACGGAGACCCACATCAAGACAAACGGTTTCCAAGATCTGGCAGGATTTGCTGCAAAAGCAACCATTCTGAAATAGTTACTGCAGCTTTTCAGGTTTCATACGTGACCTTTACTAGTGTGAACCTTTCAAATAATTTAAAATGATCAAAAATATCAGAGTTTTCCCTTTTTCAAGATTTCCCACTTCACCACAAGTGTGGATTCTTCCTTAAAAACTGTGTTCCTGTCTGTATGATGTATGGCAAATCCCAGCAAAGACATTTTCCAAAGGTCATTGCCATTTAAAACTACAAAAGGTCTACTGAATCGCAAGCAGGCTGTAGATACAGCCACACAAACTGGCCCACACTTTCAAACTTGGCACTACTTACTGCTTTCTGTTGAGAACTGAGGAGCGCGGGGTTGAGAAGCTGCTCCCCTTTCTCCGTATCGCTGGAAATATCCTCCTCCGACTCCTCCCAAGACGAGGAGAAACCAGCCGAGGAGGCCGAGGAGGATGACAGCTTCCTGAGGGAACGGGTGGAGGAGTTTGGCCCGGGGATAGGGCTAGAACTGGGGCTAGGGGTGCAGCATAGTCCCTGGTCTGAGCCGGGGCCTTCAGAGGTTTGAGGCTGGTTTTCCAAACCGTGGTCAGTTATTATGACTGCAGGGATGGAGGGAGGGATGGAGGGAGAGTGGTTGGAGGTTTGATCGGTGATATCCAGCAAAGAAGAGGAGCTCTCGCTGCTTGGAGGTAAAGCAGGGGTTTCTGGGTTAACTTCCAACCTGTCTGCTTCTGTCTGGAGCAGCATATAAGGACACAACCGGTCCTCTTTCTCACCTCTTACATCTCTCGCCGTCCATTCTCTTTTGTCTCCCAGCATTTGTTTGTTTTCTTTCTCCCTTGTGTCTTTTTCTCCCTCCTTTTCTCTCAGCCTTTCTCCCTCTTCTTTCTCTCTGTCTGTTGCTGCATCTGGGTCTAATGTCTCAAGGGAACCCTGAACAACAACCAGTCCATCCAAACAGGGAGTTTGCATTTTTGCTTCTGAGTGGCGGCCATTTTGACCAATCAGTGTCTTGTTTTCCATGTTTGTTTTATTAGCATTGCTGCTTCCTTCTCTCCTTTCTCCTTCCACTGTTTCATCCTCCTTTTCTCTTCCATTCTGGACAACAGAAGGAACTTTAGTCTCTTGTGGTTGGGTCATTGGGCATTCAGGGGTTGTGTTTTGTTGGCCGGGATGGGAAGGGGCTTGGATCGTCGTACGTCTTGGCGACCGAGGGCTGCGTTGGAGCTCGTTGTTCAGCACCTGGGCACGAATCCCGGATATGTGGGCCTCGAAAATGCCCACTTTTCCCCTGACCTGAAAGACACAGAGAAAGTGGATAAGGGTTAAAATGCAGCTACAGTTCAGTTCCCTTGAACTAACATTAGAGAAGTTTACTTTGATGCATGTTTTGCTTAATTTAGCAAGAAGCAAAAGATAAACACAAACCTAAATTTAAACCAATAGCACTACTTCAGTAAAATCATGAGATAAGATCAGAGAGAAATGCGGTATAATAATCAATACCAAACCTTAAAACACATGTAAGTCTATCTTTAGTTTATTATTGCATAATAATTTACATTGCACAAGGAAACACAATCCAAGATAAGAGAACAAGAGTCACATGGACTCACAAACTTGATCACTGGATAGATTGTAATCTGACTAAGTACAAAACAGTACAAAGCCCTTAAGCCCTTTCATCGAAATGACAGACACCGAAAGTACAAATTTCCAGCTTTACAAATAGAAATAAAGGGGTAAAGCCCTCAGTGTTAGAATAAATTGCTTTAAACCTCCATGTGATTGCATGTTTAGATATAGTCAGACAGACAAATAGAGGTAGCCAGTTAGAGAGAGACAAAAAAAGGCACAGAGGAAGAGAGAGATGAAGTAGACAAAGAAGGGAGGCACGTGTAGTATCACCTCAACGTTCTGCAGCTCTCTGTGAATCTGCAGCAGCTGTGCCTGGCGTCTCCTGTCCTCTCGCCTCTCTCCTCCTCCCGTCTCTCCTCCCCTCTCCTCCTGCACCTCTCCTTCCCCGCTCTCCTCACCGCCGGGTGAGCTCAGTCGTCGAACCCGCTGGCCCACATTGACTCCCAGGAGCTCCGGGCTTCTCGGGGAAGGGGAGCGAGCGCGAGGAGGGGTGGGGCTGGGGGAGAGTGAGGATGAAGGGGGGAAGACAAAGGTTCGACCCAGCGCCCGGGGGCTCGTCTAGGGGCAGACACACAAGACAGGATCAGGGGAACTCCAAAACACTTATTATATAAGCTAATATATAGGTTGAGAGAACATCAAAAATGACTAATACAAACAAAAATAGTGATTTATTTTTCCTTCTTTTTTGATCTCTATATTTTCTTCAAAGCACCCTACTGTATCCTAATACACATATATCAGTTTGGTACTGTTTATTATGTAAAATGTGAATTGAGAATTGAAAACATTATTTAGGTTCCTGGGCCATGTTAATTTCTTATATTGATGATTGACTGCTTAAATGCCCAACAAAATCCAAATTGAATGACAGCAACAACAAAAAGAAACTTTTGTGGATGGAAAACACATAAATGGCATTTTCTAATTTATGTCCATCATTGTGGACACGGCCAACAACTCGACCTGAGATACCTTGGGGCTGGTTGGACTGTAGAGACCTCCACTCAGTGCTCCCCCACCCAGTAACTGGCAATAGGTGGTCCGATCAGGAACCGGCAGCACAGGTCGGCCGACCGGGCTGGTTCTAGCTCGGGAGGTGGTACTAGAGGAGCCTGGCTGGGTGTGAAACTGATTACTGCTGTGGGGAGCGGAGAAGAGGAGAGGCAAGGAAGATTAATATCACATAATAAAACATCCTGTCTGAGCATTGAGGCTAGAAATTGGAGGGGATGCGAGAAATCTGATTACAACAAACCAATCATTTCAATTAATGGTGACACGCTCCAAAAACTTAGGTTGCAGATGAAAGGAAGAGTTACTTGCTTTCTGAATAACTAAAAAATGTTTAAAGAGAGATTTTTATGCATCCCTACAAGTGATTAGACAATGTTTTAATGTAAATCATTCACCTGTTGGACAGCAGGATGACTTTCTGTGATGTATTACAAATAAAGTAATCTTACTGGTCAGCCGCAGCAGACTGACCAAACACATTCTCTGTCACAAAAACTCAGCAGGACAACACTGTTAAAAACTGACCTGTTCATGACTCCGAGGCCGTTCAGGTTCAGGGCAGAGGCTGCCATCCCCGCGGCCAGGCCAGGGGCTCTGAGTGCTGGGTACACATCTGACAATCTCCCCTGAAGCTGCAGGGAGGTCTGGAGAACAGCTTTCAGTGTTTCTTCTGCATTCAGTCGGCAGCAGCAGCAGCTCCACACTGCAAGAAAATCTGCACCCGACACTGAAAAAAATGAAAAGGCTGGGTTAGGGTTAACCTCCCTAATTATTAAAAAGAAAATAACTGAAAATTAGTTAAGTAGCAAATACGCATTAAAACGAGAATCATTCTTCAAGATGAAAATAAGCCCTTTTCTTAAACGACAGATACTGGAACTCCAATTTTCCATTCCTGGAAAGTCATCCCTAACTGCGTCATGGACAAAGAAGATTATTCATGTAGTCCTGCTGTTAGTCCAAAATAAAAGATATCATTGTTCGTACTAGGAATGAAACTAAATAAATGAAAAATAACCAAGAGAAAGTGAAATGGAGAGAAAAGGAGACAGACGTAGAGAGAAATAGAGGGATGAATGTTGAAAAAAATGAGCAAGGGAAATGTTTTCCTCACTGGAAATAATTAGCCTTTTCTCCTGTCAACGTTTCATGAAATCTGAGATTTTTATAAAGCTCATTTGAATGGTTTATGCTGGTTTATGACAGAGCACTGTGACCATAGATTTTATATCTATGACAATGACTGCCCTTTTCAGTGGCGATCATCTTCCTCCTGTTCAACTAAATAACAATTTACAATAATTCTGCTCCAGACTGTTTTTGAAACTTGATAGAGTTTTACATATTCAAGTGTATGAACCTGATCCTGCTCGTTTCATGGTCGTACCAAACATGTCTTTGTTCTACAAAAGCAGCAACAACATGATGTCCAAAGTTCAGCCAGACCAAACTCTCATAATCTTTTGCTCTACATGATCTCAGAGCACACTGTTTGTTTGAAACTGTGGGGTCTAAAGATAAAAAAACTTGAAGGTAACATTCTTTCAGTGGCAAAATGAGGGAGGCAAGCAGAAAAGGGCAGAAAGATGGAGATATAAACTTGCAGAGAGGGAGAATTGAAAAAGGGCAGGAGGTGGAAGGAAAGTGAGACATGACATATAACACCGAGGGGTAAAGACAAAAAGATGGAAAGCTAAACAGCAGGAAAATGAGGCAGAAAACCTCTATGGAATCTCCTCACTTTGAAGTGAACCAGATAAAGACATGTAGAGACACCCAGAGTCACTGAATAAGCACTTATCTATTTGCTGCAAAAGATAGCACACTCTCAAGAGACTGTAGGTCATTGTATCTTTATTTTCTGAATGTAAGGAGGCTTAAATAGCATGCAACAAGACAGAATTAAAAAGCAACTGCAAGCATCTTGTGAGCTTTTAATTTAAAATATACTTAAATTAACTGGAAAGCTTTAAAAAAAAAGCTTGTTTTCAAATACAATTATGTACTGGGCTTTCTATTAAGTAGTGCATCCTGCAAGTATTCTACTATGACACACCCCTGCACCAAGAAGGTTTTGAGGTGAAGGTGCACGAGAGTCTCCTATTTGCAGACTCACTCAGGTCCCATTCACAATACGGCTAAATATAGTTGTCAATCCTCATTTTAATGCTTTATGTGGTTAAGCTCACGCTCAGTATATTAATGAAAAAGAGCGATAGGTTGTAGTATCAAGCCCTGTTCCAAACAGGTAGTGACTGAAATCTGAAATAAGTTATGCAAATAAGCTTAGCTGTGCAACAACTGGTACCTGATGCGCAGTGGTCAACTGCGCAACACATTGCAAAAAAATGTCTCGTTTCCCAAAGGCAGATTTACAGATTGTGCTTTTAACTTAGATGCAGACGCGTATTCTTTTTAAGCTAACTACTCGTAACTAACTCTCGTCTGTGATTCTGACAGATGAGTGATTCAGTGTTCATTGACTTGTATCAGACTGCTTTGTATAACATGAGATAAACCTAAGCAGATTACTGGAGTACAAAGCTTTGAACAATCAGTTCACACAACTACAAACTTGAGATGAGATGTCACCAAAACCTGTTTCATGGTCAACTTTTTCTTTCATACTTGAGTAAAATATTTCTGTCCACTGACTTTAGTTCAGTTTAGTTTAGTTTAGTTTAGTTTTTCAACTTATACCACTCAAATACACGTGTAAATAAATAATAAATAAATAATAATAAGTCAAACCAAAGCAAGTTTATACTAACTGAAAAGGTGCAGACTGAACCTCAGCTTATTACAGCTAACCTTTTTATATTCATGATTTTGTACAGATCCCTTAAATTTTCGGTAAGAAGAAGGAAAATAAGAGAAAGACTATTTATGATTATTATATTGACTATTATATGTTTTATATATGTATTTTTATATATGTATATTATATATACCCAAAAGTCCCAAACAAAATTCATATATACAAAGGTGTTCATACCTCAGTTTTATATTTGTTAATCATCTTTTTTCTTTTTTCTTTAAATCTATGGATTGTATTACTCATTTCCTTTTCAAAGCCACAAATTAACGCCTTTCACTGATATACATCCTTGTTTTGCATTCTTTCTAATCTTTGTTTTTGTAAACATGCAAATTCCTCGTAGTTCATACTGACTCACTCTCAGTTGGATACAGTCTGGAAGCATTTTATTTTTTACTTTATACACTAATTGTGCAGTTTTTAAGTTCACCAAATCTCCAAATTTGAGAGCATGAAGAGTTTATAAATAATATGTTTGTTGGTTCATGATAATCAGCTCTGTTTACAATTCTTATAGCTCTCTTCTGTAGCATAAAAATTGGATTTGTGCTCGTTTTCCATGTGTTTCCCCAAACCTATACACAGTAGGTAATGTATGGAACTATAAAAGAACAGTACAATATATGTTAAGAAGTTAGACTTCAACATTTTTGTCTTTAAATGATTTATATGTGGTTTCTAGCGTAGTTTGTGGTCTTTCTATTTCATTATTTGTACTTGATTATTGATTTTTTCAATATCCAAATTTAATTTAAAGTTTTCACTGAATCCAGAAGCTTCTCAAAATAAATTCATATCATCTGCAAACAAAACGAACTTTAGCAATTTGGACATGTTGCAAATATCATGAATGTACAATATAAACAACTTTGGACCCAGTACTGAACCTTGTGGAACCCCTCATGTGATCCTCAGCAGGTCAGATTTATTATTGTTTATTTGCACATACTCATGTCTATTATCAAGATAGATACTAAGCCATAAGTATTCTACAACTCTAATACCATATCTTTCGAGTTTCCTCATTAATACTCTATGATCAATAGTGTCAAATGCCTTTTTTAAAAATCTATTTAAACAGTCTACAGTCTATTCCTTATTTTCTATTACTGTAGATATTTCAGTTCCATCTCTACCATTATGGTGGATCAATTAGATCTAAAACCATATTGATGTTCACTCACTAAGTTGTGTTTTTCTATGAAATGATCAAGTCTTTGAACAAAAAGTTTTTCCAAAATTTTCAAGAACTAAGGAAGGAGAGAAAATGGTCTATAGTTTGAAAAAATTGCCTATCTCCATTTTTATAGATAGGAACGACCTTTACTATTTTCAATTTATTGGGAAATATTCCTGTTTGGAGTGATTGGTTACAGATGTGGGTCAGTGGTTTCGCTCAATACTCTATAATATTTTTTTAATAAATGTCATGTCAATATCAGAACAATCAGTGGATTTTTTTATTCTTAAAACTGTATACTGCATGTCAATTAGTTTCTTCTCTTCAATTCTCTTCAGAAATATGGTTTTGGAATTTATATCAATAATGTCATCATCTACACCCTCCTTCATTATTGGGTCCAACAATATCATTTGCTAAATTATAGCCAACATTCACAAAGTAATCATCAAATTCACTGGTAATCTCTTTATGATTGGTTGATTATTTTTAATTAAGTAATGTGGATGATCTGATTCGTCCTGTACCCTTTTAATTATGCTGTTAAAAACTTTCCATGGACCTTGTGTTGCTTCCATGCTGCACCAACAGTTTGTTGTAATAATCCTTCTTATTGTGTCTCATTATACTTGTCAATTTTTTTCTATATTTTTTATATTTATTTTCTGCTTCCATTGTTCTATATTTTAAGAACTGCTTATGTTATATTTTTTCTTTTTACAGGCATTTTTTAGTCCCCTGGTGATCCAGGACTTGTCTTCATATGTGTGCTTCTTTTGTGTTCATATGGGACAGTGATTGTCATATAAGGTGGTTAAAGCAGACAGAAATTCATGAGCTTTGTTTGGATCATTGTTTAAATAAACCTCATTCCAGCTTTGCTTCTTTGAGTCCCCCTTAACAGCACCTATGACTTCTGGTGTTCTGTGTTGAATAAATGTATAAGTATCAGAATTTCTTTGTGTTTTTATCTTTAAAAAGTTCTGTAAGGTTGCAAGAAGAAGAAGAAACAAGAAGGTGGTCACTTATGTCAGTAAAGAGCAGTCCACTCTCTACTCCCACTCCCAATTTAATTGGTAAAACTGTTATCTATTAATGTAGCACTGTCACTTGTTATTCTAGTTGGTTTTAAGATAGTAGGAAATAGACTTATACTGTACTTTGTGTGAATAAAGTCTCATTTGGGTTTAATAAATAAAATACATTTCAACCATCTTATGCGTCAAGATAGGATCCTGGATTCTTAGATTTCTCCACATTTATTTGTACAGTAATACAATCCATATTTTCTATTGTTGCTTTCTACTATTTTGCATTTGAATTAATTATTCACCAACAAGGCAACTCATCCTCCCTTTTTGTTCGTTCTATTAATAGTACTGTAAATAGTTTGAAGCCCTCAAGTTCAACATCAGCTCCCTTCTCTTTACTGAGCCAAGTCTCTAATACAGCAATTACATTGAACATGGTGAAATAGCACTTCATTTTAAAAGATCACTATACAGACTTCTACCGTTGAAGTGTATTATCGACAACGTACGGTCCATTATTATGTTGCTTTTGAATTGTTCATCTGTATAATACTCACAGCTGCAGTTCATGTTATTTTAGAGGTGATTTTTAGGATGAATGTCATTCTCAGTTTCATACATTTTGTGTTCTGTAAAGTCAAGTTCACCTTTCCATAGTTCTCATGTCGAGGTAAACTGTTACCCACACAGTCTGATGATCCCATTTCTCCAAACTCAACATCATCCATGTCATTGAATGGAAAGGAATAATCTTGTCAGGTCTCATCGCAGCAGTCATAGTTTATTCAAGTATTTCCAAACAGAAACAGTCTTGTCTTGGCCATTTAAATAATTCCACACACACTTCATGCCAGTGCTGTTCATCAACATCATTGGCTATTGATGACTCCTGTTCCATGAGACAGAGCTAGTTGTATGTCATCATCTGTAAAGATCTAGATTTTAGCTCTCTTACCATAACCACTTTTCAGGAGATCCATTCAGCCAAATCAAAACTTTGCAATTTCTTGTCCAAGTGGTAAATGGTAAATGAACTGCATTTATACAGCACCTTTATAGTCTTCCCACAACTCAAAGCACTTTACACTACATGTCACAGTCACCCATTCACACACACATTCATATGCTGATGGCAGAGTTTGCCATGCAAGGTGCCAACCTGCTTATCAGGAAGAGTTTCTAATCATTCACACACACACACATTCACACGCACACACGCACTCACACACCGATGCCACAGCCCTCTGTAGCAATTTGGGGTTCAGTATTTTGCCCAAGGACGCTTCTGCACTTCGACATGCGGACTGGAAGAGCCAGGGGTCAAACCGCCGATCTTCCGATTAGTGGGCGATCCGCTCTACCACCTGTGCCACAGCCGCCCGACAGCTTGTAGTGGCTTGTATTTTGTTTCGCTTCTGGAGAATGCGTGCCTGCCTGGCAATGTCAGCATTCTTTTCGGTGAGGTGTTCATTCGGATACACTCCCATCAAAGTCAGCTTCCTAGTCTGTCAATATAGCTCAATCTTGCTCTTTCGATTCACAAAACAAAATATAATAGCCGGCTTTACTCTTCTGCCCTTTTGGGGAAGTGTTTGACAAGCTGTGATGTTGTTGCTTTCAATGGATGTGTTCTGTCTCTCAAAAAAAACAATGACTTGTTGTTCCAGTGTTAGTATCTCATCTCTCAGGGGCATCCTCACCTTTGTCTGTGACTGACACCGCCCTGGCAGTCCGATTGTAATCAGGTCTTCCATTCGTGTGTTATTGTTCCATGTCATCGATTCTTTTCTCCAAGTCTTCAGTCTTCTCATCCTCCTCCTTAATAAGCATTTTATCCATTACTTCTATAAGTTTGGTTTGTTGTTTGGTGACTTTACTTATATCCTCCGACATAAAGCTCAAGGATTTCCTGATTTCCTCCATTTCTTCATTCCATTGCAGTGTTGTTTTGTTGTTTGGTCTTTGGTGGCATTTTTCTTTTGTTTCAGTGCTTTGAAATTAATTAATATTCATTAATTTCTCAGAAAGGGCTTCTTTCTAGAGCCGCCAAAGTCAAATCAATCTGTGTGTGTTGCAGAGTAGCACAGCAAAACAGATACACAAAACAAACTGTATATCTTTTCACACCAGGTTGTCACCTCTGTCTTGCAGAACGATCAGCAAAACTAAACTGCAACTCCTACTGTATGTCAAATAAACAAGAGCTTTTCAAAGCCCTCCCAGTCCAGTTCTGGGTCTCATTTAAGCATGCTGGTATTCTTGTCATGCTCTGACTGAGCTGCCAGAGACTGCCTTGGGATGTGTTTTGATTCCAGATGAGTTAAGACATCAGGTCATAAACTACGGGGTAAACATGGGATTTCCTTGTAGGGGAGTGACGCAGTTACTGTAGAGGGAGGCAGGAAACAATCTGAATGGCCCATCTCTCTAGTAGCTTACTAACCGCCAGTGCAGCTTTTTTCACGCTGAATAATCACTTCTCTCTGCTTCAACACAAAATTTAAATGAAAACAACACAAAGTCACGCAGATGATGAGGAAAGTTTGAGAAAGAAAGAGGGAGAAAATGAGACAGTGCAGGACTGAGGGAGACTACAGAGAAAGACAGAAGAGTGAGGAAGGGAAAAATGGTGTTTGCAGGCTATTTTTAGGTTGATTGTCTATTCTGAATCTTTCATGCAGAATTAGTGGATTTACTTTCTGTGAGACGGCTCGGTTGCTGTAATGAAGCAGCACTGGGCACCAGGAACCCTTTTCACACTGCATGTTGCACATGGTTAGCTGCATCCCAAAGACCTTTTTTTTTTTTGTCGCACTACAGGACAGCTCTCCAGATTCTGTGCTCTCCAAAATATCCAATTATCCCAAAGGAATCATCAAAGTATCGTCAATTAAATGGCGCAAAAAAGGACATTGTCTAAAAATTATTTAAACCCTGACTGAACTTTTAGCTGTGGTCTGTGCAGCACTTAAAGGTGCATCGCAAGAGATTAGCCTTCACACTAGAACTGCATATATCAGAGGGAATCCATTGCAACCGCACCAGCTTTAAGATATGGGGAATACTTCTTGTGACAAAACAGAAAGAAGTTAGAAAAGACAAAATATGTTTTGTCTTTCAATGCCACTCTGGTGCCTACATGTCTTCACCTCCCTTAAAGATAATATTGCCCGAAAAGATAGCAGAAAATATGCTAAACTGTCCATGAACATGAACTGTCCATGTCCATGAAATATTTGGAGTGCCAACAGCACTCCAAATATTTTAAAGAGACCATTAAGCAACAATTACCAACAGTCATGAAGCAGAATAATTAAGTAAACCATGACCCTGACATGAACTGCACTGATGCCACACACACAAATTTTTAATGCAGCACACAAAAATACCGCCTTTAACACACCAAATACACTCAAATACAAACAAATACTGGGTGATTCCAGCACAACCGCACATGTAAACTACCTCAGTCAGAGTGTTGTCTGTGTTTCAGCGCAGCCTGATGTCAGATTGAGTGGGACTGTGTGAGTATTAAAACTGCCCACTTGCCCACACAAGTGGGCAATAAACCTACACGCTTTAAAAAAAATGAAAATTTACATAAGCAGATGATAGGGCAGGACAATATAATGATATATAGAGCTGCAACAATTAGTCCATTAGTTGATTGACAGAAAATTAAATCGCAACAGTATTGACGACTGAATAATTGTTTTAGTCTTTTTTTTTCTTTTTTTTTTGAGCAAAAATAGCCCAAATTTACAAGTTGCAGCTTTTTAAATGTGATGATTTTATGCTTTTCTGTGTCTTACATGATAGTAAACTGAATATCTTTGGATTTTGGACTGTTGGTCGTACGAAACAGGACATTTGACGACATCACCGTGGGTCTAAGAAATTATAACATGCATGTTTCACTAGTTTCTGACATTTTATAGTCAAAAAGATTAATCGAGAAAATAATGAGCAGATTAATCGATACTGAAAAGAATCATTAGTTTCAGCTCATTAATATGTGCAGTGAGACAACTTGTCTGATTGATTGTGCAAGACTGTTTATACTGTGGTAGCTATACATATGATATTATTAGGTCATTGTGGGCGATGTTGCACATCAATAAGCAGGACTAATTTATGGTAATAGTGGAATTTTATATGATTTTTTTTCATCAGTGTGATTAATATGATGATGTACATTTATTTGTCATGTGTTAACTTCACTAAATTTCCCAAAAACAGACATTTCTGCCTGGTTATCTATTTCCATAAACAGTTTCTTCATAGAAACTTGATACTGCAAAAATTGTGATATAAAATTAAATATACCACACTAGAAGATTTTATCAATTTTGCCCACTGATAGCAGACGGGATACTCAAAGTACACAGCACCACGCTTATAGCTCAGGGTAAAGGCCTCAAGCGGGGCCCTGAGGGAGACCCAAACCAAATTAGAAATTACCTGAAATCTAATGTAATCTCATTATATAAGGCTTCATATAGCGGATTCCATTTTGGATCCAGTTTGGTGAAATAATTTAAGCCCCAGATCTCTTATCAAATCTTCTGTTGTCCCTTTTTATGAGTAAAGCGAGATGTACAAAACATTCAGGAGGACATTTAACAAAAGTGCAAATTTGAACAAAATCTGGAAAAACCTGATTTTTAGTTTGTTGTTTAGTTATCTGAAACGCAAATATTATATGTCAATATTTGAATTTTTCTTCTTCAGCATCTACCTCTGTACATACAACTGCTGAAAGTTAAACCTAAAGAGATAAGATAAGCTTTGATAAGCAGATTCAACTGTGAATTCACTGCTGCCCAACTCAAACCTTATCTAAGTGACATCATGGATGATAATGAGTATACAGTATTATATTGTATATCATTGGAAAGCTGCTGTTAGTTTAGTCTATCTAAGAATACATCTGTAACCACAAAACATATGTTGTGGGGCAATTCAAAACTCATTAAGTGATAAAGATACAATTGTTTAATTGCACACACTATTCAAACACTTTGCTTAGCCATTATATCAGTCACTAAAGCATATCTAGGCCTATAATCCTCACAACTTTCACTGTAACCTGTCCCACCTACACATGGAGTGGTGGTATGAGAGTGTAATAAACTATATCCAACAACAATAATCTGGATGGAGGTCCTGACATGACAGCAGGCCCTGTGTGATCTTACCTCAGCGTCCTCTGCGAGGCTTGTCCGGGACACTTTTACCGCTCAGAGTTAATATTACAGCCTGATATCAGCAACAATAACCCGAGGATGATTCTTGTGTGTGCGTCTGACACACAAAACGCCCAAAGACGCGTCTTCTTGTGCAGCCAAATAACTTATTCACTACTCCTCTTATGTGTTTTTGGCTTCTTCCATAGACGAACTTGTTCGACGCTGCCGCCGGTCCCTTTTTGCTTCTTCACCTTTTCACCAAAAAAAAAAAAAAAAAAATCCTCCTCCTCCTCCACAGAAGAAGATTTCAAAATGTCTTTCTCCACCACGATTTTTTTCTCTTTCTCCCCCTCTCTCTGGTTATTTCAGGAAAACTTTAAGGAATTCCGGAGCGAGCAGTGAGGTCCTCTCGCAGTTTCGCTCCCGGGATAAATAGTTTTTAAAGAGGTTTCTGTTGTCATGCGTGCTGCTCGACACCTCTCTGCTCGTAGTAAAGCGTTGTTTGTCTGTATGTTTGAAGCCGGAAGCGACAAGACAGTCTCTCTCTCTCTCTCTCTCTCTCTCTCTCTCTCTCTCTCACACACACACACACACACACACACACACACACACACACACACACACACTGCCTCTCTCTCTCTCTCTCTCTCTCTCGGTTCACTGGATAAAAAAAACTGAAAGGCTGTACACGCACTACAGTGTGTGTACACGCGCATTGTGGGGGAGCGTGCGCATACACATGAAGCGCGTGCGTAAACTCAATTAGAGGGAACAACAGTCAGTCAGATTAAAAACTGGAATAATACTGTCCATTACCAATAATAGAGACTCTCCAAACCTTTAGTGGTATTTAGTGGTTCGTTTGTACTGCCCATGGACCCCAGACCTACATGGGGCCAAAAAGTCCACTATTTTATTTGCATTTTGGTAATTTACTACTTGCCCATCCCCTCCAGACATGTTGTAAGATGCACAGAAAAGACTCTGCTTGGAATAACAACCCTAGGCGTATGTAACACAACTTTTGTTCCTGGGTAGTAAGTGTTATTTCCTATTTGCTTATGCCTAAAAAGTATAGAAAAAGGCTTCAAGACCACCTGCTGTCCCCTTGGTCCAGCTCGACGCCTAATACTACCACTATTATTATTAGTCATATTTGCCCACTGCTACCACTATGATATTTCCATCGTTGTTGCTGTTGTTGTTATTGTTGCTATGCTTCTCTGTCTGTCTGTCTCTCTTCTCCCCCTCCTTCTTTTTCTCTCAACCCAACAAGGCAAATGGTCGCCCATCTAGAGCCCAGCTCTGCTCAAGGTTTCTTCCCGTTGGATGTTGGGTCTCTGTAAATTCAAGAGTACAGTCTAGACCTGCTCTATGTGAAAAGTGCCCTGAGATAACATCTGTTGTGATTTGGTGCTATATAAATAAAAAAGACTTGACTTCAGACTTTGCTGTTGTGATCTGGACAATGATATTTTTCAAATGTATCTATTTCCAAGATGGAAGATGGACATATTTGCACATTTTCATTTACATAAAGTCAGAAAAAACAACATATGAGTCAAAATGAACAAGTGTGTATACTAAAGTTAGACAAAAGTGACCACAGAATACTTAGAAGTGAGTAGTTTTTCCACATTTACGATATACTGTTAATTACTTTCATGAATCAGCCCCCAAATATAGTCTCCTGTCATCATATCTGGTGATTCATGTGTTGTTTTTATTGACTTTATGTAAATGAAAATGTGCAAATTTGCCCATTTCCCATCAGAAATAGGTGCATTTTAAAATATCACCATCCTGGTCACAAAATCAAAGCTTGAAGGGAATAATAGGCAAGGCAAATTTATTTGTATAGTACATTTCAACAACAAGGAAATTCAAAGTGCTTTACATAGAGCATAAAAGGCATCAAGACAGAATATAAAAGCAACCATTTTCTACACCTTTAAGGCATAAGCAATTAAAATAACACTTATTATTCAGGAGCCAAAAACAAGTAAAAATTTGTTACATGGTGTATTATGTGTCTAATATGTTTTTTCCTCAAAAAAGGTACAATTACCTGATTACAAACCTTTAAAAAAATGTAAAAACCTTAAAATAACCTTAAAATAATCTAGTGTGAGTGTAGGTTGATGAGATGTGTGTGTGTGTGTGTGTGTGTGTTTCCATCTGTCTATGAATGCGTATCTGTTTACTCAGTGTTTGTATGCCAGTATAGAGAAGAGTGCAGGATATTGTTCATTTGAATGTTACCACTGTTGGAAGAGTAGTCAAATAAATTCTCTATCCACAGAGTGAAATACAGCAGCCTGAGGACACTGAATAAAGTGAACAAAGTCAGCAAGTGTGCTTAATTGGTCGTGTTTTCATGCTTTTTGATTGATCAAGCTCAGCTAAGACATGGGACACTTGAAAACACAAAGAGATACCAGTAAGCCAGAAGGCCTGTGGCCACAGTCACAGAAACAAATATTCAGATTTGAAAAGCGCTTTGGCCTCAAAGAGGTCAGGACACACCATCAGATGACTCAGATTGGTTTTCATCAGTTGGAGATGTTGACCGCACATGTAGATGCATGCATGTTGAAGGAGCAGCTTGAGGAAGTTAGGGTCAGGGTTAGGGTTAGGGTTAGGGTAAGGGTTTGAATTTCTGAACCGTTGCCCATTTTATTGGTGTATGAGATTCATGTTTAGACGGTGAAGACTCCAAATATATCAGGATACCAGAGTTTTAAAAAGGATGATAGGTCAGAATTGTTCCTCTTAGTATTGGAGAATCACACAAACTCCCTAGAGCCTACAGTAGATATTAAAACTTCAGAGTCAGGATTCAGTCCTGGTCGTGGAAATTGCAATAATGGATCAGCTCGTTGCCATGGATACTAGAGAGAGAGAATCTTTCCAGTATATCCACTTGAGACAGGAAACACTCAAGTCAAGTTTGTCTGAGATGAGTGGGGAGAGAGTCTGGACAACAGGTGGTTGTTGGAAAAACAAACTTGGCGATCTGGATTGCTCTACCTTTGATCAACTCTTAAAATGATTTGGAATAAAACTGGACTAAATTAACTCATTTTTAGATGGTCAAAAAGTCAGAAACATTTCATCTGATGATGTCATAAATGTTTACTTCTTCTCACAATTTTAAGTAAGTCAAGGGTGCCACTCTGTTACATGTCAAAGAAGTTTCAAATGCATGAAGTACCATAATACGACTATTTTACAGTAATAACATAAAAAAAATTAATGACTGAATTTTCTCACATCATTTTAGCGCCATCAGGGATGTTTTGTGCAATTTGTCAGGGTGTCATGGTAACCAGCTATAGTGCTGTATTCAGCTGGGGTGAAATGTGGTGAAGTTTCCCCCCAGCTCTCTTGGTATGAAATACACAAAATTCCTCACATTTTTCTGGGAAGGCTTCAGTTTGACTGTGTGACTTTGTCTAGAGCAAAAGAATGAAAAAAACTAAACACAACCATCATTGGTGGAAGAAGATCCTTTACTTGAGATTGAATTGAAATTACCAGTATAAACAGTATTAACAGCAAAATGTACTTAAAGTATTGCAGTAAAGGTAGTGGTTTGGTCCCTCTGACTGATATATTATTGTATATGTCATCATTAGATTATTAATACTGAAGCATCAGTGTGTAAGCAGCATGTTACTGTTGTAGCTGCTGGAGGTGGAGCTAGTTTGAATTACTTTATATACAGTTAGCTTGTTTACTCCAGTGGTTCCTAACCTAAGGGAGAGGCCCCTCCAAAGGGTCACCAGATAAATCTGAAGGGTCATGAGATGATTAATGGGAGAGAGAAGAAGAAAAAACAAAGTTCTGATACACAAATCTATCTTCAGTTTTTGGACTTTTTCTCTAATCTTTGATTTTTGGTGAAATATTGGATCATTTGAACATTTATTGAATTGAAACCATGTGAGAAGTTTAGAGGGAAAAATCACTATTTGGTGGAGCTGTTAAAAATTCATAGACATCTGAAATGTGACCCCGACTACACACTGCTTTTTGTAAGACATCAAAAGCCAAAAATATTAGAAACCACTGGTTTCATATTTAACATTGTGTTGTATTTTAAAAGCTTGTTATATTATCTATTGTGTCAAACCTTCATCTGAAAAGTAACTAAAGCTGTCAAATAAATGTAGTGGAGTAGAAAGTACAATATTTCCCTCTGATATATAGTGGAGTGGAGTATAAAGTAGCATCAAATGGAATTGCTCAAGTAAAGTACAAGTACCTTACATAAGTAAATGTAGTTACTTTCCAACACTGGCAACCACATCCAGTGGTCAACCACATGAGGAAAATGGGGCTCTCTAAAATCTCAAATTAATTAAGACATCTATTTTGAGAGAAAATCACACAATCTTTCTTCTTGGTGTACATGTGTTTTCAAGATTATGCTTATGTTTATTTTTAGCATATTTGGCCAAACTGCAGAGGTACTGAAGCTCAGTTTCATATGAGACGTCCATGAAAAGAGGGGCTGCTGTCCTCTAGTGGTCTCTCAGTATTGTGCATCTTAGGCTGCACATAGTGATGCATCACAACCACTACTCTTCTTTAAACACTGCACTGGGCTTTCAGAAAACTAAGTCATAACATATATGAGAAAATGGAAAGATATGGTGAAAAATCATCAAACATTTACAGTTAAAAATCAACATTATACAATTAAACATACCATTTCAAATATATAGTACAGTAGCATGAACAGGTGTTACAGTACACAAATATTCACAATCACATACCATTAACCAGTTTTATGAATATTGAACATTCATTAAGAGGATTCAAGACTACAGTCTACAAATCTCAGACAGCCCATTTAGAGATTCTTTGCATGTCACAAAGAATAACTATTCATAAAGCGGAGATACTTTTCAGCTTAAATTTGCATTTAGTGAAGCTTATCAGTCATTCAATGCAAACCTGTGCCTTATGGTGCATTCATGTACCAGGTATTCATCCATCCCAGTGAAGTTCACAAGGATTCAGTTGGTGGATAGAGAAATCCCTCTAACTTTCTACTGATTCTAGTTTGTTTTTGCTGTTTTTGCTGCTGCAGCAATTTATTGATTTGTAATGTCATGTTTGGTACCTCTAGGAATTAAATAAAAATGTTTACAGATTTCTAGTGCATGTTAAAATTGCATGATAGTGATGAATAAAATAACAATAACAACTTGACAGATGTCTACAAATGCAAACAAAACGCCCTTGCAATTTCCTTTTTCTTGTAGAAAACAAAACAACTAAGGTGACTGAGTGAAATAATCATTGGCACTTTACCAGAATAGGAATACTGTGGTGTGGCTTCATAGCCAATACTCAAATATAACACAATGACTCTCAGTCAGTGAAATTGGATTTGCTTTTAAATGGAGTGACAACCTAATATATGTACACTAAAATTCATTTCTTACTTCTAAATTTTAAATACTTCTTTTGTATTACGCTACTTTCTCCCCAAAGTCCCAGGAAATGCAATTTCATGCCATCATATGTAGCGTTAAACTGAAAAGCATGAATGTAACTGCGGTCAGATGACAATAAAGGTCCTTGTATCCTTGAATTTAGTCATGATTACAGGACACTTAAACCGTGATCAAACCTAATAGGAAAGCATTTATATCTTTGTCTGAGTAGAATGAGTGTAACAGACAAGCATACAGTGACAACACTGAGTCTCAGTTCACAGTTTGGATATTTGTGGGTGTGAGTGGTCAACACATACACACATTCATACAAAAGGCACCTTTTTTTTAAAAATGTTTCCCTGATTAACCTTTCTTGATCCAAGACACACCAACACACATACACACACAGACACACACACAATGAGAGGAATTAATTAAATGGATACTCTCGTACCACAAGTGTGACGACTGAAAAACAACTTGCAGAGTAAACTAATGTCTCCTTTAAACCAGTGATAAGGTAATGGTGCCACCCATGGTTGCACCCTGCTAAAAGCTTTCTCTCTCTATTTTGTTTCCTTCTCTTCTGGTACCTCTCAGCATACTGTATTTCTCAATCTATCTTCTGCTTTTCAGCCTGTCTTTGTCTGTATATCAGGTTGTTTTTCTTTTGTAAGTTCTTTGTCTTTCTCTCTCTCTTCCCCCTCTTCCTTATCTGACACCTGATCCTGGAGTTTAGAGTTACCACACACACAAAGAAGTGTAAGAGGAAGAGAGAGAGAGAGAGAGAGAGCAAGAGAGAGCTGGTGGTTGACATTACACAAAACAAACAGGTGTGAATTGAGAGAGAAATATTTGTTCAGTGTCTTGGTATTTGCTCGACACACGTGAAGATAGAGAGAGAGCAAGAGAAACAGACAGTCCAACAAGGAAATACTCAGTCCAGTCAAGCCGCTTGTTCCAGCTGATTATCAACTGGTTCACTGGTTGTCAGGTAAAATTCACTTTGATGTGTGTGTGTGCCTAATTAGTATGTATTCTGTTATGTTATTGCACTTTTTAGCATAGGGGTTAGGCGCTGGTGCATGTCTGCAGGCTGGTTGTGTACATTGGTTCAAGTGTATCTATGTGTACTGTAAGCAACAGTGCAATATTGTATTTGTCACGGTTTATTTCTAAAAATATGTTCAGATTGTGGCACAAACACTTGCTTGGCAAGATTTTGAGGTTTACTGGCATAAAAAAACAAGTGATACCCTCCATTGCTGACCACAAATGGTGGTTTGCATTATGAGCTCTGAGGTATGTGGTGAGAGTTTCAGTGTATTTCTGCTGAACACCAGATCAACCAGATATTTGTTTCCTCCAGCATACATAGTGTTATCTCTGCACTAACAGACTACACACTAGCCGAATTCACTGGTAGGGTATTGTATGTATTGCCTCTGCATATTATGTTTAATTACACCAAACTAAAATTGATAGGCTATTACAATTTACAACTCCTTTTAAATATATTGCCTTCATTTGATCATGTTTGTGAATTACTTACCAGAATGTTCTAAAATAGAGATCGGCAGTGCGCAATTAAAAATAGGTACACAGGGTTTTGGAAGACACAGCTGTTTGCTGAGTATGCAAAGGTAGGAGACACACTTGCCACACCTTCACAATGTTAACACTTGAATCTTAAAAACTGAAGGATCTTTTGAGGACTTTAACTAATTTGTTAAAAGCAGTTTTCACGCTTTTGTAGTGGCTAATGGATAAGCATGATGGGGTAGGCCACTGTAGCATTTATGTACATTAGAGTGGACTAATTGCACTTTGATGAGGTCAGTCGACATTTAATGGAGCACTTGAAGTGTTCTGAGTGCATGTCTACTCTGATAATGCACTTTGTATTCTCACAATGCAGACTACCCTGTAATAGTTCAATAGTTCACTGTATTTAAAATCAGGGTATAGAGTTTATTTTATTGTTTTGTTCTGTCAACAACTATGTATTACTGTGAAATTTTGTAACGGTATTCATGATCCCCCAGAGGATGAATTTGGTGAACCTCTGACCTTTCCTCTAGTACCACCAGTAGCTCAAACATTTGTACAATAGGCCTATATTGGTTTATGACTACATACTTGCAAAACTAATGACATCAGTCTTAGCTGTACTTTGTGCTAATTAGTGCATTTTAGCTTGCCAGAGATAATCTGCTGAGATGGTAAACATTGTAAACATTATACCTGCTAAATGTCAGCATGTTAGTGTTGCCATCATGTCAGCAATTAGCTCAAAGCACACAGAGTTCACAGAGCTGCTAGTGTCGCTGTACACTCTTAGTCTTGTTTGTTTGATGTTTTAGACCAGAGTATGTTTTTTTGGAGGGGGGGCTGTCTTTTAAACCAGGGTACAGGCCTACCTGGGTCACAATTTACTGTTTTTTAAAACCAGAGTATAGGGTTGAATGATTGTTGTCAGGTCAGGGTTGATGGATGACTGGGTGATATCTGACTTTTCCTCAGATCAGGACACAGAGTTTGCTGGGCAATAGTTGGGCTAGTGGGCAATATTTTGCTGTCCAGATGGCTGCGTCAGGGTAATTCCCCTCAGAAGGGCTCGCTACTAATCCTCCAGAGAATCTGTACTGCCTTGATCTCATGCCTGCATGGGAAACTGGAAAGCTAGCCTACTACAGTTCCCTGACTGTAGGACACTGTGTTTCTCATCGCCTAGCCTGTTAGATTATCAACACTACCACAACCTGTTGGTTTACAGTGAGGACACTGCTAGCCTGGTGGATCAGCTCCACACTGCAAGCCTCACCAGTCCGCATAATGGAAAAAGACAACTGTACCACAGGCCTTTTGCCACATAGTGCACTGAGAGGTTTCTGTCGGGCAACATAGGAGGCGAGAAGGTGGAGAGACAGAGAGAGGAGAGAGAGTGAGGACAGATAGAGATAGAGAGACTTTAGATCAGGTCAGGCTGATTAGTTGTAGAGTCAAGACTTGTGATTGTCTTAATCTCTGTGCCGGAACTATTTTTGCAATATGGGACCTTTGGCAATCAGGTACAATCTTCTGACTTTTTCATGTGTTGTTAGTGATCTAGAAAAGCATGGCATAGTAGCTGATCGCATAGTTTGTTTTAATGCTGTCTTTACTGTGATCTTATTGGTGTTCTGAATGTAAAATCTGGGGATCATATGATAAAATACAGTCAGCGTACCAAGACAAACTTTCATTGTACAGTTGCTGCCTCAGAGATATATATAATAATGCTGAAAATGAAATGGCACCTCGCTTAAACAACTTTTATTAGCTTCATTATAATCTAAATTCAGACTGAGAAAGATCAAGATGTTCTGTGCACATCCTCCTCAGCAGGTAGCAATGAGGTTTCAATTCAATTTAAAGCCTGGAAAAAAAAAGGGTCGAGGACTTCAGGGACAGTGGGAGGTGACTTTAATTTAATAGCTCTGTATCATTTGTGTGATTAATGTTCCTGTGTGGGTGTGTTTCCTCTCACTAACCTGTGGATATTATGTCAATAAAATGAGATTGATATGGGACTGTTTGCTGTCACACCAGGGAGGAGATCTGCTGTGTGTTGACTTTTTTTTTTCTCTCATGACTGTTCTGGATGCTCAGTGTGAACAGGAATCAGCTGTGTCATTTCTACAGATGACTAGCCTGTTCATATAGTGTCTCAGATTTAAAGGCACTGTTAGTGGGTGTTTTTTTTTTAAATATTTTGTTTCATAATGTAAGCATCATGAACTGTAAACGTGACCAAGGGCTTTACAAAAAACTTGACCAAATGATTAGTCATGAAAATCCATTGAATTTGTGCAACATAATTGGATGAAATGATATTATACTCCCTCATAACTTGACCTTGATTCTGAATACTGAAGTATGCAGCTGTCGCAGATGCAGCTCATGAAATAAACATATTGATGTGATGTGAAATAAGTCGCAATGTTCAAAGCAATGTCTGATCATCTGCCCCTCTGCTCTCCACCCCTATGTGTGTGTGTGTGTGTGTGTGTTTGTGTGCGCACGCATTACTGGCTTCCTGGGCTTCCCTGCTGGATCCATGCTGCTCTGCTAATGGTGAGTCCACTGATAACACCCTGAACACACCTCTTAGTTACTTAAATTACAGCTTTGGACCCACATCAAGCTGGAAAACAAGATGACTGACTGTCATTCTCTTCTGCTTACAAACAAACAGTTTATGTCTCGTTCTACTCTCTACTTTTTTGCTACTACATTAGTGTTCTTATGTGGTTGTTTACTCCTCCTCTTACGTAGATGTCAAATCTCCACGCTGCCTTACTCTATAAGCCAATTACTTGAGCTTCTGTAATCTGGGTGTGGGTGTGTACATATGTAAGGAGTGTGTGCGTGTGTGTGTTTGTGTGTGTGTGTGTGAGGGGACAGAAGAGATAGATAGTATGCAGTAGCAGTAGCCGTGCCTTATATTACGCAATGACCAGTGTGTCCTTTGTGCTTTCTGTGTGTGTGTGTCTGTCTGTGTGTGTGTGTGTGTGTGAGAGAGAGAGAGAGCGAGAGTAAGAATGAATTGAGAAGATGAATAATAGCCAAGCGCAGAGCAATTAATCAACATCGAATAATTTGTCTTGTTATAGAAATCTGACATTAAAACTCTTTCCCCACTTTTACTGAAGAGGCCATCAGGAGTCTCTTTCATCTGCTAAATATCTTACAAGCATAAAGATGACGTTTGGTGAGTTATGGCAGACATTAGGACATGTTATCAGTAGAAAAAGCACAGGTGTAATTAAATAAGATTAACGATGGCTGCATTCCATTTAGGCGGTCCATTTCCAGGGCCCTGCTATGTAAACATTGTTAATGATATTACTTACATCTGTGCTTATCCTGTTAACTCAAAATGTCTGCCCTGTAAATGAGCTATTGGTGAAAAAAAAGGATTACTTAAAATACTGAAAGCACAGTAGATACATTGCAAAAGACAGATTTTGACAAAAAAATGCACATTTACAGTCCATGACATGTACGATCATTATCTGTGACAGTATCTTGTTTCTTTAAGTATTCAAATATGTTTTCTTATGGTCAAATTATGGAAGATATTATAACTTAAACGCCTTGATTTAATCATGGCTCAGAAATGAATGTCTTGTGAGGCACAATACACTTCACAGTTACCAAAGGTAGCTTCATCAAGGTGTTGATGCATACAACCTCAGACGGTTGCACTGCAGTGTTTCTCAAAGGTTGGGTTCAGATTCAGCAATTGGTTTGTATGCTGTTGATACCACAATGTCAATGTCAATGGAAGATAATACAGCAAATTAGTCAGCAATGTACATAATATGAATTCTATTGGAGGACTTTGAAAGTCCTGATCTTGCTGGGAAAATAGAAAGCCAATATGTACAGCAAAGCAGTGCAAGCAACAACAACAAAAAAACACAGGAGAGATGCGTCAAATAAAATATAATAAAAAAAACATTGAACTGAAAAATGTGCATAAATATATTTATTATCAAAATATTGCAGTGACTCCTTATATCCTCTAGAGGGAGCTGCTTTGCTACACTAGCATTGCCACATCTGCATCGAACGTCCCTCTAACGCGAATGGACAGCGCGGGCGACCAATCACGTCGCAGATTCTAATACAGTAACCCCTCTCAGCCAATGGCGGACAGCTAAAGGATGTTTTTCACTGTATGGGGGCGGGTCTTGGGGATGATGGACACGTCTCCTTTGAGCCTTAGCCAGATTTCTCGGTGTGGACTGTAGTGGAGATTTTTGGAGGCTGAGATAGTGGGACGTACGTTATTTTTTGGAGGAGAACGGACGGAGAGGCCACGTTTGGAAGTTCCCCTTACGCATCGTCGGATTTTACTACAGGTAACTCTTCATTTTAGCCCCTTTTTTAAATCACGTGATTTATACATCATCGACTGCCGCTGATACAATGCTGTTTGCATATATTTCGTTCTATATAGCACATTTTGTAGGGGTATATGTATAGATAGTAAAACTGCACTAAAATCCTCAGTAACTCAAATTTTTCAAATGGTCAAGCAAACAGCAGCTTCCCTCGAAATCCGTTATATTGAGACTTGCTCGTCAAGGCGCTTCATGGCGCCTATCTTCTTCCATATTATCCCTAAATCATCACATAAACTACTTTCATGTCCCGCGGTATCTCGCTCGGATGTGTTGTTTATGGTTAGCGTCGAAGGTTTCGAGGATACACTCAGATGAGGCAAAGCCAGCGTAACTCCCATGTTTAAAAGTCATTTTTTTAATAAACGAATAAACCCAGTTACGGTAAGCCTGGTAGCGATGGTTGCATTTCCTGGTGTAGGTGAAGTCTACCGCTACGTTAACGGTGTGTTACTAAGTTACCGTTGGCGGTTGGTTCTTCTCATCAAGGTAACGTAAATGTAATTCAAACGTCAGTATCAGCATCCAACCGCCAAGTTAGTAAGTAGATAGTTGTTTGAGAGCATCAGGTTGTTTAAAACAACTACAACAGTCGTTTGAAGTCGTTTTATCTGTTGTTGTGTAACGGTGTTGTCCGTTAGTCCCTTTCTCTTGATGTCTGTCTGCATGACCAGCGCTTCTTCCAGCAGTGAAGTTAGCAACACTAGCACACGTTGTTTAACTGTTTTTTAAAAGGAGTGGTGTTTGTTTCCTTTGGTTTCATGCTGGGAAGTGGTTTACAAAGGTGTCTGGGAAATGAAGTCCCGTTAAGTTGTCATTTGTTTAGCTATCTGCTGGATTAAAAGATTTTATCTGGTAATAAAAGAAAAGGTAATGAAATAAAAGATGGAGCTGTGGCGACTGCTGTATTTAAAGGACACACCCGAATAAAGGCATCCCATTTGTCGAATAGTAGTTCCCATTAGCAGATAGTTTATTATGTGTCATTAATAATTTACAGATAACTTAAAAGGAAAACAAGTTATTAGAGCCCAAAGTGAGCTGGTCAAATTGCCTGCTTAGTTTGACCAACACCCAGAGTTTCAATTTATAATGATATGATATAGAGAAAAGGATCTGTAATCAGTAATTCTTTGACATCTTTACTTTTTAAATGGATCAGATAATCATTTGAGCTCTGATTTGATCACATTAATGTATGTAACTAGAAGATGATGTTTGGCAGGCGGTGGATACATTCCTGCTGTATCTTATTGGCTTAAGAAAAGGGTCACAAACTCAGATTTTGTTTCAGTTTAGATGGTTCCCCTCTTAACTGCACCCCACTTCTCCAAATCTGCCTTACTTTTTCCATAATACTCATTCTTGTACTACTTTTCGTCTGCATGCAGAGCTGCGTGTACATACTGTACTCTACATGTTTCCCAGATATACCCTTAGAAGTCATATTTGTTTGACAGATGGTAAGGGCTCAGCTAGTTCACAGACAGATAGGCGGGCCGGCCTATCAAACTGAGGGACAGAGTGGACTGAGCTGAGATTGTGCTGACATGTATAAAGTAACTAGCAAACATATCTATTTCATTAACGTAATCAAATTCCAATGCACTGAATCGGTGTCTGTAGGAATACACATTCACAGTTAATTAAGTTTGCTGCTTTTCAAGTAACGTCTGTTATATTTGTCCACTTTTTTGTACAGTTATCTGGCTTTATCAGTGACCTTCTGTCAGGTGTCTTTTGCAATTCAGTGTTTGATGTGTGCTGTAACATTGCCATGACTGAGAACTACAAAGACAGACTAATATGAGGGCAGCTGATAACACACATGTGCTATTAACAGCATGTGTCATCCTGAACTCCAACTATAACTGTCTGTGTGTGTGGCCGGTGATTCATCACTTTAATTAGCACAACTCAGCTTTGATCCTTACTCCTTGGGGTTCATGTTTGACTTTTCATTTTGATGTATTTTAATGGGATGGACATCAAAATCGACAGCTGGTGATCTCAATGCTTAAGCAGTACATTCTGCTATGGAACCAGATCATGTTTACTTTTTTTTCTTAAAAAAATGACTCAAAACTATTAATTGATTAACAAAATAGTTGGCAATTCATTCTCTGTGGATCGACTAACTGATTGATCGGCTAATCGTTGCAGCTCTACACTATTTTATATAATTTTATAGCCCCAGTGACTAATCAAGAAAATAACTGGCTGATGAGTTGATGCTGAAGATAATAAGTTGCAGCTGTAGTTACAGGTGTGCAGGTTATTTAGTGCAGTGCGTGTAGTTGCACTGTGGAAAAACGGTCTCGCTCTCACAAGAAAACCCAGAGAACTTTATGATAGGTTACAGCTTTCACGATATATAGCTACAATACAATAAGGAATGTGCCTCCTTTGACCAAAATTTGTCCTTAAAACACATGTAAACAGACAGGAAGCCTTCCTGTAAGCAACGAGGGGACGCAAGCGATGAGCACGTCTGTCCTCCGTTCTGGTGTGTTTCTCCTGTGCGGCCCCCTTCTCTCTCTGCGTGTATAGTTTATCTATAATCATCAGTGCCATGTTCGTTCTCAGACTCTCAGGATGTGTAGAACAGTGGCAGCTCTGTCAAACCCACTAATGAGAAGAGGCCTTAATTGGTTGTTCTGGTGGGAGAATCTGCTCATTAAAGGTAGCTGGAACTAACTGGAGGACTAGCTAGAATGAGTGCATGATGTCCTTCTTTTTTTTTTTTTCTTCTCAATATCGCAGTTGTCGTGGAAAAACCTTACATTTCCAGTCATTTGAGGTCTGTGACTTTTATGAAATGATATTTCTGTGGATTCCCAATGCTATAAGACTTGTGTATGAATTAAAATTAAAAGAAACATTTTCAACAACAGTAATGCCTCCAATTGAGAACAGATGCAATGGTGATCATCACCGGCTTGCTCTTTAACATTAGTCTTAGGGGGGGCATTAAAACTAGAATGGCGTTATTATTTACATCTTTTGCATTTTATAGCTTCCTGATGTGACTGGATGAGAAAAACAGTTCGCGTGAACTTCATTTGCACATTGTTCTCGCCCTCACCTTGTGTCAGACAGGACGGCGAGTTGAGAGACACAGTGAGACAAAAATAGGAAGTAGAGATGGAGCGGCGAAAGGAGAGAGGGAGGGAGGAGAGAGAGAAAAAAAAACCGAGCAGAGAGGAAGTGAGTAAGAGTCAGACAGAAAGAGGAGAAAGAGAGACTGAGCGAGAGCGACAGAGAGAGTGAGAGATATTGCTTAACCATTCGGAAAGGCTATGGGAACATCTCTGTGTGTGTGCGTGTTTGCAGGGAGTATGTGTGTTTTCATCCTGACCCTGTCGGTTCAACAGGAGCAAAGCACGTCACATCCACTCAGACACACACAGATTGCCCCACTGTCACACATCGCTTTGAATGAATAGTGCTGGCTGTATTTTTAGGTCCATGCGGGAAAAAAAAAAAAAAAAAGAATCCTCCTCTTCTTTCTGAATATTGAGCAACCAAAAATCTAAATGTCAAGGATTCGATTTGGCCACAGTGTTCTCGCCCTGCTCCAGTCTGTGAAAATGGTCATTATTATAACCGCTAAGCACGAATTCAAGGCTTTCATCTCCTCCGACAAATGCAGCGACACTGGGACAATCAAAAGAAAGTAGTAAGGTGGACATATTCTACAGTTTAGCAGCCAGCCGTGACCGGCGAGTATTAGCCTCTAGCTTTCAGAGCTGCTCGGCCAGCGGGCGCCGCAGGACACAGATTCACACAGAGAAGATCAGAGAGCCATGAATGAATGGAAACTGTAATGCAATGTTCAGCTTATTAGCGCTACAGAGACAGTGATGAGGGGGGAGGGGAGGAGAGGAGGGAGGGCGGGTGAGGGAGGGAGTGAGATGGAGAGAGGGAAAGAGTGATAGAGATGTAGAGGGTGTGTGTGTGATGGAGGGCAAGGAAAGGGAGAGGGAGGTAGGGTGGGTAGTTGGGTAAGAGGGTCAGCTAAACGCCAAAAAATGTAAATGAGAGTATGTAATAAAAAAAAAAAAAGCTGGAGCAATAGCCTATTAGGAGGAGAATAGAAAACCCTTGTGTTGAAGAGTAATGTTTTATATCAGAGAGAGAGAGAGAGAGAAAGATGGCAAACTGCCCTCCCCAGTAAGTGTCCAGCTCTGAAAGAAACGATAGAATAAAAACTGGAGAGAGAGAGTGTGGGCCTGTGGCTTTGGCGGGGGGCCAAACATAGTTAAAAACAGATTAATCAGCATAGGGTCACATTCTCACAGAGAGAGGCTGAGCAGGACAGGGCCTTCATCTTTTAAAGGCCACTTCTTGGGGAGCAACACGAGGAAATCTTGGCGCTGAGGTTTATATATCGGCAGAAAATTTGAGAATGTTGTGATTGTAATACTGATATCTGATACAAACATCTTTTATAGTGCGGCGACATGTCTTGGACACAAGTAGGGCCGCAACTAATGATTGTTTTCACTATCTGTTAATCTGGTCCATAACATGTCAGAAAAGAGTGAAAATGCCCGTTATAATCTCCTACACTTAGAGCTGCCACGGTATTCATTTTTTCCTGCTCGCACAAATTAGCGAAGCGATTCAAACTGTCACGGTAACTGCCATAAAAAAAATAATTTAAACCTCAGATTTCATAAAATAATTGGTACCTAAATACTGGTAAACTTTTCGTAGTCTATTCTTTATAGCCTCTATAATCTAAATGTCTATATTTATTCCAGCGTTGTCATTAAGAGGCCGACCTTGCTGCAGGAATATTGGTCGGCATTCGACAGGCGCATCATTTGGCACATCATTCTTTATGTCAACCCTGAGAGAATAACTCATGTCCCATCACTTGAGCCGCTCACTCAGTGGAGAAGCGGTGATCAGCTTGACTCTGTGGTGGGCGTGATGTGATTTTGTTACCATGGTAATGCGGTAACCGCAGCAGGTCTACCTACAGCCCAACATGACATCTTCAAATGTATTATTTTGTCTGAAGACATTCAGTTTACCATCACATTTCATCACAAAATCTTCACATTTGAGAAGCTGGAAACCGCACAATTTTTGCTTAAGAAATGACTAAAATGATTAATCGTTTATCAAAATAGTTGTTCATCGATTAATCAACTAATTGTTGCAGACATAAGTTTGGACATATCAAGCAAATTGGGAAAGATGAGATTGTTCCGTGTGAATTGCGATTGCAACATGCGTCTTTTTCCTTAATCAACAAAATCTGTTTGACCAACAGCTTCGGAGGACAGTGAAAGCCAAAATGTAATTAGAAATGTAAAAAAAAGAAGAGGCGAAAGAAGCCAATTCCACATTCAGCCAGACATCTTCAGTAAAAACAAATACTGTGGTGATAATCAGTCATTCTTTTACCATGTAATTTACGTGTATATTTATGTATAATTCCAGTATGATTTTTAAATTAAACAAATATTTGCTATGTTTTTTTAGCCAACCATAATCAAGAATGTAAGCATAAGTAAGTCAAACAACAAAAAGAAAACAATCAGAACAAAACAATCAGAACAAAACAAACAAAACGATACACGTCAAAAACAACTTGCATATCCTGCACCGTGTCCTTCTACGCCAGTCTTTCTTTCTGATCATCCATTTCATATTTGTTCGATGTTATTTTTAAACGTTTGTTGAAACTTACTAAATGTTTTACATATTTTCAGTTCCTCACCACAGTTATGCCATAAATTAACCCCTTTGAGTGTAATACAACGATATTTTACATTAGTCCTCACTGATTGTTTTTTGAACATACAAATTCCTCTCAAGTCATGTTGACTTTCTCTCATTGGAAACAACTTTTGGATACTTTCAGATACTAATGAATGTTTAACTTTGTACATGATTTGAACCGTTTCAAAGTCGACCAAATCTTTCAATTTTAGAGCCTTTATTTTAATAGTGTGGGTTTATGGTTTAAGTGGTTATATGGCTACAAGTGGTTTTGTTTACAATTTTTATGACTCTTTTGAAGAATGAAGATTGAATCAGTGTTTGTTTTATATGTATTTCCTAACACACAGTAAGTTATTTATGGGACTATAAAGATACAGTATAAGGTCTATAACAAAGCTTGATTTAGAAGATCTTTAACTTTACATAGTATCGCAATTGACTTTGATATAATTTACATGTGGCTTCCAGCCTAATTTATTACCTGTTATCACTCCAAGAAATTTAATTTCAGACACTTTTTTCTATTTTGACACCATTTCTCATGAGTTTCCTGTTTAAGTTAAACGCTTCCCCAAAGATTATAAATGTAGTTTTACTTAAATCCAGTGTTAGTTTCTTAGAATCAAACCAACTCTTTAGTATTTCCAGTTCTTTTTCCACTATATGCAAAAGTTTTTCCATATTCTTACCACAACAAACAACAGAGAACAAAAAGAAATGAGCATTACAAGATATGTAAGTATTTTGTTTTGTTTAAAATGAGGATTTTTTGAGACCCCTTGTTCTAATTAGATAATCAAAAACCTTTTTTTTGTTTTTGTCATTAGCCATTCACTCTTTCAATCAAAGAATAATGAATTCATCAGCTCACTTATTTAACCATTATTCACTTACTTCATTCATCATATCACGTTTAGATTGTTCATTCATTCGGGCTGTCAAAAAAAGCCAGGAAGGGGTTTGCGCCCGGCAGAGGAGAGGGGGGCGGGGGCGGGGGGGGGGGGGGGGGGGGGGGGGGGGGGGGGGGGGGGGGGGGAAGCACTGGGGAGGTGGGATACCAGGACAGAGCGATTAAAGAGGAAGGGATGAGGGGGAGGAAAAGGAAGCCAGAGGAGAGGAGTATCTGGGGCAAGAAGGTCGAGAGGGAGTGCAGACCAGCAAAGTTGTTCTCATTAGTTGCCTTTGAGAAGCTCTGAAGTTTGGAAACCATTTTAGAAAGGGCGTAAAGAACCCAGTGAACTGTCTGTTTGTGTGAGGGGGAGAATCAGGCAGACAGAAAGCAGCGTCAATAAACACAGTCTTTCCCACAGGTCAAAAATACACATGGGCAGAAGCTGGGGGCGCGGGGGGGGGGGGGTGGGGGGGGGGGGGGGGGGGGGGGGGGGGGAATTAGACATCTGTTTAGATATTTTTCCTGGTATTAGAGATGGAACTAATAGATATGTTGTTTGGGTATCAGTCAGAAAATGTAAGTATTCAGAGAAAGAAGGAATAATGTGATTATACGGATGTTTTGCAATCAGTCATTTCCTGTTTTTATGTTGACAGGCTGCTAATTAGGGACACACAGATACTGAGACGTAGTGTTTGTGGCTGGAATGAAAATCGAAGGCAAAGATAGAGGGATGGGAGATCGACCGAGAGGAACAGGAGGAGGATCCGAAGTAGGCCCGTTGCCACACTTCCTGTTTCCTGGTTAGGGGTCGGAGGTCACTGGTCTGGGATTAACTGATACTAGGTCGCTAAACAGTCTGTCTGGTCATGTCGTCGACCTCAAACCGCCGTCTGAGAAGAGCCAGTCGCCGCAACATACTTTAATGATGTGCGAGCGTGTGTCTTTAAAGGCAACATGTCCTCGCAGTAATTGAGAAAACAGGATGATGTTCTGAAAATGAGGACATCTTATGGTGTTCACAAGGGGAATGTCTAATTTTAGAGTTAGGGGTTAAGGTTAGTAGTTATAACATTAAAGGCAGGCAGCTATGAGTTGGTGTGTGTGTGTCAGAGTACTTTACATTCTCACTATTGCATCGTTGGAGATCCAGTGTTACTAACCAATCCTGATTACAGCTGCAACTGCTTTGTTATTGAGTTGTTATTGTTATATTGCCAGATTGGCAGTTATTTTGTCAGTAAATTGACTAATTGTTTGGTAAAAAGTCAGGAAACAGTAACTGATGCCAGTCACACTGTCCTAAAGCTCAAGGTCATAAAAGTTTTTTTCTCCAAAAGTCCAAAACTCAAAGACATTCAGTTTCAGTCAAAGAAGAGCTGCAAACCTGCACAACGGAGAAGCTGGAACTAGGAAATATTTGACTTTTTTCAAAGTATTTTAGGAGAGAGAGACACTGAGAGAGAGACATGCAACAACAGTCATTGACAACAGTCAAACAGGGGACGTTGTAGTTCATGGTCAGCACCTTAAACGCCAAGACCATTGGGTGCCCCAAAACCTGCCATTTTTGCTTGAAAATTAAGTTAAACAATTAATCAGATATCAAGAGTTGCCGATTAATATTCTCTATATCAATGGATTGATCAAAGGACTCATTTTTTCTGCTTTAAACTTGGAATATTGTGTTTATTATGGAATATTTTATATGGGATATTATGCTATAGCTGCAACAGTAGATGCATAGTCACACCCAACACTTCTATGAAGTCTTTAAAATAAATATTCAAGCCTTTGAGGATTTCTAATAGCTCACATAAAGGATGGCACACCTCTGCTTTCTTCCTGATATTATGTCAAGACAAGAATTTGTTATCCAATATTTGTTGACTTTTATCTGTATGTTGTGTTTCTCTGTCGGTAATAGTGGGCCAGAAAATCACTGGCGATCACTGTAGAGGTGTTGAGTATCAGTGTGTACTGAATCACCATTGTCACTGAGCGAATCAGTAACTTTTAGTAGTGAAGCTCCACTTACTGGTGACTAAGAGTGCTGTTGTCAGCTCAGCTCAGTGATACAGTATGTACTACCTTGTTGAAACATATTAAACATCCGTGAAAGCCGCAGAAACAATCATAATCTGGCTGCTGAGCTATTAAACATATGTGCCGTGTTTGTATAGGCTAGTTTTTTGCACTGAAGGGAATGTGACAGCCCGGACTAGCAACAAACTGTTAGCCAAATATTTTCATTGGCTCTTTAAGTGCAAAAACTTCCATACAATTGACAAGACAACAAACCACATCCAAAAGATATAGAGAAAATAAAAGCAACTATGGTAAAAAATAAAAAATACCACTTATTACAGTTACAGTACAGTCAGTTCAGTCATAGTCGTGTGTTTCAGTGTCTCTAGCAGGGAATTCCCAGTTAAAGGAGTCCAAAAAAGGCTGCCAGAACTCTTAAAAATCCTCGGGTCGATGTCCTTGTTGAGTATTTCAACTTCTCAAGCTTCAAGTGCGCCATCACATCCCCAACCCAGCGCCTGTGTGTAGGAGGGGTAGCTGATATCCAGTTAACTAGAACAAGGCATCGGACCAGTATAAATAAAAAGGCTATGGCGTTTAACGGACCAGCAACAGACAAAACATACTACTGAACTGTTGACAGTCAGAATCAGGGTGAACTTCAGGCTGTATGAATGGTGACGTGGTGTCACTTACTGTTGTAAATCCTGAAGTGAACTGAATATGATGAGCTCACTTATCGGCGTACAACTAAAGTGCATTTGAACGGTGATGCAATCTTTAAACTGATCTGAAAGTGATTCGAAACAGCAAACTGATTAGTGTTTTCCATCTCTAGATCACTGTGTTAATAACAGGCTGAGAGCGGTCACATTGGACGGAAAGTTATCATATGAATTTGTTCTTAAAGTAGATAAATGCCGTGTTTTGTCAGTGCGGTAACACATTTTCAGAGCTTTTGATCCGATCGTATAAACACTTGATTGTCCACACATCTCTGCTTTCAGCTACTTCCATCTGCATCACTCTGCCACACTAACCAGCTGTAATAATGAGTCTAGTTGATACCCATGAAATCGTTTGTTTTGCCGAGGCACCTGTTGTTACCACCCTCTATGGGATGTACGTTACCATAGCAACACCACACCCACTGCTTCTCAGGAGAGACTCACGTTCGCCTGTGTGGTTTCACTGTGGGTTTCGCTGTCTTGTCTTTTTTTCTTTCACACTCACTCACTCAATCCCTCCTCCTCCTCCTCCTCCTCCTCCTTCTTCTTCTCTCTTCTTTTCCTTCTTTTTCACTCTCACACGCACAATAAACTGTATCTCCTCTCCTGTGCACCCGTGTGACCCACCCATACTCTCTCTCTCTCTCTCTTTGTCTCACAAACACACACACACACTCACACAAATTCACACAGGCAGGTCACTTGCGCCTGACTGCTCTAATCGCTGAATAGGGGAGTTTAGCGGTTAACAATAGTAGTTATGAGCTGACCCATTATCAGTACCTCCAGGATTTCACGGCGTTTTTTTTTTTGTGATTATTGCAGCCAAAAAAGTTTGATTTTGCAGCAGTTTTTCTCAAAAATTGCGATACAATTTGCTCTTTTTGCGGTAAAATTGCGGGAATTGGGAAAAATTGCAAGCAAAGGAAAATAATGCCTTTATTTTATTTTTTTTAAACTACTACCAATATGAATTGTATGTAATCATCTTCAGTAAAAAACATACTGCATTTGGCACCAAATAAAATCAGTCAATAATTCCATTAAAATAAAACCATTAACATAAAAATAATGTTTCGTTTCCAAAGTATCAACTTGTGTTCTTCTGACTTAACTGAATGTAAACCTCATTTGGGAACATTTGGGAATTCTTTTGCTTGGTCTATGGCAGTAATTCGGGTGAGATTTGTACATATTTGTCTGTAGATTTGGCCATTTCATATGAAAAAGTTGTGGTAATTCAGCAAAATTGCAAGTTCTCGCAAATATTGCGGAGGTTTCTTGAATTTGCATTAATTATTACAATTGCAAAATCCCAATGTCCTGGATAGACTTGCTTTATTCTCACACACATGCACACACACAGTAAAAGACAGGGTACAAAAAGTAAATTTGATGTAATTTGCATCAACTCACATTAACAGATTGTATTGTAATCACCATTATTTTTCTTTATTCTCTTTTCTGTCATCACAATTTCTCTGGCAGCAGAAGTGTATTTCACACGATGTGCCAAAAACCAAAATGAAATGGAAACTAAAGAAACTGAGTGAGAAAGTGAGAGAAGGATAAATGGAATATTGTCAACACTGTGTGCTAAATGCATTAGCTAAACGCCAGAAATGCTAAATAAAGATGGTAGAGCTGGAACTAACAATTATAACTATTATCTAGGGGTGTAACGGTACACAAAATTCACAGTTCGGTATGTACTCGGTTTTGGGGTCAGGGTTCGGTAAATTTTCGGTACATCGTGTCTTGTTTTGTCCTGACCAAATACATTCAGTTTACTGTCATAGAGGACTCATAAAACCAGAAAATATTCACATTTGAGAAGCTAGAACCAGAGACTTTTGGCATTTCTTCAATCAAAATGTCATTTGATTTATCGACTAATGGTTGCAGCTCTAAAAGATGGTAATACATAGCTTCTACACAGTCGTGATAGTCGTGAAGAACAAGCTAATACAGTAGCAGCATTATTAGTTTTGTAAAGTGCTGAATATTATTTATAGTAGAGTAGAGTAGAGGGTCTTGGTGTTGTTGAAAAAGTAAAACTGTAGAGTAGAGTTTTGCAGCAGACAATAGCTGTTATGAGCCAGCGCTAATAACACACCCAGAGAAGTAATGACACCGCATCAGTCATTTAAGCATCACTTTATGAGCTGACCTCTCATTGGGTAAGACACCAGCAGCTCAGACCGCAAGCTGCAAAGAGACACTAGGGAGCATTTGTTTGTGTGTCTGCTCCGTCAGGGCAATGAAAAGTTGAAATCAGGTGTATCTGTGAACGGAGGAGGAGAGAGAGGAGCAGTGACGTAGAGTAAAATGAAGCGATGAATGGTTAGATGGGCAGGCAGACCGACAGACACACAAACATACACAGGGATTATCCTTTGTGTAATCCTCAGTTTGAGGGTCAGAGTGCAGCGTAAAGGGACAGGCATGTTCAGAATTTTCACACCACTACAGTGTTTATGTGTGTGTGAATGTGTGTGTTTGTGTGTGTGTGTGTGGGGGGGCGTGGGTATGTTTGTGTGATTAAGAATACAAATCCATAGCTGATGTGTTTATCAGTGACTCTGTGAGTATGTATTTACATATGTTTTAGGATCAGTTTATACGTGTGTTTACGTGTTGGTCTGTCTTTCTGTCTGTCCGTTTCTGTGTGTGTGTGTGTGTGTGTGTGTGTGTGTGTGTATGTGTGTGTCCGTGTGTCGTTGCGTGACAGATGGACAGATCATACAAGAGAACAGCACAGATTAGGATTGTGTGTATGTGTGTGTGCGGTTATTTCAAAACCAAAACCGGCGCTCAGTGACTTGTCAGCTGCTGGACTGCGGTGGAATAATTAGAGAAGCTGGTAGCTTGTTGCATCAGCGTTTGGGATGTCCCCGTGCGATCTGCTGCAGGATCGGAGTTTTAATTCATTAGTCTCAGCTGCATCAAAGCAAATCGATTTCTGATACTTTGTTTATCGGGACCCGTTGCATTCGGTGTACGCCAGCTGTCAGAAACAACCTCTGTAGTACAATCCAAAACACTGTAACCGTTTCATGAGCAAGTGAAACGAGGAGCGACACAAACAAACAGCGCTGGCAGCAAGCAAAGCAGCTTTGGGGTCAAAATGGTTGTTTTTGTGTCTGTTTCAGGAATATCTTACAGGTCAAACACACCTGTGAAGTTCTGCTGTTGTTGGTTAAAAACTGTGACTGAAGTTTCGTACAGTTTGCAGTAAATGGGGTCCGCCTGTGGTGAACACACCCCAAAATATGAGTAAGAGACACACTATGATGCAGAACTATTAAGCTGCCTTTAATTAGATCTTAATTTTCTTGTGCATAAATTGTCAGTGTGCGATATTCTGAAATTGCAGTGTATAGCAGGTTTTGGGACAGCGGGCATATAAACCCTAATGATTATTTTCACAATTCATAATAGCAAAATATGAATGGCAAAAAATGTCCATCACAAGTGCCATCACGAGACCAAGGTGATGTCTTCAAATGTCTTTTTGGAATTTTTATTCCACCAACAGTCAAAAGAGATATTTCAGTTTATTGAATAAACACCAGATATCCACATATGAGATGCTGGAACCAGCCCATAACATTTGGGCTCTTTGCAGACTCATAACTCATTAATCTTTGCAGATTAATGAGTTATCAACTTTATCAATTTGATCAATTAATTTATTGAACAAGTTTTGAGACGATGAACTAATTAGATTAAAGGAATAATATCATTACAGTACCTCCTCAATGTAGGCAGTATTGTGTGTTTGTGTGTGTGTGTGGGTGCAGCATGAGGTAGAAACCAGCTGGCTCTGACAGCTAACACACACACACACACACACACACACACACACACACACACACACACATCCCTGTATAAGATTTATAATGTTATGACATAATAACACCTGTTAGTACTTTCCACAGCCTGCTCAGACCTCTGATTCTCTGCCAACATCTAATATTTTATCGAGCGACTCAGGCATTCGGAGTTACTCTCATTGTTGCGTCTCCTCGTTTAGAAAAGCAGCCAAACCAATCAAAGCTTTTGTAGGTTGGACTTGTTAAGAAATGACATTTAACTGACTGGACTAGAGCCTAAAAAACAAAACAAAACAGAAAGAGGTTTTTCTTCCAAAGAAAGAAGATAGATGTTCTTCTTTCTCATGTGCTTCGGGAAAAGTTTAGTTAATCAACTAGTCTGGTATGTCAGGAGGCTTGTGAGGGGGATGCATGTTACAATTCGCTTTACCGAGATAACCGCTCCTTATCGCGGCTTTCACTTAATGATAGAAAACAACATTAAGTGGAAAGATAGTAGCAGAAATTGTTATCTGCTGTGAGTTGGAGTAGCCCTTTTTTTTTTTTTTTTTCTTGTGGGTGTGGCGCACAAGTTGAATGTTAGGAGAGGATGAGAGAAGGGAGGGAAGAATAGCATTTCCTGTAGGTCCGGCACGTAATATCAGCTGTAAATCTGACGTAGTTTGAAATGGATTTAGGCACGGTCATAATCTCTATTGTCACTTCTATGCTCGCTCACTAATCTGTATTTTTGCTGTGGTAATCTCTTGTCTCCATGGGGATTTATTGTTGTAGTCCGTGAATGTCGTTGCCATGGAAACCTGTTCCTCCCCTCTCTGCCTCATAGAATTGGGCGGGACGGAATGTATGTTTTGTTTTATTAAACTTTTATCAGATATTTAAAAACACAAATGTCAAAAACCATTTAAGACACAAGTTACATCTATCCATTCTTTCTTTCTTTCTCTCTTTCTTTCTTTCTTTCCTTTTTTTTTTTACTTTTGCACTCACCCCCGTGTCTGTCTCTCATAAAACTTTATCTCTCGGCCACAGGCCAGATCAGGAAATTGTTGTTGCTATGACGACGACCCCTAAAACCCAGACGGGCAGCAATAAAGTTGTAAGCGGGGGGAGCGGTAGTATTTGCATTTCTGTGACTTGTGCAAATGCAATACGGTGTTTGTGAAGATGTGAGAGATAAAAAAAAAAACAGCAACACTCTAAATGTACTCTTAAAAACAGCGCATATAAAAGTCAGAACTATTCTATTCCACCGGGATTTTTAGTCAGAATTAAAAGAAAGAAAAAAAAAATCTGGTGGGCGGAACATCATATTGTATTTAATTGCTTATTTATTTCATTTTCTTTCCTGTACAATGTGAAATGCTGTTGTTAAAGTTCTGCAGGCCAAAGACATGAAGTAATGGCTCAGTGTTCTCTGAGGGATAGTGAATGGGAAAACAAGAGTAATGTGTTTCAAAGAGGGGCCGGAGAAAAGGAGATGCTTTTCTTTTGTGACTGTTTCTGAAATATATTTTGAAACACGAACTGAACACGTACAAGAATGATGTAGAAAGATTGTCTACTGATTTGAGAACGAGAGGATAAAAGAGGAGCGATTCCCATGCTAGCTTTCCTTGGATGAAAATGAAGAAGGACTGGGCATTAAGAGGAAGCATAATTTGCTGTGTCCATTAGTAATCTGGCACAGTCGGCTTGCGCAGTAGGTGGGGTCTCACTCCTTCTCTTTCATCCATCCATCTTTCACCTCTCTCTCCAGCTCTCTTGTCTTCCTCCCTCACTCCCCTCAGTTCTGCTCAGCTCCTCTCTCTCACACACACACACTCCCTCTCCACCTCCCCCTTCTCTCTCTCTGTCTCTCTCTCTCTCTCTCACTCATTTTCTGCCCTCGTTTCTCCGAGCAATAGTCCCGGGGGTAAAGCAGGCGCAGCGCTCTGAAGGAGAGAAGGAGAGGATGGAGGAGAGAAAATGGCAATGACAGTTTGTAGGGCAGGCATTCGCTGAGAGGTGGGAAGCGAAAGTGAAGGAAAGAAAGAAGAATAGAGAGCAGAGAAAAACAGTTAAAGATCAAAATAAAGCGAGAAGAAAGAGAAAGAAAACAGGAGGTGAGAAGAAGTAAAGGGGTTTACAAGGGAAAAGAAAGCAACAGAAACAACAATAGGTAAGGACATAAGTTCTATCCATCCGTTCATCAGTTCATTTTTCCCGTTCATTTAAATCATTCATTTGAAAAATAAAAACTTAACAGGTGCAACACGTGATTGTTTGAAAAGGGAAGTAAGGGCGGATTCACCCTCTCGTGGCGCACAGCAGTAAAGCCAGAGGGAGTTGTTTATGGAGGTTAAAGTGTCGAGTTAGTGTCGTTAAGTTAATTTTTTCACGTCGCTGCCGTGACAGTCATGTGCAGCGACCATTCGTCGAGCATGCCGTACGAAACGGGTGGGGTTGAGTCAAGCAAATAAGATGAGAAAGCAAAAAAATTTTTTTTTTTCTCTCTCTCTTCTATAATTAATCCTCAGAATGTACTTTGAAGACCGTACTTTCATGCTCAGCGCAAACAAGTGAAGAGTAGATGGTATCAACGTTTGTTCACAGATAAACGGAGAAAAAAAAATAAGCTAAAATTAAGATAAAGCCGTCGTCAACAACAAGCAGTAAACATTTATGTAAGCTTACGGATGATGATAAGATAAGGAAATGAGCTGCTTCTTCCAGTGTGCATCGGAGAGAGATGTGGAGAGAAAGTTTAGTCAAGTCGAATCAGAAAATCAGGTGCGTGCGTACAAACATAGGAATGCCTCACCTACTTTTAATTTGCGGGACTAGCTGCGTGTTTGTGTTTATCATGAATCTGCAGCCCTTTTTTCTTGCCTATTTCGGACAACCGGCTTAGTTGATCCCTACTAATTGAGCGTGAAATAGTCCGACAAAATGCACCACAACACACAAGTAGTGCAGTAGTCGCCTCTGGACAAACTCTCTACGGAGAGATGCTTTTCTCAATGGAACAAGAAAACACATAACATCCATAGATACTCTTGGATTTTGGATGTGTGAGGTGATGACGCAGGTCTACTTAACGCACGCTCAACCCACGTTTGACCCCATTCATAGGAAAAGTGCTGTTACAGTTACTCGGTCATGTTTAAGAAGACTGCCAGCTTCCTAAAACCGGCATATACAGTTACTATACAGGCTGGTATTACGGTTTTACTGTCATAAACAATTCAGTGAGTGTATATGAAGAGAGACCATAATATTGTCACGCTATTGTTTATACGGACTGTGGGAAGAAGAGAGAAAGAGGAGGGGTTTCTGGGGAAGATAATGCGAACGGGCGATTGGAGGGGATTGAAAGGGGGGCCCGGAAGAAAGGGATTGAGAGAAGAGAGATGAATGCAGAGATTTAATGAAAACGAGAAAGAGGCGCCCGGGGGCCGGAGAGTAGAAGAGAAAGAGATGGAGATAGAGGAAGAAAAGAAAAGAAGAGTTGAAAGTGGAGTTAGAAAGTTATGAGAGAGGTAGAACAAGGGTCCCCGGGTGTCGGGCGGTTGTAGGGAGAGAGGGCCGGCGTAAAAGCAGGACTAAGTGGCCGTGACGAAGCTGCGGGCTGATGCCAACTCGCATGCATGCTGTGAGCTAGTCCATTAAGAAACAAAGTGTATCAGAGGAGAAGGAACTGCGGCAGACCTGTTCTGATAACTCTACGTTAGGGTTGAGGGGTGGGAACGGAGCAAATCTAGTACCTTTTACACATAAAAAATTTAAATTCATGTGGACCCAAAGCACAGACGTCAGCCTTAACACAACAAATTATTCACAAACTCTCCTTTTTTTGCACATTTGAAGCCTGTGTACCGACAGAATATCATTATTTATTGTCTGATTTGTTGCGTTTAATGACAGATTGGACAGAATATCTGGATTACTTGGTCATGTACATACAAGTTGCTAAACAAGACATCCTGAATGACATCTCATTAGATGTTTTGATAAACTGTTATTGCTACATCTGGAGATGCCATGGCTACCAAGAATTGAGGCTGAAGCCAATGTGGAAGTACCTTAAAGTGCAGCCAGCTCCAAAAAGTCCCTGGCTGCAATTGACTCCCATTCAAAAAGCATTAACTCATCTTTAGAAATACTGATATTTTTTTTTCCAACCATAAGCTGCAACTGAACTGGCTCCAATGCAAACCAGTGGGAGACGTCACACCTTGCTATGTCCATCTTTATATACAGTCTATAGTTTGTACTTGCTGTTTTAAGTTTGTTAAGTAACATCACCGGGATTCCCTCTTTATACGTAAGACCTCAGCAAGTTTTATTTGTCTTCTGTCCTCCTTATCTACACAAGAGCAAACAGTATATTCCCTCCCTGATATTTGCACACACACCTACATACGCACCTCTCTCTACCCATCTCCCCCCCCCCCTCCTCCTCCTCCTCCCCTCCCTACCTCATTAGTCGATCATGCGTAAGGAGTCCTGTTCTATTTTTATTCCCGGCCCCTCCCTACACACCACTGCTGCACTGTGGCTATGTATGCGCGTGTCCTCTCTTATTGAAGGTGGCAGGGCAGAAAAGAGAAAGTCAGAGAGTCAGAGATGGTCAGAAAGTAATATTCAGACGACATAATGAATAATAGAACCGGGGAGAGAAGGCTACGGAGACATAGTGTGTGGGTGATGGAGAGAAACAGTCAGGGGGGAAAAGATTCAGAACAAGTGAAAGGAGAGAGGATGACGATGACTTAATAGTGAATAAATCAAGCAGAACCCTCAGCCTGAAGCTGCTTGCGCACAAACAGTCACACACACACACACACACACACACACACCACACCGAAGCAGGCTGTGTATGCAGGTAGACACCCGTAGCGCGCAACTTCTGACCTCAACTTCCCCTCAAGACCAATGTCATGGTCATCCAGTGTTATCAACAAATTAGTGTCATGCTGAATGAATGTATCTGTTTCCGTGAAAGGGTTTGTGTGGACAGTGCTGCCAAAGATATTTGGGTTGAAGCGTGTGTGTGTGTGTGTGTGTGTGTGTGTGTTGACCACAGCTGCGGGGTAAAAGCAATGACTCAAATTATAAGTAATTCTCCTTCTTTCAGTGTGCGTGTGTGTACATGAGTGTGTGTGTGTGTTACGGCTGGTGATGAGCTCTTAAGCTGTTGACCCAGATGAAACTCGTTTTGCGACATAATGACATCCTAAACTTGTGTTTTTTTATGTATTTGTGTAAAAGAGACATGCTTCCAAGTCAAGAGCTAATGTTTCAAACAGCTATGAGCTCATGTGCTAACAGCTGTGAGCCAAACTTTATATATTTAATTTTTTTCTACTAAACTAATTTTGCAGCCTGTAGGGCTTTAACTCCCTAAATGACACCACTTAAGTACCTCATAAATTAGTATATATGAGGTACTTTATCTTAGTTAGCCTTTGTCTCTTACTCGTTGGAAAGGAAGCATCGATCCCTCTCAAAGGTGGAAATCATGAGACCATGTGGCTCATTTATAAAAGATATTCCAGTTGTGTGCCATGAAAAATTTATATCGGTGCCAAAAATCTGTGGGGCTGTCTGATTTTTCTCCACCTCCCTGTGAGAGATCAACAGCCAAAACAAACTGCTATTATTATTTAAAGCATGAATATCACAGTTTACCATTAAAATGAGTGTTTTGGGAAATCCTTTAAAATTATGATATAGCTAATGGAATGAACATAATGAACATAACATAAAATCAGTAACCCTAAATTAAATCTAATCATAATATACTTAAAAAATCATTTTGTAAATATGTCATACTTAAAAACTGGATCTAACACTCCGCTGTTCCTCTCCTCTCTCGCTCTGCAGGTTGACGGGTCACCATGACAACAGAAGCAGGCTCTGAGACAGAGGTGAAGGAGAAAGCAGAGGAGTCAGCTGCTCAGCCGGACCAATCGGAGAAGACGACAGAAGAGACCCAGGAAGTCGCCAACGCTGAGGGAGAGGAGAAGGAAAAAGAGAAGGAGAAGGAGAAAGAGGGCAAAGGAATCTCTCGATACCTGCCGACATGGCTTAAGAAGCAGAAGTCTCAAAGCCAGGTATGCTACGTCAGCGTGTCCGTGTGTGTGCACAGAAATAATGTTTCACAGTTATTATATTCACTAGCAGTAAAAGTTTCAGATCTTTGCTTTAAAGTGTTCCAATCATATCAAAACGCTTAATAATTATCTGACATTTATTTTTTTTTGTTTTGTCCTTGACCCATGAAGACCTCTCCGACCAAGGAGGTCCCATCCACAGAGGAGGAATTAAGCCAGGTGACAAAGGAAGAGGAGGCGCCTGCCCCAGAAGTGAACGGCCACGCAGAGGAAGTGGAAGAGAAGGAGGAGGTCAAGTCGGAGCAAGTGAAGGAAAAAGAAGCAGAATCTCATTCCAACGCCAGTGCTGACACCGAGGTACCGTACCATACTATTCCCTCGCTTGGTCTGCTCTTCATCAGTTCAGCCAACACATGGGGGAAAACATGGCAGCCTCAACAAATTAGTGGGCAGGTCATCAAAAGGCTCCCAGTGCTCTCTGTTATTGTTTATGATGTACAAGGAATGATGGGACCATTCAGGTTCTATGGTTAATGGTATTACTTTGTAACATCATATATAATGTTATATATGAGTAATGTTTTTCTTGTGTTTAAAGGAGGAGTTTGCTTTCTTGCCAAGAGTTAAATGAAAATAGCTTCATATGTAAAAAAAAAAACATTAGAGTGGTATCAACATGTTTTTACATATGAAGCCAGAGCTGGGAGTTGGTTAGCTTAGCTTAGTTTAGCATAAAGACTGGAAGACTGGCTCTGTTCAAAGATAAAAAAAAATCACATCTAAAACATTTTATCTTTGTTTAATAATACAAAAATCCAAGTGTAAAAATGACAAGTCATGGTTCTACAGGAGGCTGTGTCGACATGTGCTGGAACTATTTCTTGGCTGGAGGCGTCGACCCCCCCGGAGTCTTTGAAATATACAGAAACATCCAGGAACATCTACCCCCGTTGATATTGCAGAGTTTGAAATTGTTATCCCGAGGTTTTCGTCTCATATGAATGTTATGCTCCGCAGCAAGTCAGTGACAGCAGTAGACACAGCGGTTAATTAAAGCTCTGCCAAAGCCAACAAGTAAACTTCTGAAAAGTCATTTGCCAAAACAGTTTTGTCCCTTCGTTAGTCACGCACGTAGAGTATTGTTCTGTACACACTCTTGATTAAGTTACATTTTTTTCACAAGAACAAGGAACTGAGATGATGAGATGTTGTTATATAATGTAAGACTTTTTCACAACAGTCAAACAATGTAAAAAACACACACACACACACACACACACACACACACAGGCAAGCATGTTGCTCAGCCAAGAAAGAAAGACATACACACACACACACACTCACATATACACACATCAACTGTTCCTCCCAGTGATCACATTAAGCCACCCAGGCCCACCCAGTGACATCAACATTTCAGTAATCAGGCCAAAAGAAACGCCTGCACTGTATAAGAACAAATTCACCCTAGAAGGGGAAATACTAAGAGTGATACAGAGAAAACTGTTTTCCACAGACGGACTTTTCATGACTTTGATCAAGCTCTGAAGTTTTTTTTTTACTTGACAGCCACAGTAGGGAAATCTGGTTTGACTTTCTTATTTCACGTGTTTTTCCTCAAGTTTTTTTTTTTCTTCACTCTTTCAGCCTGCCAAGGAAGAGAAGGTGAAAGAGAGCGCCGAGAAAAGTCTCGAAGGGACAAAATCGACAGCCGAGGGCGAAGGAGCGGAGGAGCAGCAGAAGGAGAAAGAGCAGGGAGGAGGAGAGGCAGGGGAGGAAGCGGAGGGAGGAGAAGGCCAAACCTCCATTTTCCAGTCTCCCCTCCGTTTAGTGAGGAAGACCAAGATGAAGCTGGTGGTGTGTCACGTGACCCTCCTGGACGGGACAGACTTCACCTGTGAGGTGGAGGTGAGACTCTAGCCATACACAATGCATCACAACAACATGTGTGAGGAGGGAAAAACATGGATTCTGATGGTTTTTAATGTCTAACATAAAGGTTTTAAGCACTTTGTCACATTTTTTAAAGTGGATTTTGATGAGATGACACCCCAACATCAATGAAGGACAGGTGTGTCCTGTCACTTTAAAAACAACCCTCCCATATTTTCTTCACATCTTTTTTAGATAAGAATATCACCGCGAGTGAACAGAGGTTAGTTCTGTTCTGATAACATGGGGTCAAACCAATGTGTTACGGCTGATGTGTACAAAATTGCAGAATGCGATAGAACATGGAGAAAGCCTTCACGGTGCAAGATAAAACAGTCTCTACAACTTGTCTATGTTTATCTATCTGACATGACGACTTGCATTTCCTGAAAAAGAGTTTGGTAAATGTACAAAACCCATGCGTGTCAATGGAAAAAATCAATACGTTCATGTCTGTAGAAGTTTTCAGCTGACACAGACTGACACTTTGTCCGTCTCATGTTCCTCCGCTAGTCAAGTAGGCCACACGTGAGTGCCAGTGTGTCAATGATGTAATCGCTAATAGGATCAGATCTGGTGTGTGTGTGTGTGTGTGTGCGTGTGTGTGTGCGTGTGTGTGTGCGTGCGCATGAGCGTGGGGGTGTTTAACTTTCTGACTCAAAGTGCAGTTACGGCAGAAGCGCCCGCTCACATTGTTTTGGGCGTGGCTTAGGGGATAAAATGCGGAGCAAAGCAGAGCACGCTGCAGGGGCTTGTCTGGTGACCACAACACACACACACACACACACACACACACACACACACACACACACAGAAACACACACAGAAACTAGGCAGATTATGGGGGTCCCACCAGATTAGTTTTCTGCATCTGCTACTCCCTAACAAGCACGTGCCCCATACACCCACTAAAACACAATAGATACTCTCAACATCACATCCTCCACACTTGTGTCTCAGGCTTTATTGTTACAGTTCTCTTTACTGCTATTTTCTTTAAATCTGATGGTCCATTTCCATGTGTGTTTTTCTCATTATCAACATAGCTCAAGGTTAAAAATGTGTTTCCCCGAGTAGCATGCACATTTTTAGCAATACCCCTCCTCACATTCCCACACTGAGTCACATTCAATGGATAGCTGCCCAGAATAACCACTGTGTGCCTGGATCAAGAGCTCCTCAACAGAATAGCGAGCATTTTTTTTTTTTTTTTTTTTTTTTTTTTTTCAGGCCTAGTTTTTCTAGAGATTTGAACTGGCAACTTCACCGCCACAAACCCATTTCCCTAATCTAAAGTGTGCCAACGCCCCACAGCGTGCCTGTGCGTGTCTACCGTCGTTTGAACAGTAGCAGCTTTGTCTCGCAACAGATAACGCTGATCCTGCAGCTAACTGCTATTGTCCTGAAGTGCGCACACACACACACACACACACACACACACACACACACACACACGCATCCATCCATCCATCCATCCCTCCCTCCACACACTGGCATAGTTAGGTCGGGAGAGGGAGAGATGCACAATGCATTCCAGAGATTAAATTTTTTGTTTTCCCCAACAGGCCTCCAACACACACAATACCACACACACACACACACACATACTAGTTTCTACTCGGTCTATTCTTCAATCATCCATCTTTCCTGTTTATTAAGTGATGGCACCAAATTTCTTCCAGTGTAATCACTCAATAAATATTTTATTAGTATTTGGTGCCTTGGATGCGATCCTCGGCCAGACGTTTTTCTGGCTCTTTTTAAAGGGGGTTTTCAAAGGAGAGTCTTAGTGTCACATGGTCTTAATGCCTTTCCTAAGAATTTCATTAGTATCGGTTTCACCAGGATTTGAGTGTCACACGGTTTAAGCGCAGTTTCATAGAATTTCATTTGGTCTTAGTCAGACATGAGTCAAGTAGTATTTGCAAATATTGGGTAAAAGATTTGACACACAGAGCTGCGTTTACTGCCTCTTTGTACACAGAAAAACAAGATGCTGATACATGTTTTATCTATAGAGCTCTTGTATGAACATTATACGGTTTTATTTCTCTTCAGTGTCGAAGTTTGGTACTTTTGTGATGTACGGATCTGAGCCTCATTCAGCTTTAAAATCATTTATGTCCAAAAATTTATGGATGAAAGTTTTTCTTTTCTATCATTTAATCATCCAAAAAGTCTGGAACCGCCTGCAGACATTAGACAATTGTCCGTAGGTAATGCCTTGCTTGGAGGCACACTGGCACAGACACAAACACACACTGAAAGGTCACATTCTTTGGGCGTTCAGAAATGCAACTACACTCTGGAGCGAGTGTATGCGGCGCATGCGTTTTGACCAAGTATAGGAAAATACCGCAAATGTTTTCAGCTGTCTCAGGACAAGAAGAAAAATGCAGTCTTTCATCCTCTCTGCTTCCACTTTGACCACGCTCCCTGCCCCGTCTGCATGTCTGTCTGGGTAACGCCACGCTTGTTTGGTTGTGTGTTTGTGTGTCTGCAAGCCACTGTCAGACCGAGACGGCGCTGACTAACTGAAAAGAAATGAATATTATTTCATTATTTCATTCTTTCATCTTTCCCCCCCTTATTTTCCAGCCCTCTCACGTCTGACCTTCTGCCTGTCTAAAGGCCACCGTTGTATGTGTGTGTGTCTGTGCACGGTCTCGCGCACGCGTCCATGGATGTGTGCTAAATGTCATTGTCATAGTTCAGTGTGGAGGATTTTATGGCCAAGGCTCCCATTGGGCTTATGGAGGAATGCGTCGCCCAGAGACAGATGGAAACAGAAAGAAAGCAAGAGAATTATCGTGAAACAGAGATGCATTGATAAAGAGGATCAGACAGGAAGTGATGCACACCTATAAGTGTCTCACTATACCTCGCAAAACTAGGCATCTTTAAAATGATGTTTTTGTATTTTGGACACATTGCATTGTCACTTTTGATATTGTTCTTCCAGTAAAATGTAAATGTTAAAGTTTGTGAGTGAATCTCGTCTTTTTCTTACTGTCTCTCTCAACAGAAACGTGCAAAGGGCCAGTACTTATTCTTTAAGGTGTGTGAGCATCTTAATCTGATGGAAAAAGACTACTTCGGTCTGACATACGTGGACAACCATGAACAGAAGGTATGTACAATATCCACATATACACAGGATGTACTGCATACCAAACAAGTCACTAATGTACACATACAGAAACTGTATGTGCGCGTCTGTATTGTGTCTCGCACTGTTTGGTGACAGAGGTTAACTGTCTTCTTGCTCTGTGACTCTCTACCTCTCGCTCCAGTGTTGGTTGGATCCCACTAAGGAAATCAAAAGACAGATACGCAGTAAGTTTTTTTTCAGATCATACTCTTGCTTTTTCTGGAATCTGACTTGAAAGATTTGCACAAGTCCATCCATCTTTCTCCTTTACTCTGCCTCCACAGCTGAATACAAGGTGTTTCACATAACACAGGGGCAAAAGGCAATGAATAAAATATAGACATTGAGATTAAATGAAAACAGACCGCATCACAATTAAGTCAAACAAAGCCAGAGACATCTGAAACCGAGCAACAGCAGTGTTTCCAGAGCTGACAGAGAGGAGGAGGTGTGATCAATCTCCTTCATTATTTATCAATCTCTTTATTAACTATTGTTAATCTATAAAGGGCGTGCAGATTACTTAAATTACTGTTTCTCCATCTGTTTGTCATTTAATTTGTTCAGGATTCAATTAGAATACTGAAGAAAAGCCTCTCTTCTCTTCTCTTGCTGTTCATTTCCCGCCTCTTTTTTTTTTTTTTTTTATGAAGTTTGAACTGACTTTAAAAGGCAGCCTTAAAGTTGCAATTTTAAGAGCAAGGCTTAGTAAAAACATATCATTTTGGCTCGTGAAGTGTTATTTTAGAATTAGTGTGTGTAAGGTCGTTAACGTCTGGGCGTGTGCAGAATGCGTGCGGTTCCGTGGGGATGCGCAGCGAGTACGCCATGCCTGTGTTTTTGTGGCTGTGTCGCCGTGTGCGTCCGTGGTTCACGGGTGAGTAGCGTGCATCTGGCTGTAGGTGTTCATTTGTGTGCATTCTTGTGTGTGTGTGTGTGTGAATGTTTATAGTGACAGAGATGGACTTTACCACCATGTGGGCCTCTGTGTGTGTTTTATGCGTACAGACATAGTACCACACAAATGACAGGTTTTACACCATCTAAACTACCATCAGTCTACACACGGCTGTCACGACTCTACGTCACTACATGCCGGGCTGGGAGCTAAACATGAAAGGTTTTTATGGGACCATGAATTATTTTGGAAAGAGCCGCTACTTTCGCTGTGTTGCTAGAGAGGCCTGTAACATAAAGTAGACATCTAAAATAGAGTTGTTGTAAAGGTGCACTGTAAAAAATGACTTTATCGACTCAATCTGAAAAGGTTACTACGACGAAAGCTGCGTGGGTGTGTCTGCTCCGTCTGTGGCGTCTCGGTTTGAGTATCGACACAAGAAGAAAAATCAGAAGAATAAGATGGAAAAGCTTGGAAAGAAAATTAACTTCAGGTAGCCGCGTTATCTGATATCAGAATTCGACTGAGAGCCAACGACAATGAAACTTCATCCCAAAATAACAGATCCGTCTGGAGTCAAATCCATAGCAAGACATATCATGAATAAAAATTCAGCCCCCGCAATGAAACTGTCAGTCCAAAGAAGACCAAAGTAAGCACCGCTAAAAGTAAAACTTTAATCCAAGCGAGCGAGCATCTTCTTAGATTTCACTTTAACGGATAACAAGAACACGATTTCGTCTCCCTCTCAAAGCCAGAATAAACGTCACTGGAGGCCAAACAGATAAGCCCAGTCTGGATTCAGTCCAGTCAGTAGAGCCTCTGCTGCGCCGGCGGCCTTTTGATGTTACACAGCGGTGCTCGTGTGTTTTCCCCGTAATCAAACTAACCTGTATAGTGTTTACTGTCGTGACAGCGCTGATACTGTTGATGCACTGTCATTGTACATTTGCAGCCAATTGAATCTCTGTGATGAAAACTAGCAGCAGCTGCCTGGGTTAAAGTAATAGGATCATAAGGGCCAGCATGTTTTATAATTTATGGCCAAACCCCAAGATTTTTATGTAAATCACTGCTTCACATAACCATATGTTTTCCAATATTATATAAGTCACCTATTCAGTTCAATTCAACTTTATTTATCCCTTTTAAGTGCAATTGCATGCAGCAGGTTGCCACTCAGATCAACAGATACATACACTGTTAATAGGAAAGATGAAAAAATGTTAATCACAAAGCTAAAAACAATCAAAGGCTATATACTAAAAATGATATACATGTGGAAAGGAAAGGCTACAAGCTTTAAAAGCTATATGTGGTAAAATACATTAATACATTTCTTTAAATACCTAAAAAGCAATTTAAAGACGGGGCGGAGAAAGAGCTGTGGATGACATAGGAAAGTTGGGGGAAGATGAAGAGAAAGTGATAATATGGAGGGAAGGAAAGAGAAATGAGGAATTCAGGAAGAGTGTAGTGAAACTGGGGAAGTGAGGGATGAGATGTGTGTGTGTGTGTGTGTGTGTGTGTGTGTGTGTGTGTGTGTGTGTACATTCTATGCATTGAGGGGAGGATTGATGGGCGGCACATGGTTGTGTAGAAATATGGAACGGTCACAAGAGACTCCTAAAGCACTTAGTGTTTCCAGGACATACAAAGACACATGTATACCCACTCATACACTTCTCACTCACACACACACACTCACCAAAGAAGTGACAAAAATGGGAATCAGTGTGAAAAAATAATAACAAATAACATGTAATATTTTTTTTTTCAGTTAGTTGCAGAGTGAGAGAGTGTTGTTGTTGTTGAGTTACTGTATGGGATTTCACTGCATCCGCCGTTCTCCCTGCGGCTCCGGGATGAAGCTGAGAGGGGTCTTTGTCGGCGTGCGCATGTATGTGAGGATTTATCGCTTTGTGTGTGTGTGTGTGTGTGTGTGTGTGTGTACGTGCATACGTGGATGTCTGTATGACCTTGGAGTAGGAAATGGTCTCCATGTGATGTCAGCTTTTCCCGGATGGAATTTTCCAGATGATGTGATCTCCATCTTATATTGAGTGTGTGTGTGAATGTATTTATGTGTGTGTGTGTGTGTGTGTGTGTGTTATTGGGTGGAGCCACAGCAAATACAGAAAGATAAAAAGGATGGCAGGCATGGCAAAATGGTCTCCTGTGGGAATGAGAAAAGGAAATTGAAGCCAAATTATGACTGATGTGACATTAGTGGCCAGCAATGATACACAGATGAGGTCAGTTGATATTGCTGGTGGTGACAGCGTCTTTTGTCTCCGACCATGATAAAGATTACAGTTCGGTATTCGGTGAAGCTAGAATGAGGTTATGCAATACCACATACGCTGTGTATTTGAGTGTGTGTATGCATGCGTGTGTGATGTATCAGGCTTAGTGCTGTCTAAAAGCTGTTCTGCATTAGTTGCTCTCGCTCACACCCACTTTTCTTGCTCTCTGTCTCTCAAAAACACACCCAGATGGAGGAAACGGGCAGAGGGATGGATGGAATTGGACAAACGTATAGATAAATGGATAGAAATACAGGAGACCCTCATTAAACTGCTGATACGTGTTTGATTTTGTCGTATTGTAAATCTCTTTTTCCGCAGGTAACAACTGGCAGTTTGCATTCAACGTCAAGTTCTACCCTCCTGACCCCTCACTGCTCACTGAAGACATAACTAGGTACACACAAACACACACACATCAGGTTAAAAATGTATCAATGTTTATTTAGAAGAACAATTTGCGTGTTGATTTGCATGTTTTCTGTCTAAATCACATGCTAGTAGCGCCCAGTAAATCCTAGAACACACAGCAAAAGTTACAAACGTTAATGCATTTGTATTTATACATATGCACATACACACACACATAATGGGCATGCTCTAAGCAAAGGCATTTAAGGTGAAGTGTATGTCTAATGGAGCGGACAACTTCTCTGTTGATTCTAGCTAAAGGCTAATCTAGGACACAGTCACTAACGAGCGTACACTCACTCAGACATGTATCAACAAACTGAGCTGCATCGACAGACTTCACTACTGCTGTTTCTACTCCAGAACTGTACGTGTACTTTCCCTTATTCGTCTTTTTGTTAAGTTTCAATAGACAGATTATATACAGCTTGTTTTCCAAAAGGTCGTACCTTCATATAAATCTGTAACTAACCATACTGAAATGATACATTACAATATTATTCTGGAGCCCATTGATGAGATGCCCCTGGAACTGGATGACTGGGGCTTAAGCCTCCGTGTCTAAGTGACTTTGAAAGACAATTTCTAGTAGCCAGGATGATACAGTGCATGTACCAGCACCCTGAGGCTACACTCTGAGGTGAATTCTCCATTCACACAGGAGGCCCCATTCAGATAATGAATTCATCCACAAAGGTTTACCGAAGAGGAAAGCTTACGCTGTGGATAATTCACTAACTGCTGGTGTTGTTATGTAACTCGGTATGTCATGTTGAGGATTAGATATAAGGTTATCCCAGCAAACAAACAGTGTACAGGCATACTAAGGAAATTCTACGACAAACAGCAGCGCCAACAAAGACATTTAATCCCCGCCAGCTGACCCCTGTGCTCGGGCCTCCCAGGGAGGCAAAAACGGCTTCATGGATCGCTTTATTATTATCATGAACAATGGAGCCGGTTCCAGTTTAAAAAAAAAAAGGCTTAGAGTGAGTTTTCTCTCTTGTTGTACGAAGACTGAAATAAAACACAGCCCTCCTTTTTTTCCTGTTCCTCTCTCTTCTGCAGGTACCTGTTGTGTCTGCAGCTCCGCGAAGATGTGGCGTCCGGTCGACTGCCTTGCTCGTTCGTCACTCACGCTCTGCTGGGGTCGTACACGTTGCAGGTACAGCGTGTGTAGATATGTACTGTTGTGTACGTGTGACACCTGCTCACGTGTCATGTGCACAGTGTATATTAATCGGTTGTCTCCTGCCGCTCTACAGGCAGAATTCGGTGACTATGAACCCGATCAGCCCCGGCCTCTGGACTACATCAGTCAGGTGACTTTTGCGCCCAATCAGAACAAAGAGATGGAGGAGAAGATTCTCGAGCTCCACAAGTCCCACAGGTCAGAGCGCGCGGGGTCATGTAGTCAAAAAGTAGTCTTAGTGCAACATTTATACTGTTGTTTATATTTATTGAGGGGTTTTTGAATTCATTTCGGCTTCCTTTTGTTTTTAGGGGGTTGACACCAGCGCAGGCCGACACCCAGTTTCTAGAAAACGCCAAGAAATTGTCCATGTATGGCGTTGACTTGCACCATGCTAAGGTATAAATGAATCCTCTCCTCTCCATTGTTGACATCTGGGGAATTAGCACGGTTCCTTTGATGTGGGAAGAGTGTGGCTGCATGTTGTGTCACTGTATCTGTGTGTGTGTGTGTGTGTGTGTCAGCTGTGCAAACACTCGGGGAGGGCGTTGCCATGGGAACAGCCAGTCTCTCTCACTGGGATAGCAGGTCATCAGCAGAACGCGTGCGTGTTTCCATGTGCGTCTGTTTGTGTCTTTGTGCAAAAACAGGCAGAAGAAATGCGGGGAAATATGCATGAGAGAGAGAGTCTTTAAATAGAAAGAGGACATAGTGAAGACAAAGAAATGAGAGACAGACTTTAGGTTAGAGTGAGATGAGGACAGATTCTTGAGAGAAAGAGGCGAGTCCCCTTTAAGGGCACGCTCCACTTGCTCGCAACAGAGTGAACCAGGAGGAAAAGATGAGAGCAATAGAGAGAGCATTTTCAAACACTGCAAATCTTTTTATGGCATACCAAAGTTGTGGGAATTCAAAGAGCAGATCTATTTCTGTGCTGCACCATTAATTTCTTGTGCAAGTTTCACAACCCCTAAGACCAACAAAGAAACCCTGTCAAATACTTTCTGTCACGTTTTAAGATCCCAGATTATCAGTTACCTTGCGAGGCAGCCGGATACGCGAGATCACACGAAAATCAATCCTCTCACGCTTCAAGTTAGGCGCTTATCGGTGTCCTGTGAGGAACTGCTGGCGGCTACGGGCGTGGTTTAGGTGCGACAACAGTGAGAAGCGACCGTTTGTTCGAAAACAACAACGGTGGGTCCTAAAGAGGTTGGCGTAAATGCTGCTATAACATCAGAACTGGAGAGTATTAATTTCAAAACTTAACACACACTTTTCCAGACCGAGTGACTCTGTGTTAGTGATATTTCAAGTAACCTCAGCGTCAAACACCACATGCTTCTCTGCTGCAGTCACCGAAGAGTCCTCCTTCACTCACTGTAAACCACAGAAAGGAAATGGAAATGTATTTTCCCGCTACATCCATTTCTGTCGGCGCGATCACAGCCAAAGTGCTAAAATGTATCTGTAGCAGCAGCACAGAGATCGATGACCAGTTAACAGCACGGCGAGGCCACGTGACGCGTGTCCCATTATCAACGTATTGCATCCTCCATTAGTCCAACAGATTTTTCCTGTGTTGATTCACTACTGTAATCAATACCCCCCCCCCCCCCCCCATTACCATTACCAGATGGCCTCGGACTTAAAAGCTTTGTTAGTGAGTTAGTCTGTCAGCTAACCACGTTACAGTTGTATTGAATGAGAGTGTTTGTTTGTGTGTGTGTGTGATAATTGAGTTTCTGTTGACTTTAAGCAGACTACTTTAGAGATCAACGGTGTACATTATTATCTTATTTAGACAAACAGGCGGCGTGTACAAATGTTTCTAAGAGGTTGATGAACTATTTCGTAATTAAATAGATTTTATCTGACTGTCGCAGGATTCTGAAGGTGTGGACATCATGCTAGGTGTGTGTGCCAACGGCCTCTTGGTCTACAAAGACAGACTCCGGATAAACCGTTTCGCTTGGCCCAAAATACTCAAGATTTCATACAAGAGGAACAACTTCTACATTAAGATCAGACCAGGAGAGGTACGTACCCAGGCATACACACACACACGCACATGCTAAATCTACACTTCTTTCTAACCTTTTTTTTTTTGGTGGTTAAAACGCGCTCGTGTGTTTCTCGCTCGTAGACGGAGCAGTTCGAGAGCTCCGTGGGATTCAAACTCCAGAATCATCGATCTGCCAAAAGGCTGTGGAAAGTCTGTGTGGAGAATCACAGTTTCTTCAGGTAGAAAACACACGCTTTGAAGCACACAACTGTATACGGACACAGATTTGAGATTCGGGAGTCGAGAGTATCAAAGCAGATTTCGTTCAGCGCGGTTTATCAGGCTCAACAGAGGGCGACGTCTCTTGCCAGAAAACAAGATGAGAGAATGTATCTTGTGGTTGTTTAACTAGACTGATGCCTGAGGCAACACGCACAATAATACACACACACACACACACACACACACACACACACACACACACACAAGGATGAAGCATGTCCCCAGCATTGCTGTGTTTGAAGTTGCCGCAAGTCTGTACTGTGCCTGTCTTTGTGCAAGAGAGAGAGAGAGGAATAAGCTTTAATATCCTGTCGAAGGAGGAGATGCCTGGAAATATTTTTTTGCCTGTGTTGCACATACTGTATACTGTAAATGTGACTGTTTCATTTTATCGCAAAGTGAACTACTGCGAATATGTTTTAGAATCCTCCATCTCCCTAATTTCTCTCCATCTCTCTCCCTCCCTCTTTCTCTCCGCAGGTTAAACGCACCAGAACCTCCAACCAAGGCCCGCTTCTTGACTCTGGGCTCCAAGTTCCGTTACAGCGGACGAACCCAGGCCCAGACCCGCCTGGCCAGCACCCTCATCGACCGACCCGCACCCAGCTTTGAACGCACCTCATCCAAACGCATCAGCCGCAGTCTAGATGGAGGTAACACACACACACACACACACACACAGGAGAAGGGATTGCACGGGGTTGTGTGTGTGTGTGTGTGTGTGTTTGGATGTAAAATGCTCAGTGTCTGACCAGATACAGGAAATAGCTGCAGCATATGTTTCCTGTCACACGGAGAAGGAGAAAGAATGAGATGAAAAACAAGAATGTTATGTGTATCTAATAGAGAGAAATAGAGTGCAGCTACAGTATATATAATTTATTCTTCTTACGTCACTCACACATGACATTTGTCACACATGATAAAATGGAAAACTAAAGCATTGATTACCATGCTTGGACAGCACAAAACGCAGAAATAATCTCCTAATCCTAATCTCCTTTAATAACATAACTTGGACTAATATCTTCTTAATGTCTACGTAACCTTGATGCTTTCTGATCTTTTCAGATGAGCCATTTTCAAAAGATACATCAAATACATATTTTATTGTCTCTGGAAAACAGCACACATCGTTTTTTTTTTTTTGTGGTTTTCCAGTTTTGCAGTTCACAGCTGTGTCAGGTATTCCCACTATGTTACATCGCCCCCTGCTGGACACATTATCCACTGCAATCCAACATCCCTGTAAAGCTGTTATCACATCAAATTCTGCCTTTTTTACTATACTTCTACTTCACTGTGTGTGTGTGTGTGTGTGTGTGTATTTTGATAATCATTTAATCATTTTTCAAGTAAAAACGCTCAACATTATCTGGTTCCAGCTTTGCATATGGAACAATTTGCTGTTTTTCTTTGTCATATCTCGACTCTTTGTCAGATAAAATAAGCTAATTGAAGACATCACCGTGGCCTCTAAGAAATTGTGACTTTTTTTCACCATATTTTAACATTTCAAATCGATAAATCAAGATTGATAATGAGTATAACTATTAGTCGCAGTCCTTGATTGATTTGACAGGTGTCTCCATGTGTAGAAAAACCAAATTACTGATCAATATAACTTGAATGGGTTGAAGTACTTACTGTGTATGTCAGTGGATGACTTAAGAAGTCTTAACTGTGTGTTCATTTGTTGACAGTTTAGGTTTTATTCATTTATTCTGTGTGTGTGTGTGTGTGTGTGTGTGTGTGTGTGTGTGTGTGTGTGTGTGTTTCTCTTCCTTAGCGCCAATGATCAGCATAACAGAGGCCGGCAGGGACACAGCTGAGAACGGACGTGAGCCCCACCTGGAGCTCCACTCTGACTCTAAGGTGTGTGTGTGTGTGCGCGCATCATTTGCGGATAGATGTTTATGTATGTGTGTATACAGGAAAAGAAGAAGGAGAGAGTTTTAAGATTAGTAGTAGAGAGCAAGTCTTTTTCTCTGTTTGTTGTCATAATGTTATTGTTGGAAGTCCATATTGTTCCACAGGAACTGTTAATGTCTTTAATGTCAAAGAGAGACAGACAGCATAAAAATGTCTCTAGCTGAGACATTGACTTTGGGTTGTCAACATGTCTGTTATATTCCAGGCTGTCACCATTTAGATGTAGATAAAATCCCTATCTTTTCATTTCTGTTTTCACAGGACTCTTTAGATACTAAACTTTTCCTCCAAAAGGTGGACCACAACAAGAAACCTTTGTCCCATTAATCTGTGTATACGTGCGTGAATGAGAGAGGGATACAGACCAACAAGAAAGTCTTGATCTAGTGCTTCCCCGATAGATGTGATCGTGCTAATTCCAGCGGTTTTCTTTGGATTTTTAGCATTAGCAGCCACAGCTAGTCTTTACTGTAGCCTGGCAGGTGTACGCAGTTTGACATTGACTCTTCCGGCGTGACTCTTCTGTCCTGTATAAAGGATCCGCGTCCACTCTCCTGGGAGCGTTCCCACTTCTAAATCAAAACAAGTCTGTGCCTAGTACTGAAGTATTTATGCATGCCTCCTGTTTCACCTCCCTGTCCTCACTCTCTCCTCCTTACCCTCGCTTACACCCCAGCACTGTGGAAGTGACACCCCGTTGACACCGTTTCTGCACACGACTGTACTCTCGCACTAAGCTCTACCCTGCTATGTTCACTTTTAACCTATTGTGCTGTGTTGTTGTGTTTTGCTGACTAATGTTGTGTCTCTTTCCCTCCCTCTTTTTTTCCTTCACACGCTCCCTTTTTTTTTTTTTTTTTGCTTTTCTCACTCCCCTCTTGCATGCTGTTATTTTGTCATCATTTCATAAAAAAAATGAAATGATTTTTTTTCAATGCACATCGCGTCGATTCTTGTTTTTGTAAACGTTTTTTACATGCTTGCTCCTACGCTGTGTGGTTCTCTCCTTTCTTTGTTTCTTCCCACTGCTGTTTTTTCCTTCTTTCCCTCCTTTTCCCTTCTTCCTCCTCTCCACCTGTTTTTTTTTCTTCTCCTCTTCAATCCTCCTCCATCAGTCAATCTTCATGTTCCCTCTCTCCTTTTCCTCATCATCCTCGCTCTCCTCCACCCCCCCTTCCCTCGACTCCATCTCCGAGTTCGACCACGGCCTGTCAGACATCTCTGAGGATGACGACCTCACCGACGAAACGGCCGCCTCACACACACCGTGGGCCCTTTCCTCAAACAGCTCCTCCCCTCTTTCAGATCAGCTCTTGGCTGATCTTGAACACCTCACCTCACAAAACCCTCCATCCTCTTCCCCAATTACAAGCTGCTCCCACACATATAGCTCAGAGCTTTCGGTAGCGGCGGAGGCTGAAACCAGAGCAAAGACTGGACTACCAAACTGGTTTGGCTGGTTCTCTTTGAAATTTGTGGTCAAATATGTTTCTCTCATCCTGTGTTTTCTCTCCATGTTTGGAAAGAATGGACACAGGTGTCAGCCCACAAAGCTATTTTGGGGATTTAAAGAGAAACTGAACATTTTTAACCCCACTGTGTTGAAGCTCATTTCCAAATCAGCAGGAAAATCAAAGCCTTTTACTGTCAAAGCCCCGAGATTTATTCTTTCCAACATGGCAAGATTACGTCAAATTGTTAACAGTTTGGCGTTAAAATTGACTAATTTCTTTGCGTTTTTTACCTGCTATCTGCCTACTAAATTCACTAGCTTGGCTCCAACACGACATCATTCGCCCTCAGTATCTTCTCCTACCTATCTTCCGGTTGTCTCCTCCTTTTCCTCCCTCTCCCCTTTCTCCTCTCCACCCTTTTCCGTCCCAACTCTCTCCTCCTGCTCTCGAGCTAACCTAACCGCATCTGTACACCGCTACCTCCTCAATCCTTCTCCTCTGTTCCTCCCGTGCCTGTTAGTCATCTTCCTATTCGTTGTGATGCTGACAGCAAGCCAGTCTTTGGTCTTAGCTCTGATTTTAGCCACACCCCTCGGCCTGACCCTGTATTACCTAGAGAACACGGTCTCCAGTCAGCGAAAGGCAGTTTTGCCGATGTTTGTCACCGAAAGCCTGAGCGAGGATCAGTCCGGCTCTGCTATTAACAAGCAAGCTTCCCCTCTCACGCCGACATACACACCTCCACGCATCAGGTACCACTCGAACGCTACCTGGACGCAAGAGATGTGCGATCCCGCTGCGTAAACACAAACAGATTCATGTAACCGGGATCCCCACCCTGCCCAACCCTCTTCCACTCCTTTCTTCTTTTGAACTATATGTATCCTGTATGTCTGTAAGTGTCACCTCCCTCTGTTCACCCCCCCCCCGACAACACCACCACCTCCTTTACCCGGTATTTTCTTTCCTCTTACCATCCCTTCACCCTGCCAAACCCCACTGTATTGTTTATAATAAATAAAAGAGAGTAGAATAAGTAAGATTAAACAAAGTTGAGGAGAAAAGGATGAACAATATTGAAATAAAGATGATATTATTTTATTGGTTAAAGTATAATTTTAAAATATACAGAAAGGAAAGATATAGTAACAGATTTAAATGCTCTATTAGAGACTATATGGAAAGATGAACAGGATTTAACATACAAAGGCAAGACATGGCATGTTTTGAGAGTCGGTTCAACCAGTTAGTATGTTTAAATTGTAAAAGTTGACAGTTTTCATGCTTATAAAGGCATCCCTTCGTGCATTTACTCTGCGTAAAACGCTCAACATGAAGATTCATGTCAAATAATCATTGTCAAATGAAGTAACATAATTAATCGGTACAATTCAAAATAAATAAGCTGTGGATGTCAATACCAAGCAATAAGTTATTTTTGTAAATGCAGTTTTGCCTTCGTAGTGCAGACAAAGCAGCACGACGCTGAAAGATTAGTTGTAGAGTAGATGTTAGGACTGTACATACAGGATAGATGAACCCCTCCACCTGATAGCACTTGAAGCTTAATGGATGTGTATTTATTATCGCTAATGAATGTTAAGAATAAACAGTGTTACACTTCCCCTCCCTCCGATCCCTGATGTTCCTTGATGGACTCTGCTCTGCAGCCCCCCCCCCCCCCCCCGACTGTTGTTCGCTTTCAGCTAGGTTTTTTAGATAAAAATACGATGCGGTTTTTGTGGTGGCTATTTGGTGTTCTCATGGGCGAATTAAGCTGATTTTGTAGGCAAAAGTTGAGCCTGAGCTAGTTTTCTAAACCCAGCGTATCGAACTAGAAGCCTACTTAAGAAAAAGCTGTAGACAAACCAAAAACATCCTAGTGCCCAGAACTTCCTGTTTGACTAAAAAGTAGCGTTCATAGTTCTCAGAATGTAAACACAGCATTTTACTTTTCTTATCCATGTTGTAGATAAAGTGAATCGGATGTGGACTTTTCAGCAGTAGTGTAGTTCAACTGTTGGCCTCTTTTCCAGAAAAGGATCATGTACATATAAAGTTGCATTCATATAAAAGAAATATGCTTTGACACAGATGGTGTAATACCTTATTTAAAAGTTGTACCGCAGCAGTCAGTAGCGCCTGCTGTCTCCCTTCTTCGACCCTCTCAGACTCCCGTCACGTCTCACTCGTCCTGCGGGTTTGGTGCAGAGGTCACATGACCAGCAGTGCTCCTTGACATCAAGGTTGCTGGGGAAGAAAATAGCTTTTCCCATCATCCATTTCATATTTTTTCTTTCTTCGTCGCCCCTCCCCTCACCCCCCCTTCTCATTTTGTCATGACTACCATCGCCATGACTACAACACTGAAGGTTAAGGAGGTGGACTTAAGCCCTGGCGATGCGGAAACCACGCCCTCCCAGGTCTGTAGGGCCCAGCATGCTTTGCAAATTCTTGCGAGAGTAATACAGGAATAGAAAAAATATTGATTAGATTGTAGTGAGGTGGAGCAGACATGAAGTAAACCTAACCTGTCCTTACTTTCTCCCTGACTTTACCCCAACAACAGTCACTTGGAGCCAGTGATGTTGCCCTCTCTCAGGTTCACACATCGTTAATTATTTGATTGTTTATTGGTCTGTCAATCATTTGCTTTGCCAGCGTTGGTTGGTTGGTTGGTTGGTTGGTTGGTTTGGTTCACTCTTTTGTGGTGAAGTTGCCCTGATATGATGAAACGGAGTCAGTTTTAGCTAATAAAGACCCAATCTGGAATCTGGAAAACTAAATGTTTAAATAATCATCTATTTAGTTACAAATACAGCTCAAATTCTACCCTTTGTTTTACATTTGATTTGCAGATTGGGCTTGAATAGAAAAACTGATCCTAAATGGGCTCTTTCACCCAAAACCTTCACTTTCGGTTGCTCTGCTGTGGCTGATGGTTTCACAGTTTGGTTTCTGGTTCACATCTGTGACATCTGGGTTTTGCTGAAAGCACTTTGGGGTTTGTTGGTTTGTGTTACTGCCTGTTGGTGTTGTGATGTTTTGAATGCTTTGAATTTTGTATGTTAACAAGGGTTCGAGTGGGAGCACCATTATATTAAAAAAAAACTGTTTTTAATGTGTGCTTGTACCCATCCTCCAGCCTTCACCACAGTTTGAGACATTTTGGCCGTGTCACCACATACCTGCCACTGAGTTTTTTTTTTGTTTTTTTTAATAATTTCCAGTTTTTATTTATATTCCATTTATTTTATTTATATTTCTCATTTATTTCCATTGGATTGTTATTATTTTGCAGATTTATTTTATTTATTTGAACACGTTACATTCATTTTATGATTATTGTTCACTTTCTTTTAAGTAATTTTCACCATTTCATTTTGTGCCGTATGTCTGCCTTCCAGAGTCCATTGAGAGTGCATGGGGACAATATTTATGTGAGGCACAGTAATTTAATGTTGGAGGTTCGTACTGGCGTCGTCTGATGGCCGAAAATAAGAACTACATGTTTCTGTGTACTCTGACGCCATCAGAACTACAACTTCCTCTGTACTTTTACTGTACAAGACTGCTGCCCTCTCGCACTCTCAGGCTCTGTGTGCATGCTTACGTGTGTCTATGTGCGTAAACCAAGACTACACTCGATGCCAGCTCTTTTCAATTTTCATCTCTGTGATTCAAGTGTTATTGAAAAATGTTTTGTTATGACAAAAGTTGTAACGCTAATTGTCCTAATTCACATAGCAGCTATTTTGAACTAACGCGCTGGGAAACTTGACTATCATGTATTATATTATAAAACAAATGTTTCTTAAAGCTGCACTTTTTACACTTTAGCCATTAATGTCATATCTGATTTTTATCTTATGTGGAATTCTGCCCTCTAGTGGCCAAAAACTGATCTATGCAGCCCTGAACACATTAACGATGAGGTTGGCTGCACTAAACAGGAACAACGCCCACAGCAGCTGCTTTAATTTTCATATCAGGACAGTTAATCCGCATGTTTTCAATGCAGTCTGGACAATGTTAAATATTTATATGATGTGTATCTTCGTACACAACAGTACAGTACAGTAGGGACTCGCTCTTCCAGGCAGTTTCCCAGGCAAGACTGTTCACAATGGCTACTCTGTGAATAGGGTCAGCGGTGTGTGTGAACGTCCCCCGTCGACAAGACTTTTATGCATGCACTGTGCATGTTGAATGCTGTTTGTTATATCTTATGTCTTCAATATTTGATTGGTTAAAGAGTTTGATTATTGCCAGGCAGCTGCGTCTAACCTGACTAATCCTGCCTCCCTAACCTACACGAGGAGCTTCCTCCCCGTTTTTCCGGTGATCGGCTGCCAGCGTCGAGTGATGTGTGGTTTGATAACGTACTAAAACAACAACAATATATCTTTTTATGCAACATGGGACTGATAGTGATGATTTACCAGCTAGAATCTGAACCAGTGCAGAAGTCTACAGAGCGTGTAGTATTTTCAGCTGAGGGCGTAGAAGACTGAAAGCAGGGATATGCTTAAGGGCATACAGAAAAATTATGGAAGAAGAAAGGAAAATGATCTTCCTCCTCAATACATAGCAAATGAGCAGAAGATAAGACTGAGGTGAAATGAAAAGACACTTTAGCTTAGAAAGTGGCATAAAGAAAATAAAAATGACATTCAGGTCAAATGAAAAAGTTACAAAAGCTGATACAGACTAAAAAAAATGAGCAAACAGTTACATTGAAATGTAGTGAAGGACAGAGAAATAGAGCAACTCACAATGATCACCATTATCAGCTCCATGTTCTGCAGTCTGCCCTGCTGTTCCTGGTCCAATGAAAGAAAAAAAAAACTCCTCAACAAGATGGAGAGGCCCTGCTTCACTGCAGCCTGTTTATATACTGTACATACACAAACACACACACGCACACACACACACATGAACAAAATACAGGTGAGAGTACTTTCACCTCCAGCCAAATTTAAAAACAAGGCTCCAGTGAGGCATGGCGTCCATCTTTACAATCCTCCTGATTGACAGACTAATGTTCCTGTGACCTGTTGAACCGAATTTTTCCCCTTCCCTCCCCCCCATCCCTCTCCGCTGTTATCCCTCTCTCTCCATCCCTTCCTCTTTTCCTCTTCCCATTATGCTTCCTTTCCATCTCTCCTCCCCCACACTCTCCCCCCTCATCTGTCCCTCATTCCTACACTTCTTGCCCTTGCTACCTATCTATCCTATCCCCAACCATTATCCTCCCTCATTCATCCATAATCATCTTATTTACCCTCTGCCCCTCCCCTCATCTCCCTCACCTTCCCCCTTCCCTTTCTTCCTCTTCCCTCCACCCACCCCCCTCCCTCCCCCCATTAGGACCATGATAAGACCCAAGAAGAGGTTCTGAAACACCAAGCTAGCATTAGCGAGCTAAAACGCTCCTTTATGGAGGCGCCACCTCCCTCTCCTCCTCAGCCCAACCAGTGGGAGAAACGTCTCACCTCCTCTCCCGCTACAACGATACGTGTTCAACAGCAACAGCAAGTGGTACGTCTGTCTGGATGTTTCTGTCTCGGCAACTGACTTGCAGGGCATTTTGCCTACAAAACATGGTGCAGGTGAAATGCCCTTATGCAAAGGATTGTGGTGCTTCAAAACTGTGTTTTCATGATTTACTGCAAAGAAACGTCAATCTTTAAAACTTCTCTCCATTGTCTCCTTATGATCCTAACATAAGGAGACTGTTATCATTTGATGCTTTACCTTGATTTGATTTTCATTACTTGTCATTTAACGCCTGCACGTTATTTGATGGATTTAATACAATTTTCTTTATCTGTAGGAAATGTTCCGAAAAACAAAACTGAACTGTCACTGGTGCTCTGCTCCATCTGTTCCTCCTTTTTCAGCTGGACTCACATTTTAGTACCTACGGCATATTGGTTTTATTCTCTTCTGTCTCTGCTGTTCTGTGTTTCTCTGGGGTTTTTCTTTTTGCTCCGGGGTCTTAAACAAATTTGTTTGGTTCTGTTCTGGCTCATTACATAATCATTGCAAGAGGTGCAGGTGCAAAGCATGTCTGTGCTTTATATTATTTGTGCTTTATTTCCTCTGAGTGTGTGAGATAGTGAGGTTTCATGTCTGATGTGTTAATCTATTCAGAATGATTTCTTGTCTTTCTTTCTGCTCTTAAATGTTTCTTTCTCTACTTCTTTGCTGCGTGTGTGTGTGTGTGTTGCTGTAGAGCCTTGAAGAGGAGATAGCTTCCGTTCTTTACAGTAGACACTCAGCTGCTGCGGCTGCCTGCAGTATTCCTGAACCAACACTAGATGCTGTTATAACCACATGTTCATCCACTACTTCTGCTGTCTGCAGTACCGCTGCACCTCAAGGGCTTCTTATTTCCCCAACTACTACTGAGGTGCTGTTGTTACTACTGAACATTTAGGAGTCAGTTTCCTTTCATTCCAATCCATACATTAAACTCAAAATTTGTTGGTCACCTTGAAAGTAAACTGACATCCTGTAATGCTTCAGTTAATTAAGGATGCTTGCCAAATGTGTTAACACAGTATAAGAGATGCAAGCTGTCAGTAATGCCTGCTGTGGATGCTGGATGAATGGTGATGATCCTTATTTTGTATGGGAAACTATTCTTAATGAGTCGTGGATGCACAAATGGCATGATGAATCTAATCTAAAAACAACTAACAGCTGCAAACGGCATGGATGTCATCTCTTTGTTTTGTGATAGTAAATATGTATGTTGATTGAATGCAAATATAACAATCTGCTCCATTTTTTTTAGTATGGTCTTCACCAGCACCTGTAGGAAAAAAAAAAAAAGCAGCAGGTATTGAAGCAGCAGTTTGTGTCATTGTCTTAAATAATGAGGAAATTGCCATAATGAGTTGATTTTTTTTTTTTTTTTTTACATAGGCTAAAAAAGACTCAATTCATTATGGTATGGACATTTTTTTGTGATCATCAACATCTGAAAGACGCTGCTGACTTCAATATCATGTTTCTTTTGTCTTTTTTTCTGCAAGTTCTGTATTTATGAGATATTCTCTTCATCTCTTCATTTTCTATTCTCCTTTCTACTCCTTTATTCCATCTCTTTTAATCCTGCTGTATTTAATACTGTATGGAGATCAACTTGATTATACATGAAAAGCAGTCCACCAGGAACAGAAAGAGATATAGATGGAGAGAAAGGGAGAGAAAAGTCAAGTAACAAATCCCACCTCCCTTCTCTGTGCTGTGATAACGATGCATCACAAAAAAAAACAAAAACGCTGAGATGACATTTGATGCTAACAATGACGATGTTACTTCTGGTGTGTGATTGATGATTGTCATGGTAACTTCTCTGTCACGCAGGTGAGTGTGACCCAAACGGAAGCAGCTCCTGCTGCTGCTGCTGCTGCTGCTGCTAACACGAACACTGACACCAAAGAACCTGAAAAGGTGGTTCTAACTTCACTCTCGTTACTCCCTCCAGCCTTCCACTCATGACGCTTCTTATCCATCGTTTCCTTCATTCATTCCTCCATTTTCCACTTGCAGTTTGAAATGTCATGTTCTTACTTCAGCTGACTATTCATTTGTTTGTCTTTCTACTTGTTCTTCTCACTTTTTCTCATCTTTTTTGTCATTCGGTCCACAGTTTGAACATCTTCATCTTCTTTTTATTCCTGATTTTGTTTGGTTATTAATTTCTTTTCAGTTGAGATTTATGTTCAATGATCATATTTTGCTTTTGTTTTTGTCCCCCATGCGTTTGTTGTGTATGTGTGTGCACCTCATTGTATGTATGTGTGCGTGCGTGCGTGCGTGTGTGTGTGTGTGCGTGTGTCTGTGTGTCTGTGCACTACGTGTACATGCGTGCATGGGTATGTGCGTGTGTATAGACAACCGAAGTTGAAATCGAAGAAACCGTTGTCGTCCAAGAAGTTTCCAAAGCAACCAAAGCCAGACTTGTCACAGTCACTCCCAGCTCCCCTGCTGAGCCGTCTGCAGAGCAGGAAACGAGAGAGCAGACAGTGAAAGTCGAAGAGGAAGCAGTTGCGGAGGAGGAAGCGAAAGCGAGGAAACAGGAGAGCGTTTCCTCCGAGAGCGAGAGCGAGGACGAAGCGGAGTATCACCCGAATGTCTCCGTGTCCATCTCTCATACGCAAATACCGGAGGAGAAGGAAGAGGAAGAAGAGCAGGAGAAGAGAGAGGAGGATAAGACGGCGGAGCACGACATGCCTGACTGTCCTGACTCTTCCTCTGTTCCCGCCGAAGTCAGCCAGCCCGCAGAAGCAGCCAGTCGAGAGGGAGAGGAGTCCAGGACGGAGGAAGCAGAACCGGAGAAGACGAAGAAGAACGCAGAGGAGGAGAAGGAAGGCGAGACCGAGGAGAGCACAGACGATCCCATGCTGACACCCGAAGAATCTCCCAACGGACTCACCCTGCCCGAGGAGGGCGTGAGCGGGCTGGTCGCTCCTGCAGAGGAAGAGGAGGAGCCTAAAGTGAACGGAGAAGCCTCACTGGTTGAAGCAGAACCGCGGCCACAGGTTATTTGTTGCTCTGAGGTAAAGTCTTCACTGGGCCGACTGCGGAGCTTCCCTGGGGTCTGATCCCTCCTACCAACCGTAGAAACCCACTTTTTTTCCTTCCTGCTTACCACAGTGCCGGTTTTCCTTCCTGCTTGCGTGAATTTTTAAAGCCCCATGTACATCCTCACACTCCTGTCCTTGTCAGAAGTACAGTTAAAACTCCAGAAGAGTCCTTTAAAAAAATACAAAATACAATTCACCATCATTGTTTTGATGTGTTGATGTCAAGTTATCATCTGCTACATAATTAATTTCAGTCTTTATTCAGATTTTCATCATATTCATATAATTTCTCTGTTAAACATACTTCATACCATCATCAACATGCCTAATCGACTCCTGACCCACATAGTGTAGTGTTGTGTGGTGCTGTTACTGCTTCCTACTCGTTCACCGCATTGTATTTTAGTGTTGTGAAGTAAATGGGGCCTAAGTGGGGAAAATGCATGATGCTTTTATTTTTAGGCGAATATTTGCTCTTTGCTCTGCATGCCGTATTTCACCTACTGTAGGTGTGTGCATGTGTGTGTGTGTGTGTGTCTTTGTGTGTCCTCCATGTGTTTGGCAGTGATGCTTCTCTCTCTCTCTCTCTCTCTCTGTTAGTGTTTAATTGGCTTGTCACGGTCACCATGGTAACGGCATTGTGGAAATCATCATTGCCAACCACTTTGTAAATGCCATCCGCTCAATCTGAATGTCATCTTTGCATGTTGTTTACATTTCAATTGCCATTTTTCTTTTCGCCAGTCACGTCAGTATCGCTTTTGTGTTACCGGCTCATGTTTTATGCATGTCTGTGCCGCGCCGTACTCTGAGTCGCATGATGACACCAAAGATATTTCTGCAGTAGTGCTGCTGTCGTAGCTGTTGCTCTTTTCTTATTGCATTAAGTAGACATTGTCATCTTGTGTCGCTGCGCTGCATGAGTTTGGGAGCTCTTGTTTTCACGCATGAATTTTTGCTGCATTTACTTGCATATACTGTGTTTATACATCTACTTACTGCTGTGTGTATCGGTGTGTATGGAACAGCTGAATCACTTCCCCTTCAATACAATACTTTCTAATACATTTTTTTTTTGTAGTTTTCTTAATTAAACAAAAAACAATACTTTTATTGAACTGGAAGTGACATTTTTTTACCCAAAGCGAGTGCATAGATACCAACATATTTCTTTATGATTCCCTAACTGTCTCACATTCAATATATTAACCATCTTTCCTCCCCCCCTCACTTCTCTCTCTCCTCCCCTCCCAGCCACCTGTGGTAAAGACAGAAATGGTGACTATATCAGACACGTTTGCAGCCCAGAAAACTGAGATAGCCACAAAAGAAGTGCCCATCGTACATACGGAAACCAAGACCATCACATACGAAGCTGCACAGGTGCACATTTAAGGGCAGCTTTGCTGCAAAACACAGAGAGCTTGATTTATTTTATTTTTTTTCTGATGTGGATCAGTGTATTTCAGCTTTTCATTTTATATTTATCTTAAGGGGCTTATTAATGTTAAAGTTTTGTTTGAAAGCATGTTTCAAAAAAAGCTTCCTTCCTTGCAACAGTGCATGGCGCCAACATTCCTTCTCCCACAAAGGGTTTTTATTTTGTTTTTTTTTTAAGAATTAGATGAATTGAAGTTCAAGACGAAAGACCTTGTCTTAAACACCTAACAGGGATCTTTCTAACTCTTTCTCTCTCTACTTCCTCTGTTATCAGTTGGATGGGAATGGCGATGGTGAACCTGGAGTGTTGATGACTGCTCAGACAATCACCTCTGAATCTCTGTGTACTACTACAACCACACACATTACCAAGGTACAGACAGACGCTCATACACAAACACACATTTCTCGTGGACCGATGTCATTATGACATCACATGATTTGGCTCAGACAGTCACCCCCTCTAATCTTTTGTGGGATATTCCACCATACAGCTGCACAAACACAAAAGACATTTTCTCACATTGATGTCACGTTTATACTTCTATCACACATTTTACTCTGGTCTTTACTGTATATAACAGGTGGCAACCATACAGGCGAGTATTACAGGAATCAAGTAATTGCTGTTGTATATTTCTTCCAGACATTAAAGGGTGGCCTATCAGAGACGAGGATTGAGAAACGCATCGTCATTACAGGCGACTGTGACATCGACCACGACCAGGTCAGTTTTCAGACTCACAGCTGATTTCTCTGCTTTATCTGGAGTTTCAGCTGTGTGAGTCGCTCAATTCAGAACAAATGTAGGTGGTATGAAAGGCTTTCCCAGCATCATTTTGTTGATATATAATCATAAAAGCTTAAAAATTAAAGATGTAGAGACTACTTGCGCTTACATTTTTACATCGATATGGAAATGATGAAGCTTACCTCATTCAGGTAAACTTAGGGGTTGTTTAAACTTAGGGGAATAAACTGACTTCTGGTGACATGCTGATCATGTTGCTCGCAGTCTGAATGCACAGTTAATTTACTAATCACTTCTTAGAGATGCCCAGTCATCAGTCACACCCAGATCCCACCCACCCATTGGCTGTGATCTGCTACGTCTGTGTCTACACTTAACTCCTCCATACATCTAGAAAATAATAACTTTTTTTTGTTTTATTTCTTTACCACTCTGTGTCAGAATTCATTGTTTGTCTCAGTTACTTTGATTTACTGTCCTTGTCAGATTTGTCAAATGTTTGCTGCGTACACCAGCGTATTTGATTTAAAATGAGATTAAAGGGGTGACTTTCAGCTTTAATCTGAGGGTTTACATCTACATGATAATAATGATATATTTGTATCCCTTCTATACATAGTTCAGGACTATAAGTATATGGGGCTACATATTCCTCCCCTTAAATTGGGGAATGGACCATTAAACATAAAGTTTTCATTTCAAGTCATAATATAAAGTATTTGGTTGCAAATCCTTCACAGTCTTTGACCCACAGTCATCAGCAGACACTTGGTATTCCATGGTGATACTCTGCCGAGCCTGTTGTGCAGCCATCATGACTTCTGCACCGTTATAAAATTTGCAGACTTAAAATAAAATGAGCTAAGATTCTTACACTGTTCATCCAGTATGGATATGAACACCCTTAAAACAACAGAAAATGTCTCACTGTCCATTTACTTACAGATTGTAAAAATCGAATCACAAACACTGTCCTGTAATTGTAAATTTTATAAACATCATAAAGACATTTCAAGTGTATTTCTCATGTGAGACTCTGACTCTCCTTCTGTGATGTCAGAATGCATGTAGCACCCTCAAAATATCTCAAATATGATTAAATGTATAAGTAAAAGTCTATTTTGCTCAGGTCTGGATCTGCATGGATCCCTCCTCCACTGGTTTGTTTACGTTGCCTGTCTGTGCTAATTTGCTGGATTTACACAAGAACAAATGTAAGAAATGTGATGTGACTTACATTTGATGGCTTCCCTCGGTTCGACCAGAAGTAAAGAGAACAGATCTGGCTCCCGCCATCTGAAGCCATTTTACCTCGTCCAGTTTACATCCTCACTATTAAACATTCACTTAACCCCCGAGATGTAAAATGGTACACTGACCGTAAATCCAGCATTCTTGTCATTTTTTCTGTTATGCTTCTTGTTTTATTTTTCATTTAACTCCACCATTCTCCCCTCCTCTCCTTCCTCCACCTCCTCCACCTCCTCCACTGCCCGCTGTGCTCGGTGCTGCCACTGTGTGGTTGCCCCTTGGTACTGCAGGCACTGGCCCAGGCCATAAAGGAGGCCAAAGAGCAACATCCTGACATGTCTGTTACCAGAGTGGTGGTTCATAAAGAAACTGAACTGGCTGAGGAGGAGGATTGACAGAACTCAGGTAATAATAATAATAGTAACTCATTATTATTATTATTATCATTATTATTATTATTATTATTCATGGTGAAAGTAATATCTTTATTAACAGCTAGTGGTTTGTTGAGGATAAAAACTCAGAAAATCAGAGAAATTAAATGAAAGTTCCCACACGTGAAGTGGAACATCATCACAGAGGCATTTAGGGGAGCGTTTTGATGAAAGGGGATGTTAAGTTTAGGAAGGTAGGCAGTGATGGATGCAGGAATGTTTATATCACATCACCCAGGCTGATTGCCTTCACCTTTATCCCCCCCCATATATCAGAGTTGAAGGGCCCATCGTGACTGTTTTCTCCATTGACGTTGAACGACCTTCATCACCCTACGACAACCAACCTTGACTGACTGAAGAAGAAGAAGAAGAAGAAGAAGAGCTAGAGAGCAGGAGGATAAGAGGAGGGTTTAGACAAACGGAGAGAAGTTGCCAATCTCTTCCTAGTCAGTCTATCTTACATGTCTGTGGTGCATCTAAATCCCTCACTCCGAAACCAAGAAAAAGAAAAATAATAACCTCACTCTTACTGAGGGAACAAATGAACCACTTTGTTAGCTTAACATTTGTAGCGTGTTTTTATTTTTTAATAGTGCTTTTATTTTTTTTTTCTTTAACTGTTTTGTTTTACAAAAAAGAGAGAGAAGATAGTGTGTCTGTCATGTTCTGCAAAGATAAAACCTGTAGGGATGCACCGATAACCGATCCTGATGAGATTCAAGGCTGAAATAAGGGGTCGGGGAAAAATGATTATTTTAATCATCGTACTGATTATTTCCTTCAAAGTCAAATCAGGTTTTTGCTTTTTTTTTTTCATACGTTAAAGAAGCTTTCATCTTCTTCAATTTTGTTAAAAACAAACAAATTTGACAATGAAGTTTTGTACTTGGAATCTATATCAGCAGTGGAAAAGTGGTATTGGTGCATTCCTAAATTAAAAAAAAAAGTTATTTGTTAAATTACAGCTCCCTCCTGAATTCATTAACTAAATATAACAGTTAATTTCAAAATTCCTACCGTTACAAGTAGGACTATAGTTCACACTGTTTTTTTTTTGTCTTTGAAAATGGTCTTTTTTTTTTAGTATTTTTTCAAAGTGTAACAAAATCCAACAGTCTCACTCATTGAAACACATTCAGACTAACAGTGAAACCAGTCGTGTTATCACATTTTTCTTATTAATTACCAGAAGACTGTAATTACAGAAAATAGGGAGCTGTAACTTAAAATATTGCAGTAAAAACCAATCAACCAGGTTTTTGAATTTTTATGATTCTGTCTTTTTTTTTTTTTTCTGTAAGTATAGTTATTATTCATCCACATTCCTTGTGTGTTGACGCGTGTTTGAGTCAGTTTGTTTTCAGTTGAATTCACTTTTAGCTCAACTCTTGAGTAGAGAAGATGTTTTATCGTTTAGGTGGGAATAGAAGGAATCTTAATTGGGTTGGTGGGTTTCACATAGTTATGCGTGAGAAGCCGAATTCATTGTGACATGATGAAATTTTACTTTTATTTTTTTGTGAATGGAAATGAATTTAAACTGAAAATGAACTGACTTTAAAGCTGGCGTATACAACTTTCTGTACAGTAAACAAAACAAAACAAAAATGAAGGTTATTAGATGGGAGCAGCTTTTCGTTAGCTACGCGCTGTCCCTCGGCCCGCCCACTGTACGACACTAACCATTCCTATTGGGCTGCAGGGAAGCAATTTCTGATTGGGAGAGAGGACCAGTAAACTGAAGGATTATTGGGAGATAGAGGTGGCGCTTCGCAACGCCAACTAACAACAATTAGCTGGGAGCAAAAAAAGAATTTTGAACATTGATGCAGGTTGGGCTTTTTTTATGGCAAGGGCAAGCTTCCGTCATGTTATTTGGCATCCTGCAATTAACTGAAGCAGTTTTAATAGTCTTTTGACAATATTTAAGCACAATGTGAGAGTTTTGTGCTACAAGCTACACAGGTACCAAAACGACTAGTAAATAACAGAACAGTCTCACATTCTGACTGATTTCTGGTTTGCTGTCACTGTCCGTCAGAGCCCGTTCGTCGCCATAGTTCAGCACTTAATTTCACTCTCAACTTCATTTCATGTGAGACCAGATAATAACAACCAAACTCTCTTAAGTACGAGGAGGTCTTGCATTAAATTCAGCACGTCCTCATACGCATTTTTATTGTACAAGAGTATCTCGAGCAAGTCTGAATAGAAGGCTACTGTGTTAATTGGTTTTGAGGGTGTGTAGATAACAGATTATCTCGTACAGCGTGTCTAGATAAGATTATCTTCGACATGAGGCTGGCTGTGTTTTAACTGTTTCACCACAACCAAATATTCTGCAGCATCAATGTGATTTCATCAGTGCACCACAAAAAAAAACCCACTCTAAATCAGTCAGTACACTATTATTAGTACACATGGAAACAGTTACAACATAACCGTAAACATGCAGCCCAAAGGGAAGTGCTCTTGAAACCCCCTAAAATGGAAATCACATGATGTTTCATTCATTTTGTGTAAATAATTGTGGCAAGAAATGCGTTTCGAACAAGGTCTGCTTTGGTCTTAACACATTTAGTTGACAGGTTTTCAGTGTGAGCAGCGAAAAACAAACAAAAAAAGAACACACTTTCCAGAATCCGACTGATTATCAAAAAGCAAGTGCCACAGATAAATGTGAAAAACATTCCACTTTGACGCGCCTAGATTTGTCCACATCCTCCTCTCTTGACTGGACATGATTTGAATTGGAATCAACAGAATAATAACTAATCTGTTTTTAACACGCTTTTTTTCACATTTGAAATTCTAAAAAGCTAAATACAATGAACAATTTTAACAGGATATGTGATTTTTTCTGTAACACCCAGGGAGCATCAGTATGTATCTCTTAATTTGACCCTATTTTAAAGTTTTTGTCCGGCTGATGGAGCGGTAATGACTGTCTAGGCCGTCTGTTGGGAAACACTGGTCTGACCTCTACTATGCAGTTAAATGACATTCCAGATGAGGGTGAAGCTTTAACCTCTTAACCCTCTTGCAAAGAGACAAAGCAGCAGAAAAACAATGGAAAAAAAAAAAACAAAACAAAAAGAAACACTAGGCAGCTTTGGAAGCTTTCGCTGTTCCAAAAAAAAAAAAAAGAAGAAAGAAGTCTTTTAAAAAAGCATCGGCTCTATCACAACTGTATTTGTAGCTTGCATTTCTCATCATTTGTCGTATTTTCTCTGTGAAACTGATCTAGTTGTTGAAAGACAGGATTTATTGTGCTCCTTCTTGGATATTTTCTAATATTGTCACAGTGTTTTTCGACGTTTAAATGAACACCACTACAAATCAAATTTTCTGCCACCATTTCCTCTTTTGTACTTTTGTGCCCCGGGCTTAACCTGTGTTAGGTTGGTCTGGGTCTCTGTTTTAACCAATCACAGGAGCTGTGGGGCTGCAAGGTCAGGTTTTCTAAAAAAAAATGTTTGTAGTGTTTTCTTGTAGATTTTATGTCAGGTTACCCCAAAATTGTATCACAAATGAATGTGTGGCCAACAGCAACTTTTATTAAGATGGAAAAAAAAAAACAGCACAGACAGAGTTGAAAGTTTTCAGTGTTTTTTTTTTTTTAATTTTTTTTTTTAAAGGCAGCTCCATAAAGTCACTGCACGCATAAGCAACTGATGATAAATCTACGCCAGCTGATTTTTAAACCATCAGGGATCTCGACATTGTAACATGTTACACGGAAAAACCAACAACATGCTGCCCTCAGATATTCATCTAATTCACCGTCTACTACGGTCTTTACAGTTATATCTCAGGCTTTGTACTGCAGTTTGGCCAAACGAGACAGTTAAAGGTGAATTAAAACCAGCACCATTTTGTATTCTAACTAAGTAAAAACTCTCTGGCAAAAAAAAAGAAACAACAACAAAAAAAAAACAACTTTATAAAGAAACTAATTTTGGAAAACCAACCAGCTGCCTCATTGCTCCTTCTTAGCCAACCAATGATCACAGGTAGGTTTTTTTTTTTTTTTATATCTACAGTAGCAGCTTAATTGTCTTGTGTCTCCCCATACACAGCCACTCCTCCCCTGTGTAACACTGTTTAAATAAAGGATTGTTATACTCTGAAATCTGTTCATCTCCTCTTTCATTCATTGGTTACTTTTTGATAAAATGTACATGAGTCTTAATTGTTTGACACTTACGCCTTTAGTGCTTTCTGTCCCAGTAGTCTAATAATAAAATTGAAGTAAAAAATAAATATAAATACAGCTCTAGAAGATGCTTTTTAGCTTGTGTTGATGAATTCCAGGTTTCCCTGGGAATTTGAAGAATTAAAACTTGCTTGATGAATGATCACATATTGCTGTGTTGAGATAGTTTGAACTCATGCTGATTGACTTTAACTGTTTGATGTGTCCTCTTTAGGCCTGTAAAAGTGTCCATAGATGTTTTTTTGCGTGTCCTGCCAGGTGTGTGAATGCTATCCGATGCTCCTCCTCCTCCTCAGGTGTGCATTGCTGTACATGGGTCTGTAGATGGCGCTTCTGTCCTGCGGAAACCCCGACAGACAAGCCTCGACTGTGGATGAAAGGAATATCAAGAGCAAGCAATTAAAACATTGTCTAGAATATAATGGGTCTCAAAATATTACACGCCTAATAACTTCACAATACACTTGATTGCAAAGGGTTTTACATTGTTGCTCATTCAGCTAGTCTAGATTTGGGAACACAACCGACAGATGCATTAACATGTTTCAGCTTTTTTTTTTTGGTTTAGGCCAAGGTGAACTTTCCAAAGTCAATACATCAATAATAATTGGTTTTAATTACTCAGGGAAGCCAATATAATGTTTCGCGCATGCGCAAAAGACAACATCACTCAATTCTCTCTACTCCCGCTTCAGTGATGTTACAGGTGAGACAGCAGGTAAACAAATACCCATTGTTAACTCATGTACACTACTCTTATGTGGCGCTATGTAAAGTGAATTAAACAGGAATGTTTCCTTTTTGAAAGCCACCACAGAAGCTCGAGCTAGCTAACTTACTTTAATGAGATTTTTATATTGCATTGTTGGCATAAATTCACTTTGCTAACATTTTAAAGTTAGCTTACGCTAGCTCCACAAGCTAACGTCATTGAATGTAGCTTTTTTTTTAACTGTCACAGTGCAGTGTCATTTATAATATGATGCTGTTGCTGTATGTATTGTGGGCATGTTCATTGTTTTAAAGACTGTTAAATGAGTGACTTCATGTGTTTTTCAAGCTGTTGAGTCTCTGCTGTGATTTGGTGATGATGAAGGTTAGATGTCTCCAACTCTCCCAGGAAACAGCAGAGAGGGCCACCGTTTTACTGAGTGAGTCTTGATAAAACTTGCCTTCATAAGGTGAAACTTTACCGCTCAGTTACCAACTAAAGTATAACTTAAGCTTCTGTATTCTGGTGATGTGATCAGTTTTGAGTCTTGATTATTGAGTACACAGTTAGTAACACTATAACTTGGTAGCCACTGATATACAGTAAACGACTTAGATGGCCCTTAATTGATTATACCTAGTCTCAGAATAAACAGCAGATAATGTACACAACTTATGACAAGTCAGTTCCTCAGATGTCGTTGTTACACTAACAGTAATGTGGATCGTGTGTCCTGAAATGTATCGTTGTGACCTCCTGAAAACTTGTCATACTGACCTCCATTGTAGCCTTTGGACATAGTCTTACTGACAGTTTTAGTAACTTTATTTAGTATAGTTTTAACTGAGTCACCATGCGCATCCAGCATGATCAAAGTCTGGATCTAAATTGCCAGCTTGTTTTGATGATGACCTTATCTCAAAAATCCCAAGGTTGTAGCCATCATTAACACACGCTTTGGGTTTTTAAGATGTCAGCACTCAACCAACATCACAAACTGGGAAGCGAAGGTTACCAAGCTGGATTGGAACTCATCTAATAAAATTCTACACAAGTAATATCCTCACTTTTATATATCCAGACGGTAGAACAGATGATGAAAGTGGACCCATGAACTTAACAGTGTGTGTGTGTGTGTCTGTATTTCATGTCAAAGCAAAAGCACAAAGAGGTCACGTTCACCTTATCAAACCAACTCTTGTTACTGGAACATACACACAAACACAAACACAGATGGTAGAAAAGCCACATTTTCATTTTTTTGGACACTTTGAGAGCACTAAAACCTCCAGTAGTCCTCTCTACTACACATTGTCCCTGTTGCACACCTTCACATGTAACCACATGTACACAAACAAGAGCAGCATAACTACACTTATCATCTCAGTGATCAGTATCTTCACAGTCAAATTTAGTTTCATCCTAAAAGTGTCACTTTTTTTCACCAGTTCTTTTTTTTTTTTTTTTTTTTTTTGTGGCCTATTTTGGGAAATTTTCCATTATTTAGAGTGGAACCTGGTTTCAGGGTCCGGAGACATTGTTTCAACCTGGGAGCGACATTAGCTGTCAAGTATTGTTAAAAAAATAATGTGAATATGAGACTTCTACAAGACACCGTCGGCGGTATGTATGTGTTTGTCGATATGATGGTACACGTCATGTTTTATTTTGCTATGGAAGTTGGTATAAAATATTTCCTTTACATGGGTAAAATGATGTGTAACTAGGAGCTACAGTATAGTGATTGCAGTAAAATCTCCCATTTGGAGTTCATTTTCATGCTGAAATCCTTACAATACAGAGACTCCACATATTTATAGTACGTGTGGCCCTGCCCATCTCCTCACAGTATCCGCTTAGCTACACAGTAGCACAGTAAATATAACATAGCAAGAGGTCTGGACATGGGATAGACATGAAAAGTTAATAACGTGCCTACCCTGTCTGAGTTTCCAGCTGAGATAAGTAATCAGTTGCAGCAGCAGCAGACAGACGGATATGAACAACAGCAGGCCGAACAGCCAGAGAAGAAGAAAGCTATCTGACTCTCCGTCTGTCTGTGCGACTGTCTGTCGGAGGAGCAGAGCCAGATCAGCCCAGGGGCCACTCAGCACCTCCATACTGCTCCTGCATGAGAGAACAGAAGTGGAGAAGAGAGGGAGTCAGGATGGATGTGATGAGATGATGCCTACGAAATGATCAGATAACATTTCCCAGTAAGCATCGATTTAGAGATTTGCTGGGTTAAATTTGGTTAAAAAGTGAACGTTTTTCAGACATAGAGGTTTCTGTACATGTTCGGTTTATAACAGGGCTTAACTACATGTTTATATATAGTCATTTGAATGCTTTTATAGTCTATAGGGTGGAAGTAAATCCTGAAAGTAACTCCGGTGGCTTAGAGGTAATATTTCTGTCTACTATGTACACACAACATCTACTGCACGTCTCTCTGTCCTGGAAGACTGATCTCTCCTCTGTTGCTCTTCCTGAAGTTTCTTCCTCTGTTTCCCATTTAAAGTTTTTTTGGGGGACTTTTTCCTTATCCGAACTGAAGGTCTAAGGAGAATGTCATACGTGTGCTGGTTGTAAAGCCCTTTGAGGTGATTTCGGGATATATAAATAGATGTTATTTGACTCGAGTAAAATCAAGCAAATATTTTTTGAGTGAGAGTTTAATTGAATGGGATCATTTGAGCAAAGTAAGAATGAGTGAATGTGAAAAAGAGTCAGAGGGTGGCACAAAATGTCATTTATTCCTTTGAAAAACCACCATGCGATAATGATTTCCATGTTGATAAAAGCAGTTAATTCAAGGTGAGACTGGGGGGAAATAATTTAGTTGTGTTTCATGTTTTTCTTCAAGTGATTGCAGTCTTGTTGAGGTTGTTCTGAAATATAATGAATAACTTTGATTTCCAAGTGGGAGTGAACAGTAATTTGACTGTTTATCGTCTTTGAGTGCAATCATATTTTAATGATGTTATTGTTGCACACATTATATTAAAAAAAACAGTAAAAATGTTGTATTAGACATCAACACATTGCATCAGCATGCAGGTCAGTATAATGAATATTAGTCTGATGTTACTATGTGGTTTTATTGTCATGAAACATATATTGATTTTGAATAGAAATATTTGTCTTGATATTGATTTTAACCGGATCGCTGACCCTAATACGAGCTGCGAGTAAAGTGTTAAGAGGACACAGTGCTGTAATAATAGTTGTTTCATTGATACTGTGTGTTTTAAGTTGTAGCACACGTTGCCTTCAAAGAAAATCACACATGAAAACTTCGCCAGCTACAGTAACTTGTAAGACTGCTTTGTCAACAGGCGTCGAGGCAAAATCACCCACACTAGAATATATTTAACCAGCTAGAAAAAGCAGCTATTTTTCACACATCCACAGTCTGTTGACTTTCAAAATCTCTTTACACAAGCCACCAAAGCTAAAGACGGAGCAATATAGAGGAATCAATCAAAAAGAAATGCAGTAGCACATATGTGTAAAAGTTAAAAAAAGTTTCAGACTGATGCAAGATTGTCTAAAAACAAAGCTAAAGACACATCAGTTATCAGATATAGATATTCCAAAACATCTACTTACAGTTTTCTGTTTCCCCAAAATGCAGATTTTACTGAACGTTGGTGGAGAAAACTTCCAGATAGCAGCCAAACACTCAGTCAGTGAGTTAGTCGTACTGACGGTCGTCTTCACTCATATTAAATTGTCTCCAGTAGCCAGAATTTGAGTGAAGGTCCAATGTTCTCCTCGTTTCTTCTTTTGTTTGTCTTTGTTTATCTGTTTGTCTGTGATTTGTTTTCTCTCTCTCCGTCTCTCTCTCATTGGTAGAAACGACTCTTCTGTTGTGGCTCATGATGTGAACTTTGCTCTTTTCCAACAGTCAAACCTTGTGATTGCTAAGAAGATTAGCTATAGCGGCCTGGCCTGCGTACGTGTGTCTGAATGTGTTTATGTGAGCTAGAGGGATAGGATTCGTAAGTTCATTGTCCTCAAAACGGGACAAATCAACTCTTGTGCATTATTTTGTGTTGTTCGTCCCTTGTGTACTCATGTGTTGCCTCAAGTAATGTTTTTAACGTTGAACCTTGGCCCTTAACCTTAGTGTGTGCTCGCTGTGTCATAAAACAAACTCACTCACTTACACGTAGAGAAGCAGCTGTTTTTTTCCAGCTCCTCCCTTTCCAATTTGAAATACGTGTTTTTATTTCTCTTATCTCCCTTCCCTCTTTTATGCTCTTTGTCTACTCTTGTCTCTCGCTCCCTGCATCTGCCCTTTATCTGTTTTTCTTCACCAGCAGACACAGAACCTGTCTGATCTGTGGCGGTATTGATTAAGTCACTGTCCCGTCGCAATTGGATAACCGTAATCTTTAAAAAAAAAAAGGAACTGATAGCATCAACCTTGTTACAACAAAAGCTAGAGGCAAAAGTTTAATTAGTTTAGTTCAATACTAATCCAAAAGTGTGGTTGACGCCTCCCATTGGATCACTCACTCCCACCTTACATTAAAGCTTGATAAATTGTTTCCCATCATGCATTTCCACTCCCTGAGTACATTATATCTTTGTACTGACTTCAGTAAATGAGGCATGTTTTATTTTGATCTCAAAAGGTGTTGCAGAGCTAATAAAACGTTTGTTGCGCTTCTCATGGGAGCTATATTATATTAAACACATAACCCTCTTTCAAAAATGTTCATAGAAAAGCTTTAGGCTGGAATATAAAATAGAAATTTGTCAAAAATATGGCCATTCCTGCTTTGTTTGCTTATTTATGTTGACAATTTTAGTCTCAAAACTGTGACGACCTGCAGGCTTTGCTCTTGCATCGTAGATATTTGCTATCACCTGTAGCTGGTACTATGATAGAGATCCATTACTGAATAAGGATGTGCTATGAATTAAATGTTTTATCACGATATTTTTCAAACTTTACTGAAATACTACAATTAGTGCTAAAATATAATAAAATCACATCATGATCATCTTGGATTTAGTCAAATCTAACAAACTGAACTGTATGTTGCACCTTTGTTGGACGCAAATGAACATCAAATACACTAAAAACACCATAAAGTTACAAATAGAGTCGACTGGAAATTACATCAGTCGGACTCACAATATTTATGGCGTTCCGGTCCACAGACACTTCCTATGGGAATATTCATGAATGGAACTTTCTTTCTTTCACAGCCGGATGTTATGATTTTATGAAAATATAAAGTTGCTAATAAAGACAATTGAGCATCTGCTGTGTTCAGAATACCATCACAGTATTGACGATATTAGAAACTGTTGGCGGTATCGTTACCATCAGAATCTTTTACAGTACTACAGTAGGACTGGATGTGTACTACTGTTGACTCAAAACTACTGAGAGGGATCTGAATACAATCATATACTGTGGGTGTAGATAGTACTAAATAAAAACGTATGGTCTCAGATGAGATTTGTTTCCAAATTTAGTTTTACTTTTTCCCATCTCTAACCAGCTTACAGGCTAATAGACAAACTTATGTCATATCAAAATGCTGCGACTAGTCCGTGCTAGGCGCTGACACACTAACCACTAGAAAAACCAGATAGTTACAGACAAACAGCAGCCGTTAAATCAAAAGTAGGTTGTTTTTATTGCGGAGTCACTGTTTGGCATCTCACCAACAGAAACATGAGGACACCTCTGTAACATATTTACAGCCCAAACGTCCTTGTTCTTACTTGGCAAAGCGGGAAGAGTCACTGCCCTCGGTGCAGTTTGACACCGGTTTACTCAGATCTCAGCGTCAGTATTCCTGTCATGTGGAGACTCATTTTAAACACACACCAGCACTCTTCTCCCACGGGAGAGAAAGCAGGCTTTCGGTGATAAAATCACAAGCGTAATGCGGCCCCGGCCGGTGAGAAGTGCGGGCTAATTGAGTCATGCTGTCATCAAGATCAATAGAATTGATTCCCTCTGTTGTTTCTCTGATTGATCAGGAGATAATGGGGTTATTTCTGGAGAGGTGTATGTGTTTCAGCCTTTTTGTGTGTTGATGTTCCTGAGTGCCTTGTTTTCTGATTGACTGGAGCACAATGAGGCTATTTCTGGAGAATTCACACATATTGCTTGACGTGTGTGTGCGTGCAAGGTTGTGCATGTGTGTTAATGCTTGTAAATCTAGTTTTAGTTTTTCTATGTTTAAAGAAATGATGAGCTAAGATTCAGTATTCGTGTGTGTGTGTGTGTGTGTGTGTGTGTGTCCAGTCCCTGATTGATCTGTAGATAGATTTTCTTGTTTGTGGAGGCTTGTGAGAGAAAGACAGACGATTCTTTGAAGTTAAAATAACACATCCAAGTTTTTTGGAGACTTGTACGCATTGATATTTTATTTATATAGTTTACTTTACATAGCTCATTCCAAAACGGTATTTTTAATTCAACCAATAGGGTGAGAAAGGAAAATAGATACACATTATCAGAAACACACAAAGAGACAAACTGCGCAACTGTTCATCTTTTATTTACCGTACACGACTGATGAAACATTTAAATGGCTCTTGTGGAAACAGGAAGTGAAACTATTTAGGTGGAAATCTCTTCCGAGCAGCCATAACTCTGGCTAAATGTTTCCCCCAGATCAGATTAGACTGCTCCCCTGGTGCCTGTGAGGAATTTTGGATCATTTTGCAAGCTTCCTCTAGTCTGGGACAAGTGAAAAAAGTCAGAAAAACAAGGAATTTTGAGGTTTCTTTAGGACGCCAGTGTTTCCATCAAAACAACAAGCCCTGCAGTCAGTTTATTCTGTCTCTCGTTATCGCTCGTTTTCTCTTTTTCACTGCTGGTGTCAAAGCACTCATGGATATTTATAAGAATTACAGAAAACACATTTGTACTTGTATTAGTTCTTTACTGACTAACTTTTTCAGAACAAAATTAATCTGTGGAAGCTTCTGCGACAGTGGTGAAGGATCAGTGTTTTTGGATATGGATGGAGGAGTGGGTTGAGGCGGAGCACAACTTGTCCTCAGTATCGATCTAAGCAACCTGGGTCTTTTTTCACAGTTCTTTTTTTTTTTATCCCATCCCACTTTGATGTCAGACTCCAGTATTTTTCTTCAGTAGTTCATTTTTTTTGTTGCCAGCACCCAGAATCAGAAACTCTCCTTCCTCCCTCTGTCTGTCTGTCTGTCTGTCTGCTGGCATAGATATGAGACAGCATCTATTCTGATAAGTAGTTGTCTCTGTGTGTGTGTGTGTGTGTGTGTGTGTGTGTGTGTGTGTGTGTGTGTGTGTGTGTGTGTGTGTGTGTGTGTGTGTGCGCGCGCTTTAGGTCTAATATGTGGGTGGGTGGTTGTGTGTCGTCAGGACTGTGGGAACGGATCTTGTGTTTCATTGATTGTACAGTGAGATGAAACCAGCTCATCTCTCTCTTTGGGAGGAAACAAACAAAAACTACTCTTGTCAAACAAATAAAGAGAAATCTTTGTGTTTTCTCATGAATTGTTGCAAATAGATATCTGTCATAAGATATCACAATAAATCATTTTGATTGACCTGAGTGGGATCTTCTGTACCTGACGAAGAGTCAATTTAAGCTTGAAACATTGTTTTCTTTGTAATGCAATAAAGACATATTAAAAGAGGGAAGATTACAGTGTTGCACCAGTTTAGATTTAATTCACAGTTACAATTTTTTGGACCAGAAATGTACATTTGCTTTTCCCGCTGGTGCTTTCAGTTAGTTATGTTTTCTTTTTGCCGACTACCCGCCAGTAATTACTATTTACTGGCAGAGGGTTGTTTGCACTGCAGGGAAATGGATTTCAGCTTTAGTAATGGTTGTTTTAACAAATACTGTAATCATTTAGTTTTCCTAAATGTATGTGTACATTCAGATAGATCCATGCGGTTATAAAAAAAACCTCTCTGATGAGTCATTTATCTATTATTTCTATTTGAGACTGAATTGATTAATTTACATCTACTCTTCCATTTTCTAAATCCACTTATCTGAATGGATTTACTATCAACTAACTTAATATCTGTTAAGATATTTCATAAAAAGAGCCTCTCTGGGGTTTTAGCTTGAGGTTTATGTGTTTCTCTTCAGCAACTTTTAATTACTTTTCTCTTTAGTTGTTTGTGTGCATCACACCTATTTGAATTCATACTCGAGCAACTAAAGTAACCACGGGTAAGTGTTTTTTGGGTGAGAGTTGCAATCAATGATCTGTCTGGTTCTAACATGTAATACCTTGCTCTATCGCAGCCCATTATTAAAAGATGAGGGGAGGCACTTCTCTTACTACTTTATCTTCTAATTAGCACAAACAGTTGGCAGGAGGCTGTCAGATGTTCAGGCACAGACGGGCCTCAGGGAATACACAGGCTCCAGGATGGTCTATGATACGTCCGTACCGAAACAGATTGGTGAAGCGCATTCTTTACAGAGCGCACAGGTCAAGTCACGTGTTGTGGTGCAAAAATGCAGCTATAAAGATGTCGTTTACAGACGGAGTGATATACGGAGAAGTGAAAGAAAGCGAAGGATAGAGAGGTTTCCGAGAAATGAAAACTCCACCTTCTGAGACGGCAGGATGGAACAGGTTGTGCTGTGGCAGAATAAAATGTTCAGATATTATTCCTAATCAGCATTCATGTGAATTTGCTCTAACAAGCTGTCACTACACTCTCAGTGTGTGTGTGTGTTTGTGTTTGTATGTGTGTATGCCGGGGGGTGGACCTGGAGCAAAGAATGATGCTGATAGAAAGAGACTGGAGGTAAAAATCGAATATGGGTTTTTTTCCATATTAATGTCTGTCTCTTGTTTTGGTTGTGTGCCTTGAGGTGTTTTAGGCTTTAAGAAAACAGCTCCAACTTTTTCCTCTCTTGTTTTCCTTCCAGTTGTCATAGCAACCTCTTGGCCTTTTTAGCATAAGTTACATAGGGGGTCGCCAATGATGCTCATTGCCATAGTTACCGGGGCCTTTTGTTAATGAGATTTCAGTGTTTTCCAGCATTATGTAAGATGTGTGACATTAAATTACAATCACAGATCACTCTGCTTGAGTGTGCATTCAGGAAGATATTGACAGTTACTGATGCACACACAAAGAAGAGCTTGGGAAACAAACACCTACCTCAGTGACTCCAAATACCTACAGTATAGCTGCTATCAGTAAATGCCTCAGGGACTTGAGGTGGATTTATGCCTCTGCGTCAGGGTGTTATGGCGGTCACTCTGTTCAAGCCTCCGGTGTAGGAATCAATATACAATGTTCAGCGTAGGATTTAACTTGTTGATTGTCATATAACCGCAAAATGTGACATTATATACATAAAGTTATTGAGTTTATTTCATTCATTTTCTCATAGAAAGTAGAGCAGATTATTGAGCCTTTCTTTAGCCTTTCTCCATTTTTTTAGGTAGTTCAGCTCCCATATAAGTACAGAGCCAAAGATTGTTTCTATCAGGGTGTCAGGAAAGATAAGAGGTGAAATGATTAGAAGATGAATGATTAGACAATCAAAAGAAAACAAATTCAGCAACGGTTTTTATTATTGATTAATTGTTTGAGTGATTTCTCAACCATCAATACCAAACATCCTCTTATTCCATCTTCTGTAAGGAATCACTGCTTTTCTTTGTCTTATATGATAGTAAATGGAATATGTTTGTGTTTTGGACTGTTGGTCAGACATAACAAGCAATTTGGAGTTGTGCACTTGTGTTTTGGCTATCTTTTCCATACATTTTTAACCGTTTCCTTACATTTTATTGACAAAACAATGAATATTTTAATTGAGAAAGTAACATTCAGATTAATTGCTGATGGAAACAATCATTAGATGCAGTTCTATTACATAGATAGTGAGGACAATGAATAAGATATCAAACAAAATAAAAAGAAGTGTATTTATCCCAGTTCTTAGAGATTGTGACTTTATTGTTCTACCGTTCTGCTAGTGTTGTTGCAGTTCCTCCTGGTTGCTGGTAAAGGCCATAAAAATTATTTAATACCACTTTAAGAGATTGATGCAGACATGCCTCCTTCAGTTGTCAAAAATGTCCAAAATTGAGGCTTTTTACATCATTATGTAATCTGGTGACAGTCATTCTGTCTTTGATTTCCTTTCTACAGACGACTGCAGCTTTGTTCCGTTTTTTATTCTGGATTTAATCAAAAGTCCCCAACTTCTAAAACATCCAGCAGAAAGAGTTTTAACTGCTTCAAACAGATGAAATCACATCACTCTAAACCTCATAGCATCTCTGTACCTGTTGGTGTAATGTGTCGTGATCAGAATTACTTTTTACATCTCTGGTGACACTTTTTTACCCTTTGTGTCCAGCATCCGTAGGAGAGTATTTACTGTACATCGGCTCTCTTTTTACAAATTCTCACACTTCACACCAAACACACACTTTGCTCTTGCATCCAGCTATTTCTGATGCTTGGTTTGTGTTGAGTGTTTGGAAGGAAAGAGCAGAGGTGAGAAAAGCAAATTTCAGCTTTGAAAAGAGCAAAATGGAAAAGAAGATTGAGGAGAGAGAGCGGTCACATAAAGACACAAGACGTGCAGTGTAAGGAAGGTGACAGAAAGTAGGAAATCAGCTGGCTTCTTCTCAGACAGTTGTTTTTTTTTCCCAACATGCACACAAACATACAGTACATGCTCGAGCAGCGGTGGCCTAAAGGTTAGAGAAGCGAGGTTGTGACCGGAAGATTGTTGGTTCAACCCCCAGACTGGCAGGATAAATCTGGGTAGGGAAAGTGAAAAAGCCGTGCTTCCTAATTACCACCACTAAGGTGCCCTTGAGCACTGCCCTTAACCCCCGACTGCTCCAGCGGAGCTGCTCAGTGGCCGGCGGATCACACTGTGGTTGTACTGGGGCAGCTTCCAGATGTGAATGTGTGTAACTGTGCAAATGCAAATGCGTTCCTGCAAAAGAGAGGCTTCCTCTCAGTGACACTTCCCTGAATAAATAAAGGGAAAGCCATCACGATGTGGACAGACATCCGCATCGTGATGGCTGAGGGTAAAGCTGGCATTGTGAAAAATGAGAGGCAGTAAGATAATGAGAAATTAGATTTAATGGTATTTGGCCTTCAGTCAGTGAGATATGAGATGGACAAGTCTGAGAGTGAGGGAGAGAGGAATGCAAAACGAGACAAGGAGATACATTTGTGTATATTAATCTGTCACTGATTTAAGTGTCGGTAATGGGAAAGAAGAAACAATGTGTTTTCAGAGAGATTAGAGCTGTTTGGAGACTAATAGTGAAACAAAAAGGGAGAGAGAGTGGTGGGTGGAACTGTGAGACAGCGGGAGAGGGAAAAGTGATAGAAGTGATGAACGAGAGAATGGAAAACAGGCATGGAAATATTTGTTGTTTTATCTCCTATTAGTTTAATTTGTCACTTTGTCAGTTACGGAGATTGAGTGAGGGACAGACAGTGACAGGGCAGGAGAGAGACAGAGAGGGAGAGGCAGAAATAATCAGTTAATTAAGCTGTTGCTCAAAGAGAGACGGATTGACAGGGACGAGACAGATGAGGAACAGAGAGAGAGAAGACCAGACAGAGAGAGAGAGAGAGAGAGAAGGGAAGGGAAACATGAGTGGTAGAGAGACCCAGTGGGCGGATGTGAGAGAGAAAGAGACGTGATGAAAGAGACCTGAGGGAATGAGACGTGGGGGAGGTGTGCGGGGGGGATGGGGAGAGAGAGAGAGGAAGCAGTTGGAAGTCAGGAAAGTAGACGAGAGAAGACTGGAAGAGGGGGGGGGGGAGAAAAGATGGAAAGAGTGTACTTGCATATTTCATTGCCGCGAAGCCCATTTGGTTTGAATTAAAAACTAGGGACAAAGGTGAGGACACAGATAGAGAGAGAGAAATGCAGAGGGAGGCCGACACAGAGTGAGGGGAGAGAGACAGAGAAAAGCTTTCCATCAGCTAATTCTGTTGCTATGGCAACGATTTAGCATCAGGGCTGACAGGGTTGTTACATAAGACTCGCCAGTAGCATCCTTTATTACATTTACACACACACACAAACATGTACACAGCATGAGTCCTCATCGGCCAGTCACCACTTTGTGTGTGTGTGTGTGTGTGTGTGTGTGTGTGTTGTAACTGTGGAGGAATTTAAACACACTACACTCACATGCTTCCTCACATCAAGTTCAAATTTGATTACGCAGGTTTCATCCTTTAATCTCCAGATCTTAGACACGGATCTGCTACTGTAATCCCTGTGATTAATTACAGCTGTGGTGCAGATAAACAGTAATAATATTCTGCTTCCTGCTGGAAATATGAAACATTTGAAATACACAGAATCGCCCTCAGCAGAGATATAGATGAACCAGTGGCTTAAATGGATCAATATGAGTTGATATGAAACACAACAATTTGATGAAAAATGACTTTTTGTGTTTAAGCGTGTTAGTAAATGAAGACATTTATCTCAAGAAATCTCCAGAGTATTTATTCAATGGTGCATTACTCATTTTGTCCCATAAAAGTCAAGTCTACAAGCAGTGATTATTGGTTAAATTGCCCATTTTCTATGGGTTTTAATATCTCCATAAGCTGATGTTTAGTTTACCATGTTCACCCTCTTAGTTTAGAGTGTTACTATTATTAGCTAATTAGCACTAAACCCAAAGTACAGCTGAGGCTAATGGGAATATGATTTGCTCATATATTCCTCTAGAGGGAAATTCAGTGGATCACAGAAGTCAGTAAGATTCATCATTTGAGTTACATAAATGTCTTTACAATCCATCCAGTAGTTGCTGAGATATTTCAGTCTGGACCAAAGTGGTTGTTTGACCAACAGACCAACATTACCATGTTTATTAATTAAAACACAGAACATTTGTTGTGTCTTACCTTTTTTGTAATAATGTGCATATGATTCTAGTTTGGGCCTAAATTTGAGGAAACTATAATAATATTCTCTGAAGTGCTGAAATGTAGTCGATCACTCAATTAGTCGACTGATAGAAATTGAATGGACAATTTTGATGCTTGATAAGTCATAAATAATTTTTCAATTAACAGTTAATTAAGGATTTGATGGATTGCCATCATGCAATACTGCCGTTAGCATTAACTCAAGACTAAAAAAGTTGAGATTGATGAAAGTTGAGCCAAGTCAATGACTATGTTTCCATTAATCTATTTTTATGTGCATTTTGAAGTATTGCATTAAAAAAAAAGCTCAATGGAAACACCAAAAGTCGAATAAATGTCCTCAATTTAAAAAAAAACCCTTTTTACATTCGCTTGAGGTGGATTTTGGAAATGTCAAAAAAAAAAAGTTTATGTGCAAAATGGGTAATGTAAATGCATTTGTCAAATAAATAATGACTCACATGACTGATCAGCTGTTTCTGCTCTGGGCGTCTACCGGCGTCTCCAGATACATTGAAGCATGGCCTATACTAGCTGACATGAAAGAACAATTACAACTTGCCCAATTGAAACAAATTCCTTAAGACCTCTCTCCTTTTTTCTCTCATCAAGGCAATATAACTATTTGTTTCCGGTTTGCAACCTCTACTTCTTCTACTCTGTGTACTGGTGGATTATTTTAGCCTATACCAGAGAATAAACCCTTTTCATTTATGTGACACCCTGGCCTCCGTCTAGCACCACCCTCAGACCAAATTTACATGTTTTTCCCCATCAGTGTAAAGATGAGTCTCATCCAGTAATTTTAGGTTCTGGTGTGTAAAGAACATGGCAGCTACTAGTGTGGCTATAGTCTGTTAGTCTTGTTAATTTTCGTGCAGCCAGGCAGGTGACGTTATAATGCAATGTTATATAAAGTGGCACCATGTGGGGAATAGTTGCAGCAGAACAAAGTGGTGCATGAATGAGTGTGTGTGTGTGTGTGTGTGTGTGTCTGTCGGGAGAGGGGGCGTACACACGACATGTACTCACGCCAGGGAACTGAACCAACTAGTCCAGCAGTACAGCCGCAGTCTTGTACTGCTGCCCAGAGACGAGCAGATGATGAGTTTCAACAAGGATTGCAATATCTGCAATAATTTTTTGGAACACAAGCACTTTGATGAACCACGTGAAGCTGACCAGAAGCTATCTTTGTGGAGGAGAGGGAAAACACAGGGAGGGGTGGAGGGAGGGAAAAAAAGCTTTATTTACAAGCTTAATGTAATATTCACGAACATTAATTTGTCTCAGAGAGGGAGAGCAGACTTTAAATAGATGGATTGTAATTGAAGTCTATTCTATTAGTTACTTAGAAATCTGAGTGTGCTGTACATGTGCGCACATTAATAAACAGACAGGCGGTGACTGATGGAGAGCGAGACAGAAATACGTAGACAAAGAGAGGCTGTGTGTGTGTGAGAGAGATTAAAAGGATGGACTAAAAGGGTTATCTCATCTCCCTGATGAGGCTCTTGTACTGAGTGGGGTCATTTAACCTCAGTCAAAGTAGGGGGAAGGGGGGAGAGGAGAGGAACGGGCGGGTGAGGAAGGGTTTTGACAGCTCAGCTGTGGAGGTTACAATGAAAGAAGAGATAAAGAGGGTGAGGAAGAGGAAGGTGAAAATGGGATTACTTCTTGCCTGTCTCCATTTCACTCTTTCATTTATTTCCTGTTTTCTCCTCTTAACGCTTTTTGAGTCGCTCTCCGTTTAGATTCTTTCATCTCCCCAGCCTGCATGACACTTTGCTTAATTTGGAAATCAGACAGTTTTACAAGCGCTACACTTAGTGTGTGAATTGTGACGGGAAGCTGTAATATCATGTTCCAGTAACAGATGCCAGGACTTGTATATAAAAATACACCAATAAGGCTAAATCAAAAAGTCATGTCGCAGTATAGAGAAGCATCACATCACCTCTAATAAAAAACCCTGCAGATTTACTGTTTTTACCTGTTTAAAATTCAGCTGTTAGTTTTCAGTGTAGTACAAACTAAATTGCATTAGCTCCATATGTTATTGCATACGTTATTAATCATTTGGAGTCATTTGTGTCCATTTTCAAGTTCATTATTTATCTTTTATCTCTGGTCTTGTCTCCATTATCTCCTGAGCAAAATATTCACCTTTTTAGCTGTTAAATTCTCCTTTTTTTACCAGCTAGTCGTAGAGCTTTTTCTCTTTTTCTGAAAAAGTTTCTAAAAAAGAACTCTAAAAAAAAAAAAAAAAAAACTGAAAAAAATTGCTTGCTGCAGCAGAAAACGAAGCTATGAGAGCAATGAACCAAAAACAGAAAAGTTGTGGGTGAAAAAACAAAACGATGAGCTGAAAGTCAGGTGATAATTCTCAGTGGGTTTGTCGCTATGACTATCCCGTTTACATACAAGTAGTCATGCGATCTTTTGATTGTATAAAAATATTGATCACAGCTGCTTTAAGCATCATGAAACTATACACACATGCACAAGCCATACATAGATGTTAGCGAATGCCTGATTAACCTTATTTGAATGTAAATTAGTACTGCTGACGTCTTCTATCAGCAATGATACAGTCTTTACTCTCACTAGAATTAAAGGACCAGTATGTAGGATTTAGTGGCATCTAGTGGTGAAGTCCTGTAGCTCTTTAACTCTCCAGCTGTCTGTTCCTGCAGTTATCAGCTGGTAAAATCTTGTTTTAAAACATTAAATCACGGTGAAACCAGAGCCGTTACTGAACCTGTCCAACTGCAGCTCTGCAGCTCTCCTCTGCTGCTGCTCCAGCAGTCGACCTGTCAGCCCAACATGTCCGCTGCTGCAGTGGACAGGTTCAGTTTCGGCAGAGCTGCTCAGTGGGCAGGTTCAGCTGACTGACAGGACAGACAGTTTTGGGGGAGCTCTGGTTACACCATGGTTTAATGTCTTAAAACAAGATTTTACCAGCTGATAACCAGCACCAGTGGTGCTGTTAGCTGCTGAAGCTAAAACTGTCTCAATCACTCTACCATTTATATAAATTTCATGACACAGAGAACTCCCAAACAGTTGACTCTACATTAGCATTGGCTCTGCCTTTTCAGGGCTGATTTTTAACAGCAGATGACAGGCTAAGCCGTTTTCAACCAATGAAATGCGGATTTTTATAAATTTGGTGTCATTGTCAATATTAATACCAGCATTGATGTGTTTCATTACAGTACAGTTATATAATTTAGTTTACAGCTTAAATAAACACATTTTAGTGTGCAGTACCTCTTTAAAGTGTTGTGGTCCAACACAAAAAGGTGAATGATCGTTCAGTTCCTGTTCTCTCATTGATACTCCCCTTGGAGAAATAGTGTTCTCTAAGAATACAGATCTTGCATCAGGCTCATTGTATTTAAATTTGAGTCTGTTTGACAAAGACCTGAGCACACCCACACACAGCACAGCATAGCAGAAAACAGCAGCAGGTGGTAGCTAACAATGGGCTAAGACATTAAGACTGTGGAGATATTGGTCCATTACAGACTTAATAAACTCTGTGTAAATTGTGCTCCTAAATTTCTTTGTGTGCTCCTAAATGTTTCTGATGTACTCCTTGGGAGAATCGTTAGCATAGAGCCCTGCCCTCACCCTCCCCTTCCAAACATGTAGGAGAACCTACAGTGGCTGCAAAAAACACAAAAGGTCCTCTCTAGAGTCAGTGTTTGGTTTTTTCATTCTGGGCTATTGTAGAAACATGGCAGTGCAACATGACGCGCTCCGTGGAAGTTGACCATGGATGTATTATAAGAGCTGATTACGGTGCTGCCACTCAACCTTGCAGCCAATTTTTCCCAGTTGGCCACTCATGGTTTTGTTGTGAAAAATCCCCCTGCAGCTCAAAAAAACCTTTTCCCCATCGGACACCATCTGTAAAACTGACAGGACACCTCGAACTGCATACAAGGTCATACAAATTATGACTCTTTCTATTATGAATTTTTGATCCATGGAGGTTTTTCTATTTGTAAAACTTTCCTTGAGCCAAGAAAAGCGATTTTAAAAATCTGTGACATCACCACAATGTAAAGTCTATGGGCCAAGCGGGAACTCGCAGACAGGGCCAGCACGGGAAACACTCCTGCGCATATTCAGCGGGCAGCATACCCCCAGAAGTAAACCCGTGAGCTAGAGACCTTTTGTCTTATGCGCCAGGCGAGCAATTCCTATTGGACTGAATAGGCCATTTACAGTCTGGTCTCCAGCTCTTATAATAGCCTACATCCATGAGGAGGACCCGCTCCCTATGTAGATATAAAGGGCTCATTCTAAGCTAACACAAACACAATGATTCTTATTTTCAGGTGATTATACACTAATTAAAACATACAAGAATATTCAATTTCTGCAGAGTCTGTTCTGCCACTAAATTCTACACCCTGCACCTTTTAAATCATGATTGTAGGAAAAAAAAACAAAAAACAAAAAACGTCAAAGTAAACATTTCCCAGTGACACTCAGCTGAGATCTGTGATGTGCTGAAAGGAACAAGGGTCCAAATAAAATGTCAGCCAAATTCACACACACACATTGAGATGTTAAAAGTCACTCGGTGGAAAGTGCACTTACGTTCTCTATGTGTGTGTATAAGTCATCTTGCCTCCAGACTGCTACAATACATCTTTTGCCTCTCTCATCCCTTTGGTATCTTTAAAGCATCACACAGGCACGGGCAGTTTTCCAAGCAGTTGTCTGTGTATGAAAAGTAGCTTTGTGTAGTTTAACAGCAAGCAGTTGCTTGTGTCTGGACAATGATGAAGGCATCCAGTGAAAGGAAAACTTTGAATTTAAGCCATATCACACAGACACACACAAACTGACAGTTGTCCTTCAGTTTCCTAAAAATGTCTTTCTTGTATTTTGTTTTTAATTGGAAACCGCTGTACTAGAGTAAAGTGTATCCTCTTAATGAAGGTATCTCTTTAAGAATAAATTGAGGATTAAACAGAGGATCACAGTGTCTCTAATCCTCTGTTTCATGTATTACTAATTTGGGAGAGGATTTATAGATGAGCGAGAGAGGATTTTTAAGGAAGGAAAGTTCTGAGCGAGGGACAGAGAGGGAGAGAAGGAAGGAAGGATGGATAAATGCAAAGAGGAGAGGAGTAGACCTAGTGGAGAGGAGATAAAATGGGTGAAAAGGAGAGAAAGGCTTTTGAAGGTGAATCTTCTGAAGGGGGTAAAAGGACAGGAAAATGTTTGAAAGAGGAGAACAAGAGAGCAGAGAGAGGTGTGAATGAGAAAAGGTGTGGAAATCACAGGGGAGAAAAAATGATTTAGACAATAGAAGAAAAGGTGGTTCATTTTTAAGAGTTCTTAACACTACGTGCACTTTAAAATTGCATGATTTGCTGAAGTAATATATAATTTGCAAGTTATAAGTTATATTTCCTACAGAGGGCTACTGAAAGAAAGTAAAAGATTTTCAGCCTAACATTTGAAAATGCTCTTAAAAGCAGCTCGTCAGGTCAACATAGTAAAGCTAATAAAGTGGCCATAAACATGCTGTCCCATAAAATAAATGAATGAAATCACTATTACTGCAAATACTATGAATACTATTAATGCTACAATTGTATCAATATTGTTTTTCTTCACAGATTATTAAGAACCCAGGAACAGAAAATCAGGTGGGTGCCCTTTATCCAGTGACATATTTTCCCCCAGCATCGGATAGGTCTATACACTGGGCACTTGCCAGTTCCATCAATTGTAAAAGCGTTTTTGTCACGTCTTTTATTTAGCCCCTCCAACTGAAGGTAAAAGTGAGACATGTGAGGAAAACAACGCCAGTTTCCAATGATGGATCATCCATTAGTCACTTGGCTCAGGCTGGTCTGTGGTGTCTTTTGTGGACTTGTAGTTTGTAATTGCACATATAAAATGTTGTACAGTCCAACACAGTTGACCACAGTGGGTACTTGTATCAGTTAACCTTCATATAATGCATGACTGCGAGCATTAAATAAGGAAAGCTTAAAAGAAGCACATCTATAAGTTCTTTGCACTGAAAGATTAAAAAAACAACAACAAAAAAAACAACGCTCTCCTTCCCAGTAATTCTTTGTTCGACAGTATTCCAACTACACAAAATCTTTCAGCATTATAAAGGGGTTATGTTTAAGTAAATTGAAACAGAATAGGATTTCCCCAGCGTCAAAACCATAAACATATCCTCCTGTTAATTGCTTACTACTGCTGAGGTACTGTACTGATGTACTGCTTTATTGTTACTACTTGTTTGTTTTGCCCCACTTGCACTCTCACATCCCTGAGGAAATATCACCATCTTTTTTATTGCCTGTCTTTATTGCCTAAACTCGCTATTGCGCCCCTATTTCATCATGATGATTAATCATATCAGTGTCCTACAGAAGCTTTATTCTGTATGTACAAAGAGCTTTCAATAGTCGCACATTAAATTCTATTGAGGAACATTTGTGTGAGGCTGCCTTATGCACAGTTCAGGGTTTTTTTTTTTTTACAGTTGCGCATCATTATCATGGAGCTTATTCACTCAATATCTGGCTGTTGCTTCTCACTGACGAGGCAGCAGAAGGAACGGAAGAAGGAAGCAGATTATGGGAGGATTACTGGCCTGTTTTTGTTTTGGGTTTTTTTTTTCAAATGAGGAAAGCTTATTTGGGCTTATACACAATAATTTTTTTTAAATTTTACAATAAAACTTTTTAAATCTCATTATTAAGTGCTATCTTAAATTATAGTATTTTATGTGGTGTTTTCCATTCACATTTGAGCATCACTGATTATACGTTTTTGTTTTTTATAAGTGAAAAGTCTAAACCTCAGTGGAACAATACCCACACAACTAGCGTGTTAATCTCTGCTCTTTTTGTCTATAAACTTTATTCATACTATCTTTGTACTGTACTATGATATAAAGAGGTTTTATTTGAGCATGTCTCCCATTACTGGATAGTTCACCGTAAAGGTAGACTGTGAATTTGGAGTTAGAGCAGAGGAAGATGTGCTGGGATTTGAACCTGGACATTGTAATTATACTGAATGTAATTCAACTCAACAGGACGCTTAAACTCTGTCCTTCAATTGTCAGAATCAAAGACGTCAGCCCGCTGTTATGTATCTCGCTGTGTTTTCTCTCCATCACACACACACACATGCACACACACACACACAGTGCAGCTTTTAAGTTCTGTGTAGGCTCCAATGTGTATAATTCATAACTCTGTGACTTCAGATCAAATATGCATTATTTTACCCGTGGAAGTTGGAGGTTGTGTGTGTACATGTGTGTGTGTGTGTGTGTGTGTTTCAAAGAAAGAGATGTAGACAGAGAGAGCATACATGCGAAAAAAAAGAAAAGAGCTACAGTTTGTGTGCCTGAATGTTAACATGCCATAATATTTTCGTTGAACGTGCTCTCTTGTTTCCTTCCATTTTACACTGACGGTTTAGAAATTCACGCTACCGTAAATGTGACAGGGCTCAGCTCTTTTTTGATTCTCATCCATTATAAACATGCTGTGAGATGCATAGTTTCTAGTGCAGTAACTTTTCCTTTGAACAGACTTCATCAGTCATGTCAACCAACACAAATGCAGTCCCACAAGCTATGACACACTGATCAGCATTTCTCAGTAGCTTAGTATGGGGAGAGAATCCAGGTGAGGTAAATCTGCTCCACCACACAGATGTATTATTGATTTACTAACTGAAAACCATTGCAGATAGATTTAAATGAAGAATATTTAGGATCAGGTTACGGTCAGAGTTAGCTGTCCTAAATGGCCACACTTAAAGGTGAGGTGAAAAGCTTGCTGTCATAGAGACGGGTAAAATGTGATAATCACTCAAAATTGGAGTAACAGTTCACACTTTTGGACAGTTTCTCCACAAAGGTATTAAGAGTGTTGCTCTCATATAAACGTGAGGGTGTAGTTGTGTGAAGAAGAAGTGAGAAGTTCAAACCCTGCCTTATTTCTCACCTCCACATACCTGACTAATCACCGTGTAAAGAGCAGGGCCGTGCAGAGACCTTTAGAGGGGCAGGTGGAACAAGACTTTTAAAAAGCATACACCGACATCACTTACAGCATAACCTGTTGAATTATAGCAAGCCTTATTCAAACAGACTATAACATGGAATCTTACAACAAATCGCATCATATTATATCGTTGTCCCCCACCTGATGTAATGGGAGTGGAGGACAATGATTATGACTGATGATTCTCTCTCTATTGTGTCCGTGTGTGTTCTGTTGGCAGTAACATGTTCTTTAAGTAAACAAACCAGACTTAATTTTCAAATCAATTTAAAGTCACAGCAGTCTTATTCAGCAGTGAAACAATCACACTCGGCTGTCTCATCTCAACTATCAAATAGCATCTCAAATGTTCCTGACTGTGTAACCCCAACATGGAAATGATATTTGAAATTATTGCCTGTCATTATAACAGCAATAATAGACGCCAAGATGACTACACACATAGCAATCCAAACATTCACTTATTTGTGCACATTTCAACAAAAACAAGGGCAGAAACATTCGTAAACTGAACGTGATGACACGTCAAACTGTACAGCAAACAGAGCTCTCTGTCAGTGTTTTTATTTCCCTCTTCTTTTTAATTACCTCTACCATTTCTTACAGCTATATGAACTGTAGCTGTTATGCAGATCAGCCATGGTACTAAAAACAACAATGATACATTTGTACCTCATAATCATCACTTCGTAGTATGTTGAGCATCACCAATGTGACCTAAGGCACACATGTTTTACCTGATGGGGAACATAGTACAGTTGCTGTTGAGGGGGTTGCTGGGGAGGGTTAGGGTGTTTTTCATTACGCTAAAATGTCACTTCCCTCAATCCCGTCTCTTTGCGCGGACAAAGGAATTTAATTCACCAAATGGGACGTCCTCGCCCTACAGTCTATGGTCCTCGCTCACTCCAGCGTCATCTTGAGGAGACAACAAGTAGTCATGACGCACTTCACCCTAAATGTCAAATATGTAGAAGTCAGCTCTAAATGTGTAGAACTTATTAAGTAACAGTTTAAACTCTAAAGTTTAAACTTAAAATTCATTCATACAATTAATTTATACTTTACACTGTTACTCAATTTATACATAGTGATAGCTGGAAGGAAAACACCTGATAACTGCTCCAATTTGTATCTAATAGAATTTGTATTTGAAAGAACCGTCATAAAGGAACAAGACAAACAGCTGTAGCCTGTAGAAGAGAAAAAGAAAGGAGAAGCCTTTTGGTTCATGACGTAGAAAAAATAAAGTCACAAGAGTGTTTTTTGTGATTGATTCATGATTCGGTAATTTTCATTTTATGAATAAATATGATCAGCTGCTGTTTGTGCTTTCATTCCTGTCCCACAGGTAGTTTTGCTGATTTGCTGTACGACAACAACAGCCGACTGTTTACTGTCCCGTCAGATCAGCTGACCAATCAATGAACATATTACATACATAGTAATAAAAAGCAGCTGTACTTTTCCCCCTCAAGCAGCACACTGTGGTTAACTGGTGGCTAACTGAACAGGCCGTGCAACAAACGTGCACGTTCACTTCACTTCATCTTGTAAAATACATCAAACAACGCACACATAACACCACTGCAAACCCCTCTGCAAACCCCGCTCTGAGTGTCTGTCTGCAGCGTCCCTGGTTGCCGCAGCAACTCAGTTACTACTGTTAGGGCATGTCACGGATGACCTCAGGTGAAAGGTCATCATGTGACTGACAGCAGCGGTCATGACTGTCATTTTATTTATAGCTAAATTATTGTTAATTGTTAAATGTTCTTCTTGAAGGGCCACGCAGGCCTTCACAAAAATGAAATAAAAATAACGTAAAAATAAATATGCCTTTACAAAAGGGCACTTTGGACATCAAGGGGCAAAGGGGCAGGTGCTCAAGCACCCTCCACCCCCCCCCCCTCTGCATGTGCCTGGTAAAGAGTGTATGCTCGTTGGAAGTTGTTGTATGCAAACCATTCCCCAATCCCAATGTTGGAACAGTGTAGGGATGTAGGCAAATACGCAATTTGATGATCCAACAAGCGCTTTGTTTGAAACATACTGGAGACTTTACCCTGTAGCGATGGAGCAAACAGGCAGATTAAATTGTTCAAGTCCAACTGAAATTAAATTTCATATTTGCATTTTGTCTGTTACAGCATATATATATCTGAGCTGTACATTTTTCAGTCCTGTTTGCTCCTCCTTTGAGAAAACTAAAAGGTAGAAATTTATATTCACGATGTCCCCAGCCTAGTTTTGCCTCAATATAGTTGTCGTTTGTGTGGTTATCATCATTACATCTCTCACTGTAAACACTTAAAATGCATGTTTGTGTATCTTTTTGTCATTTTTTTTTCTGTGGGTAATGTTGTTGCTGTGGTAACTAATGCAGCCGAATGACTATTGAGTAAACACTGGTATGGATATACAGTACGCTGTGTGAGTGAGGCCTGTCTCTGAAAGGTAATTGTTTCAACCCAAGGACGTCTCTGTTAACATTTACAGGCACTTAAGGTTATTGTAATGTCTGTGTGTGTGTGTGTGTGTGTGTGTGTGTGTGTGTGTGTGTGTGTGTGTGTGTGTGTGTGTGTGTGTGTAGCACTTTGTGAGCAATCTTTGTCCCAAGTGAACCAATTATGGCAGACAACTTGAGACATTACTGATCTCTCTCTCTGTCTCTCTCTGTGTTTGACTAATTGAGACAAATTCAATCCAATCTCACCCTCTAACTCTCCCTTCTTTTTTCTGTCAGCGTAGAGACAAACTTGGCTTCGGCTCCACAGCCATGCTAAATCATATCACACATCCATTATTTATATTTCCACACAGAAAAGGGTCATTATTGTCACACTTTAATCAAGTTATATTGAATATTCCTCTGATCTTTGTTAAAAAAAAAAAAGAAAGAGCTATTTCATATATTTTGGGACCGAGCTCACTCGCCTCTCAGATTCTAATATGATTCTCGTCAAGAAGAGGGTGTCAAACTCTTTTCCCCTTATGTTCTTTGAACTTTAACATCTTAGCAATAAGATATTGCTCTCCCATTTTTGCATATGTTAATAGAGCATTTATTTAAGATTAAGAGAGAAAAAAAAGCAGAAAAAAGACAGATCCAGCGGAGATAAATGGTGAATGGACTGCATTTACATTGCACCTTTCTAGTCTTCCGAACACTCAAAACGCTTTACACTACATGTCAACATTCACCCATTCACACAAACACACACACACACACTCACACACACCAATGGCACAGCCTTAGGGAGCAATTTGGGGTTCAGTATCTTGCCCAAGGACACTTTGACATGTGGACTGGAGAAGCAGGGGATTGAACTGCCAATCTTCTGATTAGCAGACGATTTGCTCTACCTCCTGAGCCACAACCACCTGATAAGATAAGACAAATAGACCTGACATGTGGTGTCCCGCAGGGCTCCATCTTAGGCCCAAGTCTTTTTAGTCTATATATGTTGCCACTCTGCGATATTATTAGAAATCACAACATCAGTTACCATAATTATGCAGGTGATACCCAGCTATATATCTGTAAGTTCAAATGACTACAGTTCTATGAACAACTTGAGTGCATGCATCGCTGACATAAGTCAGTGGATAACTCAGAACTTCTTAGAGCTGAATCAAGACAAAACTGAGATCCTAGTTATTTTAGCAAAAGCTGAGAGACTGTCTGACCACCTAAAATTATTCACACTAAACACCAAGGATCAGGTCAGAAACCTCGGTGTTATCATTGACTTTGATCTAAATTTCAAATGTCACATTAGAAACTTGACCAAAATGTCCTTCTATCATTTGATGAATATTGCCAGAGTCAGACTGTTCCTCTCCCAGGCAGACACAGAAAGGTTAATACATGCTTTTATCTCCAGCAGGTTGGACTATTGTAACGCTCTCCTGTCTGGTGTGTCTAAGAAAGCTATTGGTCGGATACAGCTTGTACAGAACGCAGCAGCACCTGTTCTGATAAAAACCAGACAGAGAGCCCACATCACTCCAATTTTAAAATTATTTTATTGGTTTTTTAAATCACTGAATGGCTTTGCCCTATCTTACCTATCTAACATGGTTAAGACTTATGTGCCTGCTAGGTCCATTAGATCCTCTTGCTTTAACCTCTTGACTGTTCCTGAGGTCAGAACTAAAAGGCACAAAGAGGCAGCCTTTGTTAATTATGCAACAGTCTACCTGAGGGTCTGAGGGACTCTAAATCTGTTGACACTTTCAAACGAAATCTAAAGACATATCTTTTCACCATTGCTTTCTACTGAAGCGCTCTTGAAGGGGGGCAGTGTTACTGTTTTTTATTGCTATCTGCTTTTATTTTAAGCACTTAATTCATGAATTGTGCTATATAAATAAAGTTAATTATTATTATTGTTATTAATATGCCAACACTATGTGAGCCCTTGTGTAGTGTGATAGAGACTCGCCTGCTATCTTGGTTCAAAACACCAGTCCATTTGGGTGTAAGGAGTAGGTCGGTCTCTAGGGCTCCCCCTTTAAGCTTTTAGACTAGTTCTGTTTAAATATATATAATGCCCCCTCTCGGATCTGGAGCATAGTATTTGATCTGGATACCTACTGACAAAATCTGATGCTGTGCAGTTTCTTTCCACTTAAATCCAGGCCACAAGAAACACAACAGATGTTTTCCACCATGTAGAAAGGAAAGCAATTTACTTGCAAATTGCTCGGCAATTTCATGAACATGGTCTGCCATCGCTACTGGCTTGTACTGTTTGCACAAGTCAGAATGGAGTCATGGATTCTTGTTATTTATGCCAATTTCTCAGCCCACCGTCAGCATGTTAAAACAGAAACCAGGATTCGTTAGTCAGTGTGGACCTTCAATCATCTGACTGTGGTGATCACATGTTTGTTGCTGTCACATAATCTTATTCTTAGCTGTCAGGTGTTGAGTCAGGCTTGGTCTTCTATTGCTCTCCATCTGCTTCAACATGAGAGGAGTTGTTTGTTCTGAGATGCTCCACGTCACTGTTTCTTCTGACATGTTGTTTGCAGACTTGGGTCCCACATGTTGGGTGGAATAATTCTAGCCATCCTCTCCTGACCCTCCTCACTATGACGGTATTTCTGCCCTCATGATGGCGGTTAACAGGATGTTTTTTGGCTCTTTGCACGGTTGTCGTTGAACACCAGGAATTGTAGTCAAGTGATAATTCCAGATCAGATCTCAGATTCTTGAGCCAATGTGTCTGACACCAGCAATATCCAATTTATGATATAATGTACAGACAGGTGACATATTGAAGGAAAAGCCAGAATATATCTCATACAGTACAATCAACCACATTCAAAGTTGCTTAATTCTTGAAAGTCAAATAATCAACAACAGGGTGTACTATATAATTGTAAAAAGAAAAAGATACATATATAATATCTTGTGCAGATATGCCAGACAAACCAGAGACAATTTAATAAAAACTTGGCGAGAAAGAGGGAACTAAATCAGTAAAACAGTCAAAACAATGAGCTGAAAGACACTAAAGGTAAACAGTAGCATTAAGTGACAATTCTCTGTAACTCCTTTCACATTACACATAGTAATTTGATCCACTAATATTATATAAAAATATTGATTAGAGCAGCTTTAAAGCTATAATTACCAATATCCAACCAACTGGTCCTTTTACTTTAATGAGCACTTTGTAAAATCTGTGTGTCTGTGTGTGTTAGTATCACCTACTGTACATAACAGCTCTGTAATGAGATAGATGACTGACAAGCACAATTAATCCGGTCAAAGTAAGACTAGATAAGAGACACAAGGGCAGAAAAGACAAGAGACGGGTCCACAGAGGAACGTGACGAGACAAAAAGTTGAAAGCCAGAGAGACACAAGAAGAAAGAGGAAGAAGAGACAGACAGCAAGGGAGCTACTTTACAGGCGGGAAGATGAGAGAGAGAGGGAATAGCAATTACACAGAGAAAAAGCTAAAGAAGAAGGAGCAGCAGAGGAGGAGGGGGGTTAGTGCCCTGAGGTCGTTCCTTTCAGCAGCACTAATTTAATTGGCTCGTTAAGAGAAATGTGGGATGCTTCCTCTTGATTGGTTGAGTAGGCAGATGATGCCTGCAGAGACAGGAAATACAGGAGGGGGCGTTTAAACTTTTAACACACACAGATGGACAGGCATGCACACACACAATTTTACATGTCCATATTATGTATGGTGTGTGTGTGTGAGAGCTATTATTGTTAGTCCACATCTATTATGACACAATGACACACACACACACACACACACACACACACACACACACACACACACACACACACACACACAAAGACAAAATTATACAGACTCACATGGACACATTATTTTTAACTCTCACACACATACACACACACTCACACATAAACAGATTAGCTCAGTCATGTATGCCCTGTAGTTTATTAATGAGGACAGAGACCAAACATCTTCCTGCAGCGACTAGCATCAGCTGTGAGTGTGTGTTTGTGTACGTCGTGTGTGATTAAAGGAACGCAGACACAAAAAGCTTTTAGTTTGCTGACTCTTAAGAGTCACATAACTCCCAGTTGGAGACCACAGACACGCATACAAAGCAGAAAACACACACACACACACACACACATATAAGCCAGTTGTGTGATCTCTCTGTCAATCTACCCACGCTCACTCGCTCTCTACCCATGGATGCATCCATACGCAAACCTCCAGAATGTCTTAATTTCCCATGAGTCTATCTGTCTCTCCGCTCCTTCTGTCCTCCTATTTTACCACCTACAAGCACTGGAACATCTTATCCAATCAAATATACTGACATTTCCGTGCTAACGCATTTAATTTTGTGGATTAGAAACAAAATGTATGTACACAAACTACTTAGGAAGAAATCTGGAGGACTAAATGAAGGAAATGCTATTTATAGAGCAGACTGCATTGTACCTAATTGTTTCTGTCTCTGATTGAACTAAAACTTTAGATTAAATAATACTATAATTTGATGACACACATCTGTCATTTAAAATTGATACTACTGACCTAATTCTATTTACAATAGAAGCTGACAAAATGACCACACACCACATCGTGCCATTCATTTTGACACTATTTATATTGACATGAAAACGACAGGCATACTGAGTGTTAGATTGTGTATTAAATGGATGATCAGCAGGAAAATGTGATTGGTGTGTGGCTCTACAGTGAGAGAGAGAGAGACTTGGAGAAGTGCCGGTGAGCGCTTGTTTATCTGTATTCATCTTTTTGACCCTGCTTACGTATTAAACAATCTGTGTCTGGATAATGACGTCTGACAAGAGGCTTTTGCATTTACATCTACTGTAATATTAATAAGCATTCTTGTTATCTCCACTTTGCTCGCTTTGTGATCATATCTCAACATTCAAATTAGGTAGACGTCAACAAACACGGCACATCTTAGGTCAAGGGCATGGGATGCAGCTCTACTTTTCTCCGCCATGGAATCAGTCATGAGTAGTGAAAATTGATGTCCCCGGTTTGAATCTGTCCAAGACCTTGCATATCATACTCCTCTCCCACCCACTGTTTCCTGATTGTGTCACTATCAAATGAAGACCAAAAGTGTTACTCACCAGAATATATCCTTGAGGTCTAAAATATTTCCAAAGTGTATTTTTTGGACATTTTTAAACCTGAATTGTTTACATGCATGTTTACTTGCTAGCAGTCTTCTTCACTGCCTTTCGCTGGCACATTGCTCTGTCTCTTGGTGCCTTACCTCCACCTGTTGATCAGTGAAATCGTGTGAAACCATTGGTAGAAACCCATATCTCGGGTCACCCGTGTGCTCATGCATATTTTTTTGGTGTGCAAGAGACAAACAAAATGGGGACCCACTCTTAAAAACATCGCCTCATAGTGCTTCCATAGTAAATACATGCAGTCTTTAATTTGATGAGATAATATTAGATACAACAGATGCAAATAAACAAAAAACAGCATAACATATCTGGGACAACGCTGCTCCAGCAGTTTTATTTATTTCTCTCATTTGTACCATTATAAACTCATAAAGGTCCTCTCATTAGTAGGCCTGTGTGTCTGAGTATCACTCACTGTAGAGAGTGTAAAATATTAACAACTCAGCTTCCTATCTCATAGTTCATGTTGGAGCTCCCCGCTACTGTCATGTTCTTACAAAGGAGAGAGTTCAGAGCGGAATGAAGATACTTCTGGGAGAGGACGCGGGGATCAGAGACATAAGGTGGAGGGAGAAACTGAAAAAAAAATATGGGAGAATACATGAACAAAGGAGGGACAAGGGGGCAGGCAGCACAGAGAGAGAGGAAATAATTTAAAGGAAGAGAAGAGATGAGGTGATGAAGGTGGCGGCTGAGTGTGGGGAAAATGAGACGGAAAGAGAGGAAACCACAAGAGAGAAAAGACACAGATGGGTGGAGAAAGTGAAAGACAGGAACTGTATTAAGATGGAAATATGAAGCAGGTGCAAAACCCACCGGTGACTCACCTGGTGCTGGCACTGTGTGTGTGTATGTGTCTAATGAGCAATGCTGCAGAGGCCTTGGCTTTTCTATTAAGCACCATTACAGCATTTTTGGAAACCCCCATATCACTGTCAAATGAATTTGACACTCCAGTGGTATATACCAGTGGTATTGTTTCACATATTTAAGTCCGAATGCAAAGGGAATCTTTAATTAACAGTCAAGGTTTTTTACTGAAAAGGACAAATGTTCTGGTTGTGATTATTTTTACTCGGCATTTCACTTAATCTAACATTTGAAATGTCTGAAAGTCTCAGCTTGTTTGCGCAGCAAGAATTGTGTTCCTGTTTTGTACCATAAAGCAATCCTACTGTAGATTTCCCCTTAAACTTCAGTGGAGAAAATACACTGAAGGGATTTACAGTCTTCTTGGTGCTTGCATGGCTCACAGTCATCATCCAGGTCTTATATGAGCTTTGCTGAAGTTTCAGTCATTATTGGGATGATATGATTCAAAAGCTAATAAACGGTGAAAAAGTTTTTACTCGCATAATGTTGAATAAAACTCATGAGATTTGAAAGAATGTCGATTTGAATTTAAGCTGCAGCTTAAGAGCAGGGCTGCAACTAATGATTATTTTCATTATCAATTAATCTGTAGATTGTCTAACAGTCCACAACCCAAATATATTCAGTTTACTGTCATAGACGACTAAAGAAACCAGAAAATATTCACATTTAAAAGCTGGAACCAGAGAATTTTAGCACTATTACTTAAAAAAACGACTCAAAATGATTTATCAATTTAATTTTCTGCAATTGATTTTCTGTTGATCCACAAATACGTTAATAGCTAATTGTTGCAGTTCTACTTGAGAGTCGAGGAACTCATGTTGAAGAAAGTATTGTAGTGATTAATATTCATATATATGATGATACAATATTTATACCTGTAACACTGAACTACTTCACAGTGTTGCTTGCAGATAGTGACGGTGAAAGTTTTCTCCTCTTTTGTTAGATAGCAGTACAGAACACGACAGGAGTCAAGGATAAGCTTTTATCGGTGTAACAGTCTTCTGAATTTACACACAGCGACTACACTCTCTGTCTGAAACATCTTCGACACTTTTCCAATTCGATCAGTTTTTCAATTACGGCTTTGCTTGTCGTCATGGGCTCTTATTTACATCCCTCACCCATACGAATCAACCACACGGATCTTTTCATTTTTGCACCACATGACACTGCAACAGCACGTTACACTTTCTGATTAACCGTATGTGCTGAAATGTGCTGGAACCGGGGTTTTTTTTTTTCTGTTGCTTTACATGTGACAGGAAGAACGACTGATAACTGGCTTTGACATATGAAATCGGTAAAGCATCCCTGTCAGACAAGGGCACTCTGCTCAATCACTCATGATTCAAAGTGTCAGGAATCCTGCACCATATAACCAATAAAGCTGTAGGATTGTTGCTATGATATGCACATAAACAAGGCCTTTCTAAATTTAGACTCTAAAAGCCTTGAGGATGAAGCTGAAAAGGTCAAAGACAGTTTAAGAACTTGAAAGCTGGGACTCATACAGTGTAACAAGCTTATTTGAATAATGCTGATATCACTGAGCACATGTTGATCTCTGCTGCACCAGTTCCAGTGGAATAAGTCTTCAAGCCTCCGGTACATCTGACATCTTGCATTATTACTACGCCTGCACCGTATCCTCCTTTACTACTGCAGCTTTTTTAGAACAATTCCTCCTGAGACTGATGGCATAGCGTTAAAGAAAGTACGTATGGGAAGAAGGGGGCTTCGTCTTTGTCTATATTTAGAACAGAATGCATTTCTTTAATATATTTATACAGCATGCTTCATCGTTTTTACTCGCCAGCAGCAGAGAGGGAAAAAATCCAGGTCAAGTGTATCAGATAAATTGTTCTGACCTTACCTGATCAGTCTATTATCACTGTGGGACAGAGCAAACAGCTAATTGGATTAACACCAGGATTACAGCACTCTATTACTCTTTTGATTTTTTTTTCACTTTCATTTAGTGGCCAGCAGTTAGCTGATATATTGGTTTTTTTTTTTTAAAAGCTCTGTTTGTGTGTGTATGTGTGTGCAAGTGCGTTTACTCCTCAGGCAGGGGTCCAGAGCACATCACGGGCTGCTATGGCAACTAGGCTGGCACCCCCACTGCTGCCTCATGGCGGTGCACAAATACACGCATGAACACACTCATCGGAACGATCGCCACAAGGATCTTTCAGCGACACACACACCGCAGGGAGACTCAGTTTTCTGCTTAATTACACAAGATTCTGTGAAAAAAAGGGAAGAGTAATGACAGTAGAGAGGTCAACATGACACCGAGGTGATGTTAAAATCCATGACAGATGGCTTTGGCCCATGTAAAACACATAAAAGCACTTAGAAAAACTTCCTTATCAACATTTAATATCTGTAAGCTACGTGGTACAAATGATTTACACTAATCTACGTTTCAATCAGAGACTCAGAGTACTGGATGCTGTCTGAACATCTGGACTAGTAACAAGAAATCCGATTTGATAAAATAAACATGTGCTTTTCCTTATCAGAAAATATAAATAATAGAGTGTTCACTGCTCTAGAAACCACAGTGTTACAGACTGGATGACTCATTTCCATTACTAATTCAGCACTGCTCGTCCCAAACCGCGATGCGTTGTTATTATCAGTGGCAGCTGTGCTAATGCAGTTTGCCCTCTCGGCAGTCATTCTCCTCGGCTAATCTGCAAGCCATTCAATTTACCCTCCAGATGTGTTGTAGTAATTAGTCTGTTTGTTAGCTGATTATGTCAGTAAACTGCCCACATCTCTGCTATTGTTACAGGCAAAAAAAAAAAACACAAGGGCGCACATGTACTGTTGTCATCTTAAACACGCACACACAAAATACAGAAAATACACAAAACAGGACCAAATGAAAACCTGTTATTAGCAAGAGAGAAGAAAAAAAAATGAATAAATGTTTTAAAAATCGATCTTTTCTATGTTTCCCCTCCCCAGAGAGAGCTCACCTGTGCCTCAGGTCTTCAAAGTCATTCTTTTCTATTGATGTGGATATAAATATGTGATCAATTGGGATTTACCGATGGCCATTGTCAGCTGTATGGCTAAATGTGTGTGTGTGCGCCTACAGTGTATGTTTCAATGGGTTAGGTTTAGGAATGTTCCAATGCAGTCTTGTTCCTTCCTTCATTTAGTTAAAAAAACAAACATTGATTTTGAAATATTTTCTTCTCTTTTACATTTTGTTTTGGAGTAATGCTTTCTGTTTATCCAGAGTCCAGACTTGACAGGGTTTTCCCCCCACCCCTAGATCGTTTCTGTAGCTGACACACTTTTCTTTGGAGCCTTGTTGACTTTCGCAGCTGCCAGTTAGACATTCCAAGCTGCTTTTGCTGCTTTTGGGAATGTGAAAAGCATCACTCTCTCTACATGTTTTCTTAAAATCTGGTGCCTGGAACAGCAAATGTAAGAGCTTTCATGGCCCAAGTATAGGTTAAATATAAAAATTAATTTGTCTTTTGAAAGTTAAAGGATGAGGCTGTCATTATTCTTTGTTTTTCTTATCAACGATCAAGTCTCCAAAACAAATCTTTGAAAAGAAATTAATAGTTTAGTATAATCCATCATTGTCAAGGCTAGATCTTTCTAGGATGGACTGTTGAAGAGACACGGGGTCAGTGTTGTATCCTAATGTTTCCTGGCAACAAGATGCTCCTACATTATATGATTAAAACAACAACAGCTGGAGGCAAAACCATTGTTTCAGAAAGACTGCCTTTAATTTCATATTCAGGCTAAAAACCTGCAACTAGAAGAAGAACAAAGAGAGCTATAGAAAGTCTCAACAGGACGAGGTAATTTAGTTTACTTGCATAATGTTAGCTGGATGGAGCATCATCCATCTCCGCTGCCTAAATATGTTTCCTGCCTTCAGAAAAGGTTAGGATTATGATCTGTTCCCTCGGTAACACAGACAGAGATGAGACAGCATCATCAGCCTTCTGCTCTTTGAATTGGCATTGTAAGTGTGCTTTTATGTGTCTATATATGAATTTGAGGAGGAATATGTATGAATGCTTTCATGTAAGAAAATTCTTTGGTCTTTGCATGTGTGTGCGTGTTATTATCCCATAGAGCTGCAGAGCATATGATAATTGATGATGACTCATCCAGACCTTTGCTTATTATTTTGTGTGCAGAAGACGGAGAGAGATGTAGAGGAAGAAAGAAAGAGGAATTAGTGACGTACTTGGGAAGTTGTGTTTAAGTGGCGAGGGGGTGGGTCAGTCGGTGTGTGTGTGTGTGTGTGTGTGTGTGTGTGTGTGTGTGTGTGTACCCAGGAGGTGGTTCTGCCTCCCACTGACCCTCGAGAAAGGCACTAGAAGAGATCTTACAGTATGTGCGAATCCCTGTGTGTAGGAATCAGTATTGTTCTAAATACATTCATTAGGAGAGAACATGTTTCAGTGAAAATACAGTTTATTTTGAGAGAGGATAAAATTGGACATTAACTCATAAACTGCTGGGAACCAGTTAACGAAGCTCTGTGGAAAGATTCCTGTACTCTTCATCATCAATCGGGGAAAACGTACATCATGTTAGATTTTAAAAACAAGATTCTTTACTGTTCGCATGTGTCGCATTAAAAGTAATATGGAAGATTTTCCTAATTACATGTACAGATAAAAATGACAGCAAACAGAACCTATAAAAGAGATGCTGAGCAAAACGGATCATCATATGAGCTGATACAGATAGACAGCTGAGCAGGTAATGCTGTATCCAGTTTAGGACAACACACCTTTTAAAGATATGATGAGATATGCTTGTAAAAAAAAATGTGCTGAGACATTATTATGAGATTGCTCAGTGGCTGAATTCCTGAACTCAATCTTGCAAATGTCATCATTCGGTGACTACTGTCCCCGAAAAAATTAAAATTGAAAAGCAACACAATATGCATCATCAAATGAGGCTCGTGGCAGAAAACAGCACGGTCTTTATTACAGCTCCCTGGATTTATAAAGATAGCACAAGATAAATGTGTACATAGTGATTTATTGTTGGCTCAACTGCAATGTTAGTGCATCTGTTACATTGATATTTGTTCCAAATGTTGTATTTTCAACAGTGTAGAGCCAAAAAAATGTTGTTGATTGATATAAAGTGTGTCAGTAACTCTTACAGTAGATCAATTATTGAAGTAATTTATTGAGTAGAACTGCCCAGGAGTTCCTGGTTAGAGGTTCTCAAATGTGATTATTTGCTTTGTAGATTTTAGACATCACTTTAGGTTCCACATTAAAATCATAGTTAATTAATCCATTTAAAAAAAAATATGTATTAATCAGTAATCAAGGTAATTGTTACCAATCAAATATCAGGGATTTCTCACATACTGTCTAGGTTTGTGAGTAGGTCTATGAATGATAGACTGCTTATCCTGAGTGAAATCTAATCAAGAACAACATATATATATTATATTGTTGATCCATAGTTGCAACCAAAACTTATTACAATAGTTCTTGGGAAAGGGCAGCGATATTGTAACTGCAGGGAAACCTGCACTTTGATTCAGCTCTTGCTGTAGCGTATTGACAGTGTAGTAACTGAGTCTATCTACCTGCTCTTTGTGTGGACCAATCTCTACATCTACTTCTATCTGAGGATCAGACAGACACAAACACACATAAACCACCTTTAAAAGAAGTACTTTACCACTAACATCAATACCTGTTGGTCTTTAAACCTTGTCGCTGCAGTAGATTGTAAAGATAAAGTCAAGATCCTTGATATTATTATTGTTGTTTTAGAGCTTTTTCATCTGATATTAAACTGCTCATTTCTCAGGTTCTGCCTTGACCTTATTAAAAATTATCTGCCTTTATGTCGCTGCTACACGCTGAGGAAGAACCTTGCTTAAAGCGCCTTCAGTGTGACCTTGATTTCAGCGGCAGCTGCTGCAATAACACCTTGTAACACTGAGAATAGCAATTTTCAAAATCTGTTATGATGAAACGGTGATGTTGATAGGTTTTCAACATAGTGAGTCCCCGGGGCCCACAGGTGGTCATTTGAGTGGGTCTCAGGGAAACTGTGGGTCCCGGGCTGTTAACTAACTTTTTTCACCATCCTCCTGGAACCATCTTGAATTTAAAACTTTATTTTTCTACATTATCATTAGTTAAAATCATTAAAGTGACCTTTAACTGAAATGAAACATCATACAAATGATTAGATGATAAATCATCAACCTTTTTTATTTAAATCCATCTGAAAAGATTAGATTAGAGACTAAATCTGTCACACCACAAAGGACTCTCACAAAGTGAGGGAAACAGATGAAATAAAAATTGCTTTCAAGAAGCAGAACATAAAATAGATTGTGATAAAACATTTTAATGGTCCTCTTTCTCTAAAGAGTACAAACGTCCCTCTGCTTAGTCACTTAAATAAACCCAAATCTCATGAACTGTTTCATCATACTAATGTAGCTTTAAGTTTAGCTTTCTTAGCTAACTTAACAACACTACCACACATTAATATGCAGTTTATGAGGCATTTTTCCCCACTGAGTGATGAGTTGAAGAAGCTACCTCAACCTCTAAAAGCTGGAGGAACTGTAAGGAGGGAGCAACAATTCATATTTCCCTGCAATCACGATGAATGGAAGATTGAATAATTGTTTTGATTGTTCAATGGTCTTAAAAAGTCAGATGGTCAGTTTAACCCCCAGACGGCTCAACTTACTCACTCACTCAGATCAATTTATGTCTAACCTGAGGCAACTTCAGCCACAGGAACACTTTGTTGAGAAGTTATATTTTCAGGCTTTTTTATCATAGATGCATCCGTACAATTTCATTTGATAGGAGACATCCTAGAATAAAGGTAGATGTTTTTATTCTACTTCTGTCTCAGTTTTTTCTTACCTAGAGAAAAATATACGTAAAAATCGGCTCATCTTACCCCACTCTTCACTGATGCTATCCATTGACTGTATGAGAGCTATGCTATGCACTAACATGCTGATACGCTAAATGCGATTAGCATCACAACTTTTCCAAACTGCATAGAATTGTGTGTGTGTGTTGTCAAGGAGGTTTAATAAGAACTGTGTGTGCTAACAGTGCACAGAACGTGCAGTCAGCGAGGTTTCTTTTGTTTATTTCTATGATTTCAACACGGATTTGTTCACAATTTTAGCATTATCAGGGAGAAAATAGTTTGTGTCCCCTGGACATGTTGATAGTGAGTTTGCTGCGTCCTTTCAGATTTTAACGCTTCAGAGACGCGGGAGGCGTACCTATCAACATCACTGATGAAACAGTATTGGTCCTAAAGCCTTGAGTCCAGGTTGAGATCCTGTTAAAACTTTATTAGAAGTCTTTTTGTATAAAGTAGACTGTTGATGTGTTTTCTATTGATCCCTGTAGGGAACTTCTTTTTTCACTTGCCAGACAACAGGTCAGGGTCAGCTACAGAACAGCACCTCTGCACCTGGTACAGTTGGCATTCACTGTCTTGCTAACATGAGGCCTGAACCTTTTACTGTGCAAGATGGTCCGTTATTCACTACTCTCCAAACCTGCTACTTGAAAAGTGTCTTTGAAATCACGTTTGTGTTTCATCTCTTGAGGGTGCAGCTGTTAAACTCGACAGTTTCCCATGACACAAACGTGCTGTACACTCAAACTTTCTGGAGAGCAATTTACAGAACAGGACAGAAGTGTCTTCAACCTTCAGTTCAGCGTCCTCAGAATCGAGTCTCTGAGCTGCCCCTTTTCAGCGCGCTGCTGTTAAACTCGTCATGCTCAAAGCTCAGATTATTATGTGACCTTGATATCATTAGCAGCTTCTCTCGTTTACTGTAGTCACGCCTCACTGTCATCGACGGTGACACATCCAACAACCTCTCCCCTTGTTCCTCCCTGTCCTCCAGCCTCATGTAGCCTTTACTGCTGCCCCGATTGCCACTGTTACTCCGGCTGCTGTTGCTACGGTCGAGGCGGGGCCAGCTGGGGTGCTTCCGCTGCTCTGGATGCACGCTGAGCATGCTCGGCCTACGCTCCAGGTCCAGAGATTTGGAGTGGCTGCTGAGCATGTGTAGAGAGGAGTTGGAGCCAAAGTCACTCCTCGCTGCTCCTGGGGAAAGCCAGCAGCCTGAGGTAGACGAGGGAGCTGGGGAGAGGGAGGTAGAGGAGATAGAGGAGCAGTGGGATGAAGAAGAGGCGGAGTTACTCCGGTGTAAGCCTGGCGGTTTGGAGGCCTTGGCAACAGATGCTACAGGAACCGCCAAGGACTCCATGGAGCTCAGAGGTTGCGACCTCTCACCGTCTCTTCTCTCTCCTCCTCTCTCCTCCTCGGTAATTGCCTCCATCTCCGGTTCGTCAATAACGCAGTTGTTGAGTTTTATAACGGGGAGAGTGAACGCAGAGATAGAGGAGGAGACAATGGAGCGAGCATGGTGTCCTCCCTTCTCCCCATCTCCATCCACAGACCACTGGTGGCGTACAGAATCCGAACGAGCCAACCCGAGCCCCGGGCCGCAGAAGGGCCGATCCTTGTAGAGCGGCGCCAACAGTCCCGCAAAGCTACAATCCAACTTAGCCTGCTCCCTGTGTCTGTGAAACTCCTCGTCCCCTAACAGCACCTCCTCCTCCTCCGTAGACCCTCCTCCCCCTCCAGCCCGAGAGAAGGAGAGGAGGGAGTTGCTGGCCATCCGAACCGCGGCGGCATTCTCGGCGCCGAAGGCTCGATGATCCCCAACTTCTCTCGCATAAGTGCTGTTGCGGTGAAGGTGTTGCTTTTGTTCTCTCTGCCTGAGGTGATGGATGTCGATGACTGTGGAGTACATGTCTCTCATATGGATTATCTAATACAGAAGAGAAATCATTTATCACTAGAAGCATTTGTAGATCACCTGAGAATGTTTTTAGCACTCCGTCATAACATTATTCTATAGTTATACATTTGTGTATAACTATATTAGATGTTTGTGACCTTGGAGAACATGTTTCTTATATGAATTACCTGGAAGGGGTAGAGAGAGTAGGAAGGGATTAATTGAATCAAGACAGGGAAGGAGAGGGCATAAGAGCAGAGGAAATGTGATCTGGGGAAGATTAGAGAGATATGGGAGGAGGGAGGTTGGAAGAAATATCATCTGCATGTTAGTTATGTAGAGATGATGAATACAGATGACGGCAGTGTGCTTGCCCCTCATTGTGTATAGAATAGAAATGAGAAACAGGAGAGAGGGATAATAACTACATATTCTATTTGCTTAGGCTTTTACAATTTAAATATCTGTTTTAAACATCCTTTCACGACCTTTTCTAGAACCATTTTCTGCATAAATCGGCGTCGTTGTATGCTCCAATATGTGGATTAATCTGCTGTTTTCTGCCTTACCTTAGTTTCTCTGTCTCTGTTCTCATGAAGAATGGCATTAGCACAGATGAAGATAAAAATCCCAATGCCCATGGTGAAGGGCCCGAGCATCTTCATCCTCTCGGAGTGACGATGCTGTTCCAAGAACCGCGTCAGAGCGCCCCCAGTCTGCTTGGAGGGTGTACCTGCAAACATGGAAGGGACCATCTTTAATATAGAGAGCAAAGAATAGTTTGAGTTTATAAAACATGGAGCACGAAAAGAGGCGTTTAGAAAGTATTTCTGAGACACATATAACCGTTTCTTTAGTATTTAGGTTATAGGTGGAGTCAGTCATTCTGGAGAAAGATTGTTGATATAAACAAATACACCCCTCCCTTCATGCTACTTCAGAAGCCCCACCCGTGCATTGCCAAGGCAACGACCAAAAGAGAAATATGGCGGAATTCAGGGTGACTCATCAGCTGTAGAGTCACTTCTGTTCCTCTCACACATTATCACGAGAGATAAAAAACAGGAAGAAATCAACAATGTTTGTATTTATTGATTCATTGATATGGTTAATAAGTTGAAAAAACATATACAGTGGGATATTTGTGTGACTTAAACAGCTGCCTGCTCAGATTACGCTTCACTAGACACGACAGAAAGAGACTCAGAGCATTAAAAAAAAAACGTGGGGGGTCTCCGTGATACTGTATCAGATTCAGCATTGGTTTGATACATTTAATATAAGGGAAGCCACATCCACTCTCTCTCCAGTTCGCCAGCTCCTCCCCGTGAGGAGATATTTATATATTTGACAAAAAGTGTATTGGATTAGAATCGCTGACTTTACCTTTAATCTTTCTTTTCTTTGTTCACTTACCTTGAACATTATGACTTGTGCTAGAGTTACCCACGCCCCCCTCTGTGACGGCAGATGTTTTGGCTCCTCCTGGAGTCGCTGTCTTAGATCCTCCTCCGGTCGGTGTTTTGGCTGAGGACATGGTTTCACTGTGTGGCCAGTAGCCCAGTGTTGCCATCCCAATCCCTATGGCCAGGATGACCAGTCCCAGGAGGAGGAAAAACCCAGAGGCAGAGTAGAGGCGGAGCCTGCCGCGCACCACGACGACATCAGCACGTCGCTTCCGCTTTCTAAATGAAAAGTGATGAAAGAAGACACAAACCCTAGTTTTTATACAGAGATTTCAAAAGCATTTGTTTGTTTTATGGAACATAAAAACCAGTGTAGCTCATGAATCACATGTGAACTGTTGCCTGTTTCCTGCTGCCTAAATTATTTGATTAAAAAGCTCATAGTGACCTTTGTATAAGTATTGAATTTTCAAAAAGGATGCAATCGATGATCACCTGGGAGCAGCCTCTGGGGTGGGGTTTCCCAGGCCTGGCGATGTAGGTGGTATGGACCGGTGCTGAGAGCGGGCAGAGTCTTGGCGTTTTAGCTTAGCCAAGCCTGTTAGTACACCTGCTGCTGCAGTCATACTTAACCTACAGATACACAGAAGTAATGAGTTAAACATCCCCTCCAAAACATGTTTTAGGAGATTGTGTCTAACATGTTTTTTTCCACAAAAAACGTTCAGTTACCTTGTTAAAAATCCTTAAAACAACATCTTTCTCCATCATTGAAAATTTTAGAATCTGCAAATATTATTCATTTGAAAAATTGACCTGCTGGTCTTCAGTACACACACACATGAAAAAAACATGTGTGTAAAAATGCACATATGTATTCAAGCACAGCCAAAGTCTCCCAGATGCTCTGAATATAAGAGACGTGAGACACTTAATATGCAGAGTCCAGCATTTCTCTCAGTCATGCAGATTAAACCAGTTCCAGGGAGCACAGCTCTGCTTGTCTTATTTTACACAAGTGTGTCGCCTCACGTACAGCAGTGACTTTTCAGAAGCTGCAGGTGACAGGTTGTTATGCACTCTTACAGGGAAAGTGTGTCAGACTTTTAGCGTCTTTCCAGGTTTGATAAATGTTGTTTACAGTCATGCAGCTGATACAGATTTAAGCAGACAAATATGTACACACCAGGGACAACAGTCTCTTCTGTTCACTGGTGATCCTTTGTTGTTCACTGTCAGCCTTCAGGACAACATGGGCCTACGTTTGTGTGTGTGTGTGTGGGTAAATAGTCATGCATTTATCCCTGCAGGATGTTTGTTCAGGGAGATCGAGACAGAGAGAAACACAGATGGCTCGTGATTTTCTTGGGTAATTTATTTGAATTAATATTCTGCATTTGTTGCGTTTACATTTATATGTTCACTGATGTTGTCTATTTTATATAGTTTTTGCAGTTATAAAATTGGAAATACAGTGCTGCCGTTCTGACATAATATTCAAATGAATCATCGTCTGCTCACCAGCTGCTCAGATGTCTATTAATAGTTATTGAAAGGAAGATGGCTCAAAACAAATACAGGCTTATTTCGGGAGCCTTCATTTGGGTTTAAATGCCTGTTAATCTGGGCTCACGTGATCATTAGCATTGTCCTTTTAGCACTAAGAGGTTTAAACAGGCTTTATATGATGTTCAATAAGCAAGGCACACAATTTGAATGGTCATTCCAAGAATTCCTTCTCAGATCGAATTCTGGCAAAATAATCTCATTGCTACAGATTAACTGACTGTTGGGTGTCATGTTGCTGCCTTTGCTCTAAAACCTTTTTGGTTTGAAAACAGCTGACATTACATCACAGAGATTGATCCCCAGCAGTTGAGGGTCAGCTGCCATAGAAGTGAACAGCCGTGGAGCGGCGATGAACAGCTGTGCCCCACGTTCACAAGCAATTTGACTGGTGAAGAAATTTCAAACTTTTTTTACAATATTTCCTTCCCTCCAGTCAGTGCTTGTCCTTTAGAATATGATTTTGATTTGATTGTGATGCTGTAGATTCAGTTACATTATGATTATACATATGTGATACAATTGCGACGTTATTTTCAGTTACAGTGGAACTGTGATGAGATTATGACGCATTATTTTGAGTTAGAATGTAATTGTGATGCAAAAGTGATGGCATTATTTTCAAATAGAATGTGATTGATGCAATTGTGACACATTATGTTCTGTTAGAATGTGATTGTGACACATTATGTTCAGTGAGAATGTGATTGTGACACATTATGTTCAGTTAGAATGTGATTGTGACACATTATGTTCAGTGAGAATGTGATTGTGACACATTATGTTCAGTGAGAATGTGATTGTGACACATTATGTTCAGTGAGAATGTGATTGTGACACATTATGTTCAGTTAGAATGTGATTGTGACACATTATGTTCAGTTAGAATGTAATTGTGATGCATTATTTTCTGGTAGAATGTGATTGTGATGTGATTGTGACACATTATGTTCAGTTAAAATGTAATTGTGACACATTATTTTCTGTTAGAATGTGATGTGATTGTGACACATTATGTTCAGTTAGAATGTAATTGTGATGCATTATTTTCTGGTAGAATGTGATTGTGATGTGATTGTGACACATTGTGTTCAGTTAGAATGTGACTGTGGTGCTATTGTGACACATTATGTTCGGTTGTAATGTAGATATGATGTGATCTTGACACATTAATTTTAGTTAGAATGTAATTGTGATGTGATTGTGACACATTATTTTCACTTAGAATGTGATTGTGATACGATTGTGACACATGTTCAGTTGTAATGCAGATATGATGTGATTGTGACACATTATTTTGTTAGAATGTAACTGATGCGATTGTGACACATTATGTTCAGTTAGAATGTGATTGTGATACGATTGTGATGCATTATGTTCACTTTGAATGTGAGTGTGATGCTTTATTACGGTTACTGTGTGATTGTGATGAGATTGTGATGCCATATGATGCAATTATGATGTATTATTTTTCAGTCAGAATATGATTGTGATGAAATTGTGATGTGATTGTGAGTGTGTGATTTTCAGGTAGAATGTGATCGTAATGCATAATTTTTTTGTTAAAACGCAACTGATGTGATTGTGATACAATATTTTCAGTCTGAATGTGATTGTGATGCAATTTTAATGCATTATTCTGAATTTGAATTCAACTACGATGTTATTCTTTATTTATTCAAGGATGTTACCATCACATTATTCTTCTTCTTTTACTTCCTTTCCCAAACAGTGAGAGTTTGTGTTTATATGCGTGTGACTATCTGTGTATTTAAGAGGATAAAATAGATTTTAGCATGGGAACAAGAACACAACCATGACCTTCGCCTGTCTATTTTTTTTTAAATTTCTCACACTCCTTGCATCCACCTCTCCCTCTATCTCTTTCTTCCTCATGAACACGCTATCTGTAAATCTCGTCCTCTCTCTTCTATTCTTACCCTCTGTCTGTCTGCTAATGCATTCTGGTTGTGACCCTGAATATTTTTTTTCCTTCCCTTACTTCCTTTTACTCCAAATCTCTCTCTGTTTGTCTCTCTCCTCCCCCCCACCCCCCGTCCTCTTAGATCTATTTTTAATCTGTCTCTAATACTGATTTTCTTTTATTCGGTCACTTTCCCCTTTCTCCCTCCTTCGCTTTCTTTTCCGTCATATATCTCGAAGCAATAAAGATTTAGAATCAGACAAAGCTTTTAGTATTCAAAGTAACTGTCAGCCACACGCAGTAGACCAGACGTTCTCTCCTCCTACCTTCTTTTCTCCTCATATTTTAATGTATTTTTCACGTCAGTCATCTTATGGCTAATACTGCTGAAAGAAAAGTGCTTGACCACAGATGGTGAGTCACACAAGGACAAACACAACCAGCCTCTTTTTCTCGTGTTTTCTGGCTTCCTTCTCACTCCGTCTCTTTTCTTTCTTTACTTAGTTCTCTTCTCTCGCTCCTTAGTGTGCGTTAAACAGGATCCCACACAACTGAAAGAGAAGGAAGGCATGGATGGGAGTAGGATAGAGGGAAGGAGACGGGGATGACAAAACTAAGAGGAAAGATGAATACAGGAGAACACAAGAACATGAGGACAAGGGTGGATCGATCAAGATGGAGTGAGGAAAGGGAGAAGCACTTATTTATATAAATGCACATATAGTAGCAACACTGAGTCATGACCGGAAGCTGAACAACAAAGAAAATAAGGTAAAAAACTATTTTGAAGCTTGTTTTGAGGAGACAAAGTGGGGGGTGATGAGAGAAAAGAGAGGAGAGGAGAGAAAGGTCTGGCAATAAAGGAGAGTGAAGTGCTTTTCCCGCCAGTGATGACAGGACAGAGGCAGAAAACAAGCCAAGTGCATCTGTAGTTTTAAACAAGGCTGAAGTGAGAAATAAGTGGAGCAGAGATAAAGAAACGCTGTTGTAACAAACACACCAGCCGTCTAATGAGAAACCACTCAGGTTCCGATACAACAAGGCTTTCTGCTATGGACCTGTGCACTATTCAGTAACAACGCTTGTGCCGGTTGGCAAGCGGTATATAAATCTCTTTTGTGTGCAAAATCCTTTAGCGTGATATGTTTCATGATGACATACACAGCCTGTATGAATATTAATGTTTATTTCCACCTCCGATCAGATAAAACTTATAAATAATGTGATATCCACTGCTCCATTTTCCATTTCACTGCCTTTATAAGCAGTTTTTCTAAATTGGTGCTTAATGAATAATTAATTTGCCTCTGCGTGATCACCGTAATAATGTCTAAATTGCTTCCGCTGTTTATCTGTGCATAGCAGCAAGACAAGAAAACTATTAAAACAATTTAATATACTTCAACCTTCAGGGAGCAGATTCCGTCTTGGAGACGTTTAAACACTTAAGAGAGAGATAGAGAGATTCTTTCAGTACATGTTTTAAAACTACTCCCACTCCATCACGTCTGTTAGAGCAGAGATTTCCCCCCCTCTACAGTGTAACACTTCCTCTTTGAGATTCCTCGCTGCATGCGTTATGTCTTTGAGTGAGGAGATGCCTTTTGTAGCATGATAACAACAAGTTACCTAATCTATAGGAGATGTCATGTGATGTATTGTCCCTATAGCAACCACATGTGCCGCTGCTGGGTGGCACGTTCCTATAGCAACGACCAGCTGTGTGCATAGGAATGACAGGTATATCATTATCACCGTATCCTATCAACAAAGGGGGATATTCCCCATGAATCTTTTTGATTTCTGTATTTATTTCTATGTTCAGATATTGGGCACAAACAGAAATGTCACAGCATATGTTCTGGGAGGATTTTACTCCTTTTCCATCAATTTCTGAGAGGTGTGATTGGGAGGAGGCGGGAGGAAAGGAGCTACAGTAGAGCAGAAATGAGGGAGATGGATAGGGAATTTGAAAGTAGGATAGTAAAGAGATACGGGGGATGAAGAGAAAAGGTGAGAGCAACAGTGAGTTTGGCATGAAAGGTGGTTGCAAAAAAAGAAAAAAAAAACCTTTTTACACTCTCAACATTCACACATTGGCTTTGCATTCAAGTGTTAATTGCATCTATTTTATGCAATTATGCTAAAGAGCTACAATTCTGCAGTCTTCAGTTCCTCATAGGAGAGAGAAAAACCCCCAAAGGGAGCATGGAAGAGGAAAGACAACTGGGCAGGTGTGATGGATAGAGAAAAAGAGAAGGAAGGAGTAAGGCAGGGAAGGAGAGTGAAGATCTGAGAAATTAGGACCAGAAGAAGACAGCCAGAGTGGGAAGAGAGAGAGAGAGAAAAAAGAATGAGGTGCTTTGAACTGTGTAACAAACTCCAGAGACCTTTTTCGACTCTAGAAGCACACTGAGAAAAGTTTGTCTGTAAATGATTCACTTCAGTGAACTGTGTGCTAACATGGCATGGAGAGAGGCATTTAATATGGACACAGATGGAGTAAGAAGGCAAGTGGCGAGGAGAGGTGTAATGAGAGAGGAATGAGCAGGCAGATGAAAACGGAGAGTAGAAGAGAGACAGAAATTGGCATCCTGTATGTCTCCCATTATAGTCACAGTGGCTCATGTATTCTTTCTGTTCTTTAAGCTATTCTGGCAAGAGTGTGTGTGTGTGTGTGTGTGTTCAGGGTACTTTTTTTCAACCTGAGCTGGATTTAATGGAGAGACAAACAAAGCCCCCTGCTGTTGGCGTTAAGGTCATCTGCAATAATATCAGTGGTGGAAGAAGTATTCAGATCCTTTACTTAAGTGAAAGTAGCAATACTACACTGTAAAAATACTCCACTACAAGTAAAAGTCCTGCATTCAAAACCTTACTTAAGTAAATGTAATTAAGTATTATCAGCAAATTGTATTTAAAGTATCAAAAGTAAAAGTACTCATTCTGCAGAAAAATGGTCCCCGTCAGTGTTTTACTATTATACATGATGTTTTTGGATTAATATTATTGCTGTATTAATGTGTATGTTGCATGTTACTGCTATAGTCGTGGCAGGTTGAGCTAATTTAACGACTTTGATCTACAGTAATGCATCATATTCTATAAGATCATTATATGTTTCTAACGTTGCTGTCCTGAGAACCATGTATCTCTAAAAAAAAGTCAACTCTTCATGAGCTCAGGAAAACAGCCCTGTTTTCACACTTGTGTCAATGCATTTTCCATCTAATCCAAAAGGGTTTTTAGATTGTTTATTTAGTTTAAGACGTAGGAGAATTTTCTCAACCCATAAAGGAACACTTAATCCATCAGTTTATCACAAACATTGTTCACAATCACCAAATTTGGAAATACATGGTTTTCACTGGACAGGAAGGGTATGACGAATTGTAATCTGAAAAGTAACAAGTAACTACAGCTGTCAGACAAATGTAGTGGAGTAAAAAGTACAGTATCTGCCTCTGAGATGTAGTGGAGTGGAAGTATGAAGTTGCATAAAATGGAAATACTCAAGTAAAGTACAAGTACCTTGAATTTGTACTTCAGTACAGTACTCGAGTAAATGTAATTGGTTACATTCCACCACTGAATAATATGATACAACGAGCTGGGGGTCAAACATGCAGGAATACCTTCAAAACAAGACCAGTCCGACACTACTTTCCAAAAAAAAAAAAAGCGGAATATCAGAGGCCAGTTTACTTTCTCTGTCTCCTCTCCTGTAAAGAGTGATGGAGAATTACCACAAGAGTCAAAGGCAAAACTGTAGTGAACAAAATGTGATCTTTGCACAAAATGTTCTTTATTTTAACTAAAAATACTGAAATAAAGAGGCTGTCAAGGTTTTTTTAATGGCCCTGTCAAACTTAAGTGCTTCGTTTCAAAGTACACCTACGCCGCTGTTGAGCATCATACAAAAGGAGATGGCGCAATATCACAAATGGCTCTCAGGTTAGTGGAAAAGAGTGTTTACACACTTTCATTCGATAAGAATGCTATTTTTCTTGCTATTCAAGTAAAATCTCAACACATTCAACTTATTCAGTGAGACAGCTGTCATAACTCTGCCATTTAAAGTCAGGTCATGTACTGTAGTGTACTGTTGTATGGTAAAGTGGATTAACTAGGGAAAGCTTTTTTAATGTCTGTGTTTGAGGATCACACTGGTGGTTTTGCATGTTTTAGAATTTAACTAATAAGTGATCAGTCCATCACATTATCATTGGTTTGAAACGCAATTACAATCAGGTACGGTTTTAAGAACTCTCTTGTTGGTTCCTTCCAAAAAGCTGTTATTGAGCAGCAAACTATAATGCCAGAAACACATTATGTCCATGTTTGCTATGTAATTATAGAGTAACTTTGGCCAAATACATGTTTCCTGTTCGGGTTTAATCTCAGGATTTGTTATTTTTGTACAAGTTGATTTTCATCACATGCTTCTATGCAAATATGAACTCAAACCAACAGCAACCTCGAAGGAAGGAAGGAAGTCAAATTAAAATTTGTGTTGTTTGCTTTGGAAAATGGTCAACAGCAACATAAAGTTAAAAAGGAATTGTAATTAATGGGCTCACACATGCAAGACCACCATTAATATGATCCCTTTTAAGATTATTGATCTGCTTCTCCATGTAGTATGTGACAGAAAGGTGGACGAGAGAAAATTACATGATTAGGGTTAGAACACACAAAGCCACACGTCTCGCTAATTTACATTGTTGATCCTTGAAGAGGAAATCTCTCTTTGCTTTTCCAGAAAGGTCAGGAGCAGAGGAGCATCCCGCAGCTGCTTGATCAAACGAGGCGATCTCAATCACCCTCGCTGTGGACGTGGTGTGGGTTAAAGTTACTACCTCCTTAAAGTTAAGCAACCTTCATCATCATAGCAACAGTGAACACCATGACAATCGTAGTTACGTTTTTTTCTTCCAACTGTTCTGACTCACAGTTGGAAGCGAACAGTGGTCTCCTGGAGCAAAGCCTACTAAGTCCACTTTTTGCAAGTTAGTTACAAATCTTGCAGGAGTTACGCAAATCTAGGGTTACCATCTAGACACGACCATCCCAAAGATCCCTCCACAGTCAAATCTCTCCATACATGTGCAGCAAGGATGTGAACCTGGACCACCATGAACAAACTGGCTTGAGGAGGAATCACCATGTCGAACCTTGTTGTCTGCAGTGGTGGGTAAGTATTTGCCTCTAAGTAGTGAATTCATATTTTTGATCAGCATTTCACAACTGATTTATGTTATTTCAGAACCATCCAAATGTTTGGTAATAAGCTATTTTCTTTGAATTTTTTTGTTTGTTTGGAAAAATTAAGAAATTTAAATGAAGGAATGATGAGACTAGTCCTTACTTCTTGTTATTGCCAAATGAAAGATGATGCTACAGTAGATTCCCACCATGCAATCTAGCTACAGTATGGCATCTGCTTTTCTCCGTGCATGTGTAAGAGAAACATGATATTTTGGAAACTACAGTCTTAAAGTTGTCAGTAACCCTAACTGAAAACTTTGTACAAGCATACAATATCTACTGTGTTGTTTGAGCCAAAAGTCATTAAAGTTTGACTAAGATGTTCCCTTTTCTGCACAGACACACAGGTGTTTTCAGTTACTCTGGCTGATTAGACCTCTGGTCATGGTTGGAGGTGGTAAATCTGTGGTGGGAGTTTCCATGTATTATTAAGACTGGTTGTGTTCCAAAACCCTCGGGGATTTAAGACGCCGGCCATGTAATCACAACATCCCCGTTTGAGTCTGACCAGGGACCTTTCTCTTTCTTACCCTCATTTCCTGTCAACTCTATACGGTATGCTATTGATTAAAGGCAAAAATGCTTTAGATACTTTGAATATATATACAGTACCAGTCAAAGTTTGGACGCACTTTCTCATTCAAGGGAATAGGAAGGTGTGTCCAAATTTTGACTGGTACTGTGTGTGTGTGTATGTGTGTAATCAGAGATTTAATGTCATACCATCTGCCTACAATGCCGCATGCACTCTATCTAAGTGGGTTGTTTTTTTTTCTTTGCCACTCGAGGTACATACATAGATAAAAGCTGCACAAAATCTCATCAGTGAAAACACCTGTGGGTCTTTGGGTCTGCATGGGAAACAAGCAAAAAATCTGTAATGTAGCAGTTATCTGATTTTTCAGAGTTCGGTTGGTTCACAACATTCAACATCTTGTTTTCTGTAATAACACTTATCAGAATTGAGTCATAGAATCAACCAAAATGAAATATGATCGCTCCAAGTTTAGAGCTGGCTGACTCCAGTTCTTGAGTAATCAGACCTCTACATGAGGCTAATACATGACTGGAGTCTCTGCTTTGACTGCATGTCCTTCTCTGGCTTGTCATTCCTCATAGAAGCAGACTTCCATTTGGTTTTTGAGGTTTAAAAAAGCATTTTCATATTATTTTTATTGAACGAGTTCCTAAATTCCAATGGAAATTGTGTATCATTTGTCATAACCCGGCTCAAAGGCCATGACAGAAACTGGAAGGGACACGCAAAATGCCAGCAAATTTTTTGTTGGGACTTAAATATCACTTCCTATCAGTGACAATAGAGCAGGCAGGAGGGATGAAACGAACGCTGAGAACACTGAGCAGATAGAGGAGGAGGGGGGGGGATGAGCAAAGGGTAAACAGATAGTCAGCGTGTGTTTTTGCACTGCTTTACGCCTACAGACTTACGGTCAAGGGTGAGTCATCTGTCTGGAGAGTATGTCACTTTGTGTTTTCCCGCTGACCTTTCAGCAGCACATTTTCAGATGCAAGCTCTCAAGTGTCAAATAAAGCACCCTCTTCACCATCTTGTTTGTGTTTTTTCCTCTCATTATTTTGATGATACATACTGCATTTCTTTTAAAAATGTCTTGCATCCTTCACGCTGAATCAATGTCATTGCCTCATGTGATAAATTCAGCTCTACTCAATTGAATTAAGTTTTGAATTGAATCACCAGATGCTAATGCCAGGCGTGTGTGTGTGTGTGCGCGTGTGTTTTTGTTACCTCATCGGGATCTTTTCTGGTTTAAACAGCGACCTTGTCGGGACAAGTAGTCCTCATGGGGACCAAAGCCCAGTCCTAATGAGGCAAAACGTCATTTCTGAGGTCCTGGTTGAGCAGTGCGGAACTATTTCACCTAAATGAACGTCTGTTACATTCAAGGCCTTGCCAAACGAGCTCACACAATGCTGATTAAGCCTATCACCGCCAGATAAATCTCTCTGTATTTCACAGTATACCAGAGTTTTTAATCTGGTGTCAGGTTTGACATTCTTGCATTAGCCGGATGAATGCATGAATGCTAGTCTTGTGATACCAGACAATCGGAGATCTCCACCTCCCAAAGTCTCAGGATTTCTAAATGCATGGTAGTTGCTTGAACGGTGACGAGAACGGCCGCTAACAAACCTATACTCCTTAAATTTTGTCAAGGACATGCTTACTGGAAATAATGCTCTCGCTCCCATTCACTGCATGTCGCCACCCTAAAGACCTTGGATTGGTTCTGCAAAGCAGGGTTGTTTTTTTTTAACTTCTAATTGTTTCCACCCAGTATTAACAACAAAACCTGTGAGATTGTCCTCAGTCTCTATAAGAGAGCGTTTAGACATACATGCAGACTTTACATTTTTACATTTGCATGCAGATAAATGCAGACTTCTGCTGACCGAGCAGGCTAACTTCCAGTTAGCTCTCTGTTACCTTGAAAGGGGATAAGATAATTTGATCGTGTGGCTCTTCTAGACTTTCTTAATGCTATCTTAATGCTATTGGACCAAATGGATCAAATTCTGATAGTGAAACGATTCATTTTGTGGGGGTTGTGTGATTTACCCACCATTTTACAGCCATATCAGTAGCAACAGAGCATGCGACAGAGGACGGACGTAAGCACGTTGACGGTGTTTTTGTAATTACTGTCAAAACGGGGAGATAAAAGTCCCACACTCCAGCTTTAAGGTTAGCGTTAGACTTTAATTGGTTATGGTTAAGGTTAGAGTTGGGGTTTTGGTTAAGCTGTCCACAATGAATGGAAGTCAATGCAAGGTCCTAACAAGGATAGCTGCACAAACCTGTGCCTGTGTGTGTGTGCGTGTGTGTGTGTACCGGTGTGTGTCCCCTGTTGATTTGAGCAAAAATGACTCATTCTGTCTTCCTCACAGTCTGTGATTGTCAGTCAGTCACCCACACTCATCCTGAGGCACAAGCCCTGCCCTGCAGCAGTGGTTCCCAGACTGGATTCCTGGGTCCTTGTGGGGTCTATGCTGTAACTTTAGAGGCCCTACTCTTTTTATTGATTACAGCAATATTTTGATTCCCATAACAGCTCTAATTTGATTCTGCCTTTAAAAAAAACTTTGTGGTAATAGGAATTAAATCCTAAATCAGATAAACCACATTATTTTCCTCAGATGGGGGTCTTTAGGATGAAATGTTATTATCAAGTGGTTTTCTGTGGGCTTGCACTTACATTATCTCTCTATGGAGGTCTTCGGGGTGAAAATATGAAGGAACTATTGACCTACCAGAGGGATATTTAAACAGGATTATCCAGTTAGTGATATCTGTGAAGGAGGATTAGCCGAGATGTCGCCTGACTTCTTAATGGTTCTCAAATTAAACTCTCTCTGCAATGTGTTTGGCAGCAAAAGATGTCTTACCTTTAGCCATTTGGCTCAATGAGTAACTCTTCTTTTTGAAACAGCTCTTAAGGTGAGAGTTGCTCTTAAGTCATCTTTTGAATCACACTAAACATAATAAAAGCAGTGACAGAGCTTGTGTTGTGAAAGTGCCCCTCACCCCCATGTTATTTTGACGTTTGAGCTTCACTGTGCTGCATGAGCAGAGTTTGACGCTAGAGGGATGGTTTCACAAGGGGGAAAGTTTCTCTGTGCTCGCCTTAAATCTCAGTTTAAGACATGTACCTACTATATGTGCATGATTTGTGACATCACAACTAGCCAATTGTGGTCCAGTATGCAACCGACACAAGTGTGACGTGGAGACGTGAAGCCTTCAGTGCACATACACTGAGAATGGTCTTTTCAGTGAAGTAGGAGACATCTTGTGTTCAGCAGTTAAATTTTTGAAATGAAAAACATTTGCATGTGTATAGATTCTGGATATTTTAATGAGGGAGAAGGTATAGATGTAACTTTAAGAATTGTTAACAAGGCGATTGAGCTTTTTTTTTTTTTTTATAGAAAAACCCCATCAAACACATTTTTTCAATGCAATTGTTTAGATCTTTAAATATAGCTTGAAAGGTTATGACTGAAGGCACACTGCAAGTGACTCTTTAATGGTGACCTTTGACCCCACTTTGAAGTCATAAATATACACATCATGCCATCTTATGGTACTATAAAGTTGATTAAAAGACAGAAGGCTGGCATGAACAGAGAAACAAAAGACACAATGATCAATGAACTGATGGTGGACTCCCTCCCCAATAAACCATTCAATAAATAAAACAGAGACACACATCATTATATATGCTGGACTGCCTCAGGTATACTGAAGCTCATCCTATCCAATAACACATCATGGATTACTGTGCGGGAAACTGATAGATAGATGTAGCCACTAATAGGTTTCAGACTATCAGTCTGTGAGGAGCTGATGGTTCTTGTTAAAAAACTTCCCTTTTCATCCAATATTTAACCAAACGTCATTAAACATGGATGATAATAAAAAGATAGACTGTAGAGCTGTCAACTCGAATTAGTTTCATGGGGAGTGTTTAGAGTTGGAGAGGTCAAACACAGCTCAGTTCTTACCTTTACAAAAGCCGAGTTTTCACTGTCAGTGTGCCATTAGGCGTGAAGGTGGATCAGGCTGCAACCTGGGGGAAAGTAAAAAGCCATCTTCCACTTTAAAGGCTACTTCCAATTAAATGCCATGTCGGAGAAAATGAAGATGACAGGAGACAGTTAAGCTCCCATGCAGGGACACAGTCTTTACTACATCCAAGGTCAATACAATTTGTCCGGATCAAATCGGGGCGAAGTGTCTAATTTGGTTACTTTATTCAGCACGGAACACGTTTCGTGCCATATGGAGAGTACGTGCGCTCAGGACAACGAGGGCGGTGAAACACGCTCCTAATTACGACTGAAAACAGGAAAATCCTTAAAACAGATTCCGGCTATTTAAAGTCGTAAACTCGCTGCTTGTAATTCCCAAATGGGGAAAAAAATATTCCTTGTTTCCTTGGAAAGAATAAAAATACCACAAAAGCCGCTGATGTGATGTCCTTCCTGGCAGACTCGATGCGTAAAACTCTCGCTATCCCGGTTTTCGCATCGACAAAAAAACTTGATTTCACGTCAAAAAAAAGAGCCAAAAAAATAACTAAAGCACAGCGGAGAATCTTACGAGTTTCAAGAAAAACAGTTAATGTTTTAAACCAGCGAGTAAAGCGTGTTTTTATTCCTCTGAGCCGGAGAGAGAAACAGCAGCTGCGTCCAATTCTTCCAAAGCGCTTCTACGCTTGTGGGAATGCGAGAGGCTTTCTCAGAGGTGTGTGAGTGTGTGTGTGTGTGAGAGAGAGTGAGATGGAGAGAGAGAGATGAGGGTGAATGGTTTGTACGTGCACTGGGAGGATAGTTGTGTGTGTGTGTGTGTGTGTTTATAGAGGGGAACAAGGCACTGTGCCATGCTTTGCCTGCCTGTGTAGAGCGCAGATGACATGGGGATGATTGGCTCTGAAGAAAGACAGAGGAAGAAGCCTTGTTGATGCGCAACCCAGCTTGTGATGTTAAAACGCTTCTATTTAAATAATGTATCCCTTTCTGAGCGATAAGCAGCGGGAGTCTGAATACAGGATCAGCACACAAAGCCTAGAAAATACAACATTCCTGCTGCCATAAAAGCAAGCAGAGAAAGTGCATTTGTGTGTCAGCCAGCTGTAATATAGATAGTCATTAGATGCTCAGAGGTGAAGGTTACACACTTAACTCTGGATTGTTGGAAGTTTTCAGCTTTTCTGTTTCCAAACTGTAAGAGAGGGCAGCAAAAACGTTGCAGATGTTGGCATGTGTGTCATTTCCTGTATTTACATGCTGGAAGTGGTTCAATGAAAATACAGCAGCTGGGGTGAGTTGAAGAGAATGTAAGACAGACATTTGGACAGATATTTTGAACACTAAACTATGTATATATGTGTGTGTGTGTGAGAGAGAGAGAGAGAGAGAGAGAGAGAGAGAAAGACTTATTTGTTCAGATGGCTGAGATTATGTTGGAGAGAAATCAAACACCCTGAGGGCAGAAAAACACAGCTGAAATTGTGCACAAACACACATTGCATGCATACTTATAAACAATCATTAAGACATTCTTTAGATGCCGTTCTTGACCTCAAACCTGACCATGACACGTCTGACCTTAATATAACACCCTCCCCCTGCATATAACCCTTTGGACTCCTCCAACGTCACCATTTTCATAGACCCCAGGAAGAATAATTGCTAACCTGGTAGCAACTCATGGGGATCCAATTTAACAATTAAATAAATAAACTTTCCAGCTTTTTCTGCTCTTGTGGAGCCATCTGGAGCCTGTAAGACCATAAAAACCCCTCATCTTGTCGACACACAAACCCACGCTTGCTCTAAAACTAAAGTAGGCTATCGACAGCTAGCTGAGAGTCATGCTGTAGTCATACTGTAGTGCGGTGGTCGGTCCGTTGCTGTATTTACATTCCCTAAGCTATCGAAATGAAAACATAGAGGGACGTGGAGGATAACTGAACAGGAGGACGAGAGTGAGAACTGAGAGTCTGTAAGAAAAGGAGAGAGAAAAAAACAAAGCCTTACATTGTTGACTGTTGCATTTCTTGTTTACAGGTCCCCTTGGGATCATGGGTTCTCCAAATTGTGTTGACTTTTTCTTTTATTTTAAGCAGCTGTGGAAAGTTTGGTAATTGAAGGGAAACTGTAATTGAGAGGCAATTTGGAGAGCGAGGAGAAGGAGAGGAAATGAGGGAGATAGTGGACAGAGGGAGACAAGATGAAGAAGTAGAGTGGGGGAGGTAAAAACAAATAAGGGGTACAGGGAGGAGACAGGAGAGCAGAGAATTTGTCATTTTTTTAAAAATAATTTAAATAAGAATATCTTAATGGATCAAAACATGACTGACAAGCAGGAGGACTGGTGAAATGGAGACACGTAATGGTTATCTCAGGCTCAGTGAATGGGGAATCAATCGGCTGGAACAGAGCTGCAACGTTTAGTCGATGAATCAATTAGTCAATATTAATCACCAACTATTTTTGATAATCAATATATCGTTTTGAGTCATTTTTCAAGAAAAAAACTAAAATTCCCTGATTCAAGCTTCTTAAATGTGAGAAAATTCTGGTTTCTTTAGTATTTAATGATAGTAAACTGAACATCTTTGGCTTGTGAACTGTTGGTTCGGGCACATTGGGCTTCGGAAAACAGTGATCAACATTTTTCACCATTTTCTGACATTTCATAGACCTACTGACTAAACGACTGATTAATCAAGAAAATAATCGACAGATTAATTGAAAATTAAAATAACAATTAGTTGCAGCCCTAATATGGAGAAATGGTTCAAGGCTGCAGCTAACGAATATTTTCATGATCATTTTCGCGAGTAATCATTTGTTGTATAAAATATCCGATAATAGTGACAAATAACCTTCATAGTAACCCTGAAACTCAAGGTGATGTCATCAAATGTCTTGTTTTGTGTGAGCAACCATTCAAAACTCCAAGATATTCAATTTACAATTGTATAAAATAGAGAAAAGCAGCAAATCTTCACATTTGAGAAGCTGGAACCGGATAATATTTGGCATTTTTGCTTGAAAACTTACTCAGTTGATTATCAAGATAGTTGGAGCTTAATCATTTTCATCTTTCTTCTTCCTTCTTTTCCCTCTTGTTATTGCCTTGTGTATATCTTGAATTAATTATAAAGTATCATACTGTGAGTGTATGTTTATGTGACGTCAAATACACACACAATAAATGCTCATTACAGCCTCTCTGCCTTGTTGACATGTAGGTCAATGAGTCTCAGTGTTCTCATCAGTGTCTCTGCCTCCCTGCATATTGATTTGATTTTCAAAGAATTCAAAACAGATCAGGACAACAGGGGAGATACAGTGTGTTCATTTCTCCGCTGCTGTGGATACAACACAGTTTGTTTAATCTCACTCCTGGTGGTGTAAACACTCCCTTCAGATACAAGAGTGCTCTGTTTTATTATCTCTATCAGTCCTATTTTTCATACTCGCCATATCAGGCCTAAAACGGGTAACTGATATCTAAATGTCCTGCAACTGTTTCATTTTAACTTGATGAATTAGGTTACCAGTATTATAGTATAAAAATGCCTGTTGTTCACATCCAGACATGTTTTAAGACATATAAAAAGACTTCAAGATCATTTTTGTCTGATATGGTTTTAACACAAAAACCTTCAAGTACCTCAATAGAAACTCTTAAAACGACGTCTGCTCCTTCCACCATATTGAATATGCAAATATTTTTCATTTTAAAATCTTAACTGCTGGACATAAGATGTCTCTGACTTCACTGTAAAGTCTATGTCCACAAGAGGCTTCAAGTTTCCACATTACACTTGTGTAAGATGCATATTGGACCACCATTGGCTCCAAACTATTTATGATGTCATAGGCACACGCCTTAAGCTCAGATTTTCCTCGCACACAGAGAAACCCCCCCCCCCCCCTTCAGCAGCTAATGTGAAAACAGCTTTCTAGTTTCAAACTGTGCAAAGTGAAGGTCAAACATCCAACTGAAGGAACAATATTTAACAATATGACACATTTTTGAGAGGAGGGGGACTTTAATAAATTATGAGTGTGATGAAATCCACCTGAAATGATTTTAAGCTGTGGTTTCTAAATTGTCAAATGTATTACTTTCACTGTCCTGATTTTTTTTTTGAGGTATTATAGGTCAAGACAGACTTATTGAACATGGTTTTACCATAATTTCCTCTAATTTTAACTGCCAGTAACAATTTAGATGTCTTTACACATACACACTCATGCAGTACCTGCATTAAGTGCACATGCCAACTGGTAATCTGAGCTATTGAATGTATGCAAGATCATTTTGTGTGTGTGTGTGTCTTCATTACTGCAGTAACACTGAGCAAGTAACGACAGTGAGACGGAAAAAATGTTGGATCATCAGAAGTTTTAGCAACAAAAATATGCATACATGCAATTTCTATTTTTATTGTTTTTGAGTCATTTGCAGAAACATCCATAGATATAAAAAATAGTGTTCACTGTGAGTGTGATTAGTTTTCTGTGAGCTTTAGAGTAATAAAATGTACCAGAATATACACACACACACACACACACACACACACACACACACACACACAGGGGAATGAATAGTTATGACGCCTACCTTGCTCTCTCCCCCTTACTCCCCTGCTCTCCATCACTATGGTTACACTGATGCAGGTTACCGTGGCAGCCAAGTCAACCCCACTGACACACAAAGGCGCACGTGCCTGTGCTTCACCGCACACACAAAGACATACGCAGGCTGTGACGCTGACCAGTGTGAATGAAGAGTTTCTTTAGCTATTTCAGGAGGGAGACGGGGACTTTGAGCCTTCGTCATTCCTCCATCACTACCTGGTTTTTCTATTTTGCCCCCTTTCTTGCTCATGTTTCTTTGTCCTCTTCCGATTCTCCCTCTTTGTTCTGTTTTTACTCACAATGTCTGAGTCAAACAGAGCATAGAGAAGAATGATTTATGACAGACAGCATTATTATGAAGCTATACATATGAATGGAGCAACAGGAAGTATCTTATCTGCTGCTGCCAGTCCTGTGCAAGCTGCTGTAATCATCTCTTGATCTTGTGCTGGATCTTCATTGGTGGAGCTGTTCTGTCTGTGCTTGTGAGACTATGCTGCCACCTAATGTTCATATTAGGAACTGACAGACAGACTGTAATTGTGTCTTTCTTGTTGTTTTGTTGCAGGTTTCTCCAAAACTGGACTTTCAGGATGAATCATAAAGGTGTTGTATAACTGCCGTATAATTATGCTAAGCTCAGTCAGTTAATTCCACTGTTGCTGTATATTCTTCTTCTGCTCTGTACTCTTCTTCTGTGCTCTATTTTTTCTCAAATACAACGAGAACAGGAAGAAGGAAAAAGAAGCATGGCAGAAAGAAAGGAAGAGACAATGTAAGAAAAGGAAAAAAAGGAATAAAGAGTAGAGGGAAGTAACGGATTTACGATTAAGCCAAACTAACTTCCTTCTCTTGGTTTATATGTAAAAGTGCACACTAGTATTTTCACCTTTATCCCTTTTGGGATTTACTCAGACTTCTTAGTAGTAATCCCATTTCTTCTAATCCAGCCCTCCTTCTCCCCCTTCTCCTCCTCCTCCTCCATCACACCACCCAACATGCTCTCTCACACACTAATACACACATGTAGCCTACATTCGCTCATTTAGACCAGCAGCCATTCATGTTGTTGGACTACTGCTGTCGTTGTTGTGGATTCACACTCATAAAACGCCATGGACCCTTATCCCTCAAGACTACACCCAGTGATACCTGGGTAAGGAAGCCCTGTAGGATGTAGAAAACTGTACTATGGTAGAGAGTTAAGGCATGTTTGTAAGTTAACAGGCTCAGTTCACAGCAAGGTGTTTATCGATACCTCTGAGAGAGCTAATTGTACTTTCACTTTTTATAGATTACATTTTTATTTGAAGCTTTATTGATAATACAGAAGGCAGCGTTAGGTAGCAAGTTGAGTACTTTATATAATGTATTTCTTAAACAATATTAGCATAATATAATATATTGGATTAAATGAACACAATACAGTATAAACTTGTTGTACTTGTTTTTTTTTCAAGTATTACTTTGCTTAATTATGCACATATTTATGTTACAAGAGACAGTTTATTGCAGTTTATGGATGTGCACCCTTATTACAGTCATAATCAACATTTAAGTGATGTTTGTGTTCTCATAATGTCACAATTAGACTGTTGTTTTGTGTCTTTTCAAGCAAGCTTTTGAGTGAACAGCCTAAACTCACCCTCACTGTTTAGGGTTGAATTTAAAGTCTCAACGCTTATTTCTAGAGAGTTTTTAAAGCACCGGCTAGTCTGGAGAACACAAACAAATTGGTGTGTTAGCAGAGTTGTTTAGCTGTCTCTTAGGGTATTAGTGTGAGCTTGAGCTGAACGTTTTAGCTTTCAGACACACATCCTCATGGCTATGTGAATAGGGCTAAAATAAATCCCACAGTGTTCCCATGTAGTTCGACCACAATGAAATTAGTCTATTCAAAGCCTCATATAGGTGTGAATTCCTATACTTTTTTGTTGTTTTGCTTTTTTTTCTTTCCATTTCTCACTGCTATTCATGTCTGATATGGAAGTAACCTGGAAATGATGATATAGAAGGAATGAAGAAGCACAGGAAGAGGAAACTGAGACAATTATACCTCTGTATCATAAATAAAATGTCCTCTAATGGTGATTTAATGCCGAGAGATCCTTTTAATTAGCCCTGAAATATTCAGTCGATTAGTCCGGGAAGAGGAAATTAACTGACAACGATTTTTCTTTTGTTTCGTTTGTAAGTAATTTATCAAGCAAAAATACCAAACACTGTTTGTTCCTACCTCTCAGATGTGAGAGTTTGCTTCTTTTTTTCAATCTTACAGCTTGTAAATTAAATATATTTGGCTTTGGGCTGTTGGTCAGACAAAAAGGGAAAACTGAAGACATCACCCCAATTCTGATGAGCATTTCTCACTATTTTATGACATTTTATTGTGTAAAAAAAGGTTAAAAAGGGAATCATAAAAATCTATTAAAATTTCAATGAAGAAAAGAATCATTAATTGCAGCCCTAACAATCTATGTATCATTATAAACATGTAACAAGATCAACTCCAGTGCAACAGTTTTTGGAAAATGTATATTTAGACAGTGTAGTGAAAGCGGTATCACGGCAGATGTTTGACTTGTCACAGCAGGAAAATCACAATAAGATTAACGATGACTCCGTTCCTCTGATGTGTGCCAGTGAGTCAGCGTGCACGGCCTCGACACCAGCACACCTCACTGGAATGTGTCCCATTATTAGTTACACCTGTGTTTGACAAGCCAAAATATCAGCGGTGAGAAAGGTCTTTTATCTCTCTTCCCGGTGTGTCTTGTAATTCATTTCCTGTGAAGGCTGCAGTTACTCATATATGAAAGGAGACTTTAGTAAGTGATGCAGGCTGACTGCTGATGTCTGCTGTCGTAAGAGTTTTTTTCTTTCGGCCTCACAAAGGAAAAAAGAAAATATCTCCAAATATAGAGTCCTCTAGTCAACGCAGATTCAAATCAGTGACATAAAGGCTTATGTTTAGGCTTGGTATTTATGGTTTTGTTTTCTCTGTTACTCTGTTATTGCCTTGTTTATTGTGTTCGAACATCTGCAGATGATTGATGGAAGATGTTTCAAATGCCAAAAGGTGTAGAATTTCAACCACCCATTGATTAGTGGCTCTTGATTTTGGATTTTGGTGTTTTAACACAAGTAGGTTGTAATTTTAGCTTTTCTTTCAGCAGTCAAATGATGGAAAAATAAAATGTGTACATTCTGGCAGTAAGATGCAGTATATAGTAAAATTGAGATCAATTATTGTCACAATTTGAGTATGGATATTCACTCTTGTCCTTTTTGGGTGTACCAAAATAAACTAAGCTCAAATGTCCACTTACTGGCTTTTAAGGGCTTTGATGTGCGTCTAAGGTCAGACGGGATCTATTCCTCATTATCCCTCAGGAAGAAAATCTTTTAACTACAGGAAACATGCAGCTTTTAAAAACACAGCAGGTTTCAGTTAAAGCGCTCACACTCACGGGGAATTATCAGTAAGCATGTATAATATAACAGTTTCATTTTCTCTGTCTCCGTATCCTCAGGTCGTCCTCCAGAATCTGTTGATGTGCATGATCTGCTTCTACTCTCTCTACTACATTGTGGTCAGCGTTTGCATCGGACTGCTCAGGTACACTCACACTCAAACATAACATGAGACTTTCTGGAAAGACACTGAGTGTGTTGAAATTGAAATTATTGTTTGAGTACATCTGTAGCATCTTTTGGTGTTTCTTTAGGGTTCATGAGATCAACAGTTTGTTGACGCCATTTGACTACACAACACAACCATCATGGCAGAACCCCAAATACCTTGGTGAGTAGCAGTGGTTGCATGTAACCAAGTACATGTACATATAATTGAGTAAAACTTTAAGGTGCTTGTAGTTACCTCAATATTTCAGTTTAATGCTTTATACTTTTTACTCCACTACATTAATTTGACAGTTAAAGTGACTAGTTACTTTGCAGATTCAAGTTTTCTCAAGTACAAAACATGTGTATTAATAATTAAATTATATAATATTGATGATTTTATAATAGAGAAGAGTCATTAAATATGTGATTTTTAGGTTCGTTCCCACCTTGATACAGACTGTCCTTCATATCACCCCACTTAAAAACCCTCATGTCCACCTGTTAGGTGCCTTTTGAAGGACAGCATTTCAACATGTCATAGTGAGAAAATACAGATGTAACTAATAACTTAAATGATGACTGCAGTCCTTTTACAGCCAGTGTTTCAGTTCCAGAGCTGTGATATAATGCATGCTCTCTCACTGGCATGACTTACTGGAACCATCATAAATTTTATTACTTTCACCTGTGCTTTTAAAACTCTGTTCCTCTACTGTGGAAAAATGTCTGCAACTACTACTACCCCAGTAAATAATCAACAATCAGCTGCTATAGCACAATGATATATAGTTTTTTAGTTTTGTGACCTATAGACCTGTGGAAAACTGAGAGATGAAAATGGTGTTTTTTTCCACACTTACCTGTAACAACATCTGATGTCCTCACATGGACCAAAATATGAAGAAAAACCTTCATCTTTGGTGATATGATAATTATATGTTTTATGTTTTCTCTGTCTCTCTTTAGTTGGTGTGATTTCCACAGAAGTGACTTATATTTTGGGAGGGCTGATATTCGCCTGGATTGTAGAGGAGTGGGTTTGGGATTACGCCATTACAGTCACACTGCTGCATGTCGCCATGACTGTAGCAGGTAAACACATACACACACACAAAGTGGATCAATGGAGCGGAACAGCTGATAGGATTGGACGCCTGGTTATGTAATTGGATATAGTGACTGTAGTTCAAAGATGTATAGACACACTCTTTATCCATTTGTATCTCTATTTTTTTTAAATTCAGGGGACCAATATAAATTTCTCACAGCCTACTGACCAAATTGAAACCAACACAATAAAGACACAAGACCAAGAGTCTACAGCCAAGCTAACAGCTGTGAGATTGTCCTAAGGCTAATTCCTAGTGTTGGCATGCTAACACGCTCACAATGACAATACTAACATGCAACTGTTGAGCACATTTAATATTTACCACATTCACCTGACCTTGGCCTGATGATGGCGCTAGCACAGCTAAACGAGGACCCAAACGACTTCCAGACATTCATCTTTCCCTCTTGATTTTATATGGATTAATCTAGTCTATGAATTCCGTGAAAAGTGCTGGTGTTTTGTTTTTTTTAAATATTTTAACCACAGTTTCCTGTTATTTCTACAGTGATGTCAGATTTCCCGTCAGCTGAGCACTGGTGGATGGCTCTGGGTAAGATTTGTTATTTCTTCTTGTTCATCTTTCTTCATCATCTGTGTCCAATTCCGTTTGCTGAAGATGAACACTCCACTCTCAACTTCTCCCCATTTCTCACTTTATCTGGCCAAGATCTCACTTCTTCCTGTTCCCAGACTCACTACAACTCATTCCTACATCCCGTCAGATTCAGGTTTCATGAGGACAACCGCTGCTGTCCTCCAAACCTTCCTTTGATTGATTCCTTTTTCTCATTTATGTAATCTCTCTCTCTCTCTCTCTCTCTGTAGGTTCAGGCCTTGTGATGATGATATTTGGAGGACAACTCTTGGCCTATAAACTCTTCAGAAGCAACTTTGTCTACCCGGCTGAACTGCAGAACTTTTAATGAACACAACAAAGAAAGCTTTTAACTGGCTTAAACCTCAAATCCAGATACATCCCAGTGGATTAACGTTGCAAAATATTACTGCTAGGTCATGTTAACACGGGTATGACACAGCATATCTATCAAGATTTATTTTTCCTCTGAAGCAACCACAAGACACACTTTGTCTACTAGATAACTTTGTAAAATAACTAATAGTCTGATCCCTCCTTGTACAAATGGCCCAACTTTGTTTATTGAACAACCGTGTTTTTTTTAACATATTCTGTACAGTTAAATATTGTTTTGTATTGTTTCTTGGCACATTACTCATACTGTAAGCTAAATGTAGGAAGAGATGACACCTGTAGCATTCTGTAAAATACTACTAACATAAAACAAATCTAATGACTGATATTTCTTCATCGGTGAGTTAAATCATCTATTTTTCATTTGTAATGTCAGGGTAATATTTTGAATGTGTCACATACTTTTGTAGAGTTTATAGTGTAGTGGTCTGACAGAGAAAATCATAACCTTTTCAGACAGCAAGTAGAAGTCTGAAATCTGTGCTACATTAGGTCAGAAAATCATTTCCTCCGAAGAGTCTAAACCTTCAAAGCTGATCTCCTCATCCTCATACTGGATTCAATCTGTAGGTGCTATATGAGATGATCAGATCTACAACACAAATGCATAATGATTTTAACTCTGGTTGTATATATTATATAAAAACTTGATTCACATTAAATACTGCAAAATGATTGTTTTGTGTGTTTGCCTCTCTTCATGCATGCATGTATGTGCCACTGTGTTGATTCCCTGATTGAAACTATAAGGAAACTGGACAAAGTGGAACCTAAGACAGATAAGCTGAAATATCAGCGGCGAGAATTTTTTTGATATCAGATCCAAACAACCATTTAGCTCTTTTCCACAAAAGTCATATAGCCTAAGCTCAAAGTCTTGACAAGGAGATATGAAAACAGTAGGAAAGTATGTGTGAGTGTTTGATGCAGTATATATGTAAAATGGCTGTTTTGTTTACTGAGTTATGAAGAATAATTAGGGGAATTCCTGATTGCGTTGCTATATGGCAGTTGTAAAACGGATTTGTGGACTTCTGAGCTGCGACAGTTGCGTCTAATTTACGGTCAAGGTCACGTGACTCCCAATTAAGCAGCCCAACCTTGAGCGCCAAAACAAACTGAGTAACTAGTTACTTTTCGTCTTTTTTTCCCCACGCTAAAATAACAATTCCTGAAAGTTGTAGTAAACGTATCCACCAGCTAAATGTCAGGAAACGGATTAATATCCAGTATCCGGAGGCTGATACACACTGAAGAGCGGCTGAGGAGGAACACTCCGGTCAGTTCACATGAGGCTAACGTTAGCTCAGCTAGCTAAATCTGGAGAAAGGTTCCTGATGTTTGTGTTGGTTAATTGCATTTTAACTTAGTCATGAGTCCAGAAAACACACCGCCCTTTATATTCAGCCTCAGATGTGTTTCTCATTTAAATAAAAGCTTTTGTTCTTACAGGTATTACACAGAGGCGAGTTTGCCAGTTAAAGGGAAATGCTAAGTTAGCTATTTATAGATATTCAGTAAAGTTCCTCCAGTAAATAACTTTTTATTTAATAAATCAGCATCAGTATTTATAAAGCTAGACACTGAGCCTTGCTGACATTGTATGGCTAAAACTGACGATAATTTTCTCGATTAATAGGTTCCGGTTAGTCGTTTGATCTATGAAATGTCAGAAAATGGTTAAAAATTGGCGATCTACATGTCCAAAATGCCAAGATGAAACCTGAAATATTTTGTTTTGTGCAAACATAGTAATTATTCTAACATTGAAGAAGCTGGAACAAGAGAAATTTAGTATTTTTTCTTTAAAAAAAAGTAGCTCAAAACGATTAATTATCAAAATAGTTGTCAATTCATTTTCTGTTGATCGACTAATGTCGACTGACTCAATGTCAATGGGTAATAGCCCTCTTCCTGTTTACTTAAGTGAGGCTTAAGTTGAATCATACCTGTTAACATTGTAAATTACAGATCTAGATGAAGTTAAATTTGGTGTAAATCAGTATTAATTGGTAACTGATATTGATTTTACAACTCAGTACAACAACATTATCTCTTTAAACTTGAGTGTCAAAGTCATCAGGAGTTGAGATTAATAACATACTGTCTCATGAAGCTACTCAGGTTACAGCATGTGTGACAAATAAATATTGGAAAGTTAAGCAATAATTCATGTATCACATTAACATCAATCTTGTGATGCAAAAGCATTTTTGAGACTACATTATAGCACTTTTCTCATCACCTCTTTTGTAACTACTGTAGCTTTGTCTTAGTTTCAGTTCAAATCTTTCAGCAGAATAAGTAGTTATGCGAATGTGAAACTACATTTCCTTTGTACATACAGTTTAATCTACATGTCTTGAGAATGGCTATGGAAACACTAATACCTAATGGACTGGAAAATGCTTATAAGTCACCTAGTTTTGGGTAATGCTAAGGTTTTTCCTGCCGTTGTAGAGTCCGTTTGAACAGCTACGCCAACAGATGAATGATGTCTTGGGAGATGGTGGGATCCTGAAAGAGGTGGTCCAGCCTGGAGAAGGCCCACCTGTACCCCAGAACGCTTCAGTATTGAGTAGTTATAAGTGTTTCTTTGTAAAGCTCCCTGATGCAGTTATTATTTCCCTAATTACTTTGTTCAGGCGTAACCCTTCCTTGTTCTTTTTTCTTACACAGTCCATTACTCAGGTTTCCTCGAATATTCAGACCGCCCTTTTGAAACCACCACTAACTTCAAGTACCCCCGGATGATGAAGTTAGGGAGAGGTCAGAAATAACATTTGCACATTCACTGAGCAGTAATTTGTATGTTAGCTTTATGAAAATTGTGGCATTCTGGGTGGATAATAGTAGGTTGATTGATTGATGATTGATTGTCTCATTCTTGATATGATCATTTAAACAGACGTGACTCTGGCTGGACTGGAGCTGGGTCTGTTGACCATGCAGAAAGGAGAGTTCTCACGTTTTCTCCTCCAGCCCCAGTATGCGTACGGGGAAATGGGTTGTCCTCCATTCATTCCCTCATCTGCTGTGGTTCTGTATGAGGTTCAGATCATCGACTTCCTCGACTCGGGCCAAGTGGACGACTTTATCACGATGAGTCCGGTAAGTAGGCGGTAAAGTACGTTTCCTGTTATTGTCACAGAGCGCTGAGGGGGTCACAGATCACGTAAATAATTGTTCTCCCACTTGACAGCAAGTGTTTACTAATGTACTGCTTTTTGTTCAGGAGGAGCAGAACACTGTTTCTCTGTCCACTCTTCTTGAAGTTGTCAACACACTACGCAGCTTTGGCAACCGTTGCTTCAACCAGAGCCGTTATGACAACGCCAAAGATCGCTATAAACAGGTAAGCTGGTATTCTCTGTTATTACCTTTATTTTTCATTATATTTGAGTCAGTTTTACCAGCCACACAGATGCCATTTTTTTGTCTGAATCTACTTGGAGCAAAACTAGATTTTAAACTGGAAAACTTGAAACCGTATTTCATAATTAAATGTTTGCTTGGCCAACAGGCGTTGATGTTGCTGGGGAACAGAGAAACACCAAGTGATGCAGAAAAGGAGAAGATCAAGATAGCTCTTCTTCCTCTTTATCTGAATCTTTCACTCACCGAGCTCCGTCTGGACAGCCCACACAAAGCCCTTAAATACGGCAACAAAGCCTTGGAGATAGACGCTGCCAACACAAAGGCTCTTTTCCGCTGTGGACAGGTCAGACGGGGCCTTGGTTTGTTTGTTTTTCATAAAGGAAGATAAGAATTCTTACAGGCTCTGAAGTATCTGGGATTAAGTGGTTTGTTTTTTTCTTTCTAAACAAAAGTTGCCAAGGAGTTTAAAAATATAGGATGATGAACACAGGTAGGAGTAGACGCAGATGTTCAAACCCTGGAGCATTTTCAAGTTTATGTTAAGAGCTTAAACCATAATTTCACCTTTGCAAATCATCAATCCACAACAGGAGCTGAGACACTCTCCCGATAGTTCAAAATGCTACATGTCAGCCAGATATCAGCTTTAATTAACTAAACATTTGTGCACTTACAGATTTATTTAAACAATGTATTTTTAAGGATGAATTCTGTTTAACATTTAACTTAACTGTTCTGAACTTTAAACCTCCATATGAGCCTAAACGCATCTCGAAATCCATGGGCAGCATTGCCTTCTTCAGAATCAATATGTTTCCATGTTCTCAGAACTATAAATAAAGATTAGTCCATTATTCAAGACCGATTTCGTCCCTGTCAGGCGTATCTGGAGCTGCATGAGTACGAGAGTGCCCAGGGCTGCCTCATAACTGCTCAAGCAAAGAAGCCCTTTGACAGTGACATTAACAACCTTCTGAGGAAAGTGGCAATGTAAGATGAACCTTTATTGACACATAAATACTCAAATAAATAGTCAGGATGTCTGGTTCTGAGGATTCATCTGTGACCATTACAAAAATCATCACATCCTTGCAAAGAGAATAATTCCAACTTTACTTTTCTTTTTACATGCACATACATACACACAAGCCTACAAATTGATATATTAGGCATGCCTTGTCATTTATATTTTTGGTTTTAGAATAATGGCCTTGATTTTTATTATTTTTGTGTGGCAGATTTGTTGTGAGACAGTGCTACCTTTAGCCACAAGCTAATCTAAAGATATATTTAATGTGTGTGTGAATCATTTACATGTTCCAGATGCTATAAAGACAGCTTGGACAAACAGAAAGACATGTACTCAAAGATGTTCAAAGGTTTGAAGGGACCTGTGAAGATGTAAAGATGACATGAAAAAAAAAAAGGTAAGAAGTCCTGTTGACTGATTCCTCCTGGGTTTTATTTCTACTTGTCTTGTCCCACATGTGGGTTAGCTCAATACTAGAAGCACCTCATTATTTTAAATATAAGACAATGATTATTGTCAGCATTCCACAGTTACAGCTCCCATGATTCTTAGCCGTAGACACAATTGAAACTTGACGTTTCAATGATTATTTTAAGTTGGATAAACTGTCCAGTACAAAAGTAGATATTTATTTTACTTTAAATGTGAACAGAAAAACCCAGATTAACTGACCACATGAATAAAAACAATCTTGTGTTGCAGATGACGAGGGGGATTTCAAGGTTCAGCAGTACAATTTCTCTCCAGCTCTGCAAATTCTGATAGTTAAGCCTTTTGTGTTTTTTTGCTGGTGTTATAAAGGGACTAATGTTGCACTGGTGTACAGTTAATTTCCTTTTTCTATAAAATTCTTGCCACGTTGAAATGTTAATGTCAAATATTTGTTAATAATGTCGCTCAATAGTTTTCTGTTTGAAGATGTGCTCACCTCACATTGATCATTATTACAGATGGAAGAACATTTTTACAAAAATTTGCCACCCCTCCTTTAATGCCCTTAAATAAATACTGTTTCCACTGGAGTGTTTAGATATTATCATGGGGTTTGATCACTCTTGAGGTGATAAAAATAAAATAAAAAACATTCACTTCTAAGACACCTCGTCTTTGTTGTAGATAGATTTGAAGATTTTGAACACATGCTGTGCTCGGCTTACTATTCTCCTTAATATTGACACAAGCTACTGTTTCATTCACATTAGAAGATTACTGCTCCTGCATAATTTTGGATGAACTACTGTCATTTTTTGTGTTGAGTTTATGTCAGATAAATAATTTCGTATCTATTTTTAAAGAGTGACTGAATTTTGGAAGATGTGTGATCACCAAAGTACATCAGTTTTGGCAGTGTTCTTTACAGATTATGCATTAAACGCTTTGGCGTTTATATTTTCAGAGACTATATTCATGCACCCTCTGTATTCAGGTAAGGGGGGTGAGGATACAAAGACTGAGACCTTGTTTTGCTGCTGATTGAGTTTGTCTGAACAGTACAGACAACACAAATTTTAATCTGATTAACAGCATATGGGGAGGGGGACTGGGGGGACGGTGTGTGTCGAAATACTCAGTGATCATTCGCATTTTATTCCAAACAGCCACTAGTCATCGTACCAAGTAACAACGCCAGAGGGAACACACGAGCAAGCCTCAAGAACAGAAAGCTGCTTAGTTACAGGATGCAATTTAAGAAAGTATGACATTTGAGTTGTTGAATTATAAAGCCGGGCTGCAGTAGAAAAACTCCAAATACAGCTAGAATGTGAGATACTGGTCCATCAAAATAAGTATTAGAATATGCAGATACCCATAAATTAAGTATTTGCTTGATAATATTCTTATTCTCTGTTTAAATTGGGTCCGGTCATGATTTTACCATCTCATCAATTGCAACAGTTCTGCTGTTCTCTTAATATCTACACTCATAACATGCACCACAACAGGCTGCCATGTTGTGCGACTACTGCTGCGAAGCACACAGATGTCTGCAGTGTTAAAGTGGTCAGAAGGAGGCAGGGTGTGACAGCAGGAGGAAGGTAAGAGCGACTGCGTAATTGGAAAGAAGAGAGGGGAGGGAAGGTGGGGTGACCAGGGATCAGAAGTGGGGAGGGGCAGATGGAGAAGCAGGACAATCTGATTGACCTCTCTGGCTAATCTACTTGGCGCAGTGTGTGAGTGTTTTTATGTCTTCTGCAAGCACATGGCCAGTAGGTCATGGCTCTGTGTTAAGACAGTTTGACTGGACACAGACGGACACAATGGTCTCCAGACTCGCCTGCTATCTTCATCTCAGGTGAGGAATAAGAGAGTTAGGACGCATATTTGTGCTTGAAAACTGCAGATGTGTGTGTGCAACCATATTACTTGTTCAAATGCGTTTCACTCCCCTTGACCTTTGTATGTTGTTTGAGTGTGTGTGCTCAGATTTCTAGGATTATTTTAAAAATACATCAAGACCACATTCAGGTGCCACTACATGTGTCTTTCAGGGGTTGACATGATCCAGAGATTTGGTTTTGTTTTCTATGACATAATATCTATATTATGGAAGTTCTTAAGAGTAGTTTTGAGTTGCTGCTTTTTCAAGGTTTGAGGTACTTGTACTCTGCTCTTTAGGTTGATTACTGTGCTGTTTTTCTCTGTAACATTTATCTGACGGTTTTTACCATTTCCTGTGCAGGACCTGCAGAATATATGATAAACTGATGATAATAATATGATGCATGGCAACAGTTTAAACAGGCCAATAGTATGTGAAGTAGTTACACTGCACATCCTCCTTATCAGTCTTTTTAAAGATGCTTCCGTTTTTTTACATCACTCATTTAACCCTTTCACACTGTTCAGGTCAAATTTAACCCATTTTTACACTTGAGAGCAGTAAAAACACCCTGAACACTGTTCTTGTTTAGTCTGATCATATTATGACTTTTCCTATAGTGACTCAGACTACACAGAAATGGAAATATTTCAACTTTTATTTATTTTTGTGCAGCTGATACACTTTTTTTTTATATGTAGAGGGTGTTCTGGGTTAAATTTGACCCACACTTATTCAAAATTCAACATTCATTCAACAACCTTTTGCTTGCTTCACATTCAATAAAATCATGGCTGTTTCAAGTACATCATACCATAATATAGTGTGATTGTGAGTGTTTTTTTCTACATACAACCTAAAGAATACACTCTCTGCTCTCTGAAAGCTTAATCAAGGGATAATCACCCATTTATTAAAGACTGATGAAGTATTTATGAATGAAAAATAGGTTTGTGGTTCAGAAATTTGGTATAGAGATTAATTATGGAAGATACTGTGAAGGGCCCAATATAAACAGTATGTAGCTAAGGGTTAAGACACTGAAAGAAACCATTCTTCAGAAGGAGGAGCATTTTATTGCAAATAACCTACATACAGTCGTACATGTCAAATATAGACATGTAGGACTTAAGCAAGTGAAACACATTGTTTTGGACATTAAGTTCTTTGGCTGCATCTTGAAGAGAAAATGTGGGGGACTTTGTTTACACCAAATATGGACGCAAACTCCCAAACAACTTTAAAATAGCATGTCCACACTTTAACCTCATATATCTCCATCATTCAACCCAAATGTACAGTAATAAAGAGCCAAAACAACAAAAAATGTGTGTTGTAGCTGCTTGGCTGCTCTGTACAGTATTTAGCAGCTCATGAAGTGGATGTGAACTCAATAAAGAAATGCATCAAGTTCATTCATGAAAACACTCTCCCAAAAATGGAAAAACAATGGATACTATGAAAGATAACACAATGCAGCAGTGATAGATACACTTTAAGCAGAAGGGGGCGCTACCACCTATCAAACTTTGCCCCTGCGGTGTCAGCCAATCCCAGTGCAGTCCTCCATCTGTAGTCCAGCCCCCCGTCCTGCCCTGCCTGTTGCCCTCAGCTCAGACCGTCAGTCACACAAGTTGTGAAGAGAAAGGCGAGAAGAAAGAGGAGAGTTTGATGTCAGAATGAGTCTCCAACACAACAACCCAACGATGGAAAGCACAGATAGATAGACAGACCGGTGAAGAGATCTATAGGTAGGCAGATCGATCACCTATCAGTCATCGATTGGATGTCAGCTGTGTGTAAAATAGAAGGAAGGAGAAAAGGAGGAGAAACATGAGTCGGCAACAGCAGCAAACACAGGGAGTGGTTTTAACGGGTTACCACAGCAACGCCGAAATGTTGCCGAAAACTGGAACGTGTGCTCCCTGTCCCGCAGCCCAGGACCACGAGCCCAGGTGAGGGGTGTATATGTGTGTGTGTGAGAGAGAGAGAAAGAGAGAGGGAGGGAGGGAGAGAGGGCAAAGGTCACAGTTAAAGTGTTATTTACCTCATTTCTTGAACTTGAAAGCTGTAGGGAAACATGTTACCTGGTTAGCTGCACCTATAGTAAGCAGTTGTTGTAAACTCCACCCTTGGCCTCTTATGTTTCTCCTTTACCACCTTCCTAATCAGCTGCTCAGCATTTTAACCTTGACTGTGTTATATTGGCTCAGGCTGAATTCAGGACTATTCTGTAGTCTGCAAGTCTAAGGATAATATTTTCCTTAAAAAAAATATGCAGCCTATTCTGTCTGACTCAGTGTTCAGTTCAGTGTTTGCAGTATAAAATAGTCCTTGTTTTGTTGGACTGTGGTTATAATGTATGTAGAGCTTCATTTATCAGTCAATCGACAGAAAATTAATCTGCAACTATTTGATAATGAATCATTTAAGTCATTTTTCAATCAAGAATGTCAAACATTTGATGGTCCAAGCTTATCAGATGTGAGGATTTGCTACTTTTCTCTCTTTTGTGTAATAGTAAATTGCATATATTTTGTTTTAGACTGTTAGTCAGACAAAACAAGAGACTTGGAGATGCCACCTTGGGTTTTGTTACATATATTTATACATTTTAAAGACCAAAATAACAACCAGAATGTCTTGGTCAAGCGAGGAAATGATCAACTGATAAATCAATAATGAAAATAATCCTTAGTTGCAGAACTAAATTTATGGGGGAAAAAAAACAACTGTCAGGATTCAGGAAACCAATAAGAAAATATGGGAAGCTCAACTTTTTACATAAAGGAACATTTAAAACCAAGAGTGGGTCACATTCTGTTATTGTGTAGCGTATAGCAGCAGGTTAGAGCGCCACAGGGAGTTTAAAGGGAATAAAACTAAAAGAAAAAACAACAACACAAGTGTCTTATAAGGTACTGGGCCACCACAAGACACCAGAACAGCTTTAGTGCCCCCTTTGCATTGATAATACAAGTCTCTACTGGCAGGATGAAACAGCAAAACACCTCATGTGGGGTTTTGATGAGAGTGCCGTCTGACATGCCTCTCCAAAATCTCCCACAGGTGTTCAGCGAGCCTTTGTGACATGTATGGAAGCATCTGTATTTGTTATGTTCCTCCATCCATTCATTCATTCAGGTTCTTTTATTTGTTACTTCTCTGCATGTGACAATACGCATCTATAATACCGAAAGAGTCGTGTCTGGATTTTGTTGTCGGAGTGAAACTTAGTGTGTTATTGCTGCTTTTGTTTATGGCTCGTTGTTTGCATGACATGATTGCCAGCTTCTTATAACGAGGGAAATACCCATTGAGTCTGGAGCCATAGTTTACAAGGTGCAGTCGCAGAGGAGCCACTGAGGGGGAACTAAGCTCATATGGAAACAACAGTACAGTTACACTCTTTTATTTATAAATTCGTCCAGGCTGAGGTGGCCGTGTGTGTGTGTGTGTGTCCATCTCCTCTGCATGTTTAGATCGGTCAACAACTGCCGTCAACAACCGTGGTTTGGGAAAAGTAAACAACTTGCGGTCCAGCAACAGTCCAGCTGACGTACAGTAGAGACACACCTGTCTCTGAGTGTATATGTGTGTGTATGTACAGTTTATATGTGTGTGTGTGTGTGTGTGTGTGTGTGTGTGTGTTCCAGATGGCCTGTCCGGCAAGCTAGAAAAAAAAAAAACAGCATCATATTACAGCCTGCCTTTGTCTCACCTCCCACAGCAGTGTGTATGTGTGTGTGTGTGTGTGTGTGTGTGTGTGTGTACTGTCTAGGTTGTATTGTGAAGGCTTAGTGTTGTGGTCATTGTTTCCCCTAGTCAGGAAATGAGAGACAGACAGACAGACAGACAGAAAGCTGCTGACCTTGCTTCAGCAGTGGACGTCTGACCTAAAGGAGCCTCAGGTTATGTCTGCTGGGAGTCTTGGACAAGGAGGCCTTTTTTTTTTTTGTTATTTCAGGGAGCTGGGAGGAATTCTGAGAAGAGGTCTCAGAGGTTCAGCTTTTAGCTAAAGGGCAGTGTGTTTCTGTTTTTTCTACAGTCATGTTGGAACCAGCACTTCCCCAAACATCCGTATGTAATGTGAGATCTAAAAAAAAAAAAGCGGACACACATGCTTCAGATATATTTACTTAATAAAGCCACAAACCCCTGCAGCAGCAATACAATACTGCGCAGGAAATGACATCTGCAGAGAGGAAGAGGAGCTGTGAAAAGCATCACTACATACATGACATCAGACATAAACTCATAAAGTGGAATTTAGTTTGCACACTGCTCCGCTCTGTACTGTAGGATTGAATGGGGGCACCTGTCCGGATGAACAGGACTCAAAACCACTGTGAGCAGAAGAATAATCAGACACAGATGGCTTGAGAGGCATCCAGCTGATTCAGACTTTCGGGATGGAGGATCAAGCAGAGTACGCAGTGTAGATTCAGATTATTTATTCAACCATTAGGTCATTGCTGAGATCAGTAAGTGTGTGTGTGTGTGTGTGTGTATGACTGAACAGAGCCAGCCTCTGTCTCTCACAGAGGGCAGCTGGCACCTGTTGATCTGAACGGGAATAACACACACTTCTCATCCTCTTTCCCTCTCTTAGTTGCCCGCTAAAACTCCTCAGCTGTCCATTGTTCACTTTATGGCTAACCACATCTATCTCCAGTACTCACATCCTTTAAAAGGAACAGTTCATCAATTTGGGTAGTATGTTTATTTGCTTTCTTGCTGAGAGTTAGATGAGAATATCAATACCACTCTCATGGCTGTGCAATAATTAGTGAGCTTTACCGGTGCTGGTACTGTTGGCAGGTTTCGTAACCTTTGGACAGAGCTATTTCCAATCTTTATGCAAAGCTAGGCTAACCAGCTGCTGATTATAGCTTTATATTTAGCTTACAGACGTGAGAGTGGTATGGATCTTCTCCTATAACTCTAAGCAATAAAGTCATAAGGGTCTATGCAAAAACACTGAACTATTGCTTTAAGTGAAAGTAGTGATACCACAGTGTACAAATATTGTTACAGTTACATGTGCTGCATTCAAAAATCCACTTAAATACTGTAAAATTAGGGAAGTATTATCAGCAAAATGTATCAAAAAGAAAAGTACAGGACAAAATGTGAAATTATTGCATATTAACTTATATATTAGTGGAGTATTTTAGCAATTTAAGCAGTATATTAATGTTGCAGTTGGTTGAACTCATGTTAAAACATTATATTTTATTAATTATGTGTTTTGCATACAAAATCTACATCTGTAAAGTAAGTTTTGGATTAAAAAGAGAAAGTATAAAGTGGCATAAATGGAAATATTCAAAGGAAAAGTTCAGATTTGTGCAGTACTGGAGTAAATGTTTACTTTCCACCACTGTCGCTCTCTTAATATTAAAACCTGTTTTTACATTTTTATGTGAATCCCAAGCCTCATCTCATGTGTCCTGGTGTGAAAATGTCTCACTGTAGTCGGGAGATGTGTCACTAGAGTGCTTCCATGGAAACATGTACAGGTCATGTGGGTTTAAATAATCTTCACTTCCTCAGGTCTTGACTCATATTCTACTCATCTGTGCTGAACTCGCTCTTTGCTGGGTGATAAAGTTTCCTTCTATGCACCTTAAAGGGCACATCTTTCCCCACACACACACACACACACATACACTTCATCTGTACTGGCAGCTCTAAGCAGCTGATAAAAAAAGGTGTGTGGATAAAGGTACAAAGAGTACAATAATCACACACAGCTGTGGCTCTGTAAGGTCATTTGTGTATCCACGTGTGAAAGTGTGCCAGAGAAAAAATGTGTTTGTTTTACTCACAAGGGCACAAGGGTGTTGTGAAAGAGAGCAAAGTCATCTGTACCATTGTGTGAAAAGATTGAATATTTTGCATTTTTGTACTTGTGTTTTAGCACACAGATGCTGACTTTCACAGCTTACGAACTAGGAGAGCTGCAGTATGATGATCTCCTCACACAGAGGAAACACACCCGTCTTGTTTTTGACTGATTTCACAGGTTGGCAAATGAGTGACAGTTGTCCACAACGATTACTGGAAACTGCAAAGCTTAATTTTTAACATGGTTAAATGGAAAATGAGGCATGGTTGTGTTAGCCAATCAGATAATTTAAAACAGGTTGCAACTACTTCTCTCTTTAGTCAGCTCTGGATTTTTGTTGTGTATCAGACAGATTTGGACTCACACACTAAAAAAAATACCTGCAAACTGCCACAACAGTACAGTATTTATTAATCCATCTGTTGACATGAACCACACTTAAAGTCTGTAAACATGCTGGCTGCTCTGTGAGGCAATGTTCACTATCTAAGTTTAAACAAAACAAATAAAACCTTTTACAGGGAAAAAATGGAGGAAACCTCATTAAGAAAAACAGAAGTGATCCTTCTTCTAGGATGGACAGACATGAAGTAGATGTTGTGTGTACAGAATAGACCAAGAAAGGCAAATTACAGAAATACTACATGGAAAACAGGACGACGAAATTGTAGTGGATTTATAACACATATGAAGAATGTGATCAGGAGGTTGTTTTTGTTGTCTTTACCAACAACCAACAGTCCACAACCCAAAGAAGACTGAAGAAACCAGAAAGTATTGAAATTAAGAAGTTGGAAATCAGAGAATTTTAGCATTTTCTTCTTAAAAAAATTACTCAAAACAGTTAATTATTATTCTTGACTAATCTTTGTAGCTTTAGAGTCGTCCTCTGGTGAACATGAATATCTTTCCAAATTTTCAAGGCAGTCCATGCATGTGTTTGAGATGTTTCACTCTGGAGCAAACTAGTCGACCAACTGACAGACTTGGCATCATCATCCTTAGATCTGCGCCACCAGCATGGCTGAAAATGGTACAAATATCGGTCAGTGTGAACAAATTGGTAACCAAGTATCACACTGCAGGCTTAAGCAAGTATACATGTAAACATACAGGAGCTGAGTGAAAACTTTACAGCTAAATGTCCTCAATAATTTGCACTGACAAACTAACATGTGTGCTAATATGTTTGTATGCATGTGATTGCTGATCTCTGATTTATGCTTCAGTCAGCCGTTCTTTACACTGTAGCTCTGGGTGAAGGTAAATCATTAACTTCCTCTGTTAGGTCTTCTTTGCTTCTGCCGGGTTTAACTCTGCTTCCAAGGTAAACACATCTCCTCAAGTTTATCTGAATACAAGAACATTTTTGCCATTCCTTGCAAATGAAAACATTACTGAAAGAGAGGATGACCTTGAGCTTTACTATTATCAAAACATAAACGGACAGAGAGGAGTCAGAGAGCATGTTTCTGCATGTTTTATGTTACAGAGCTTTGACTAAGTCTCAATGGAAGGGGATAGGAGAAGAGATGAGAGCAATAAAGGGAGGAAATGGAAGAAAGGGTGAAAATAAAGAGAACCAAATAGAAAAGGAGACAAGAAGTCGACACAGAATATAGAACACAGAAGTTTACGAGAGAAGGAGGAAATAAAAGAATGGTAGAGGGAAGGAAGGAGAGCAAGAGGTCATTGCTGTGGTTTCAATTGTTGGTTAAATAACTGATGTTCTTTTTGAAATTGAGACCAAGGTGTGTGTGTGTGGTATATTTACCAGTGTTGTTATCGCTTCATAAGTGTGTGCTCAGCATGTGTGTGCGGCAGGAAGTCCGCTGTGGTATGTGGCCTTGGCTCAGCACGAATCCTTAGTGTAATACTGCTGATAATTCCAAATTAATTAATACAACAGCACATTAACTTGATGCTGTGAGTCTGACTTTCCAGTTAATCTTACAGGTTAATTTACTGTGTTTCCTTTATTTCTGCAACGATAAGTCGATATGTCAATGGAGAGAAAATTAACGGGCAACTATTTTGATAAATGAGAAGTAGTTTTTCAAATATTCTCTGGTTCCAGCTTCTTAAATATGAGAATTTGCTGTTTTTCTTTGACACACAATATATAGCTTGATAACGTTGATAATTGGATATCTTTAGGTTCCGAACGGTTGGTCTGACAAAACTGAAGACACCACTGTGGGCTCTAAGAAATTGTGAATGACATTTTTTCATTGTTTTTTAACATTCAATAGGCCAAACTATGAATCAATTAAGAGAAAATAATCTGCAAATTAATTGACAAAATAAGAAATACCATCACTATATGTTTCAGAAACATTCTTGTACTTCTGTCATTATCATCATCATCATTATTATTATTGTTATTATTATTATTGTGTACAACTCCACCAAATCCCATGGGGTCATACATTTTAATGAGATGATATTATATCATCTTTACCAGTTTTTTTGTTGCTTATTTTTCAGAAGTTAAAATGATACTAAAACTAGTGGTAGCAGTGCTAATGGTTGTATTAGCAGCAGTAGTGTTGCCCTGGTTGCATGTTTGTGGACACGTTGCAGAGTGAATGAATTAGAAAAGATGTTGAAGGCAATTGTAAAGGCATCCAGGCAGGGCAATTTTTCAGAGGGAAAATACATTTGCATGCTACTTGTTGAGCAAATGATCTTCTATGGAACAATTGTCTTACCTCTGGCAAATATTAAAGCTTTGAAGTTTGTGTCATCCATTAGATACAGCTTCAGACTTAACATTAAATGTTGGTTTTGACATAACAATAAGCATTTTGTGTGCTTCTTAAGGTTAAAGAATGGCTGAGGCTGAGATGTCCTGACTTTTAGTCCCTAAAATTGGTCACAATCCAAAAATGTCTGGATCCTGAATTTCCCATGATGCAAACTCCATGTGTCCGGTTTCTGATACTAATTTAGTCTCCAAGCCCAAACAAAGATAACCCTGATCATCAGAGGATATTTTGTTTTGACTTGATGAAGCTCCAGAGTCACAGACATAAGTTTTCACTAGATGAATATTCCCCATGACAAGTAAACTGACCTTTAAGTGTAAAATTGGTGGGTGGAGGAGCACTCCACTTTAAAAAAAAAAAAAAAAAAAAAAAGGTTTTTTCCTCCTAAAAGCCACAGAAAACTTGAACGTAGATTTAGTAGCTCTATAGTGTTAATCTGTGCCTTAGAAGATTCAAAGATTCAAAGACCTTTTTGAATATGTCTTTAAAAAAAAAACTATAAAACAGTGGAGGCCTCACTGGTTAACAAATAGTCATGAAATGTTGGTGAGAGGTGACTGGAGCTCACTAGGTTTGCATTTGATCATCATTATATGTGTGGGTGTGTGTGTGTAATAAACAAAAAATACAGAATGACAAACATTACAGGTTACATTTTATGAAGTAACCATACTGAACCATAAGGAGCCACTCTGTCTTAGCTAGGCTAACATGTGCTCATATGCCGTATTAGCTGTGTTAAGCTAGCAAAGGGAAGTCCATGCTGCTATTCTTAGTCCCTGCAGATGTTGTCCTCATTAGCTGTGCGGCTGGGAATTCAACATAGTGCTGGCTCAACTTTACTAGGAGTCTTTGGCTGACTTCTGTCTGTCTGACTCACTTTCCATGTCAGCAGCTATCTCTGCCTTCTTGACACAACGTTAAAGGCGTACTAGCATCCGGAAATCAGTCTTTTGAAACAGGCAGCCTACACATCCCTTCATTGGACCTCTTGACTGAAAAAACAAACACAATCAGATCTCAGACAATTAAACATTTGTAAGCCAGAAATATTTTTATGACAGGTGCTGGCATGAGGCAACAATTATAATATCTTTGGTAAACGAGGTGCAAAGTGCACATTTATGTTTGGGTGTGACTTTCGGTCAAGAGCTTATGAGCATGTTGGCTGAGTTTTGACCTGTGTTAGTCAGGATCATGCCAAATAACCAGATGATCACCAGATTTTGTGTCTTTCTAACTGTCTGACGTACCTGTCTCTCTCATAGCCGCAGAACAGGACACTACACTGTTCAACAGAACCAGAACACACATCATGGAGACAGATCCGGGCCTGCCAGTACCACCAGCAGTACAAAACCCACCAGCACCGACCCGTCGTCCCTCCCCAATCCGAGTGCGGCACCGGGCTCCAGGTCTCAGCATTCCTCCAGCCCAAAGCCTGGCTCCAGCCCCCGGCATAGTCCCAATTCCAGGCTCAGGCCCCGACCCACATGTGAGCGCTTCAACTCTCAGGTAGGCAGTGAATTCAACTCGTTAATCTAACAATAGCACGTTCTTCTTCTGTTTCTTCCAAAAATGCTGTTGCTGCGTATCATTTAAAGTGACAGATTCGTACATTTCCTGTAGTCTTGCCTTTATGGGAAATACATGAAAAAGAGATGCCAACTAAATTAAAATGAATTCATCATCAGGACAGTTTTTCCTTTCATTTGTTAGCTTACAGCCTGCCAAACAGAAATTAAAAGCAACAAAAGGTGACATTTACCATTCAGGAAAGAATGCAATTTCTTCAATTAAAATAGTTCCATTATCAAACTATTTTATGGTTTTACATTTCAGACCTTCCATAATAATAACGCCTTTGTATTAGGTTTATAGTGGTCAGCAAGTTATTGTCGTCTCCTGTGATTTTTGCCTCAGTGGGATTCACAGGCTACGACCTTTTCTGCCGTTGTACCGACTCTGAATAACAATGTCTGCTATAAACGGCTAAATTGTAACTGTTAAAATTTTACAGGTGGTTTGGTTGGCAGGCAAACAATTCTTAGCACTCCGGGAGAATATGTATGCTGAGTGCCCTGAGAATGAGTTTAGGCTCAGCAACAGCATGGAGACTTGGTAGTAAACCAACAAATTAACTCAAGTTAAATGCCCTTTTCTTTTGGAAAGGCAGAGAGGACGGCTCAGGGGTCTGTTTAAATTCTAGGTGGTTTATGTAACATAGGTGTTAAGTGTGCTCAGCCGGCCCCTTTTGAGACTTGTTCAGACTGGCTGTGATTTTTCGATGCATCATATCTGGCACATAGGAGCGATTGTCTTTTCTTTTTTTTTTTTTTCAAAATTAATCCACTGCTGTGCAGAACAGAAACATGATATGAAACAGGAAAGGGAACTTGAAACTGTAAATGATAAAATCCCCCTCTGAATGTATTAGTCTTTGTGCGTCTGCACGTCTTGCAGGACTCTCTGGACGAGCTGGAAATGGATGACTATTGGAAGGAGGTAGAGAACATCACTCGATCGGGAGGAGAAGCAGGGAGGGGAGAAGGTGGAGGAGAAGGGGAAGTGCAAGAGGAGGAGCAGCAGAAAATTCCTGAGGGTAGGAAACATTGTGTCCATGGACAGACCTGAAAGAGAGATAAATGAGCCTTTTCTTTTCCTGCATTTGCTTGTGTGTACAGACAGTCCTTCCACATTTAGTGTGTCTTACATTGAGAACTTTCTACTTTAGATAAAAGATATCACAGTAGCAACGTTGATTAGACTTGTTGGGACATGTGTGTCATTCTAGACATGGAAATTTAGCAACTCAACAACTTTGTTTCTGGTAAATATCAGATTATTCAAAATTAAACCAGCAATTTCATAAAAGTTGCATTCAATCGACACAGAAATTGAAAGAAATGAAATTAAATGGAAAAGAATGACTACATAATGCAGTGTTTTCATTGTCTACAGGACTTCAACCAAAAAAAAAAATGTTAGTGCCATATTTTTTGTGCCAGAATCAGATCTTGAAAGATTTCTTTGAGTTGTTTACTGCTGAGAATCAACTCACCCATCTCAGACTTGTACAGACTGGCTTTTGCACATGTGGTATGTGATTCTAGTGTGTATTTCTGTCAGTCTTATTTAGCCTGTTTATGAGGACTATTGTTCTCTGGAGCAAACATACACTTCCTGAATAGTATGTGTGTCCTGCACTGCATGTGGTCACTAATTTCCTTTTCCTGCACCTGTAGAATTGTCTCTGTGTCTTACATGGAGATAAATGAAGGCTTCTGTCCCTCAACTTTCTTTTTCTTTTTTTTTTGCGAGAAAGTTATGTACCAGCTTAGCAACCACATTTTTAAAAAAGTCCTTCATCTTCACTTATTTATTTTCTCCTCTTATCTTCTCTTTCAGAGGGGGAGCAGGAGGAGGCGTGGCTTACAGAGGCGGGGCTAGCGCGGTTGTTCGATGATTCATTGGCAGCTGACCAGGATCAGGTGTCAATTATCTATCCGTTATTGAATGAGTTACACCTGATACCAGATACCAGTCATAGTTTATCAGCTTCATATTTACAGTTCATATTAATGACTCAAGATTTTTACATGTGCAGTGATTTAGAACCTGTTACATAAGTAATAAACAAAACAATGTGACTGAAAATAGATATTACACCTACTGACTAATATCTTATGCTGATATTTGACAGGAAGAGGACAATGCTGTGTTTCTGTCAACGCTGACCAGAACTCAGGCGGCGGCCGTACAACGGCGTGTGACTACACTACAGCAGACATTGCTACGGCGACGCAACCGACAACACGTTCCCGATGTTAGGGATATATTCCGACCTCCGGAAAAGGTTAAGACATGCACATAAACACACACTTTAATTGAGATAAAAATGTGTGAGTATACATGTGAAACAACTACATTTAGAGGTGTTAGCTGCTTTGTTTCGTTTACTGTAAAAAAAAAACCAACTTAAAATTCAATCCTTATTAAAGCATTTGAGTACTGTTTTCCCTTCAGAACTGTTTTAATTACTGTAAGACCATCAGAGAATCTCAGTAAGCAATGATTATGAGGGTAACAAAATCACACTGAATAATAAATGACGTGAAAAAAAATCAATTACATGAATTGAACATCCTACCACAACACACAAAGTAGGCATTTCCTTTTTTTTTTACCACAAAGGAAGTGGTCACAACTTTGCCAACTTTGCTTTTGTTGTTACTTCTCCAGTTTTGTGGTACTTACTAACCAATTACCAAGCGTTTTTTGTTATACCACCAAATCCCACTCCACTACTGCAAAATTAAGTTCCTTTAATACATGATGCTGGGATTCTTATATAATATGTATATACAGTAATATAGGTATTGATTCATGCAGGATTAAGTGTGTCACTGCTACTCCAAACTACTCTAGTCAGCAGAATAAGCAGCTATAAACCAGGAGTCTCTCATCCTCTTTAACTTAGACACACAGTTTGTCCACTAATTAACTAACAAGATAATATGTAACATGGAAAGATGCTATGAGGAGGGGGAATTCTGTGTGAATATGTTAGTGGTTGAACATTACACTGTGTGCTGTACAGTGTATAATATGTCCCTGTGTTGTATGGTCTGCTGCAGGATGAGGAGCCTGGCAAAGGGGGAAGTGAGAATGGACAAAAAGATGTCACATCAGCTGGTACGTACAACATATTTCTACATACGCACAGTGTGAGTCAGCGTGGTGAATGACAAACTGAGGCCCAAATAAACTTCTGCCTAGTGACTCTGAGACACATTTTAGAAATAGAACAGATTAAATCTCACATGAAGTGTAAATATATATGCTGCAACAATACAAATAAATGTTATTTTTTCTACACAGCATTAGAATGATTCATTTATTATGAATTTGTGTATGTAGTACATCACTGTAAAATGGGTAAAATGTCAACTAAAGCCAAAAGTGTGCATTTATTCACCAACAGAGTAGTTTTAGCAGGCCTCTCTGTCTTCCTCTTTCTGCTAAAGTGACTCAAACTCTGTGAGATTAAATCGAAGTAAAACACATTTGATTGTATGTCTCTGTGTACTGTATATACAGCAGCACTTCACCTACATAAACACACTTGCACTAAACTACTTGTGTGGTCGCAGCTTTAATTTTCTTCTCTCTGCTTGCGTCTCAACAGAAACGGAGACTGTAATGAACGTTGAAGTGGCGTTTTCAGAGCAGGCACTCAGTTACAGGGACAACAATCAAAGGTTAAAGGTCACCACTAGCATGAACTCGCCTGATGACAAACTGCCGGTGAGTCACTAACCTGTACACACTTCCTCATTTGTGCAGCATGTTTCCTCACTCCTACAGTGTAATCACGATTGATCCATGCAGGTAACCAGTGTTGCAGCTTGATACATTACCATATAAAGCCACTTTGAATTGCTGTCTTGATGTAAGTGTCCTGTAGGGCAAGTTTTTATTAAGGCGTGTATTGATAACTTATCAGTTGTCTTAGAGCAACGTTTACCAGAGAGTTAAACACATAGAGATCTGACACCAGAAATAGATGACACTTAAGACAAGATTGCTCACTGATTATTTACTGTTCACTGTGTATTTTTTTAGGTTTCCATGGTGACAAAATGTTTGCCTTTGTTGCGTCTGAATGTAATATAATCAGATTAATTGTGAAAAAAGGTAGGCTTGTTATTAGCTGGAATTGGATCTTTGTCTTGAAGCTTCATATTCAAGAAATGATTAACTTTATAACTACGGTTTTTAAAAATGGCACATTGTGCTCAGCAGTTTTTTAAGGGCTACAGCTTGTGTTAACAGATGGTGATTTGAGGTTATACTTTAGTCAGGATGTATTGTGTTGTTTTATTTATTCACAGACCTTGTATCATGAACAATTTGGCCTTATAATCTTATTATACAGTTAGGCCAGTGTATGGTAGTTTGATGCCATTAGCGTGAGTGTGTTTGGGTGTGTGTGTGTGAATGAGAAGCAAATACAATATAAATGTCATCCATTTATAAATGACAAACATAAAGTTTGCAATCCAACATCATAAAACATACAGAATAGAGTATGTACTGTTGGATTTTACACTGGCAGGGTTGTGTTGCATTATAGTAGAAAGCACTGTGTGTGTGTGTGTGTGTGAGAGAGGTGAAGCTCTCCAGTCTGAAGTGACATCTGGTGGTTAAAGCTGGTTTAACAGACCAATTCCACCTTCCTGTGTTCAAAAAAGACTCTTATACAATTCAGTCAATTCAGCACTACACAATCCACAATCATCATGCAAATGTAAAATTCAATACAGACAGAAATGAATTTGGTGCAATGCGTACTCCCAGTGTTTTCTCCCACAGTAATTGATGCCAACCTTCTCCCTCTCTCTCTCTTTTTTTTTTCCTCTCTAGAACTTTAAGTTGCTCCGAGATAAAACAGGTCAGACCAGAATAGGAGATCTGTCTCCTCTGGATATGAAAAAGGTAATGTGACATGACAGGATATTATGATCTGTGGATGCATGTATGTGCATGTCCGTTTATCTTTTGATAAGCCTTTGCAAGACAAACATCCCTTTGTTGTTTCTATCTGATATCCAAAACATACAAACATCTCTGTTCTTCATGCTCGTATCAGGTGCGTAGGCTTGCGCTTGTGGAGATGACTGCTCTGTTTGATACAGCTGGGATAGACCTTAAGGCGCACAAAGCTGTCAAAGTTAAGACTAAAGGTAAACACAACACACACGACATGGAACGGGGATAGTCCTGAAGGTTAAAAAAACTTAAGTTAATTATGTTTTCTCTTCCCACACGAACAGAATCGAACACTTAAACACACACAGTGATGAAGAGATTAAAAGTAAAAACAACAAATGAAAGCATTTACACGCACACTAACAGGATAAGCGAACACTGACACACATACACAAAGTCATTATAATGTCAAAATGAATTAAATGAGAATAAATTACTGTTTTGTGTGGGTAAACAACTATAGTTGTACATTCCATAGACAGATTAGAGACTTAACTTCTTTTTGTTTGTGTAGAAAGCGGTCTATTCGGTGTTCCTCTTGTTACTTTATTGGATCAGGACCAGAAGAGATCTCCTGGGACCAAAGTGCCATTCATACTGCAGAGGGTGAGCACACCAGCTAGTCACATTGTCCCATAATCATTATTACCAGTGTGTCCAACTTTATAGATAAAGTCTTATCTTATCCTAACTCATTCTCTCTTTTATCCATAGCTTATCAATCATATCGAGGAGGAAGGATTAGACACAGAGGGGCTGCTTCGAATCCCTGGAGCAGCCACTAGAGTCAAGGTGGGAAATAGTCCTAACAGTTTAATTTCACAAACTTAAAGCTCCATCTCATTAATCGAACAACATTCACCAATGTGTCATCATGATTGTTTGCATTAGTCACCTGACTTGTTGTTTAAGTTGTTGTACACGTTGTGTAACATGCTTGCCTGTGTGTATCTGTCTCTGTCCTTAATCCAGTCACTGTGTCAGGAGCTAGAGTCCTCTTTCTATGACGGCATATTTCCATGGCAACAGTTGAAACAGCATGATGCTGCTAGCCTTTTGAAGCTGTTTATCAGGGAGTTACCGCATCCAATACTGACTGTGGAGTACCTCAACGCATTTATTGCTGTCAACAGTATGTATACTACCCATCCATGAGGTTGACTTTGATAACAAGAGCTTTACAGCCACATTCATGGAAAATGATTTGTTTAAAACATGTATTAAGCATTTCCCTGTGTGTGTTTGTGTGTGTGTGTGTGTTGAACGTGTGTGTCTTTACAGAGCTCCCCACAAAGAAGCAACAGCTGCAGGCTTTGAACCTGCTGGTGCTTTTGTTACCTGAGGCCAATCGGGATACTTTAAAGGTACACACACTTTTTAAAGGTGCTACTGTACATGTAGGATTTCCACCAATAAAGCATTACCTCATTTTCTATTTTAAATTTATTTTCTGTTTTCTTCACCAGGCATTGGTGGAATTTTTCCAGCGTGTGATTGACCATCAGGCCAAGAATAAAATGACTCTCAACAATGTGTCTGTTGTCATAGCACCCAACATCTTCATGTTTAAGGGTTTCCGCTCCAAGGTTACAGAACAACAGGAGTTCTCCATGGCAACAAGCACAGCCAACATCGTGCGGCTGCTGATTAGATACCAGAATCTTCTATGGACAGTAAGGATCAAAAAGAGCCCATTAGCTTGAAGTGCTCTGCCATTCAAATCACCATTATTAGCAGACTTTGTGTCAGTTCAATGAAATCAATGGAAGGTGGTGTTTGTCAGTGCAGTCTGTTTATATATAGTTACTCACATCTAGCATTTGTTTTTCCACAATGAATGGAAGATGGGTCACCGTGTACTCGTTAGGTGTGTCAAATCCCCATTCTGTATGTCTCATCTAGATCCCCAAGTTCATTCTGACCCAGGTCAGACAACAAAACATGGAAAGTCAGCGGAAACAGAATAAAGAGAGAGCTGTAAGAAAGCTGCTGAAGAAGATGACCACTGAAAAACCACCTGACAAAGCTGTTCCTGAGGTAGGAGATTACATTTTATAAATGTGATAGCTATGCAGTGACTCACTTTATATCACAGTCAGCATTCTTTCAGGGTGAATAGTGCGTGATGGTGTAATCATGATTTTATGTCATCTCATTTTATGTAATCTGCAGGTGTTTTGATGAATTAAAGGTCTGGAATGTAGTAATATACTGTATATGATATAAAAGGATTTGAATATAGATTAAGATATGTTAGGGGAGTTTTTTTATGGTTCTAGTAATAAAAGATAGGTCTACTCAGGGTCAAGGCCATAACAGAGATTTCCCTGTAATTTGATACCAACTGATCTTCCCACAGTTTGACTCACAGGTCAGTCTTTCTCATAGAGACTGAGGACAGTCTCCCAGGTTTCGTTATTAAAACTGGGTAGAAACAAATTTTTTGAAAAAAACAAAAAAACCCTGCATTGCAGAGGTCCAAGCCTTTAGGGCAGCCCTTCATATTGATATGCAGTTCACTATGGAGGAGAATGAGGGGAGAGCATCATTTCCGGTAAGGCGTGTCCTTGACAAAATGTAAAGGGTGTAGGTTTGTTAGCGGCCGTTCTCGCCACCGTTCAAGCAACTACCATGCATTTAGAGATCCCCAGAATTCGGTAGGCAGAGATCTCTGATTGTCTGCTATCGCAAGGTTGTCTCATTGAGGTCGTAATATATACAGTACAGCTTTAAACTGATTGTATATATAGTCTCTTGAGTAATGGGGACATCTAGTGGTGGTGTATAAGAATGATGTTCCTATGAGGAGATACAGTTTTTTTCAGTTGATCAGTTATAAGATATTTAACCCCATTGTAGCAGTGCACTAAGAGATTTTTACTATTCCATATAAATATTCATTGTTCATTAATAGGGATATCCCAATCAAGTTTTTCTGTCCCAAATCCTGATCTGAGTTCTTTTAATATTGGGTATCTGCTTATACCTAGTCAGATCCGATACTTATATTTACATAGCAGACAGAATATGTGCAATGTTGACATTGAAATAACAAGTGCAGCCGTCTGACTTCGGCACACATTTTTCACAAGCTACTTAATCCAAATACTGAAGTTCCTGCTTCCATAGTAATACCATATACATAATAAATGAAACTGAAGAATGCAGATCCTAAAATTGGCGTGATGTAATAAGCAATCACTCGAGACATCTCTAATTGAATTCATTTTGCAGTATCTAATTAGCAACCACTCAGCTATTATGAACGTTTAACATAGTTTGACAATTTCCTACAACCTCACTTCATTCCTCGTGTCAAAAAAGATGAGCATCAGATTAGCAATCAGTCTCATCTCATCTCCTCTTGGAAGCGCCGGTGACAAGAACGAACAATCACCAATAGAAAGTATGCATTTTCTAGATTGCATTGTCACAACTAATCAGCTCTCTGGAAGACATGTGACTATGATTATAATACTGAAAGACAGCTAACCCGGTGAAGTATAGCAGCATGTAAGAGTGGATCTGCTCGTATTGACAATATTTTGGCAGATGAGTAACTTGGACGTACCTCACCAGTTGATCCTGCATGCTCAGCTAAGTGCTGCGGGGTCTGGACGGTGACTGGAGTTTATTAAACAGAAGAGTAAGATTTTATCCAAGTCCACATTCTTTTGTTGCCTGAGGTGGATTTGTTGAGTGAGTGTTTGTGTGTTGATGAGGAAAGTGTTTTGGATGCTTTCAAGAGGATGGTGATCTCAGTGTTTACAGATTGACTGTATGTTTCTCTCTCTCTCGCTCTGTTTGTCTGTGTTTACAACCAGGAGAGTTCACAGGGTTTTATCCGCATTCAGGCACCACACTTCAGTAAACGCTCTATGGCAGTTGAGCTAACTGCAGAGTTACAGGCTGCTGATGTATTAGCACGTTTCCTCAGCCAAGAAAGGTAATGTGAATATACATACAGCATTGTTTATACTATCACACAAAAACACATTCATTATTGGTTAACTCTTAACTCTTTTTCTTACTTTCTTTCCTTCTTTTCTTTCTCTCTTTGTCCTCTTAGCTCAGTGGCAGTGAAACAAGAAGATTTGTGTCTCTATGAGATTGGTGGAAACATCAGTAAGTCTTGCTCTCATTAAAAACAGATCAACTACAATGTTTAGACCCCCCACCAGATACATAAATATACTCTACTTGGAATAATAAAGTGTCTGTTTTTTTCCACAAAAAAAAGTTCAGTTACCTCTTTAAAATATAATATCTATAAATATGCAAATGTTATTTGTTTCGAAAATTTAACTGCTGGATTCAAGATGTGTCCTACTTTTCTGAAAAGTAGGAGAAATCTTGGCTTCAAGTTTCCATATCACAGTTGTATAAGTTGCTTACTGGACCACGATTGGCTCCGAACTAGTCGTGATGTCACAAATCCTGCTGGTAGATAACATGCCTCAAACTATCATATTTTCAGTAACTACATCATGTCTTTGTCTTTCTCTCTTCCTCCTCTTCTGCACCTTCCTCAGAGGAGAGATGTCTAGATGGGGAAACGTATATGAAAGACCTCATCCAGCTGAACCCTACAGCAGAGTGGGTCATCAAAGCTGTGCAGCGATGAACTCATTCTCATTAAAATGCCCTGCTGGATGCTGGACTGCTCCACATTTTCACCACAGTGTCCTACTGAGAAGAGAAGTCACCTGTTTTCCTCTGGTTTTTGCCAGTTTTGGACAGATTTAGACTCTTCACTTGTAGCATACAGATCTTTTAACAAAGGTGGTGATGTATGGTCTCACACACTTGGCTGGCAATGTCCACCAAAAAAATTCCAAATATCCCAATGACAAAATCAATGAAAACCATTGAACTGTGTGTGTGGTAATACTGGTTGCATTTTTTTAAACGAGCCAGGAAATTACAGGGTTATGTGCAAAAATAGCCTTAGCTTTATAGTTATTCAGATATTTTTCACCCTTTCTTATGCTACTTATTTGAATTTTGGGATTGACGTACCACTACTCTGAAGTACCTGTTGTGCAGGTGAAAAGAAAACCACTTGTTTCACAAGACTTTGTCATCTCTGCTCTCCTGTAAGACCACTGGTGGAACTGGTGGAACTACATAAGGCATTTCTCCCAGTTTGTCACAGCACTTGAGCCTCAATATTGTGATTCCTAATATCCTGTGATACTTTTACGTATTGCACTTGTATACTGTGATTTATTGCCACTAATGACTTAGTTGTGTCCGCAGTAATAAGCTCAAATAAGCATAATAATACAGTTTGGGGCAATTAAATATCAAATTCATATTAATCATGAATCATTTACATAAAATAAGTTTTAAAAGTGTAAGGTCCATCAGAAAAAAAGGAAAAATGAATGGAAGGTGGGATGGTAGGATTTTTAGGAGGTCCAAAGTTGCATGGTGCCCTCCAGAGGTGTGAGGCAATGACGCAGAATTGTGAGTTACATATGAGGGAGTGAAGGAGAGAGAGGACCTCAAAAGTGAGCGTCAGCCATCAAAAACTGGTCAGAATGACTCCACTAATGTCGTCATTGACAACTAACCGAGACACGCAATGAGAACATCACTGTTTTAATGGTATATGAATATCTCTGTACACTATAACTTTTTAAACCGTGGATGTTTGAGTGTGTTAATGTGTGAATCCATCTTTGAAAAACTGCTGCACACCAGTGGACAAATGTGAACAAAAAACATTTCCACATTTTAATATGTAGCCTGTGTGCAAGCTCACGTATAAGTTAGTTGCCTTACAAGTTTTGTACCAAAGACTTGATTGAATTAAAAATTTGGTGGACTCTTAAGTGTTAATTTTGAAGATATAAATTGCTGACTGTGTGCACTAAATGGCCTTGTTAAATGATACACACTCACATGGTGTGTTCCACAAGTATTTGGACACTAAAACTTTTATATTTTGATTTTTGGCTCTATAAGTCTTCACTGTCTGGAGATCAGTGGATATACTGTTAAACATTGGCAAAAGTTGCATTTTGCCCATAATAGAAAATCCCCATTTTATCTCTTTTGGCACATGCTCTTTGCTTCTCTTGGCTTTCAATAAAATCTGATTCTGTGTGCTTTCTCACAGCCGGTTGAGGATCATATCTGCACCACAAAGTCACACATCACGGTTTCTTTTGTGGAAAGCTGCGGAGTGTTAACAACAAATAATGTGCCGCATTTCAAACAATTTTTGAACTAAGTCTCTGTCATTCCCTGCCTTGTATCATCTTGTTTACTGTGAATGGGTTTTTTTCTCCAAATGATGATGTCTTTGTCTTATTTCTGTCTCTAAAATGACCACTAAACCTGCCTGTAAATAAACATGTAGTTATTAATTACCGCATCTGCTGGTTTGATGCTTTTGTGTGCAAATGACCGAATAGAGTGACATTATAGTGGTTAGCTCTGTAATCACCAGTCTTAGAGTTTTGGGGAGCTCTGAGAGGTTGTAAAATTGTGTTTTTTGTTTTAATATAACTAGTTTTTGAGTGTCAGTTTCAAAAAACAGGGATTGTTGTCCTGTTTCTGTCTGGCCTTGTGTGTATTTGTATTTCAGATTACCCCAAATCATCTCCTCCCCACCTCCTGCCCCTCCACTGTTAAATATACGGTTCATACCATGTGCTGTTTCATTCAGCTAATTCCTTTAATGGGAATTAATGGCCCCAGTTAGTCAAATGATCAGAGCGCTAATGGCTTGGGTTATAGGCTTGAGCCAGAGTGCCCTGGTTCACTATGGGTCAGACACCAAAGTTAACTCAGCATAGAAACATCTCCATATGATAACTGTTGAAGTCAATCATGCAACACTATTACAGCACTATTACAACTGAATCAGAAGGGACAAAATGTATTAGAATAAACTTATGGGATGCTTTCCATGTAATTGACTGTTTTGTAATATACCAATTAAAAGAGTTAGTTAAATTGACTGGTAATCATACATGTTGTAATACCCTTTTACTCTACATTTACTTGACCTTATCCTTGAAATGATAGCCATCAAGTCTGTAGCTATAAATGTTAGTAAATCACTAAAAAAGACAATAAGGCTCTCTCACTTACTGTCATCAAGTTTGCAGTGATTCAAGTTTTTCTAGAAGATGGTATTCAACAGACAAATGGATTTTTTACAACATGCCAACACAAAAGTTGTTAATGGCCTAATGCCTTTATAAGTGATTCATCATTAAGGTATCAAATTATGAGCACTGTGCTGTGTGTGTATGTTTTAATGTTTTAATGAACTGCCAGATGGGCTAAAGATCATTTTCCACTATGATGGGCAATAAAGTTATATCTTATTAGAAAGCAGTATCACAATCAAAGCCAATCTAGCTTTATAGCCTCAAACTTCCAGAGATCGAGGAGCTGTATATGTCCTTAAAGCTCTTTAAAGCCCTGTACATGTTTTCCAAATAGGTGTACATCCCCCAGTAGGTTGCTTTTGCCGCTGCCCCTTTGCTCTCTTTGACTGAATTAAAGCAAATTAATAAATTCATGATCATCAGATTATTGTAATTATTAGTAATGCAACTATTGTTATTGCCACTGCTGCCACCCTTATACAGATTCAGACTTTGGAACTGTTGTGGATATTTTGAGCGATGGTCAGCAGTGGAGAAAGGCTTACACAAGACTTTTGATGTCTTAATGCTGAAAATGTTTATTCAAAGCACTTGGCCAAGTGGAGAACCAAAAACAGTAAACACCAGAGTGTTTTGCTCCAATGCCGTCTCTTTCTGTTCTGCCTCTGAAGGTCCGAGTGCTAGTCTTTATCAGCCTACAATATGAAAAATTAGTCTGATTGGTTCACTAGTTTGTAATTTCAGCGGTTTTGGTTTGAGCGTCTGACTGTGTCATCCACCCATCTGTGTTGTTTAGGGAAGCCTTCTCTGACCTTGGTAACCATGGAAATGCTGAAATACCCTCTATCAGAGAGGTTTCTACCTTCCCCAAAACATCACAGACAGCTGAAGTCTCAAGAAGAAGATATCTTAATCTCTGATTAAGAATTACAGTGTGACCTCAAAGCCAAGCTTGACCCAATGTAACCCAATTTGTAACCTCTAAAGATGGAAAATTCCATAACAGGAAGTACTGTAAGAGCTAAAATATTTTGTGACTTACTGTTAAACTAAAAAAAAAAAGTTAAAGTTAAAAGTTATTTTTCAGGTGTTTCTCCAACCTCAACCGACAGGAGTCTTTTAACCTCAGTATGTAATGAAGCTATTATTGTATGGATCATTATAGGGTTCTGTGAGCTCTGATGTCACAGTGAAATGGCTGGCTGTAAGTACATAAGTTGATTAAAATATAATCATTTTGTGATGGTTTAAACATATGTTGGAGAATAACTTTATTAGCTTAATCATTGTATTGTATTTATATATTAATATTCATTTTAGTATCTGATTTATATTAATAAAATGATATGTAAAATATCTGTAAAAACGTACGTGACATTTTTTATGTAGAAAATGTCACATATCCTGTTTTGGGCAATTTACATAACCAAATACATAATGAATAAAGTAAACGTGTCAAGCTCCAATTGTGCAAAAAAGTGCATTATAAAACATTAATTGTGTAATTCAGTGGTATCCCGGCTAGACACATTAATTTCTTAGCATCCTTTTTTGAAAAACTATTAATATTCAGGCTTGCATGTATTTTTTAATGTATTTCTTTTTATTCCTCTGAAATTTGTATTCACAATGAACATGTTCGTGCAGAGTGTGTTTTGGTGTCGTGGACAAACTCATCAACTAGAAACATAATTGTGTACGCACCTGATTCGCTGCCACATCGCTGGCCTCCTCTCATTGGCTACTGTCAACCTGGACGTGCTCTGATTGGTCGAATTGTGAGAATAGGAAGTGTCGATCAGTAGTATCAAACCGTCTCTGGTAGTATTAGGGGGCTTAGCATGGGTAGCTAACTGGTATCTGGTTCATACAAATCAAAGAACAGAGCTTTTGCAGCTCGCCTTTAAACTCGGATGTTTTGAAGTATCAAGAGGCACCCGGCAGCCAAATTTTAGACCGAGCAGTTACGTGTATTGCAAATATTGCGCTGTTTAGCAACGTCTTTGTGTGGCTATGTAACACTAACGTTAGTTTGTTAGCCAAACGTCATTTCAGCCAGTTAACTACTCTGCTAGCTTAGCTTTGCATTCTTTATTTAGCTTGTTTGACAGCTACAGTAGCTAAAATTTGCAAAGTGGTTATCTAAAGCGAATTACGTCCCATTTTAGTGAGCGTATGTGTGAGTTCATTTGTGCTACTTATCATCTGTGTGACTCAACTGTACCTGAATGTTTGCTGATAGAAACAGCAGCAGCTACAGCTAGCAGAGTGTTAGCTTGTCGACAACAACAACAATGGACTTAAAGGGACGTTTAAAGACGACAAGAACATTTTATTTTTTGTCCATTCTCCTCATAGTCTTCGTCACAAGAATATTAGCTGGTAAGTATAACAAAACAGTTTCGTTGCATTACTGCTAATAGCTGCGCTTCTGTTAGATGAAGCTGACGTACCATGAACTGTTGCAAGCAGCTGTTTATATTTAGCAGCTTTAGCAGCTTAAGACCATCTCAAGACAACAATAAACTGAACTGCTTTACATTGTTAATACTTTTTCAGATGAAGAGCAACACGGGAATGATGGACCAGAGCTAAAGGTACGTCATTAGCTATTTGATAAGTATCTTCAAACCCTGAACATGCATGACTTGTTTTGAAAGTTTGATATGTGATGGGGATTTGTGACAAAGTAGACTTCTATGCCCAGGGCTTTTGGTGTTATTGCATGGTTTGTTTTCTGTTAGCCAGTGTCATTTATGGCTTGAATCGCATACATTAGTTCACTGTCTTCCCCTGTGTGTTATCCCACAGTTGTGATAATGTACAGTGTGTTAATTGTCTACATGATATGTTGACACTGCAACAGACATGGGTTAATTAAACCTACTGAAGCTATTGGCTAAATCTATAATAATTATACTGTGTTAACCAGGAGCTTTGGTATATTTTTTAGGAGAAAGCACTTCATCCCAAATTTTGCACAGTTATTGTTGTTTCCTTCCTTGCATCTGTTTCTTCACAATTATCTTTTTTTGGTTTTTGTTTCTAGTCTTACCATGATCCAGACTCTGAAGAGGAGGATGTCCGTCTGGGGTCAGCAATTGTGGCAGGCGCTTCTGTGACCTCTGGTCATGAGGTCTCCCAGCCAGAAGAAGGGAAGCAGCCATCTGGGGAGGGATTGGAGGGAGAAGAGAAGGAGGACCTGCCGGAACAGCCTCCTCCGGTAGAGGAGAAACCTAAAGAGGGTAAGGGCAAATATTTAAGTTCAACACGACATTTTTTCAGATTGTGCAACCAGGAAAAAGAAAGTGGTGATAAAAACTGGGGACTTGGAGGACTGTCAACTTTAAATCAGGTTCTTGAAATCCTTAAGCATAGTAGATTTTAATGTTCTCAATGTTATCAAATGAGCTTTTTTCATCTGTTTTGATGTCCAAATGCACTGCTTCTTTGGTTTGTTTTCTTGGCTTACTGTGTGTATGTGTCAACCTCAAAATGTCTCTGTGAGATAGAGATCATCAGCTGGCATATTTTCTGTCACTGGCAGCAGGTTGACTTTTCAGTGCAGTGTTTTGTCTGCCCTATTAACGCCAGCTGACACGATCTGAGGCATCACACTGGAAAATGTGGTTCCAGCCACCTTAGCAATGGGAATTAAATTTTTTCCTGCATGTGAGATAAAATAAAATGCAGCTGTACTTACTTCTGCTTATACTTGTGTTGTGCTTCAGAAAATACAGTTGCATGTGATGGCCTGGTAGAACACCAGCTTTCATGATTGTGTAATGATTCTTTCGGTTGTTTTTGACATCTGTAAGGTTTCACAGAGCTGTGCTTAACAAGGGTTTGGTGAGCCACAGGACATCTAGGTATAACTGGGAATTTCAGTGGCACTGAAGGTTTAGGTTTGCAATTTTAAATATAACAGTTATGACAAGAAACAGCTTACTATTGTAAACCTTATTTAAATGTTTTAGTATTCAAAAAAAGACGGTGTTAGGAGTTGGTGTGGTAATCTTCCCTTGCATCTAGTCTAAACCTACATACTTTATGGGCATTTCCAGCAAATGTGTCAAGCTCACGTGCTCTGTGCTGTTGCATAGTCATGTTAGTGCTTTATTTACTGCCCTCCTCATTGTCTTCACGTTTTCACCTTGTCTGAAACCATTAAATGAGGACTGAGAATGAGGACTGTCTTGTCTCATTCTGTGAACTTTCTTGACACACATTGACCTGTTTTTCGTTTCGCTGACTCTGAGCAAAGGCGCCTGTGGTTTCAGGGCATCGCCAGATTGGATAAACGGTTAAACCCCATGAGAAATTAAATGCGCCTTGCACCTGTGGCTCCTCTTGCTGTCAGTTACATCATTTTACTTGGGGATTGTTAGTTCATTTCCTGCAGGCTTCTTGTGTAATTTATTGAGACTCATCGAATTTTAACAGTTTCTGTATAAAATATAAAGCTGAAAATCCGTGAGGTGTTGTTTCATAGGAAAAAAAGACAGACTGTAATCAACATGGTAACATAAGTTTTATGTTTTTATACTAAATGCATTATTTTATCTTATTGTTATTGTTGTTGTTGTTTTATCTATTAATTAATTAATTAATTAATCATTATTGAAACTAATATATTTTTTGATACAGTTCCTGTGGTGAACGGAGGTACAGCCCACGGAGAGTCCTGCATCTTCCCCTTCCTCTTCCAGGGGAGGGAGTATTCAGACTGCACCACTGATGGGCGGGGGGATGGACGACTGTGGTGTTCCACAACCTACGACTATGACCAGGAGAAAATGTGGGGTTTCTGCGAGAGTAAGTCTTCAACTCAATACCTTGACTTTCATTAAGGAATTTTTTTTTCCCATCTGTATGTTCTTATTGGCTTCTCCCCTCTCTCCCTTAGCGGAGGAGCAGGCACAGCAGAGACTGCAGGCAGAGGAGGCTGAGGAGCAGTATCAGACCGTCTTGCGCATGCTCAATGCCACAACCAGGAAAACCCAGAAAAAAGAGTGAGTTTATTCCCTATGGTTTATTCCCTTGAGTCTTTGTAATTTGCTTCTGAATCTCTCATATAACAACAATAATATCTTTATTGTTGTAAGAAGCTTTTGGATTTGTAGATGATGTGATTGTGTTTTCCATGGAAGAAAAATATTAACTAAATTTTGATTTATTTTAGTTTTAATATTAAGGTTTTTTTTTTATAAATTCTGTAGGGTTGTAGCTCACACAATTTAAAACTCACCCAGAACCACCCAAGCCTTCTGTGTATGAACAGTCAATTTACCATGTAGCCTAAAGCTTCTTGTTTGCCCAGCAGACAATAGTATCTGATCTGATAGTAAATTTGGTTGAGCTCTATCTATTTTTATCTATGTGTGCTTTATTACTATGAGACTTTGCTCAGCACATCCTTGTTTGCTGTAGGTGTCACAACGCTGTTTGTTGTGTACACATTATTTTTATTATGCTTGTGTAAGTCTGACTTCACCTGTGCCACCTCTGCTTATCCATCCACTCTCAGATTATATGAGAAGCTAATGAAAGTAGCAGAGAAAGGCCATCAAAAAGCCATGGAGAAGGTGGCGTATGCCATGCTGTTTGGAGATTACATGAACCAGAACGTCACCAGAGCCAAAGAAATGTTTGAGAAGCTCGCCGTGGAGGGCTCACCCAAAGCTCAGATGGTACATCCCTCATTTAAGTGCAAATATGTCACTTGAGTAATGGATTAAATGCCATTTTGACCTAACACCTTATTGAAAATGCGTGTTACTTCTGCGTAGACACTTGTGTAACTCTGCTTCACTTTTTTCCACAGGCTCTTGGCTTTCTTTATGCTGCAGGGCTTGGAGTTAATTCCAGTCAAGCTAAGGTACTTTTTTATTCTGTGTGGCTAAAGCGTACAGTTTTTGATATAGCTCTTGTTCCTGGTGGAAGTTGAATGCACTTATTGTAAGTTGCTTTAGACAAATATGTCAAATTGATGAAACTTAATGTCTGTCTCTTTTCTGAACAACTGTTCACATATTCTCTACATTCTCTGTTTTCAGGCCTTGGTTTACTATACCTTCGGTGCACTGGGTGGAAACTTGGTTGCACATATGATTCTGGTGAGTTGATTTGTCTGTCAGTGGAACAATGATGCAGTCATGTTATCTCTTAAGTATAAAAAATATAATATTTTTCCTCTTATGGCCTTCTCAGGGATACAGATACTGGGGAGGTGTGGGTGTCCCCCAAAGCTGTGAGTCAGCACTAACACACTATAGGCTTGTGGCAAATCAGGGTAAGAATTAACTGCAATTAATTAACTGTTGAATATAAGATCAGAACTCTTGGTCTGATTCTTTTTTTGACACATAACCAGATCTTAAGTATTTCTCTTCTATCTGCTTTCTCTTCAATTTACTCTCCATCACCACCTCCAGTGGCCAGTGACGTCTCCCTGACAGGAGGCTCAGCGGTGCAGAGGATCAGGCTGCTGGATGAAGTGGAGAATCCAGGATCCACCAGCGGCATGTTGGAGGAGGACTTGATCCAGTACTACCAGTTCCTAGCTGAGAAAGGAGATGTACAAGCTCAGGTAAATGGTTCAGTGTACAAGTTCAGGTAAATGGTTCAATAAACTTTCACCGTCTTACAGATCAGTCAGTCATTGAAGTAAACTAGATCTTTTGTTCCGTCATTAGGTGGGACTAGGTCAGCTTCACCTGCATGGAGGACGTGGAGTAGAACAGAATCACCAGGTAACTACCTGTCAAAGATTATTTTTAAGTATTCCTGTGGTTGTTATTTGCACCAGTAAATAATTTCTGATGCTTCCTATCAAACAGAGGGCGTATGACTACTTCACCCAGGCTGCAAATGCAGGCAACACACATGCAATGGCTTTTCTCGGCAAGGTGGGTGGCGTGTCTTTCATGCCCTTTGTCTTTCCTTTAAATGTGAGGAATAGTCTTTTATTGATATGACCTGTCTTTATTATTAATACTCAGTCCTATTTGTTCTTTTTGTACTAACAAACTTGCTTTGCATTGTCACTTAACTGATAAAAATAAGTACTCGAGCATATTCAGAAAGGGTCTTTAAGAGTTGACTTTGTTTTTTTACTCAGCTATTTCACTTCTGTGTTTACAAACATGATAAATATGTAGCCTTGGCTGTGTTGTGAGAAATCAGGCGAAGCTGTCAGTTAGTTGGAAAGCAGGGAGAGGAGATGGTTGAAATTGAATCCAAAATAAATAAAGCCAATAATTTGGCTCTGTTGCTTTAACAGAGGGTGGTGCAGCGCATTTGTTTTTGAGGCTCTTCATCAAGTTTTTTTTCTTACTAAGAGCTGTGATTCCTTATGTCCCTCAGATGTACTCGGAAGGCAGCGAGTTTCTCCCTCAGAACAACGAGACAGCCCTGCAGTACTTCAAGAAGGCTTCTGACTTGGTAAGAGTGACGCTGTAGACTAATATTTTTATCTGTATGTCATCTACCCTTCATTCATACAGTGTTTGTATTAGCGTTTGTCACTGCGATTAAAAGCAGTTTAAAAAACTGCACTCCGATTACCTTTGGAGAGGAATATGTTTCTGTTACCTTATACACTGTTATCATTTGCTTTTTTTCATCCAGGGTAACCCAGTGGGACAGAGTGGCCTCGGCATGGCCTACCTATATGGAAGAGGCGTTACAGTGGTAAGGAATCTTTTAATGTGTTATAATTCTTTTAAAAATCATGTCTAAGTTAAGATACACCCGTTCAAACCCATTTTATATTTCAGTTTATTCTTTCTTGCAACCAAGAAATAGAAATAAGTTGGAATAAAAACAAGGTGAAATATAAACCTCAGCTGAAGGGTTTGTGTATGACGCTCTCATTTTTATGAACGTCACTCATGCTGATAACAGAGCAGCTGTTTGAAAGTTGTGTGTTTGTGTCTTCAGAATTATGAGCTGGCACTGAAATACTTCCAGAAGGCAGCAGAACAGGGCTGGGTGGACGGACAGCTCCAGCTGGGCACCATGTATTACAGTGAGTGTTAAGGGCTTAGAGTGTGTGTGTGTGTGAGTGTGTGTATATCCATGTATGGTATGTTCTTATGACCACAGACACCACTTCTCTTATCTCATTGCCTCCAGTCATGGCTTATTCTTCCTGTTTGTTGTCTTTGTTTTTCTCACTTGTCTGAATCTTCTGTTCTCTTCCTGACATTTTCATTTCTGTTAAGTGGAAGTCTTTCTATTCTGTTTGATTGACTGTCTTTCTCTTTATCCCCCCCCTTTCTTGTTTCTTTCTTGTTTCCCAGATGGCATTGGGGTGAAGCGTGATTACAAGCAGGCGCTTAAATTCTTCAACCTGGCCTCACAGGCGGGCCACATCCTTGCCTTCTACAACTTGGCCCAGATGCATGCCACTGGTACTGGGGTGATGCGCTCCTGCCACACTGCTGTGGAGGTGAGCCACCCTGCTGCTCCTTCCATTGCATCCTGTTAAAATCAAGAGAATTGAGAGAACTTGTCAGTTTTTATTCAGCAGTTACTCATACGTTAAAGCTCATGTGCTTGTACGTTATTGCCAGTCAGAAAGTGATATTTCCATGTCACAAAACTGTTAATGTAGTAATATTAGAAACTGCTTTTTATGGAAAAATCTACACTGACAGAATTGTGTGTCACTGTGTAACAGGCCATCTTTCAGTGTATGACAGTGTGTACCTGTATCTTGTTCACAGCTCTTCAAGAACGTGTGTGAGCGCGGCCGGTGGTCAGAGCGTCTGATGACAGCTTACGGCAGCTTTAAGGAGGGAGAGACTGATGCAGCGCTGGTGCAGTACCTGCTGCTGGCTGAGCAGGGCTACGAGGTGGCTCAGAGCAACGTGGCCTTCATTCTGGACCAGAGTAAGAAAAACCATCATCTAGGAACTGTATGACATTCATTTTGAAGTCAGCGTTTCAGTGGATATGTGCCAGTATTTACTGGTGATTAGAAGTCCTGCTTTGGAATACTAGATCCATGTTTGTGGGAATCCCATTAAAATAGTTAATTGCAAACAAATAGTTTGGATGCCAGTAGAGTGAAACAGCATCTGGCTTTAAAGACATCAAGTTCAAGCCCATTAAACAGTTACACACTGTTAAACACATTATACCTTTGTAGCCTTATTACTCACATCTTTGGAAGAGATCTACCTGTATGAGTGCCAGTTTCCGTATTCTGTTGTATTACCAGCAGGTCTAACAACAAATGCTTAATGTAAATGTCCATGTCATCACTTTATTTGCCTTAAATCAAAGGGCAGTGTGCCCTCGCCATATTGATCAAACTGTTCTCTTCCTGTTTTCAATTTCAAAATTTATTTAGTGAACAAATGTTTGTGTGTATTATGTAAAATTACCAAAAATTATAATACATGACCTTTTCAAAAAGTAACATCTTATCTTCTGAATGTTTGTTTGTCTTTGTATGTTGTGTTACAAGCAGAAGGGGCAAAGATCTTCAGTGAGAATGAGACGTACCCTCGTGCTTTGCTCCACTGGACAAGAGCTGCAGCTCAGGGTTCGTTCATGCACCTTCTGTCCCACATTTATAAGAGTGATTGATACACAGCATAAAGTTTATAAAACATTGAGAGTCATCAGGATTCCACATAAAGATTTATACACATTTAAGAACACCTGTTGATAACCAAATCCTGAGTGTAATGTAAAGCTTACACACTTTTCCCAGGTTACACAGTGGCAAGGATAAAACTCGGGGACTACCACTTCTACGGCTACGGGACTGATGTGGACTATGAGACAGCTGTCATCCACTACAGACTGGCATCAGAGCAGCAGCACAGTGCGCAGGCCATGTTCAACCTGGGTTACATGCATGAGAAAGGCCTGGGCATCAAACAGGTAGGCATTGAGTTTCACTGGTGACTGTTAGACATCAGCTTACTCTCAACACTCACCCAAACGCATTTACTTGGATCAATAAAACACTTTAGTTTAATGCTGCCAAAATCTTTGCTTTGAAGTTTAAAGTGAGATGGACATGTGTGCCTGAATTGTTTCATGTGTTTTCTGCAGGACATCCATCTAGCCAAGCGTTTCTATGACATGGCTGCTGAAGCCAGTCCTGATGCCCAGGTCCCAGTGTTCCTGGCTCTGTGCAAGCTGGGCCTGGTTTACACTCTGCAGTACCTGCAGGATCTTAATGTGAGTACTTCCTTTTAAATTCTCTAGCTGGAGCTGTGACAATTTGGCTTCAAAATTGGAACTCTGAATTGTAAAATTTCAAGCTAATTAAAAGCTATCTTATCTGAGGGAACTAATTTATTTTTACTCATTTTATTAATTAATTTCTGTGCTTCTTTGCCCATATTTTCTCCCCCATTTGTGGCTTCTGTCAGCTGAAGGAGGTGATTTCTCAGGTGGACCTGGACCAGCTTCTGGGCCCAGAGTGGGACCTCTACCTCATGACAGTCATCGCCCTGCTGTTGGGCACAGTCATTGCCTACCGACAGCGCCAACACCAAATCATAGTGCCCCCTCGCCCGCCTGCCCCAGCCCCCGCGCCCCCTCCCAGACCACCTCAGGAACAACCACAAGCCCAGGCCGAGCCCCAGGCTCAAGGAGAAACACAAGGCCAGGGCCCGGCCCAGGAGGAAGAGGAGCAGCAGTGAGAGGAAGCCCGATGAAGTGAGGGCCAAAAAAGACAGACAGAGGCTCTGCCAGCCTGCCCCATGGAGCAGCTAGTGCTAACGAGCTGAATACCTACTAGTTCAAGCACCACGCCCAATCTGCCTGCTCCCTTCCTCATGCTAAAAAAAAGATTAAGATGGTTACTGAACTGTTCAGTCTCACAAATCCCTTTCTCCATTACAATGTGCTGGTCCTGTGGTGAAGCAAGACTGTGGGGCTGTTTATGGACAATGCTACAGAAGAGTGTTGAGAGGATAACACAGACTGGGGGCTTGTTAGTCTGTGACTCAGGATACTGCCAGATGCACCAGTGTCCTCACTATGGAAATAGCCTTGTGGTTGCCAGATCAGAGGCATCTTGGACTTGACTAATCAGCGAGTCAATATAATGGAATCTGATATGTGCATTAGTTTCTTCTCACTGTCCCTTTTTTTGAGAAAATACTCAGTTCAACTGCTTCAATCCTAATTTTGCGCAGTATTTAGAAAAAAAAAAAAATCAAGCAAGAAAATGTGAATTAATTTTATTTGTAAGCCCCGCTGGTAAAGGAAGTCATGTTTTTGCATGTCTTTGCAGACTTTCATTTTAGGCACTTTTTTCTGGGATAATTATGAGTGAACAAATGTTTCATTCATTTTTGCATTCTTTAGTTATTTGTTCAGTAGACTTATTGTTAGGACAATAGAGGAGATTCTCAGAGAAAGACAGTTTTTGATCATTCAACATTAGTAACTGTGCTAAAATGTACTAAAGCTATGTTATGTCATCAGTATGAGAAGAAAAAGCCTGTTATAAACTGTTAAATTTATAGGAAAGCTGAACCCAATGCTTCATGCTTTTTTGATAAATTATTTAATTTTAAGCACACCGGTTGATGTTTATGTTTTTTTAACATGGTAGAAACACCTAGAATGAACGAGAAGCTGCTAAAGTCGGTCAAAACTGAGCTGTCACCAAAATCCTTGATGCAGATCCTGTTTTTGCAAATTCATACAGAAATGTCTTTCACACTCCGGGCATAGTGAAAGCAGAGTTCACAGGCCTTTAGACATTCATTTTAAATTGCAAATGTCAGAAAAGCTGATGTGTACAGTTCAGTGAAAGGAGGCGGTGAACAGTTTTTGAAGGTGTACTCTACAATGGTGTGATATTTGTCCGTCAACAGGCTTTGATTTCATTCTAGCTGTTGATATTTTTGGAAGGTGGCTCAATAGTTCCTCTAATCCCACATCCTCTTTTTTTTTAGTTTATTAAGCCTCTTGTTAGATGAATTTGGAACAGCCTTAAAGATAGCAGCGCCTCAAACTCTGGATTGTTTCTACATTAGTGAAGTGGACAAAGTTATTTTGTGTGTTTGGTTACACAACTTCAGCTGTTGTGAGAATTTCCACCCCCTCACCAAAAGTCCAAGTCGGAGCCCTTGTGCTCTGCCTACACTGTTCAGCTCAGATGGACCTAAATCTGTGCCTGAAATGGGAAACAAATGACGCCACGTTTAGGCCGAACAGTATTTAACAAAACAAGATTAAAAACGTAACTTTGCCACATGCGATTTATCCTCATAAGTCCTTTTTTTTCAGTTCCTCAAACATGTGCTTGTTGATAAAAAATATTAAGTTTATTGGGCAATACATCTGCATGAAGTGTACAAAGGTCAAAAAGGAAAAAATGTTATGTGCAGGATGATAAGAAATTATTCCAAACAGTCTAAATGACATTGATGCATTCACACATTGAAATCCACACAGTTCACCATTTCTCTAAAATGAAACACTGGTCAAGATTGTCTAGAAGACTGCATTTTTACCATCACAATTACGTTTATTACATAAAGTTTATAAAGAAATTAATAAATGATATATGGATATTTAATGGTTGTCAGTTTTTAATTTTTTTGTCTTAAATGTTTATAGTGAGTGTTAATTTGGAAGCCAGGAAACGTATGGCTATCAATACAACATGATTGATTTGCTTTAACAATCAAACATAGCACGAGGTATTGTGTTGAATAAACAGTCAAAAAAAACACAAGCGAGGCTCTCATTGGAATGCAGGTTGTCACTGAGCTGTTGAGGGCGGGCGCGACAAAGTGACAGAGCTGTAAAACTGAGCATCACATTGTGCAGTCTGTAGGGGTGACCCATTGACTGGCCCGTACACACTACTATGGAGTGGCTTTGGATCGCCGTGGCAACATGTGTGCTCACGTCCTGCTCTGTCAAAGGTAAGTGCTGGAACAAGCAGGAGGGCAGAGCACATGTGAGGCGGCGTGCCTGCATTTATTGTTACAGCAGCCTCTGAAACAGGGCCTTTTTTTTCCCCCAGGCAGACTGTTTCTAGTTCACATAATGTTATAATCTGGGCACAAAAACAGTGTACAAGTACAGATGGCAGGAGCTAAAGTAAAGATTGATGTAGCTTACTAAAACTAAATCGAATTTAGACCTATCTGTGCTGTAAATGACATTTTTTTTGACCAGTTTCAAATGGACAGTTTGGAAATAATCCTTCTCTCTAAGGCGACGACTGGTGGTTGGAGTATGAAGAGGGGATACGACACTACAGCAAGGAGGCCCTCAATAAGGTACTGTTTACACCTGCTTTTATCACTGGACATGGAAATAAGAGTGTTGTTACTGTTACACACAGGAAAAGACCAAAAATCTGGCAGAACATTGTTTTTGTTCATCATGTAAACAAGCAGGTTTGGACAGATTTAGTAAAAACGCACAGAAAATCAGTAGATTATTGGACAAAATAAGAACTCATCAAAAACAACTTTTAATGCCAGATTGTCAGAAGGTGACCAAACACACCACATGGATCAGCAGGCATGTGCCTGAGCGATGAGTATGTGCAGAACAAGCACGGCTGTGACACACTAAAGACAACGGACAGTGATTTAAGTGTGTGATCTGTATCAGATAATACAGGATTGAATTAGTTACTCTCTCGTTGCTTTCTCAGGAGTTTCCAGAGAAAACTCGACCAGTTAACTTCAAACACCCCTTGTTCCAGTGTCCAGACATGAGCCCCTCTCCCTCTGTCCCCTCCTCAGGTCTGTCAAGGTCACATCTGTGACACCCCCCCCTTCACCCCTTAAAATCAATCTGTTATCCAGGAGTTGAAACACTAGATTCAATTGATTGTTTCTCTCTCTCTTTCTATCTCTGCTTTGTCTTTCTCTCTATCTTTCCTTTTACCTTATCGTACAGTTGAATTTGTGAAGGCGGCTGATATCAAAGTCATCGCTGCCTTGGGGGATTCTCTAACAGTAGGTGCTAGGTGTTGTTGTTTTTTTCTCTCTGCTACAGTTGTTAAATAGTGTACACTTGACCACATATCTACAGTAGCTGGAACTGTCAATCGTCTGTTATAAAATGTACACCTTATGATACAAAACAAAATGCAATAGACCAGTTGTTCCCAACCTTTTTGGCTTAAAAAAAAATGACACACACAGACACAGTTAGGTTTTCTTTATTGTCATTAGGTCCTGCTCACTTTTTTTCTGTGATGTGATGTGTCCTTCCCTTTCAGACGGCCATAGGTGCCAACGCCACCACTGTCCTTGGGATTCCTATTGAGTTTCGTTATGTTTCATGGAGGTGACGAATTTCATGTGTAAAACCTGTAATAGGGCTCTGGGACAGATAATGACTGACATATGGTGGACTCTGCTGAGTGAGGCATGAGTATCAATTATATTACAGGCTGTCTACATGAAGGACCTCTCCTTCATGTTGACAGCTTATAATAAAATTGATACTTAAGCTTCTTAACCTTTTGTGATGATGAGGTGTACTTTAGATACATAAAAATGTTTCAATATGCCAGTTGTACACTGTGACTTTGTGTTTTCAGCTTAAAAACAACAGATTTTTACATACTTTACATTACATTCACTGTACATTTATAATTGTCTTCATCAGCACATCTCTATCTTGCAGCATCGGGGGCTACGGATCATTTCAAGATGTCATTACTTTGGCAAGTAAGACGTGTTAATCAGATGATATCTCAGCCTTCTCTTAACATTATTGTTGCATATAAACCTTTCTTGCTACTGTTGATGGGCTAACAAACCCTCCTGTGTCAGTACCCCTGAACTTTAATCAACCTGCAATGAATTTGCCTCATTCTTCCCTGACAAAAAACAGAAAATTAGACAAGCAGTCAGAGCCTCCATATCAGGGACAGGGTATGAGTTGTCCCTGTGTCCACTTAAAATCAATTCAAGTAGTATGACATATGATCCTATCAACCATAAAACTTGGAGGACATTATACAACATCTGAAATCCTCCTCCTGCTGCCTTGATATTCTACCAACAGGCTTTTCCAAGAATGTTTCTAACTGCATGGCCTCAGATCTTCTTCAAATTGTCAACACATCTCTTCTCTCAGGTTTCTTCCCACAGGTCCTGAAAACTGCAGTCATCAAGCCACTCTTAAAAAAGAACAATCTAAACATGTCACTCATGAACAATTATTGGTCCATATCAAACCTCCCGTTTTCAAGTAAAATCGTTGAAAAGCTGTTTTTCAACAGCTGAACAACTTCTTGGCACTAAACAACTGTTTCGATGTCTTCCAGTCAGGATTTCGACCACACCACAGTACTGAGACTGCTCTTGTTAAAGCTTTCAATGACATCCACTTAAACACAGACAGTGGCAAGAATTTCAGTCTGGGTATTATTGCTGCATTTGACAGTCGACCACTCGATATTACTAGACCGACTGGAAAACTGGATGGGACTTTCTGGCACAGTACTAAACTGGTTTGAATCCTACTTAAAGGACTTTGTGTCCATAGGTAATTACACATCTGAGTGGACAAAACTGACATGCAGAGTTCCCCAAGGCTCCATTCTGGGGCCTCTTCTGTTCAACATTTACATGCTCCCACAAGCTCACATTATGGAAAACAACAAAATATGTTACCATGATTACGCAGATGACACACAAATTTACATAACTATATCACCAGGGGACTATGGTCCATTACTTGTGCTGAGTAAGTGCATTGAACAAGTCAATGATTGGATGTGCCAGGATTTTCTTCAATTAAACAAAGATAAAAATTGAAGTAATTGATTTTGGAGCCAAGGAAGAACGATTAAAAGTCAGCACTCAGCTTCAATTGATAATGTTAAAAATCATAAACCAAGCCAGAAATCTTGGTGTAGTCATAGACTCAGACCTGAATTTCAACAACCACATTAAGACAATTACAAAGTCATCCTACTATCACCTGAAGAATATATCAAGGAATAAAGGACTTATGTTTCAGCAGGATTTGGAAAAACTCATCCAGGCATTTATCTTCAGTAGACTCGACTACTGTAATGGCGTCTTTACAGGTCTCGATCAGACAGCTGCGGTTGATTCAGAGCGCTGCTGCTCGAGTCCTCATTAAGACCAAGAAAGTGGATCATATCACTGCAGTTCTCAGATCTTTACACTGGTCGCCAGTCTGTCAAAGAACTGATTTCAAAATACTGAATGGTTCAGGCACAAAATGCATTTCTTATCTTCTGCTACATTATGAATCATCCAGACCCCTCAGGTCGTCTGGGACAGGTCTGCTTTCTGTCCCCAGAGTCAAAACTAAACATGGAGAAGCAGCATTCAGTTTTTATGCTCCACATATCTGGAACAGAAAGGTCTGCTTCAACTCTCAGTTCTTTTAAATCAAGGCTGCCTTTTTTTAAACAAATTTGAGGCCTCTGATTAATATCTTACACTACACTGTAACTTTTACTCTCCTTTTTATATAGTCTTGTGTTGCTTTTACATTCTGTCTTGATGCCTTTTATGTTTTATATAAAGTACTTTGAATTGCCTTGTTGTTCTTATGTGCTATACAAGTAAACGTACCTTGCCTTGCTTTGCCTAAAGCACAGGCCACCAAAGAGAACATTTTCTTTACTTATCTCTAATTGCGTGTTTTAGATATCATCAAGTTGTTCAATCCCAATCTGCTTGGCGCAGCTCCCGGCAAGACGGTCCACGGGATGCAGGCTCACATCAGTGAAACAGGCTTCAACCTGGCTGTGACTGGACACAACACCTTGTAAGGCCTCGCCAGTGCTCTGAAGTAATGAAATCATCCCTCACTCTGAATCAGAGGGATCCTTTCAGTTTCATGTCAAACTGAAAACTATTTGAAACACTAAAACCTTGGCTTCCTTTCCAACCAGTAATATCATAACCTTTTAGCCTGATTTGTCATGTTATTATGCAACATTTCTCTAGAAATCACCCCATAGAATTGTATCTGAACAAACTAACACAGCTCTGTTTGTGCTTCAGCCTATTTCTACTAAGAGAGTGTATTTTTATACTAAAATGTTTTATGTATTAATGAAGCTCAGAAAAATGTTCTTGTTTCTTTCAAGCAATCTTCCCGGGCAGACGAGACATTTGATTGACACACTGAGACGTTATGAGGTACAGTAATGCCATGTTTTAGACTAAGAAAAAATAGTTTGGTTATTAAAGATAGTCTGAAATATCCTAAAAATATCCTGAAATATCAATCTGTTCTTGTGTTTTTCTCTCTGGCATGACTCACTGTGCTCTTCTTCAAGGGTCTGAACTTCGAGGAGGACTGGAAGCTTTTGACTATTCTCATGGGCATGAATGACATCTGTGATTACTGCAAAGATAAGGTTTGTCCTTTTCTCTCATTGAATGCTGAGTTTACCTAAAATTAAAAAAAAAAAAGCTCATTAATCTCTGCAGAGTCTCCGTGTTCTCTCTAGGCTCTCTTTTCAGTGGATAACTTCATTCACTATATGACCGTCTCCTTGGAAATGCTTATGAATGAGGTAAAATCAAAGAAAAGGAAATACTGTATTGGTTTTATTATCTTCTGGGATGCAAGTGTTGCATTTATACCGTGCTTGTTTCTGAATGTTTCGCTTCAGGTTCCTCGTATGATCGTTAATGTTGTTCAGATCCTGCCCATGCATACTCTGAGGGAGGTGCAGAAGCCCACACCAGGGTGCCTGCTCCAGCGGTGAGCCACATCTTAACGTGATTTTTATATAAGCCTTCAATAAGTAGCCAAATCCTGCAGCGGATATATGCAGTTGGCTTGCTGTATGTGCAGTATGCATGTGGCCTTGTTGGTATTTGTGTTCATTAACTTGCTATGTTAAGTATTAGAAAGTCACCCCAGGAATCTTTTTCATATCTTATATTTTGGCTCTGATTTTATATAATTAAGCACCTGATTTCTCTGTCAAATCAAGTTTAAAACTTTATTTTGTCCCTTGTAGTCGGATCTCGCCCCTCCTTTTTTAAAAATTTTAAACTGATTTAGGTCTTTCTGCTCGTGCCTGATTGAGCCATTACCCAGGTCTCCTGAGCTGCGGGAGCTTGTGGAAGTCAATCTGGAGTTCCAGGTGCAGTTTACACCTCTCACCTCATCAAATTGAGTCATTCTTTTTGAAAATGCATCTGTTAAGCACCATAATTTGCAATCTGGTCTTAAATATCTACAAGTAACTTGCATGCTTGCTTTTATTGATATACTATAAGTGAGAAAAATGGCAGTTTAATTGATTTTCATATGTCTCCTATTCACAGAAAAGACTTGAGGAGCTGCTGTACAGTGATCATTTCTTCAGGGATGACTTTGCTGTTGTGCTTCAGCCCTTTCTGAAACAAGCTGACCCTCCCCGCCTCCCGGTATCTATCTATCCTCACTCCAAAGGCCTCAACAACTCATTACTGTGGCATAAGTGTCTGCTTTCAGGAGATGAATCAGTGTGAAACATAACACAGTAATGGTTGAGTCATTAGGATCAGGAGTGTGACGGCTGTAGCTTTAGTGTTGTTAACATGAGGCTGAGAATGCGAGACAAATTCAAGTTTCAGCGACAACACACTCCATCAACACTAGTTTATGTGTTGTCTCTCTGAGCAGAATGGGAAGATCGATATGACCTTCTTCACTCACGACTGCTTCCACTTCACCATAAAGGGGCACGAGGAGCTGGCCAAGGGACTGTGGAACAACATGGTGAACACTAAGTTATACTACTTCATTTCATTGAAAGGCACAAGAGCTTAAAGGTCCACAATCACCCCATTGCCACTCAGAAGGATTATTATTAATATTGTGTGAAGAAATGTCTGTGCTCATAAAAGGATGGATGAATAATATGATATAAAAAGGTAGATCACAAATATTAGAAAATGAAGGACACAGATATAATATGACATGATATGATATGATATTCTTTTTGATTTGTACAGGAAATTACTATTTTTTTCATGACAAAAAAACATTTTTTTTAATTACACCGAAGACTCAGTGATGCCACAAATCTCTCTGTCTCCTCCTCACAGTTTCAACCTGAAGGCGGAAAGATGATCGTAAGCAGTTTCTCCAACCCCATCAGTCTGATCTGTCCACCGATGGTAAGACACGTCTCAACATGAACACCAGGGCAGCATAGTACCTGTGTATTTTACCTGTAAATGAAAGGTTTTAATGAAACAGCTCAGTTTCATTCTTAACAAGGTGATATGTGAATGAAAACAGACCACAACTATTGTAGCTGAATCCATTTTCTAAAGTATGTTGTAAGGTTTTAGTGTGTTTCTTTTTCCTGTGAGGAGACCAGTGGATTCAAATCTTTATAGCACTTATTGCCATGTTTTTTAGGACAAAGTTTATTTGTGTGTCCATGCCAATGCAACTGCAAGCCATGACTATTTTAAAAGCTTTTTCTGTTAGTTTGTTCACGAAAGCTCAGACCTCAGAGATTTTAGAATTAGTTGCTGTACAGCAAACTTTCAATGCTAGACATGATCAGTTTCAGTACATCCATTTGTATCTTTTGGGTTTGACTTTAAACATACCTCATGAATGTTGTATTTTTCTGTCAAATGTTGGATTTTTTAATGCACCAAACAGTCCCTCTTTGCAGCTGCTTTGCTGTGCCACAGTGAACAAAATTTTGAATGAAGTAAAAAAAAAAAAAGATGAATAAATTAACGTAATGAAATGTTAAATGTAAGCTACAAGTCTTCTAGCAGACTCTCATACAGCTGTAAAATAAATGGAAGCCAGTGGCTGTCTGGGTGAAACATGCAAATCCACTAGTGCGATCCTTTATCTGCTTTGAGATGCACAACTCAAACTCATCCTCTGTATCGTCTCTGTAGGAACACCCATATATCTTCACCCGGCCGATCGCAGCCAAGTCGGGCCAGTCTGAACTTCAGTGTGAAGCTCCGTCACAGGCGGCCATCTTCCTGCTGCTCTCGCTCCTTGTGGGTCTTGGATTTATGTAGCTTTCACTTTGCAGAACTATTTTACAAGGACTGTATTAGTTATTGTTGAGGCAGGTGATACAGAGAGTTTGTGAGCCACTCTTTGCAACTTTCCATTTCGACGGTGCCAAATAGCAGCAACGAGAAAATAACTGCAGACAGACAGTGAACTGCAGAATCCTGCCACCTAAATATATTCATTTTTTTAAAGACAGCTGGAAATAGAGGAGAATAATTCTGGCTGTTTTTAGCGAGCAGCTTTCTCTGCAACGATTGCTGCTCATTTTCTGAACGTTTTATATATATATTTTTTCTTTTTGAGTTTCAATTCATCATTTCTGCACCAAGAAGATTTAACACTTCTGATTACACTGTCACTGAGGGGATGGGATGTCTCTCACAGTTATGATCCAGGCTAGGTGTATTTTTAATGAAGAGTCTTGCCTTGTGCAGCTTTAATAATACTGTATTATTTAATCTGAATTGCAGATATTGTAAATTAGTGAATGAAGATGTAACAATTTTTGAATTCTTTATGTGATATTTATACATTCATACATAAAACATTAAACTAATTAGCCTTTGCCCAAAAAGCTAAGTGAATGTTTGTTAAATCTGTGAGAGTGTTTTCTTTTAATGGTTGATCAGCCTGTCAGTATCTCGACAGAATCCTGAACTATTTTAATATTTCAGATCAGCTTTTACAGACAAAATTACAAATTGCATCAATGACCTCATCAAAATTAATTTACCTGAGCGATCTGATCAAACTTACCTGCTTTATATTCATTCTTACATCTCACTGCTGCCCAGTGCAACCGCATTCTGCTGCCAGAAGGCCCTGATCAGCTCGATGAAATGATTAATAGATGAGAAAGAATTTGTCATCCATATTACCCATCGTAGATTTTCCCCAGAAAGCTGTGACTCTTTAAACCGGAGACGATTTAGTCACACGTCTGCTCCTCAGATCTCCGGGCTGCTGCTGGCCCACTTTCATTCGGCTGCTTGTCTGTCCTCTAGTACCTGCATTATAACGCACTGATCACAAGAAGAGGAGGGAAAGTAAGTCACCGCAGCCGTACAATGTAGTAAATGCTGTTTATACACACAAAAATCATGTTCAACATGAGGAGCTGTGATATTGGATCATCTACTACTCTTCTATTCATCTGTTGTCTTGTTAAACAGAGCATATTGACTCTGTTTAATGAGTATAATTAAACAAAGAGGGAAGGGCAGGTGGAAGCTATATTAAGCTAATCTCAGGTTACTTGCTTAGAAATGTTCATTTAGCTTTTGAATGAAAATGAAAACCACACAGTATGGTGGAGTTGAATTGTATAGAGCAGAATGAGGTAGTTTTTCTAAAACCTGTTTCAAGGTAAACATGTCCTACAAGTGATAATGCACATTTCGGGCATTGGCTTTAAATGGGAGGGGTGCATTTTTAAAGCCTAATGAAGACATTTAAAATGTGAGTATAGATGGAGGATGTTTTATTTTTTTAAATCAACTTTAGGGATCTAAAATATGTAATTCATGGTGTCCCTATTTTCTTCCATTCTCTTGTATATTGCAGTAAACTGAATTTCAGTCGGTCCCTCTCTGTTGTTGGGTTACATAATAGCTGTATTATTGGATTCAAAGGCAACCTTCTTCATGTTTAAACAAAGCCATCGCCGGTTCATACCTGGACAAATATGGATCTGTCTCTGACGCAAATTGGCTTTTATTGTTTTCTCTGAAAGTGTAATGAGATCTTTGGGATCTGTGTGGACGGTGCCGAAGGAAATTTGAAACAGCAAACAGTCCGGCCCACACCTCGGTAACCTCTTTATCTGTTGTTGTTTTGTTTTTTTCTTTAATGAATGTGTCAGTAACAAAAGAGAAAATGAACTCGTAAGCCTACCTACATCTGGCACTCAGCGCCTGTGAGGTAAAAGAGGGCAAACAATTAGAGGATGTTCCATAAGTTGGTTGTAGTGTATGTACAATATGTCTTCCTATTTATAACTAGGCAGACCTTTATGTAATGAGACTGTGAAGAACAGGATTCAATTTTACATTATTATTTGTTTTGTTTAAGTACTAACAAAGGACTCTCGAGGAGGAATCCACCTATTATTCACCACTTTGAAAATGATGATCAGATACAGTGCCTACAAATTATATTCACCTGATGAAATTCAATTTTGCGACATTGAATCAAAGTATATTTAATGTGGCTTTTCTGACACTGATCAACCGAAAAAGACCCTTTCTGTCAAAATGAAAACAACAAAGTGATCAATATTAATCAATATTCACTTTCTCCAAGTCAGTATTTACTATGCATCTTTGCAGCAAGTGCAGCCTTGAGTCTGTAGGCATACGTCTCTTATATGTTCTTCTTTGCAAAACTGCTCAAGTTTTGTCAGGTTGCACGGGGTACCATGAGTGAACAGTCTCTTTGAAGTCCAGCCATAAATTCTCAGGGGGTTTAAGATCTGGATTCTGACTCTCTGTGTAGCTTTGGCTTCATGCCTGAGCTCATTGTCTTGCTGGGAAAAAAATAAAAAATCTTCTCCCAGGTTGCAAGTTTCTTGCAGACTGCATAAGGTTTTCCTCCAGGATTTTCCTGTATCTTGCTGCAGTCATTTTATCCTCTACCCTCACAAGAGAGGCAGAGAAGCATCCACACAGCATGTAGCTGCTGCTGCTGCCACTGACATGCTTCACGGTGGGGACCGTGTAATGCATCGCATTTCATCTGATGGCCAACAAGCTCAGTTTTGATCTCATTGGATCATAGAGCCAAAAGTCAGGGATTGCTTTTTTTTTTAAAGAGTGGCTTTCTCTTTGCCATTCTCCCATAAAGCTGCGACTGTTAAGCACCTGTCCAACTGTCTCAGCCTCTAAAGCATCTTCAGACTTATCACAGGTCTCTTGGTGACTACGCTCCTTCTTGCACAGGCACTTGGTTTTAGAGGACAGTCTGCTCTAGGAAGATTTGCAGCCGTTCCAAACTATATCCACGATTGATTTAGCTGTCCTCCATGGGATGTTCAGTGACTTGGAAATTTTCTTCCCCCGACTTAAGCTTTTCAATCACTTTTTTACAGAACTGCTTAGGGTGTTATTTTGTCTTCATGGTGTAGCTTTTGCTATGATACTTACTCACCGGAAGTTTAACCATCCAGATGCAGGTTTATGTTTATATAATACACACAGGTGATCTCCATTTAGCTAATTATGTGACTTCTAAAGCCAATTGGCTGCACCAGTGATGATTTAGGTGTTTACTTTTAAAAGGGGGTGAATTTTATATTTGTAATTAATTTAGATCACTTCTCTCTGTTGATCGGTGTGAAAAAACATATTAAATCTACTTCCATTCAGTGTTGTAAGACCTTTTATACAGATTATTACGTATTAACTTATAGTTATTAACCTGCTGTATATTGGATAAATTGTGTTTTTTCTTGGGTTATTAGTTATGAAATATGAAAAAAAGAATGTTTTGTTTGTTTAATCCCAGCACCAGTGGGGACTGTTACAGCAATGACAGCAATACAGTTTCAATAAACTGTCACCTAGCAACACATTAAGATAGTCAAGAGACATGATCAGCAAATACAGTACAGCTTTGTCCTGTGTGGGAACACAACATGAGGGAGACAGAGACGCAATCTGTGCGTCTATTCACAAGCCTGCTTCATTAAATAAAACACACCTGCCTGTGATTCTTGTATTTTTATGTTCATACAAAAGGTCACTCATAGAGCAGAGCCTTTTGAAATCATGTAAACACGTTTTTCAGGCCAAACCCCGCATATAATTACAATACATCAAAATGCTGAAATCTCAAAATCTCCTACACAGGAATATCAGCCACTTTGCTTCCATATACATGAGCTACTTCAAACTGTATACGCCCTGACAACCAACGAGGTATCATCAGGTACAACAGTAATCATTTGTCCCAGGATGATGTCATTTCCTTCCTCCGCATCTACCTATAAAAGCGGGCGCTGTTGCGGTGAGCTGCTGGTGGAGAGACCGGAGAGGACGGAGGCTGCCGGGTCACCGGTGCTGCAGGGAAATTTAGCTCTCCAGAAATACCAAAAAAGCGGCTAAGTTTTGTTCAGAATGCGTCCGTAATCCACCGACTTTCTTCTTCAAAAGGGGAGGAAATCTAACCTTCTGAAATAAGCTTCGCTATTTTTCTATTCCTGGAGAGCTTTAATGCGCCTCGTTTCCAAAACATGATCGGGAGAGGATTGTTCATCTTGACGATACTGTCAAACTGCGGTGAGAAAATGATCAACCTTATTTAAGTTAATTGATATTTTACTCGGTTTGTTGAGAGAAATCTGCAATGAAGAGATGTGACTGCCGGTGTTCAGCACCAAGGACAGCGTCAAACATCTTTAATTGCAGTAAAGCCAATCGGGCAAAAGATGGGAGTGAATTTCACCTGCACCTTTGGCACATTTAGTCCCCTGTTACTAAGGCAGATAGTGATAAATAAAAAACACTGAAGGATTATGAAAATAGCAGATAATGATGGCGTGATATTCTTTTCTTGCTTCTCTTGCAGTTCTGTCATTGCCAGTGACTTCAAGTCAGCTGGAGAATGAAGACGTAAGGGTAAGGATTGTGCTCATTAGAAGTGTTAATTGTATTAATATTAGTCATTGTACTAGTAGAGATAGCAATAGCATAGAGTAACCTGCTACTATATCATTGAATATAAGCCATTTACCACATCTAACAAATGTCTATGCACTGGCAAAATATACTACTCCTTTCTGGCTTGTCACACTCAAAAGGCAGGCAGTGATTAAAATAATTAATCCACACAATTTAGCTCATTTAAGTGCCTCTTCCACTGGGCAATCACAGTATAACCTTGTTCAAATCAATAGATACCATTTTGAGAGCAATGAGCCTTGACCCCGATGATTTGGTATTGCTAGATCACATTGTGGGGGAGAGAGAGAGAGAGAGAGAGAGAGAGAGAGAGAGAGAGAGAGAGAGAGAGAAGCAGTTTCTAGAATTGGGTTTCGGAGAGGTGAAGATAAAAAGGGAAGATGTGGACAATGTGTGAAAGAGGGGCTGAGAGTCGTGAAATGGGACTGAGTAACGTTCAAAGATCTGGGAGGGAGAAGCAGAGCGCTTTGAAAAACTGTGTGAAAAATCCTCAGGCGTGTGGGATTGGCTTGACATTGAAAGCACAATGGGAGATGAAAATGATTTTGATCTCTCATCTGAGAGCTTCACATCTTTTGAATTACGGTAGGGGGAGCGAACACAAGAGCTTCAAGCAGAAGAAATTAAATATATAAAACCAAGTTCCCATATAGCCCTCATAAAGTGAAGTACTGCAACTTTATTCATTTTGATCCTAATAATTTCCCAGTGCTGACAATTAAAACAATTACATTGCTGATAATTTAGGCACAAATATCAAAGTTCAGGTTTTGAGACATTCTGGGTGCTACCTGTGTCTGCAGGTGATGAAATGCATTGTGGAGGCGCTGGCAGATGTGCTATCAAGGCCCCACCCCATGCCTGTCAGTCAGGAGTGTCTGGTGACACTGAAGACAGGTGAGCCACTCCCAAAAGATATTATATATACTGACTATATGGTTTTTGATTGTATTTACCTATGAACATTTTAGTAATGTGGATATTTTTCAAGCTGCAACTGACTTTTTTTTCATTATCAATTAATCTGTCAGTTATTTCATGGATTATTACTATGAAAATTTTGAAAACTGCCCACTATAATTTCCCAGAGCCCAAGGAGAAATATTCAAACTGCTTGTTATGACTGAACCAGCCCAAAATCCAAATATATATTCAATTTACTGTCATGTATAACAAAGAAAAACAGCATTTAAGAAGCTGGTGAAGAGAATTTTTGTCACTTTAACTTAAAAATGCCTGAAACGATTAATATGTTATCCAAATAGCTGACAATTAAGATTTTGTCAATAGACTAAGATTAATTGTTTCAGCTGTAGAGTTTATGACGGTCCATTCTTTGTTCATTTAACACAGCCACAGTTTGATATTAAAATGGATCACTTGTCTGTGAGGCTGTATTTGAGACTATTAAAAGAACATTAAAAAATTTAATCTATGAATGACAATGATAATGAATAGATACAATTACCAGACACACAGTGTTTGAGATTTTACTCAATTAGTAAATTCCTCAAGTTAATTATGAGGGTATTTTCTGCCCTGAAACTTTTAGCACATCCCATTTAAGAGGGTATTTTCCATTTAAACAGTCAATAAAGCCATGCTGTTCAATGATTTCTAAAAGCATGCAACCCTAAAAAGTTTTCAGTCAGTTTCACTTCTTCACAGTGTTTTATATAGAACAAAAAAAAGGTTTTCAGTTAGTCAGTTTCATCGTGGTGCTAAGTAGGATTCAGCAATTTGCCTACCTGTGTGTGTGTGTGTGTGTTAACTGACACATATCTAACACCAGAGCATCACTCTCTTTCATCCTGAGATCATGATTCCCATATCATAAGGTTAATGGATTGATGCAGTGGCTGCTGGGTAAAATCCCGCTGCAGAGTGTTATATACAGCAAGGTCACTAGCACTCAGTAAAGACTATTCAGTTACATGGTTGGTGTATTACCTTGATGCCGTCCTTGTTGTAAAAAAAATCAATCGGAGCATTACTCACCGAGTGTTTGTTACTGAGGGAAACTGAACACCACCAAAGGGACGGAAAGAGAGTAAGAGGGAGAAAAGGGCAGTCAAGAAATAGAAAAAAAAGAAAAGAAAGATGGGGGAAGTAAAAAGGAAGATCACAGGCTGATATTAGAGCACAGCACAACCCAGTAGTTGTCTTTTTGTGCTTGCTGCGTACAGTATGCAGTGCCGTTTGTGGGTCAGCAGAAAGTCCAGTACTCACTGCTGCTGTAATTCACTTGAGGGAGTCTCTGTGGGCCAAATGATTAATTGTCCTCTTGCTTTGAAAGCAGTAAATTTCAGGGCAGTTAACTCTGGCAAACCACTGAGGCAAATTGCTGAGTCCTATGAAAAAGAAAAGGGGGAAAGACATATACCTGTGTTTGACTCCTGCAGGATTATTTTATTGCCTTTTGTCTGTTCTTTCCTTTTTTTTTGAGCAAGCTGTTTAACCACTTATTTGCATGGATTTTAATGTGTTTTTTTATATGTATGTGTGTGTTATGCAGATGACAGGCTTGTTACTATCCTTCGTCATCATAACTTTCTGAAGGAGCTGCAGGAGATTGCCGTTCAAGGTGAGTCGCAGATTGTGAAAAGCTGGTGTTTGTGTGCTATTCTCTGCTGTTTATAAAGAAAACTAGTACAGACAGAAGGCCTGAATGCCTTAAATTTGAATTCTAGGTAGTCAAGAGAGAGCTCAGCTCCCACGAGACGCTGGCATACTGGACCATGTGACAGAAACTCCTCAGACCACAGATGATGCAGTTGGTGAGTTCCTTTTAAGAGCTCTGATTCCTGGAAAGACCTTCACTGTCCTGAACAAAGAGTCAAGTGAGGCCATACTCTGCTGCATTGTTAAGCTGTTTTATCTGTTAGTTCAGTTCAGTTTCAGTTTATTCACAAATCAGTTAAAATACAAGTACAATCATATGAGGCATAATATAGATATGTAAAATGGGACACCCTGATCAGCTATCAAAAGCTTGAGAATAGGGGCCCAGACTCTTAAATGTTTAAAATATGTTTACTGATATATTTAATATATTTATATTTACTGACATGATCTCTAAATTTAAAAAAGTGTATTTATTATACAGTAACATTTACAATCTACGAAACACCTAATACTAACTTAAGACCCTAAAAAGTACTACTAAATGGTCCCAAGACATTTATTCCATCAGTCTAAATATTGATTAAATTAGTAAGATACAACAAATAGAGACATATAACAAGAAGAAAAGTCCCCAGCCGTTCAAGGTATTCTAGCTTAAACATATTTTAGTAGCTTTTTTTTTTAAGACAGACACAGGTAATGACATTTATCAAGCTCATTCCACACCCGTGGACCTCTGCAAACCACACTAAAGCTTGTACATTTAAGATTAGGTCTCTTACCCTCACTGTTATCACAGTCTGTTCCATTTTGAGTTAATATCTAATCAGCATATTAAAATGCAGCAGCTGTCAAAATGATGTGTTACTTCCATTATTTCCCATTTTACGCTGTTAGCAAAGCAGGGCTGGCAAACACAAGAGAAGTGCTGAGGTGAATTTAAATTTAAATTGATGCTTTCTGTGGACAGAATCAGGACATACACCTGACAGCTCACCTGGCCTTTTGAAGTCAGTGCCAGAGTCCCTGTAGTGCACATAGTGGACACGTGGCAAAATATTATTTTTTTCATCTGAGCCAGAAGTAGAAAAGCAGAAATAAGATGAACACAGAGAAGAGATGCAAGGAAACCAATATACAATGATTTAAATTTGTGATATTTCAATTGTTAAATTGTTTTATGATGTAAGTATTGTATAAAAATGATTATATGACATTGTACTGCATTATAATGCATTCATAACACTTATAAATTTACACAATCTCAGATGCCATCGACTGCTAATTATAAAAAACAACTAACAATTATTTCTATTCTTGATTAATCTGATGATGATGAGTTGATTAATTGTTTGGTCTAAAAAAAAGTGTTTCAATATTACAGTTTTTTAGAACCCAAGGTGAGATCTTTGAGTTTCCTTGTTTTGTCTGACCAACAGTACAAAAACCCAAAGATATTCAACCAAAAAAATAGAGAAAAGTAGCAAACATTTATGTTTTAGAAGCTGAAACCATCAAATATTTGGTATTTTTTATTAAAAAAAGACATAACATTTGATACATTATACAAATAATTTCCATTAATTTTCCATCATCCACTAATCTATTAATCTGCCGTTCGTTTCAGCTCTAATACTAGTATTACATTATTGTTGAGGAGCAGCAAAATATGTTTTATGGCATGTTGTTGTGATGTTTTGCTGATAAAATTACAAAGGCTGACACGCTTAAGCATCACATGATCCATGATTTTAATTCTCCATTAAGGAAAAACACACACATTTGACAGTTAGGGCACAAAACAACCCCTGTAATAAAACATAGTGCTTTTAATGTAGGCACCCTCTGTTAGCATCACTGGAAAATCAATTTCTCCTAGTAAATTAAATTCCCACCCCTCCCCTTTCTCAGATCGATCCATGTTGGAGGCTTTAGGAGGCCCTGGTGAAAGATCTATCCTGTCCCAGAAGAGGAAGACAGGAAATGGGGATAGAGAGGAAGAAAAGGATGAGAGCCTGGGAGACGGAGAGTCACAGGAAGACAATGACACCGGAGGAGAGTTGCAAGCAAAGAGGGAGAATGACGAGAACCCGAGAAGTCACGTCTCGGATTCTGTGGATGACTGGAGTGAGGGCACGGCTGAAAAGAAGGAGGAAGAAGAAGACGAATATGAAGAGAAACGAGAAAACTCAGAGGAGAATTCAGAGGAGGAAAATATGACCGAGGATAAGAAAGGCAAGTGAATATTTCTTCCTTTATGCATGCTTGACTTTTGCAAGATTCATCTTAGTGACAATTTAAAAAAAAACACACACACAAAAAAGGGGAGGTAAAAACAGAAAGACACTAAAAAAGATGACAGGAATCAACAGATTTATTTTTATTCAAGGACATCCGAGGAAATTAAAAGATTCACTGAAGTCGAGCAAAGGCAGATACTGTAGCAGAATCTTAAGATAAACACAGTGCAAAATAAACTGCCTTATAAATGAAACCTCCTGCCACCACAGTACTGCCTGATTGATGGAAGTGCTTCCATCTACATGATGAAATTCAGCCCCCTGCAGAGGAGCGGGGCCAACATGGCTGGCATACTGACAGACAGCACACTAGCAGAAATGATTAAACATCTCCATGTCCTAGAATTCAAATGAGATGTTGTGCACAACTGGAATCATTCGGTATAATCGCTAAAATCTTCCTTGCAAGTGCATAGATCAATACTGCAATCAAGATTTAGCTTTTTCTACCTCCAGACCTTTCAATAGATCAACAAAAATATTTTTTTATATGATAAAATACAATGAAATACTCATATCTATTCTTGAAGCTTCAGCCAAGTCATCTGATTGCGACTGTTAATTCCCATAAAGCACAGCTAGCAGTGCTGGAGGAAAAGCTGCCAGCTGGCAAGAAATATTTCATTACAAGGAGTGGAATCTTGCTGATGGTGGAGAGTAATCTTGCTGGTGGTCTGGAGGTGTCTCAGTGAGAAAACTCTTTCTGTTTCATATTCTCAGGTGCAGGATCTGATGAAAAGAGAGATGTAACCAGAAACACTTCAAAAGAGAAGAAATTTGATGACGAAGACAAGGAGGAGAAAGACGAGAGATCTGCACTCTTCTCACACAAATTAGAGGACAAAGAAGAGGAGCCGGAGGAGGAAGAGGATGAAAGGGAAATGAAGAGAGGGAGCAGGGAGAGCCTGAAGCGATGGACCAAGAGGGCCAAGGGACTGACGTTGAAGAAGAAAGCGGTCGGGAAGGAGGTGCAGGAGCTCAACAGTCAGCGGGAAGTGCCTCATCATTCGAAGGAGGTCACAGAGGAAGACGTGGTCAGGAAGAAAAAGAGTCCGGAGGAGAAGGAGCTGCAGATGATCGCTCGAAGGGCACCAGAGGAGAGGAGGGGGTCGGAGGAGGAGGGCAGCGCCAGCCGAAAGTCAGAGGTGTGCTGCCCATCTCTTTATCTTCCAACAATAAGCTGACAGCCGAAGGGAATAGTTTAGCATTTTGGAGAATGGGCTTATTCATTTTCATGCCAAGATTTAGATGAGAAAATCGATCCTACTCTCATGCCTGAGAGTGGAATCAATCTTCTCATCTAACTTTTGGAAAGAAAGCATTTCATTATAATATAATAATAATTATTCCTTTAAATAATGACTTTGCCTGTTAACTGTATGTATTACCTTATTTTCTATAGTGCAATGTTAACTTTTACTTCTTGTAGTGCTGAGTTGACTGCTTTTCCAGCTCAATGCCAAAAAAAACTGAGTTAGGTTTCTATGTTTTACTGTTAAAAAAACAAAGCAGATTCCCTCCTACAGCTCAAATCCTTTTAAGATACAAAATAGCACAGCTGCTGTTTGGTAAGAAGTTCAAAGGAAGCTATTTAGACTGTCATAGGCTTCATGGCTGCAAAATGTTACACATTTATTGCAACAATGAGGCTAAAAGAGGCTCACTGCCAGAGCAGCAATGAATGGAAACTGATAATGTCAGGATATTTTTTAAAGCTGTTGTGTGCAGGAAACGTTTGCACGTATACAGTATATCTTTGTTTGCATTCTCCTCATTTCTGTGTCTCAGCCTTTTTTCCTCACTTCCTCTCCTCTCATTATTATCTGCAGGAGCCGGAGATTGAAAGCCTGGCAGCCATCGAGTCAGAGCTTGAAAATGTTGCCCAGAAACTCCATGAGCTGCGGCGAGGCTGAGAGAGAGAGAGAGAAAGAGAGAGAGAGAGAGAGAGAGAGATCGGTACAGGGTTGACGCCGCAACCTCCTCTGCCTCCTCGTCCTCCTCCGCTTTACCAGCTGCCTGGTTTCCACAGATAGAGTGTGTGAATATGTGACAAGATTTTATCTTTCGCTATTTTTCTTGAGGATGTCCACTTGCACCACACTGCTGCAGCCTCCCTTGTGACACTCTGTCGCTCACATAGATTAGCATACGGTAGATGCACATTGCAGCTAGACACTGAAAACATACAAATACAATACACAGAAACTCACAGCAAACGCTCTTAAAGGAATATTTCTCCGTCAGTGAAGGATGACAACTTGTTTTCCTTCATTTTCTCTGACAATCATCTCTCTCTTTCTATAAATGTATCTCGCCTGCTTTTCAAATTATTTTAACACTGCACATTGATTCATGTGAAATGCTGAGGCAGATCCAGGTATACACACACCGACAAGGTGAGGTTGTACAGTAACGGCATGTATACATGTACAAAGCTTTTTCTGGAGTGCTTACTTACTGACAAAGATGAGGAAGAGGACATAGATGCTTATTTATTATTATAGACACAGTGGACTCTGATCAAGCTAAGGCAATAAGTGAATATTTTTAGCGGATAAATGGCTGGATTGTAAAACTGTACTGAATTTCTGTAAGAAGATAAATAGATTGAATAGCTTATCTGGAAATCTCTGTTTGATAAATCCTTTTAATGCCTCTAAAATCAAATAAATATTTGCATAATAGAATTAATGCAATAAACTCAGCATACTAACACATTTACAACTGTGTAGGTATCTTAATGGATTGTTCAACTACTACAATCTCATTATTTTTGCACCACTTTCATCACACAACATTTAAAGAAGTTGGCTTGAATTGAAAAATGATCACAGTGAAGGTTAATTCTCTACTGTATAAAATATTCATACTGTACATACTGTATCTCCATTCACACAGTCAATAGTGAACCTGGCTTGTTACTGTAAAAGAGGTGTAGTCTGCACTGTGTTTGTGGGCGGTGAATCTGAGAACATGAATCATCACTCTGACACATAAGCTTTTTATACAGTATATCTAATTCCAAGACATTTTAACTCTTGCTTTTGGCATCAACATTACATCATTTTTGTGGTTGTTACTATGAAGGAGGAGTGGATCTGAATCATACTGTGCACTTTTAACAATGTTTGCTGTATTTGCACTGTACAGCATTAAAAAAATGATTGAGAGGAGACGAAAATAGAATGTGGGCAGAGGAGAAACTGAAAAAAGTACTTTTTCTTCTTTCTCTGTTTTTTTTTTTTTTAGATACACCTACTGTAGACACAGATAGAAACTTAAACTGTTAAGTAAACTTTTGTGTCTTTACATACCAACACATGCAATGCAGAGAGTGTAAAAAGCCAACTATGTGAAGGTGATTTTTTATTAAATATTCATTATGAACGGCAAGTTCAACAGAATATGAAAATGGTTGATTTATGATTTAGAGTAGACAAAGATAAGGAAGAAGAAGACATACTGTTCAGTAGATTATGGCCAAGTTTCACCATATTCAAAGATGATCGTAGTTCACTATTGAGATCTGCATGACTCATAACTCAAACAATGCTTACTTTGTGAGGCAGAACTGAACTATTTGAACAACTATTATAACTATTGATCAGACAGATGTGTTTAAGGTTGTGAAGGTCTCTTACTTTAGTTTTTTAGACAATTGTGACAAGTTTATATTTTGGATGAACTTACAAGATAATATTGTTGCTATCATAAGGTTCTGAGGGATTTCAGAGGAGATGATTTATGTTTATGGAAGCTAAAACGAGCTGGAAATGTCATAAAAAATTCATGATAACAAAATGAAAAGGGCACCAGATGGCGACATTAGACTGTGTTTTCCTAAGGTGAGTTCTATGAGAGGAGCATTTAAAGGACCAGCGTGTAAGATTTAGTGGCATCTAGTGGTGAGTTTGCGGATTGCAACCAACTGAATATCCCCCCACCCCACCCTCCCCTTTCAAGAGTAGGAGAACCTAGGGTGGCCAAAAAACTCACAAAAAACACGAAAGACCCTCTCTAGAGCCAGTGTTTGGTTTGTCCGTTCTGGGCTACTGTAGAAACATGGCGGTGCAACATGGCGGGCTCCATGAAAGGATTAAAACATACTTGTGAATATTATATTCCATTTCTGCCAAGTCAGTTCTGCTAGATGACACTAAATTCTACACACTGGACCTTTAAATGCAGTCACGTTGCCAAATTTCTTTTTTGTTCTTCGAAAACCAAGGTTTCAAGGTTTTTCCCATCTTAATTTATCGAAAAAGAAAAAGAAAGAACAACCAATAATGCTTTACATCACTGGATATACTACTAGATTATACAATTTCAGTTTAGCCAAATTAATAGGGAGCAATTAGTGATTACGTAAAAAACAAAAAAAGTCAATTTTGTGCATTATTCTGTATGAAAATCATCTGTACTTCCATGACAAATATGCAAGTCTACCCGCTGAGGACAATTTTGCGATATGATTGAAAGCTGTAGAGCAACTACTGAATGGACCACGTGGTGAGGTTGTTTTATCAACTACTGTTTCCAAGTTTAAGAATGAAGTTTTTCTGTTTACCAAAGAAATAGGGTTATAAAATGATGTTTCATTAACCCTGAGGATAAAGCAGCAGAACCAACCAATATATAAATGATCATTACATAAAAATAATGCTCAAGTGAAGAGTTCATGTGTCACTCCAGTTGTGGGACACAGCAGTCAATATTCTCAAACATACACAAAATACACAAACTATTGAGCATCAGATATGGATGTCAGCTTGAGGTTCTTACTTTACAATAAATGGATGATTGCTATCAGCTTATTATATATTAGTCTGTATCTTATTCAGAGATGAATTTTTGTGATGTTTTCAGTTTTTAACCAGAAATTAATCACAGATTTCACAAAAAAAATCTGTGATGGTGAGCTCCAGGTTTATTCCCTTCACGTGCAGATCTAACACGAGTGAGGCAGTTTTCCTGCAATCGAACTCTGTGAACTTGATGTTCATAATAAATTATTACTAACACTGTCTGAGATCCCAGTAATGATAGCAAGTAGTAATAGTAATAGTGAGCAAGTAATGATATTCCACTGTAGTTCTGCAGGTAGCTAACATGTGAGTCATGTTCCTGTTAAATATGCTTTGAGGCATCAGCTAATTGACTGAACAGTTTTGAGTTTTAGTGGGTTTTTTACACCAAAATTCAACAATTAATTAATCAGTTTACCAAAATGAAAGAAAGAGCAACAAAGAACAACTGTTTGTATAAAAAAATATAACATTTTATTTCCAGCTACAAAGTGAAACATGTAACATTTTTGTCACACTTCTCAATAAAATAGTAAAAAATACTGTCGACAAAAAATACACTATTGATACATTTTGAAGCACAGAACACATTTGGCTTTTAAATTAACTTAAACTGTACAAATATATACAGAATTTACACATCAACAATATAAAAGGAATGAAATTACAATTCTTCCAGTCTTCTTTTCTATTTTTGTACAAAATAGACACTTTTGTTCCTATAGACACTTGGTTTCCTCCTTCCGACCTGAATCAGTAATAGTCAACATGTCTTCTTTTTTTTTTCTTTTCTCAGTGCCATGGCAAAGCCCACTGTGTTCCATATCTAACCCTAAACTCAGCACGCTGCTTCTCTCTCATCCACATGCTGGGCGGAAACTCTGACCTTTCCTCCACTCTGGGAGCAGAGTGAACAGCATAGACCTCAGAGACAAGGCCGACATTCAGGCCTGCACTAGCACACACACACACACACACACACTCACACACACACTCATACACACACACATACAAGGATACATTCAGACCTGTTTGGACAGGGGAACACTGGTCTGCTGTGGTCTGCGTGCTCCCTCTACAGCTGCTTAGAGTTTGCAGGTCTGGTCTGGGCTCAAAGGGTGGGGGAGTTATTACACACCTCATTTAGAGAGGAGGTCAAGGTTTAGATAAGGTATAAAAATGCGTACAGTAAAATGGACGGGTTTGTAAAAGGGATTTCAGGGGGAATGGGTGGAAACCTGACAGTAGGTTTGTCAAAATAGAAGTTATAGTGCAGGAATCTCTTGGAGCTGCTATGCAACCCTCTGTCTGAGCTCTAGTGGCTGATGTGCACCAGCCGTACAAAACACACAGACACTAAGACAAGTGTCTGGACTACTTTTACAATGAGAAAATGACGAAATAAAATAAGAAAAGAACATATATACTGAGCTGCAAAATGAGATGGAGTTCTGTTTGTTTTTCAAGTCATAAGCTCTGGTCGTCCTTCAGCGGCTCATGCCATGTCTCCCATCATCTTCTTGTAATACATGGACTCGAAGATGTCGTTCTCCCCGGGGCAGTTGTGGTGGCAGGCGCAGGACTTGATGAACATCATGTGCTTCTTCATGACCTGTCCGTCAGGGCATTTGAACTCCATGGGCAGGGTGGTGGTCCTGTGGGGGGTGCAGCAGCGACCATCCAGGCAGACACCGCAGAACTTTGGCCTGTAGGACTTGGTGGTGGTGCAGCCAGAGATCTCAAACTTCATGGGCTTGGAGAGTCTGGGAGTACGGATGCATTTTTTCCCTTTCTGCAGGAAGAGAAATAAAGAGAAAAACAACTTCAGCAGGCATTCTTTTGAAATTTAAGTTTGCATATTGCATCTGTAGAGTTCATGAGAGCAGTGCAGTTTAAACAGGAACTCACCCTAATGCTTTGCTCCAGCTGGGACTCGCAGGGTCGCACCATGCACAGCCGGGTCTGTTTCTCCAGGCGGCATTCGCGGTTATCATTGGTAACCCTTGTGGAGATCCCAAGGCCACAGGTCTTAGAGCAGGCGCTCCATTCAGTAGTCTGAACCAGGCAGTTCTCCCTCATCATGGAGGGATCTGGACCATAGGTCTCCTCCTCTCTGTATGCTGTAAACACATGAGGAAACACTGGATTAGAAAGAGCATCCTGATTACAGCTCATTTCCGCAGGATTAAAGCATTACCATAGGATTATTTTTATGACTATAAATACCTACAAAGAAAGTCTTATGCACAGGAAATTTGCTCTTAAGAATGCAGAAAAGTAACTTACCAGCCAAAACAGAGCCCATGAAGCTGTTTGTGTAGGGAGAGTCGCACACCCACTCCTCGCAGCACTTCCCTGGCACCTTGACGCGTCTGGGCATGGGGCAGTCAGGGCTGGGCAGCCTCACGTCCATGGAGCAGAGAGGAACACAGCCCACAGCTCCATCCAGACAGGTACACTGGTACTTGCAGCTGCTCTGGAAAGTCTCTCCACTCTTGTACACCATGCCACCGAACACACAGGTGGCTCCTTCTCTTGCTGTAAGGGAGGAATGACAAAAAAGGAGAGGTCATGATTCAGCTCATACATGAAGGACACTTCTTAGCACATCGGAATATTCAACATGACAGGTTACAGCAATTATTTCAATGATCACTGGCTCACCTGTGCACACTCCTATGCGTCTGTTGATGGGGGCTCCAAAGTCACAATAGAGACCTTTGTGTGTGTCACAGGCATCTCTCTCAGTGCAGAGCTCCCCCATCTGTTTGGCGCACACCCTGCAGCAGCCGCAGCCGTCCAGCACCAGGCTCACTCCTGGGGGACACTGAGGGGGAGTGGAGGGGCACGAACACTGGCCGCTGCACTCCTGACCTGCAGCCTGAGCACAGAACACACACAGGCACATGCTCGGTTAAATATAATCTCCCCAAGGTACATTGTAGACATTCATCCAGCTCAAAGAGAACACAATGTCTTTTAGAGTCGGAGCTTATGTCATGTTTTGACAAGAGTGGAGTTCTTAGCATCACATCGCCCATATAATTCAAGTCTAAAGCCTAACACAACAACAGCAGTGAAAAGTCTATTTTAATATTTTTTGGCTTACCATGTATGAGAGCATGATGCACAGGAAAGGCAGCAAAATCATTTTCTTCATTCCAGCAGACATCTTCTTAGAAATAGATTTAGATTCTTCCTTAAGCCTCGTTGAGAAAGTCTTCCTTTAGTCTCAGAGTTTGAGCTCGAGAAACCTTTTCTGATCAAGTTGATCTCTTGTCTCGTTTGTCGTTTAGCGTTTCTCCGCTGCTCCGGTCACAGTCTTTCTTTCTTTCTTTCTTGGTGAAAGCTAGAGTTTAGCTTCAGTAGAGGAGTTGATCTGAGTTCTGACTGGAAAGCTGAGCTCCCTTTATACTCACTGGCCCTCGCAGCACGTCACTGGGGGCTGAATGGAGAGCCAGCCCTGGACAAACATGGACATACTTGGCATTCTTTCCTCGCTTCCTGACCCCCACTCCAGACATCCCACATTCCTGCTGTCTGAAGGCAAGGCTCTGCTGCTCGGGCCAAACAACACTGTCTCTCTCAGAGCAGCTTTCATCTGGAATGGGAGGTTAAGTCTGGTTAGAGGCCTGGGACCCCACACTGGGAATTCCTGAAGACTGACTTCACAAACAGACAGCCGGTACCTATAAATATTAATTTTAAAAAAAGAAGAAAAGAAAAAAAACTCTTAACACTGTTCAAAAGTGAATCTACAAAGAACTTTACATGAAGGAAGAGCAGTTAAAAATCAACAGGTAGAAACTAATAAAAATGTATGAACACACAACGATTAAATAAACTGATTGATGTGTAACGGGCGGTTAAGACTTTAAGCCCACAACAGCATTCCTCAGCTTTGGCTTCAAAGGCGCATAGACAGCCTGTACTTTAGTAAATTAACAGTGAGCAGTTCGGAAAAAGGAAACTCATTTGAATCATTAGCTTGAGCTGGTTATCTATCAAGGTGCTTGTTCCAGCACAGAGACTTGGCAACTGCCGCAGTCTTGTAACTTTGTCTTCTGTACTCGTGCGGTTATGTCTGGGACACTGCAGTGGCATTTTTCTGCTCTGACATCAGTGGCTGAACTGCAGCTTTCAGTAAAAACCACTCAAATATATTATGATCTCTAATGCATGAATGAAGCATTTTAATGACAAATACTTTTTCCAATCATTTTGTATGATACACTTAATTATTGTGGGTCAGTGGATTTTTTGCCATGCTTACTTATTTCCTCATGGCTCTGTGGTTCTGTATGACTCATTAAAGGGGCACTCTGGCTATTTTGCATTGCATTTCCTTAAAGTTGTGGGGACAAATTTTAAAAACAATGGTCAGAATTATGAGATAACGTGACTTTTAGTCCCTAAAATGGCTCTTGAAATGCTGGATCCTACATTTCCCATAATGCAACACAGTAGCATCCTTCGTTAAACCCTCCCTGACTGATCAATTCCCACATCTTTCAAACTCCACACCCCCAGTTTGAAACATAGGCATTCTTTTAAAGAAATTCAACCCCTGATGACAAAATAACCCTGATGATATCATCATCGAGTTATTTTTTCAAACTTTGAAAGCTTCTTCCAGAGCCGCAAAAGACATTACACAACTGTTTTCATAGGCTGAGAATGACTAATCCTAACCTCCATGAGTAAAACTTGTGGATTAGCCCTTTAAAGACTGGAATCCATTACTCACGACTGCATATAAGGTCGGATGCTTGTTTGCAAATAACTTTTGCATTACATATGCCAACTTCATTTAGAATTCCTTATTTGTGATGTCAAGTGAAACTCCAGTTGTCAATATTTCTGAAACGTGCTTAGGTGTTTTGTGTGTTTTTGTCATGTACAGTATGAACACTGTCGGGTACAAGATGGTGCTGATTGTGTGTTTTCTGAGTTACCTGAGCTGGACGTCTTGATTCTACTGGACAAATGATTATTAAACATCTTGAGTTGACTTAAGTGAAAGCGCAGCCCGGCCCATGAAGGCATGCAGGGTAGATATTAGGGGCACAAAGGCTACATGTTCTCTCGCTTCTCACCTGCCTAATGAGGTTTAGTCTATGACGAACTTAAAAGGCCAGGTGTGCCCTGTCCCCGGCCAGGCTTATTTTACTACATCAAACCCCAGAGTGGAGGATTGCAGGAAAGAGGCTAGACGGAGGTTTGTGTATTTTTTTGAAAAAGGGATCACACACCAGGCCAGACTCTTATGAAAGGCGGCCCTGCTCCTTCTCCAGCCAGCGAATCGGAAATGAAAAACTCCCAGAGAAACCTGGAGCTGCAGGAATGCACAAGAAAAGCCAGCAGACTGGGCTGTTACTACAGAGGAAGCTTCCCCATATAAGGACGCCTGCTCTTTTCCTAATATGGATATGTTCTCTCTCTATGCTGGCTCAGTACAGTAGGGACTCCTATTAGACCATCTGACCGAGAAAAAAAACACAGCCGTGAGTGAAAGTGTGGTGTGTTTGTGTGTGTGTGTGTGGAGTATTCTGCTTCTCAAAACAGACCAGAGAAAGTGTATGTGTGAGCGTGTGTGTGCGTGTGTTGACAGTCATTACAGCCTCAGGGCCCAAACTTCAACTCCATGATATCTAAAGGAAACAGCTTGATGGAGGAACGTGCTCCGGCCACGCTGCAAAACAACACTGACACTTAGCTGACATTTTTATCTTGAATGCAGAGTAATCTAGTTTCAATCAGGCTGTTTATTGAGTCAGTGGCTGTTTTTAAGGACTTTCATTTGAAGATAAAGTCGAATACTTTAAATAACTAATTTTGATGTCTGCAATATATTAAGTTTTATCTGATGGCACCAATTTGACTCATTAGTAGAGTATTGATGATGATTGTTATGTCCTGGATAGTCTCCTTCCTGTTGTAATTGACAGCTGTTCGGAAACTGATACTTTTTATTCTTTGATGTTGTGACTTTATGATAATGGTTGGTTGTTTTGGTTGTTGCTCTGTTGTCAGTTTCTTGTGCCACATGACTGGCTGCGCACTCACTGTTCTGCAGATCTGCATATGTGGATGAGCCGAATGTTGTGGCCAATGGAAACATATGGCTCCGTGTGTGGTAGGGCCAGATATGTCGAGGCTAAGTATAGACCGAGGTATTTATCTAAGAGTGTAGCTGTGGGTTAAAGTCAGTAATGGAACTGCGGTGGTGAAACAATGTCGAGGAGGTCTGTACTTGTTGGCACCTTTGTTGTTAGTCATAGCTGTGTGCTGGCTGTCTAGCCTTTCCATCTTCTACACTTTCACACGTTGGAAAATGTATTGTTGTACTGTGTGCTGAGTCTATGTAGACTTGCCATGATGGGAATTAGTAATACTGTCTGCTACTCTTTTGGCTGACCAGTGGTCATTACTTTGTTGGATATGGTTACATGTTAGAATAAAATATTTAACAGTAAAGGCCAAAATATGTGCGACTTTTCATTTCTTGTATCACATGAAACTTTTGGATGCTTTGTCTGTAAGTAGTCAGAAATAAAAACTCCAACCAATAAAACACCAACAAAACCACCACAATATAAGGTGTCTTCAACTCTCATAAAAATGGTCTGCAGTTATTGGAGGTTTACAGCGTTCATTTGGAGTTGTTTTTGTATCTACCTAATGAATGTAGGTAGGTTACTGACGCTGATGAGAGCAATGAAAGTGAACCAAAAACTTGTGGGCTGGAAAAACACAACATAACAGTCATGTGATCAATTTTTAATCTAAAAATATTGATTGCAGCCACTTTAAAGACATCCTACAGGGTCTCACCACCTTAAGGTTGTGTTTCTAGACAAATTATGTCAAAGTAAAAGTCACTCCTTAATGCCTAAAATTCACTTGAAATTGCTTTGCAGTACCATCATAGGTCCTGAACACTTTTCTAAACATTGTAAAAGTGTAAAAGTAGGAAAACTACGTGATAGATGTGGAGATTGTCAGCCTGTATCAGTAAGAAATAGTTTCTTGTGTTAGTTATACAAACATAGCAGCAACAAGTCCAAGAGTTGACACGCTGTATACACTAACACTGAGTGCTGGATTGAGTCAAGGTAAAACAGCTGACACCAGTATAAGTAACAAAGATAACGTCATGCTGATGAATTGTTTCACTGTTAGTTTGTTATTTTTTCCAAATGAAAAATAGTCCCAAGTGAATAAACGGATGAAGTGATGTTCCTAATTTAGCGTTTAAGTCATTCTTATATTTAAGGTCATGTGACTTGCGTAGTAATCCCAGGTCAAGGCCTGCCTTCTATCCTCGTCTGGATTTACACACGCCGCTGCCCACCGGTTATAGCCTCATTACCTCACTGCTTGTTTCATAGTTACTGTGTGACATCATGAGGCAGCAGAACCGTGTCAGCTGGGAAGTTTCCGACTTTGGTATCTGTTGAGATGACAGACTCGCTGTCTGACCAGGCAACATTTTTATTTCCCCCCACATCGGGTCCTGGTGACGACACTGTCCTTGTTTAGTCTCTCCCTTCAGGCATGGAAAGTGGAAATTATTCTTGGTTTTCTTGAACACCTCGTGTGTGTGCAGTTCCATCACTTCATGGCTGATGGCATCATACCTGTTGCTGATGTCACAGAGCAGCCCTGTGTCCACTGGGATATCTTCTGACTGTTTGCATGGTTCCCACACACTGCTCATATTCAGTACAGCAGCAGCGGTGCTCATACCTTCCCCATGCCTTCAAAACTAAACAGGAAACTAAGCATCAAAAGTTAGAAAGGCCAGTCTGTTCTGAGGTTGCATTTTTGTTCCACAGTGGGCCAGATAATGACTCTAATTTCACAGAGAACATTTTTTAATAGTACTTCTAAAATCATCTGTCTTTCATTTGCTGTATGTTTGTATACTTTCCACTTTATTCCAGCAATAAGTCCCTTTATTCATGAAGATTATACTGTTCAGTTTTTGTTGATTCAACTCTATGATTATTTTGGAGGCTTATATGTATATGTATATGTACAGTATCCAGTAGTGTGTATGGAAACCCAGAGTGTTTTTCCCAAACTGGATCCATATTCAAGACTTTGGTTGTTATCTGCACTCAGCTGTCTATTAAACTGTATTCCATTAGTGGTAGCTGGCAGGCTATTTGAGGAATGTTCCCTGGCTTTAGCCTTCAAACCAACCATCTATATACCACTGTGTAAACTGAACATGAAACCAAAATCTCAAAATGATTTCCCTGCCTGCATATTTCTGCTTCTTTGAACTCTTGGGCTGCCTGCAGTCAGTGAGGGTAGAATAGTTGAAAACAGCCTAGTTGCACACGGTAGAGAAAATGCAGTTTTTAAAAATATCAGTTGTAGGTAACAAAGGGACTAACCCTGGCAAGAAAGCAGAATAACTGCATAAAACTCCTGTGTCATATGCAATATGTGTGTTTCATCAGTGAGTAAAGTTGGCTAATGAAGACGTGCTGGGAAAAAAAAATTCTGCTTTCCTTCACAATTTGGAGTCTGTCTGCAAAAACACTCAAATAGTTTGAATGGTGATCTGTCGACATTTAACAATGGAGGAGGGACAGGTCAATTACTGACAGATGAAAGAGTTGGCAACTAACGGAAACATTTTGAAGCTTGCCTATGAAAAGACAAGCGATGGAAACTTATAATGCATCAGGAGCCTCAGATGATTTGCTGAGATTTAACAATGGGGTTGGTGGGCAGATGAACTGTCAAGATGGAAACAGTGTCTATTTAAAGCCTAGAGTGGTAGAAAATGTTCAGACTGGAAACATGCATGAGACTCAATCTTTTTCAGGCACAGCCTGCATGAAATAGTTGGGTTTTGGATTACTTCGGGTAATGGGCCGAGGTATAATATACTGACTGTTTGATGCCAGAGGGGCACATTTGGTAGATGGACTGCATTTTTTGGTCAAATTTTCTCATAAATCATTTAGTTAGAAAAATCTAGGGGAATGTTTTTGCCAGTCTGTGTTAACAAGGGAAAAGATATCACTTACATCTCCCTTGAACAAAGCATTTTTAACTGGCAATAAAAGAAGCCCACAGGTGGAAGCTAGCAATAGATTGAGGGCATGGTAACATTTGCACAGATATAACAAAGGGGGACTGATGGGTGGCAGGACAGTCAGAGGCAGAGAGAGTGGAAACTTCCTATTTAAAAACCTGTGTCCTGGAAAGTGTTTAGACTAGAGACACTGATGAGAATTTGGGCTGTAACTCTTTCAACAAACAGCAGAAACTCATCTCAGCTGTAGATTTACTGCCACACACATGGAAATGGAAGTCAGGTGGTCTTAACTTAAACACAGCTCCATGTGGGTCCAGGATGGACTCTGTTCTGTTTTGGTGACCTTTCAGTAGGAGGTTGAAGGGGTTTCTAATCATAGACACAAAGCCCAACACGCTACTTGGTTCTCACTGAGTACTTCCCCTTCTGGACCTCATACATGACCTCATGATGGTTAGATGAAAACAGACAAAGTCTTGTGGTAAAAACTTAAAATCATGCCCACTGACCCAGTTCTCCAGCTTCATGCAGCCATAACCAGTGAGACCAACTTTCCAATGTAAAGATGCCTGGTGCTTAATCGCACTGTGAACTCTTAGGGTCATATAATGTCCATGACCCTAAGGAAGGTCTGCCCTTTACAGGTGATGGTTTCTAAATATAGTGTGGAATCTGCCCACACACATTACTACAATTACAATGGAGGCATTTAACTGGACTGGAGCTCATTCAGAGTGGCTAAGCTTGACAGAACAGGAAATATGGTTATTTGCTTCTTGCCAGGAGTTAGATGAGAAGATCGATACCACTCTAATGTCTCTGTGTTAACTATAGAGCTACAGCCAGGAGGTGATTAGCTTAGCTTAGCATAAAGACTTGAAACTCTAAAACCACCAATTGTCATTACATTTTGGTTTTTGTGTGAACTAACCAAACAAGATACAGCGTGTTAATTAGTGAGCCTCAGAGGTAGGCGTGTTTTTACATTTTGGATGAAGCCAGACTTCCCATCTGCTTCCAATATTTATACTAAGCTAGGCTAACTGCCTCCTGGCTCCAGCTCCATATTTATTGGACAGTAAGAATGGTATCAATCTTCTCATCTAACTGTTCCTCCCAAATCCAACTCCCAAAATACCAAACTATTCCTTCCATGGCATCTAATACACACTGGGGACCCTGTAAGTTGCAGTGGAAACAGAAAGTACTTTCAAGTATCTCGACACAAGAAGGGAATTACATAAAAACTGACATAACCCAATGGAAGAAACCAGAAATTAGTGGTCCGCAACAAATTACATGGCAATAATTGAAGGTGAAGGTGTAAAGAAGGCTGGTGAACTAATTTGGACAAAGTCAGCTGTGCATACTATAGCAACTGTAATTAAATGCAGAGCTCCTTTTTGGTTACATTCTTGTGGTTTTGCATGTGTGAGCCTCGCAAATTCAATCTTGTTCACTAAGAGTGTTGCATTAAGTAGAGTTGTACAAGCACTCATTGTGGCAAGAGAAGCCATTCCTTTTGCCATAAACCTGCCATCTTGTATGTGTGAACATGCTAAATTTGAATTCCACTGGAGATTACCGACCCCAAAAGAGACAGATTGCTGATAATGCAAACCATTGTTTTCAAAAGCTTCCCCTCTTATGACATACTTCGCATTTTCGTGGTGAAGCCAGATAGCAGCAAAATGTTTGGCCCAATGAGTCCAACCTTCACATTTTTGAAGTGGACACGTATCACTGTTAGTTTGTGTAGTTACTTCTTTTCATGTCACAAAATGACTTTAATCGTCCAGTTACAACAGGATAAATAACACGGGCAGGTTTTCGGTGTTTTCAAATTTGCTCACCTTGCGGTGCAGTGAGCAAGACCACATCCTAACATGTTGTGAACAGTTTAAATTGAAAGTCTTGTGGCTCACACAGAGGAGGTTGTGAATGTAAATACATATTCTGTAGCTTTGTGAGGCCACCGCTTCCCTGCAGGAATGTCAGCTTCCCCCTATTAGCTTGGCACACGACTGCATACCTCAGCTAATTAGCTTCCTGTAAAAGCCTTGAATAAAAACATCAGCTTTAATCACACGCTGCTGCTTTGTCTCATTCATTGCCAAGGTAAATGTTGCTTCAAGCAGAGAAAAAAACGGACATTTTGCTTTGTGGGTTTCTGCTTCCCAGACAGGTGTTTCAAGCCGTGATGTGCAGCGATCCAGGTCAAGATTTCACCTTAACATTCCCCAACATCAAATAAACTCAGACTGTTTTTCTATCATTAGACTTTTAAAAGGCTTTCATTTGAATTCGTGCGCCTTTTTTTTTCTCTTCTACCGAGGTTGCCTGAGATGTCAAACTGGTGAGAGTGTGTGTTTACTGTCTGTTTTATTGGATGGTTATTTACTGGCTGTCAGCAGGAGAACTGTGCTCTCATACAGTTTCAGGTTCATATAAAGCTTAGTGGCTGCTTTTACAGTATGTTTGTCGACTGTCAGAAACAGAGTGTACCTGCTACAGCACTTGTTGACTAGTTTCTGATTATTTAGCAGCTGCCTGCCAGTAACAAATATCCATTTACTGGACCTCAATTGAACATACTAATTATTTACAAGCTGTTTACCAGTTTTCAGCTGCTTATATGAATAGACCTACACCTTCTTATAGGAAAAGGTTATGACATTTGCAGATACAAATAAGTAACGAGGAGATTTTAATGTGTTATTTTAACAATTTCTTTACTTAACTCACTATTGAAACTGAATAATTACTTACTGAAAAATTTGAGCAGCATATTAACAATCTTTTGTCCATGTCTGCTGATGAAGCTCCAGAAAAGCTCATAAAAAGACTTAAAGGATAGGTTCACAAAAAAGTCTGTCTTAAAACAATTGGTTTCATCATTCCTTCTGTTCATACTGACCATTAGAAGATTCCCGCCAAATGTGCTTACAATGTAAGTGATGGGGGACAAAATCCACAGCCATTGTTTTGTGCAAAAATGTATTTAAAAGTCTATCAGAAGATAATATGAGGCTTCAGCAGCCTGAGTTATTCAAATAACATGGATATTTTCCACAGTTTCAGCCTTTTTAGTAAAGCATTTCCTCTTTGTGTCTTGATGGTTCAGTAGCAATGGAAGTATCGTAACAAAAAAAAGGGAATTTGGCACTAAAAAGACAGTCTGAACTTGATTTGACTACTTTGGATGGCTGAATCCTCATATTAGCTTCAAATAAACTTTTACATACATTTTTGTATGAAAGGAGGGCTGTGGAATTTGTCCCCGATCCAGTGGCCAGTATGAACAGGAGGAATGATCACAGCAAGAAAAACATCTGTCAGTGTTAATTTGGGCACCTGGCAATCCGATAAGACTTTTTTGTCAATACTGATAAAGGTGAGGTGTTGAATTTGTTGTTTTGCTGACAAAATCAGAGGCCGAAGAAGCACAGAGTGCATTATTCTGTCCATAGTTATGTGTTAATAATTAATAGCAAATATCAAATTCGGGTTAATCAGGTCAAAAAGTGTGTCTGTATACTGTTTACTGTGTCTACTTATGTAATCAAATGTAATTGTAACACTGTGTGACTGTAGCAACTGTATGATTCATAGCTTCAATACATAATGTTAAAACTTGTATTTTGCATGTGGTTTAAACATAAAACCAGCCCTGAGCTTCAGCTTTGCATACTGGCACTAACGTCAACATGAAGGAAAAAACATTGTGATCCGAAAGAAGAATGTTCAAGCCACAAAAGCTCCTATTAGTGAAGTGAGCAATAAGTGCCTCTCATCACTGCTGGAGTTTTGGCTTTACCAGTGAAACCCGGTCGGACTCTTTGGCATCCACGACGAAAACCAGCGTCTGTGTGATGTCTGGACCGAAAGAACATTCAAAGTCAACAATAGATCTGTCCTTTGATGGGAGTTATTAGTGCTGAATGCTGCAAAAGGGAACACAGTTTTCAGATGACTAATGGGAATGAACAAAAGGTGAAAGATTAGAAAGAGGAAGACCGTTCCTGCGTTAAACGGCTGTGAAAATATTGCTCTTTGAGGGCTTTCCCTTTTTGCAAGGCTGTCAATGTAAACACAAATTTGTTATAAACTAAATAAATGATTAAAAAAGCATATCCTTAGCTGTGAGAAAAGTGAACTGTTGCTTCACAAGATGCTGATGGAATAATGAACTGTGCTTTTGTGACTGGTGAACCATTAGGGGAGCAAACTGTTCTCAATAAATGTTCAATAGTATTGTGCTGTGCCTTATAGCAACAGCCTGGCCAGGGTTCCCATCTGCTCTAATTGTTTCCAGATCTGCCGTTTCTGCACAGTGGCTAAAACGACCCCTCCCTGTCTGTGCGTCTGGAACGAAGGCCTCTCCCCATCTGTCTGTGAGCTGCAAGGTCAGACTGTAGCCTACACCCTTGCCCCGTTTCTGTCTGTCTGTTTGTCTGTCTGTCTGGTGGCAATCTGATCGTCTTGTCTGCGTGTCTGCAAACTGGAAGGTCACAGCTGGTCTGTTGTTACTCACTGTTTTCTCTTTCCTTTGCTAAAAGTAGCCCCCTCAGTGTCACGGTTTCTGCGGATCCCAAAAAGAGACCAGGAGAGATGAAGCATTGCATTTTACATAAATTCAATAATCCAGTAAAGCAATGAAAGGACAATGTTGATTTGTTGTACAAGATGCAAGTTTAAAAAGTGGGTAAGAATAAGTTCAGCTTCTGAGGTAATGCACCAATGAATAAAGGACAGTATCCTCTGTCAACATCCCCACAAAATAAATTTAAAAATATAACTGTAGCTTATGGTGACAGAGTGTTCTGTACTTTGCAGAATACAGTACCTGCCCACTCCAGACTGACAGTGGAAAATATTATGCATCCTCTTCACAACAACATGGAATATTCCCCAGCTGGAGCAGGGAAAGGTGGATTCCTCAGCAAAGTGAGTAGGAAGTGATGACGCAGGAAGGAGTCATCGTTCAGTTAGCTGTCAAACCAGCAGCAGACAACCCAAGTTTCACATGTTTTTCCTACCTCAGCATAGGCTGCAAGAAACATGTTTTCCACTCTCAGCAGGAGTGAATCAGAGCGCAAACACAAAAGTTTTAAAATAGTATTGCAGTGGTGAATAAGTGAGTAAACCATGCTGTCCATTTGGGGATTGTTACAATCTGAACAACTGCCAGTGTAATAAAATGAATTATTTCTTTCATAATAACATGATATCAAATTTTTAGCTTGAAAATCATCATGCTGTGTTACATACATTAGCTTAAAAAAAATAGCTTTTTTGCCTTTTTTCCCAATAGTTAGAAGAGTAGATTGATATCACTGTTATATCTGTCAGTTCAATATGAAGCTGAAGCCAGGATATGATTAGCTAAGCTTAGCAAGACAGTACTCCAGGAAGTCACACCGCCTGGCCAGGAAAACTGCAACTTGCTGTATTTACACTTTGGATTTTGTATTAAACAAATGAGATATAACTTATTAATTAGTGAGCTTTAGAGATGCTGGTAGGTGGATTTTACTTTTGGACAGGCAGGCTAGCTGTTTCCCTCTGTTTCCAGACATCATGCTAAGCTAAGCTAACCCTAACCATCTCCTGGCTCCTGCTTCTTATTGAACAGACAAATATGAGAGTGGTATCAATCTTCTCATCTAACTCCCAGCAAAGACACCAAATTAAGCATGTTTCCCAAAATGTCCAACTATTCCTTTAAGTTTCTATAAATTTACTTCATGTAGCGTGTTAGCTGGAAAATAAAATATGCAGCTACTACCTTTAAGAACAAACTGGGTTCAAATAAAACATGATTTACCCTTCAGTACATCTTTGGTTTGAGCAATAGCACAATGACAACAGCCTTACACAGAGGCCAAAATGCAACCTAGCAACATACAGTGATGTCTGCTTCGAGGGTTATTATTTTGTCATATTTACGAATCTTAATCCATTTATAAGCGTCATCATCCATATGTGTTACTCCCAAATGTGGCGTATGCATTATCAACTGCGAGCTCACTGCTTTTTTTCCAGCTATATCCAGTCATGGTCAGTGTATAAATCTATGAGCAGTGGAGGAGGAGGAGGCGATGACGCAGGAACGAACTCGGTATCTGTCAAATCAGTGGCAGCTAGCGTGGATTTTTTACAGTAGATGTAATACATTCTGTAGAGATTACTACGTAAAGACCAGTTATCACCAGAGATTGTTTTCATTGCCAGATTGGATGAAATTGCCGTTTCAGCTTTTTCTTTTTCAGATTTTCAGCACCGGTCTTAGAAAAAACCTCAAGTATCAAACCAGATTTGGGTCAACAGACATTTATCCCCCACTCTTCATATTTCTAAATCGAGAAAGCTAGACTAAATGATTTGTTAAGCTAAAGCTGAGTCTGTCATGCTAAAAAGCAGTACAGCACATATGACCAGGGCCCCTTGTGAGGTCTCACTTACGGTACAATGATTGAAAAGTGCGACAGTTACGTAACTACGAGGTGTCGTGTGATGCTGTGTGAATATGAAGCCTTGTCCCAGTGAGGAGAACCTTTACGGGGCACGTCTGACATGTAGGTGTTCTGTCAAAGCATGTCAATACGCAAGCTGTCTCAGAGGCCCATTTCTCACTCTCTCTGGTCGCAACACATTTTTCCTTTTACCCTTTAAATGTTCACTTTAATTAATTATCCCTGTAGTTTCCAAATTGTTTTTCCTCACATAATCTGATTTCAGTTTTACACTTTTCCTTGTCTCCTCCACTCATCTGGTTTCTCTCTCTAAAGAACCTTTACTGACTCTTTGTTTTATATCACACATATGTATTATTCTGGATTCTGTTACCAGATATATTTTGTCTGCACCTCAAAAACCTAAACCTTACTTTGCACACTGACTTTCACTAAGTACGTATAAAGTTGCACTTTTTCTAGCCTGCCTTTTGACTGGAATTGTGGTTACGTGTATTCTACTTTACCTTTGCTTCTCACGGTAACTGTTCCCAGGTATGTTATTCTCCTGCCTTTTGGAAATGTGGTTTCTCCTGGCTTGGTGTGTTTATGCAGGTGCAGGACATTCAGGACACACCGCCCTGCAGAGTATTTTGGAGGGTCTTTTTCAGGGCAGCCTACCTTGCAGTATTAGAAGGGGCCGCCTATATGTGGCATTTACTGGGACTGCCCAGAAAAGGCATTTCCTCAGGTTACTGGAAATGGAGCAATGAAGGGTTTGAGTCAAACACATCAGAAATAGAAACGTTTCAATGATGGGCGAAAGATGGATACTCAAACATACATTGTGAGATAAAATCATCAATGAAGTTGCTTAATATGAATTAGGGCATCCACCACATTTTCTGAACTTGTATGTGTATATTGTATAGAACTATGATGTATATTTCAAGCTTGTATGGTTGAAATTAGTTTTTTGAATGTACAATGTTCTAGACATCATTCTTGCTTCTCATTGCTTCTCTAACTAACTGCTGAGTTGTTGCAGTACCTGAGAAGGTATACCAGCAATTAACCCGGGAGGTTTCCTCCCACTGTCCATGCAAGTTTGGTGAACTGGCAGCTCTAAATTGCCTAGAGGTGTGAATTTGAGTGTGAATGGTTGCCTGTCTATTTACTATATGTTAGCCTTGTCATAGACGGTGACCTGTCCCGGTTGTACCCTGCCTCTTGCGCAATATGAGATGAAATAGGCTCCAGCCCCTTGCAACCCTGTACAGGATAAACAAGTATAGTTAATGGAGGGATGGATGGAAAACCTACAGTAGCGGGTCTCATACTGCTTCTTCACTATAGGTATTTCCAGAAATAATGCTTGATCACTAAAACTGAACTGACCACTTAGTTGTTGAAATTGCAGCATCATTTTAACAGATTCTCGTCATTTTGCCATACCAAATTCCTTTGAAAAGTTTGTTTCCAACACAAATTAAATACATATAGAGGAATATCCTTGTTTATACTGAGATATGAAAAAATATTGTGAGTACTGTCATTTTTTGTAAAGCTGTCACACTGAGACATAAGCAGGATGATGATATGCCTGACAGTTTTCTCACAGAAAAAAATCAGAGTGATCCAGGAAGCCTCTCTGCAGGCAGAACCTGGCTGCTCAAGGTAAAAACAGAGCTTCCTGATACAGGAGGGTTACAGTTCATATGGCAAGAGAACATTGATCATCCAACAAAGAAATAAAAAACAGGCTTGTATGTCATGGTTTTATTGTCAGGAAGGACAGGAAAGGAGAATAGCCTTGACCTGCTTGGCTCACTCTGTTCTGCAAAGTTTCCGGGATAATGAATTCCTCTGGTTTGGTCAGCCAACAGTAGAAATGAGGAGAAAGGGGGAGGAGGACTAAAAGAGAGAGAGAGGGAAGGCATGAGGTGTTTGTTAACAAGCCCTGTGTATTGTGGATAATTGCAGGTTACTGGTGAGATAAGTGGATTTACTAGAAATGAACATCAGGGAGTCCAGATATGCAAAACAATAAACTGAAGTTCAAGGTTTTTATCTTGCTGCTGCATCAAGTGGAACTTCACCAAGTACAAGTCTTCAGGAATCCTGGTATTTCCATCAGACAAAAAACATTAAAATACCAGAACAAACTCATTATTGTTTAAAGAAAATCCTCCCTTTTGGCTACTTAGGGCAGAGTTGAGTCCAATAGGCATCTACAGTATCTGCTACTCTTCATATTAACAACCTACACCAGGGCTGGGTGGATTTACACAGGCTCAACGTTTATAATTTTTAAACTCTCCTGTATGTTCCACTTTAAAGCTTGTGAACTTTGGCACTGGCTTAATATGAGCACATACTCAATGAGCCATAGTGTTGCTGCATTGGTACAAACACAGATGCTCACTTAGCGCACACCTTAAAACACAGTAAGCACACACACACACACACACAGACACACACACACAACCAGTACACTGCGCTTCCACATCGGAGTGAACTAGGTTGAGAAATTTGAAAGAAAACAAACTGGATTCCAGAGCTGTGCGGTGTGGCGTGAGGCTGCTGGACTGAAACACAAAGAGAGGCCTGTTTGCAGCGTACAGGAGCATTCCAGCTAACAGAACAGGCTCTGGGACACTGTTGACCTAAGCTACTTTAGAATGTTTGTGCAATAGCTTTTGACCACTTGATTAAAAAATATCGTTTGATGCTGGAGCGCTCGTGTCCTAGCGAGGGGCAGTTCAGACTGGTCTGAGCAGAGCAACATGTTGCGGCATGAAGGGAGGGCTCTTATGAAGGCCTCAGAGGTGAGCACTGAGTCGTTTGGAACAGTGAACCACAGTCCAACCATTGAGGATGACCATACCAGCTGTCTGGCACTTGATTTTGTAATTATATAATGTCAATTCTACTGGAAAACCAGTGTCATTTTAGACATGTACAGTACAAACTGTTTTTGGCTATGGTAATGGAGATGGAAATGTGGATCTGCCAGTTGGTCACCACTTTGGTCCAGACTAAACAACTAATGGATGTACTGCCATGAAATGTTGTACAGACGTTCATGTCTCTACTTTTTTTTCCGAATACTTTTATGGACAATCTACGTGCTGTAATTTGTGTCATGTGCTAAATAGCAAATGTTAGCATGCTAAACCAAGATGTGAACGTGATAAACCTTATACCTGCTGAGCATCAGCAAGTTAGCATCCCATTCATGAATATGTTAGCATGCTGTTAGCATTAAGCACAAAGCGCTGCACAGAGACACTAGCATGGTTGTAGACTCTTGTTTCTTAACAGAATCCAATATAAGGAAAACCAAACACTAAATTATTTACATTTTAAGAGTAAACTGATAATATGATAATGAAGATTGTCACTGAAAACCAATGTTCTAATTTAGCTGCTTTGAAAAGCTGAATATGGACCCTAACATAGCCTACGGAATAAATAAAATGATAGACTGCCATCTAAAGGTCTTTCAAAGTGCTTTCAATAAATGCTGGATTGTTTTATCTGAATGTCTGTCATTACACAAAGGGTCTCGTTCCAATATGTGCAGGCCTTAGGTTTAGACAAGTGGGCCGCGATTGTGATTTTGTCTGATTTGCCAAGAAAAACGTAGTTCAGGGAAGTGAATGCGACCTGCTCTCCTCTCCTTCAGCTAATACCATACAAATGCCCTTGAGCTCATTTCTTAACGTCCAAATTGCTCTGGTGGAGCTGCCCAGTGGACCAACAGTAGAAGACTGTGGTTGTACTGGGCAGCTGCCAGGTATGAATGTGTGTAACTTTGTACGTGTGAAGCAGGGTGTTGATGAAAGAGAGCATGTGTGCTTGGCAAATATTCCCAGGATAAATTAAGGCAAAGAGTAAAAGTCTATACTGAGATCTAAAAAGAAAGTGTTTGATGTGGTGGCAGATTTGTGCCTTTGAGGGTCGGATTGAACCGGTCACAGAACAGAAACACGGGGATGGAATTAGCTGAAGTCTTTCTTGAGCCTGGTTAGCTTGTTGTGTATCTTTGGTTGAGCAAATGCTGCCTGAATACACAGAATTAATCTAAAGTAAGATTTGCCAAAGTTTCACAAAACTTCATTATTAATCCTCTTGTTAAAGCCTGCCGGATGGATGATGGTGATGATTAATATGATTATATAATGCATTGTGAGGAACTTCCCACCTTGTTTGCCTAATTTGGTTAGATTAGAGAGATCTAATCTCTCTAATCTAACCAAATTTTAACCATATCTCATCTCAATTCATCAATTATATAATGTCATTTCAATGTAATTTTATTAGCAAACTTTATCTTATTTATCTAACCAGTTACATTGATCCTGTCTCATCTCATATGTAAAATTATTTTCATTTCATCTCATCTAACCTCAACTCTTCTTATCTCCTATCATATCATCTCATCTTGCATCATCAAAGTAAAGTTTATACTATAACCTCGTTAGCAAAAGTCATCTTGTCTCATTTTATCACAATTTCATTTCAGCATTGTGGTTCATCTCATGTCATCAATAAGATTTATCTTCTTATTTTAACTAATCTTATCACACCTCTTCTTATGTTATGTCATTCTGTATCCCACAATTTCAACTTGCCTCTTTTGTTATCTCATCAATATTGTTCATCTAATCTCATCCCTTCTCATTTTACCATCTTGTATCATATCATCTTGCCGCGTGAACTAATTTTTCTCATCTCATTGGTGAAGGTCATCATGTCTCATTTAATTTCATCAGTAAAGCTAATTTCATTTCATCTCATCTACCATCCCCTCATTTTGTCTCATCCCCTATTACATTTCATCTTGCCTTCTCAGTAAATTTCATGTTACAATAACTAATTTTCATCTAATTAGTAAATGTCATTTTGTCTCATCTCATCTCGTTTTGCCTCCTCAGTTAAATTCATCTCGTCTTTCATGTCATTAGAAAAGGTCAAATTGTTTCATTTTCGTGTCATCAGTGTAGTGAATTTCATCTCCTCATTATTTAATTTCAAATCATCTAATCTCACCTCTCTTCTCATCTTGCCATCTCGTATCATATCATATCATATCATATCATATCTCGCCTCATAAGTTACATATATACAGTATAAAATCTTGTCTTATCTGATCACATTTCATCTTATGTCTTCTCATTTTCTGTCATCTCACTTAACTGGTCTCACAAACCAGCTGTACTAGACTCAGCTGCATTGATGCAGCTTGACAGCAAATGCCAGACAGTGAAATGGAAACAAGTTGTCTGAGAATCCCCCCAGTGTGAAAACATGACGAACATATCACAAAACTGTGAGTAAACCCAGGGCCTCCGTCCTTCGCTCTTCCCCTCTCGTGATCTACCCCTCTGTCTTCCCCTCCCTCTCTCACACACCTATCCTTCCTCTGTCTCTCTCACAGACTTGTGGCTATTCATATATCTGCTGTGTTTGTGACAGCAAGCTGTGTTTGCGGAGCAGCTTTCACCAAACCACCACCGCTGCCCCACCCATCAACCCCTCTTAACCTTTGACCCCAACAGCCCCACCTGCCTATTCAAACACACTCCTCACACCTCTTGTTCTGTTAGCTTTGTCCACCTCTGACGTCAAACGCCTTTCAATGCAGCTGATTAACAGGTATAATTCTGTCAGGGCTCAGGGCCAGGATTTGTAAATAATGGATGTGCATTCCTGTTCGTGTGGTGTTGTCCGGTAAGTCCACCGCATTGAGACAGATCATTGAAAAATAATCTATTTCAACAAGTGTTTCAATTGTAATTAAACTACTTAATTAAATATTACTTTGTGCAAACAAAGCAAACATATCTATTCAAATCTACCAACAAATCACATTTTAAGGAATCAATCATTGAACACATAGCTGACACTGTTTACAGTTTATTATATATTTTTTATCTGGAGAAAAATTTGAAGGCCCTGAAACCCTATTTTCTCAAAGAGTTTCTTACTTTGAGCATTGATATCCTACATGAACACAAACATACTGCCAAAATTTGTTTTGGTTGTTTCACATGAGAGATTACTTTATTTCAGTTTTTGTTTTTGCTTTTCATATTAGTTTTAAGTGGGCAGGGCTCAGGTGGAAAAAGGTGATGTCATGTATTTCCATGCACCAATCACAGATTAGCAACATTTGAATCAAAATGTGTTGATATTTGTGTGGATGTTTTCTTTATAGACTCAGTATTGTCAATCAAAGGAGGAGCATTAAACCCTTAGTAATACAAGGATAATAAAAATGTTTTCCAAACTTTAACTTTGATTGTTGTATTTATATATTATATTGAATGTTATATAGAAATACTTGAGAATTGAAACCAGGTTCTCAGGAAATTTAAAACAGCTGTATGACGCAACGATGCATTTACTGGACATGACTGCTTATCTAGGCGTCAGTGACTGACTCTAAAGTTATTCGTTTTGATTCACATGGACTATTGTGGTGTACAGCAAGTTACCTTATTTTCTGCTTATTCCTTTAGATTTTAGCTTTTTATTAGCCTAAATATCCAAATAAGTTAGTGTGCATGTAGCTAGCCCCATGGAGGACAACAAACATACATAAAAACATTAATAAATTTCTGCAGTGTGGATGGGAAAGCCATCTAGCTTGCTTGCATGTTTTTCCTGTTTCATCCAGAGCCTCCAAGTGTAACTGTAGTTCAACAGGAACCTCTAACCCAGAGCCAAATTCCTGCAGTCCCCTCATGACAAACACCCACAATTTATTACCCACTATTATAGAAACCGAGAATCAAATACCTACCAGCGGACTAACCCAGACTCTAATTCCTATGGTCCCACCATGGTGAAGCCCCAGAGTTAAACCCTTACCGCTACGCAACAATAACAAGAACAGAATTTTGGCGGGGCCTTGCTACTCGTGTGTGTATCCGTGTGTCTCATTTTGTGTGTATGTGTGTGTGGTCTGACCAGTGCCCACATCCTTTCAGAGCAACAACATGGCCACCTAGGAGACACACATCCATTCCTCAATTACCTCCCTGCCTTCCTCCATCCCTACCTCCATCTTTCATTCTTCCTTCCCACCAACAGCAGGGTGGCTAGAGGTTATGACGTCTGTTGCACTACACAAGGTCACCATAGTTTGTCTTCCTGCATTTTTTTCTCCTGGTTACATTCCTCTATACAAACATGCCCTACACATATAGGGGATGATTTGAAGTGGGCAAACCAAGACGGCATTTAACTTTGTTCACACAAGGTATAAAGGGGGGAGGTTGTTGAAAGCCTCTCTTACATTCTTCTTTGTTACACATAAATACATCAGTGCACTGTCCATGTGTGCTGCAATCACAGATGTCTGCAGGATGAGCAGCAAGGAGTTCAGGAAATTGTTAACACAAATCACCCTCCAGTGTCAGCGCACTGATAAGATATGAGTCTTAGTTTTAAGGCCAGTTTAAACAATAAGGAACAAGTTACCATGGAAGGTTAGAGATAGAGACTGTAGCATGGATAGGACTCTGTTTCTCAATCTGGAAACCACCCAGATTCATGAAAAATGTAGTGACATCACTGTGATGCAGAGATGGTGAACACATCAGCGTGTGAGCCATTTAGTAGCTTAATAAACGGCAGGCTAGGATACAGGAATGAAAGGCTACACCTACAGCTACAACTGATAATATCTCAAGCTGTAAGATTGTACCGCATTTCAATCTGCATGAGGCAATAAGGTCATGAGATAGATATAGGTAAGGCAAATGCAGTTAGACTTTCTAGTTTTCAAGATGTATGAGGATGACTCAAAGATACCTTATCAGAGGTGACAAACTCTCTGATTCGTGGCGATACACCAATAAAGCATAGTTTACTCCAGGCAGAGCAATGAGGTTGAACTTGCATTAGCTGAATGGCGTTACTTGTTTCATTCATGCTTCACAATCTCTGGCTCGCACATCAGCTGTTTTGCCACCAGCTGACTAAAAGTCCAATCATATCGATACAGGTGTGAAGCGCAGCAATTATAACCTGACACTTTTAACTATTACTCTGCTGATATGCTCATGCCAGTGTCATTTGTAGCTTCCCTCACCACCTCAACCTCATCCTGACATGCTATAATTCTGTTGTTGTTCATTCAACTAAGATTTCATAGGTTTATTAAGCTGATGAAGCTGTGATTAGTTCTTCCAGCACTATCCCAGTTGAGAGCATTTTACGTTAAATCCAACTTTTCAACTATTTGCTATCAATTCCTTGATGTCTCTCTGACTGATCAAGATATCGCATTAGGAGAGGCTGATATTGGGACTGCAAACAAGAACAAGGTCTTATTCCCAATAATAAAGACACCATAGATTTGCTCATTTGCACCAATAAATTATGGGATATGGGGTATGGACTTACTGAAAGGACGTAAAAACAAACAAACAGTCCTTCAAACAGCATTGAGTGAGCAGTCCGCTCACCAAAACCAGGCACTTGGGTAAATATGAGCACACTGTACAGTATGCATGTTTACCGACATCCCATCAGATGGTCTCTGGTTATTTAAGTTTTTAAGGCATTTACCACTCTCTCCCACCAGCAGCCACCAGCATATTAAGTTGCATTGCTGCCTTAAAGATGAGAGGCTAAGTAAAAAAAAACTCAGCATCTATGATTACTTGATGTTAGTTATTTATTTGTTTTTCAGTGCAGGGGGAAGAAATAGTTATGCACAGGTGTACTGTTTCGGTTTCTTCAGTGTGCGAGCTTGGAATTTTAACTTTGAAACGGCAGGTGAGCGCAGCGGTTTCCTCTCAGCGCAGAACATCCTGTCACATACCTGAGAGCTACTTCCTCTTCAGAAAAATATCAATATTTACCAAAATACAGAGAGACCTCTAAATCTAAAAACCCCTAACCCACTAGCATGTTTTTCTGTTCTAGTGCCAGTTATCGTCTCTGTGTACATCCCACCAGTGCCAGCTGTACCTCATCTTTATTTATGACTTTTTAAAAAAAAAATATATCCCTTTTCAGTGAGAGTCCACCACAGAGAAGATATTTTAACAGCAAACACTCTGCATTCCTCCTGCTGGACCGTAGCTGCTGGACTCCAAAGTAAAGTTTACATTCCTGGGCTGCTGAGAGGAATGCTGCCCTCTGGGGCCCTGGACCTGGCCTGAGGAGGATTGCAAGGGAACAGCGACCACGGATGGAGACTGGGATGCTCAGGTACAGGTAAGTTTTGGAAATGTCAACAAAACAGGCTAAATCGACACAGGATTTGATTATATAACTTTTAGCTCAGCTGATGATTTTTCTGCTGCATATAAAGTCTGATGAAATCCTGATACAGATGTAATAAGTCGGCTTAGTATTAACAAGTATTGAGTAAGTCAGCGAATGGGGTTGAATTTTAAAGACACACACTCTGCTATTTAAATAACTTACTTAGCAACCTCTTCTTTAGCCATGACAAATGAGTGCTCAGCATATTGTGCTCTAAAGGATATAACATGTGTCACTCTCCAAGTTTTTGTAACCCTTTGAAATACATTATATTATCATAGAAAATAATTTTCTATTAAGGAAACAAGATGACTTCCTGTAGGGTTTAATTAGATCTAAAAATAGTGACAGCGTCTGGAGCCATACAGCATTGTAGATGTGCTGTAATAGAGAAGAAAGGACATGAGAGAGGAGAAGGGAAGGAGGAGGGGGGAGAGGATGGATTTAGTCATGATGAAGGCTATTGCTAACAGAATAAAAAAAAACAATGAACTACTTTATGGCTATTACAGCTTCATCAGATGATGATCACTGTTAGCTGATCTGCTCCCCAGAGAAGACAGGGATCATTGTCTCACTCAAGGACACTTTCGCATGCAGATTGCTGAAGGGCTTGAAGTTGAGCAGCTACTTTGAAGGACAGTCGCGACTTTGATCCGAGCTAATTAATATGGACCGGATTTGAAAAATCTCATTCAATGAAAGATCAAAGCCCTAAATGGCTGTGATAAATGTTTAATACAGTTTAGTAGAGCTTGGTTTTATTCCACTACTATATCATATGAGATGTATTATTCTATTAACAAATTTATCCTACTGTGGGGAATTGTGTTGTATGCACATTGATATAGTCATGGTAAATTGCATTTTAACTGAAAAATACTGCACAGTAATAGCATTACATAGTGGTATGTTGTGGGCTGAATGGTTATGGTTAGCAATCCAGCACTGCCCCCTGCTGGTAGCAGTAATGACTTATTTTGATCTCATGCAAAAACAGGCATTTTACCCATTTCACATGATGATTCAGGAAGTGTACATTTCAAGAGGTTGGAGGAGGAACAATTTAACACATGAAGTTCAGGTTACCTGTCATAAGGAGTTGGATAATGTCTAAGAGGAGCTTTCTAAAGTCTGAAAAAAAACCCTGACAATGTCCTAAGGGTTATCTTGAATTTGGCTTCATCTTTTTAACAGAAAGCTTACATAACAAACAATTAACTATTATTTGCTAACATGATGTATCACTGCTAACTCTGGTGATGTTGTTTTTTCACAGTAATGGATTGAATGTGTCACATAATGAACAGAGCAACTTTCCAATATTAGCTGAATGATAACCATGTTTCTGCTGTTTACTGTGACTGTGGATAATTAGTTGGTGTGGTTCATGGGTAGCGCTCAGTGGATTGATGGTCTCTCTGGTCTCTTCTTAAACAGGTCTTTATATGAGCTGTCAGTCTACAACCTGACTTTCATCTGTCCATTTCTGCAGCCTCTATGCTGTCAATCACACATACTTTCACTCATGAAGGGATTCAGCTGTCATAGTAAGTGGGTGATGCTAACATGGCATGAAGCATTATGGATTTATCATTTATGTCCTGTTCTGATTTTACTGTTAAGACGGCATGTCATGACCCCTGTCAGACTGCATACTGCACATGTGTGTTGCATGTTGGTTTCATGCTCTACCGTGTGTAAGTAGATAAGAGAACATTGACCTGGGACAAGGTCAGGTGTGAGCGGAGAAACTTGACTTAGTGGTACATGCTGTCCTCTGATGGGTTCATTTTGTAAACATATTGCTGGAATAAGGTTATATAATGATCTTATATAATGATGTATTTGCAATATGTATCATAATCCTGATAGGCTGGTAGCTTGGTTGGACAGTATTATGCTATCTTAAAACAGCCAATTGTTTGAAAGAGGTGTGTGTCTTGCTGTAAAGCATAAATTGTGAACGGACCTGTAACTAGGGAGAGAGAAGGTCATCTCAGGAAATGCTCTCTCCAAATATATTGTACATTGCATTTTGTAATTATAGTTCTATTCCTGTCAAAAGTGTTCTGCATGTGTTTGTGTGTTTCATTCCTTGAGAATCTAAAGTGTTTGCAGGCAAAATTTCCACAACAGTGACAGTTAGGAAATATACAATAACATACATACAATGATTGGTATTTCTCACTTACAGATCTACCTGCATTAACAAAAAATAAGTATATAAATAAAAAAAATAATACTAGCAGCGCACAGACAAACCTGCAGTATGCTCTTGCACACACACACACACTCTCACTCGGGCTTTAGCTAATGGAATACAGCAGCAAAATTAGCATAATTCATTAATATCAAAGGGAGGTTTATCCAGCCAGCTCCAGCCAACTCTTAACTTTAATGTGTCCCCTGCTATCAGCATCATCGTGGCTGACCACTCTCAGCACAGCATGATTCATCTTGAAATTGTTTTCAACCCTGATGGAATTGGTTGAAGATAGCAGTAGAGTAGAATTGAGAGTTGAGATTGGCAAGATTTAAAGTCATTTTGTATCATAACATGGCATGCCTATCATGTTTTGATCAACTGTCTTTGTATTGTATGATGATTTGCTTGCCACTGGTATTCAGTTGGAGCAGATGGTTAACACACAGTTGGTGGTTCAGCCCAGCTCCTTCACCTACAGTATATAAAACGAACTACACTTTTGGCTAACAGCTGGTCAGTTTTCCTGTGCATTTGGTGTATCCTCTGCTCGCCTGGCCTTAGTGGACACTGACTATATGAAGAGCAGCTGAGAGGGCCATTATAATAGAGGAACTAAGGCCCTAAAAGTTGGTGGGTCACAGGACAGAACACAAACCATAGATTAGGCCAAAAACTATATATATTTAATGCAAACAGGTTCAACAGACATTTCTTTATCATTTTAAATACACTCTCTATATATTTTAATATTTTCTTTTAATAACACTGACAATATACTGTATGATGATATGATGATGATGATGATAAGATGAGCCAACAAGCTACATGACACAATATTTTCCAAATGATTTAACTGAAAATTTTGACTGAATGAATTGGAAAAATCAAAGATGAATCATAAATTGGATCCTAAATGAATATTCATTTATATACAGTATAGATATAGAATATGACCCAACATTTTAAGTTCTAGGGTGCAACTATGCCGTCATCCACAATTCTGTTCTAGAAAGTCACAGGCACAGAAGACATTTCTTCTGTTGACTGCATCGTTTGTCCCTGCAGTGGAGATGTGTTAGATCTCGCACTTCTTGTGGTGCTGCTGCCTTTTCATACATCACTGGTTCCATGACTCCTTCCATCAACCTCCAGCCTTTCCCCACAGGACTCCAAAGCACTGTTTCTTTGTGATGGCTGTGGCACCAAACAGCAGTTTGGTACTTGGCGCTTAGTACATGCTGCCTAAACGAATCTTCAGTTTGGGGGCAGCTCAGAGGCAGGCATGTCTGAGGTGGATGCTGGTACATACCTCAACTCATCCAGAGTGGCGCACTGATCACAAGGCCTTGGGACCAAGATAAATGTGTGTGTGTGTGTGTGTGTGTGGGGGGGGGGGGGGGGGTTACAAGGTTACAAGGGTAGCTGTAACCTTGCTAAAGCTAAGAGACACACCACGAGGGAGAAGGACAGTGCATTTTGCACACATGAATGATAACACTACTGAGAGAAAAACACATAAAATACACCAAGAACTAGGCTCACAGAAATCACCAGCCGTACAAACCCACTGCAGGAATGGGACCAAGATCATTTTGGCCAATTGTTCTTACTTTTCTTTTCACTATATTCCCTCCTTGTTCTTCAGTCTTTATTACCTGGTGAAACTCTTGTGTGAGAAATAAGAGCAATTCTGGCTTCATTGACATTTAAAATGTCAGAGTGGGTTACTGTGACTAGTGTCAAAATAAATGCAGCTAATGTGCTCATTAATCTTTAATTGCTTGGAGGGTCTCTGTTTTTGGCAGAGCTGAAATGTCAGACTAAACAGGTTACATAAGTCACATCATTCACTCTAGATTGTCTTTGGTGTATAAATTTATGTCAACACCTGAGCTGAACCAGTTTGTCATTATAGTGCAAAATATTTTCTAGCCAAAATCTGGGTCTTGAACTGTAGCCAGAGACCAAGGCACATCAACACATCCTTAACTGGAGTGAATTCTCTAATAGCGCAGTGCTATAAAAGGCTGCACTCAAGAAAAAGGCTCAGTATGGCCATGTTTTACTTTGCTAAAATATACATGCTAACTTTATCTATTTTGGCAAGGGAACTTCCTCACAGCATCTTACAACCCAGACATTGAATAGTGATCACACATCATAGTCACTTATTTTTGTTGTTTTATTTCTCTCTCTGTGCATTGTTTTAATGTCTCAGTGTGAGACTGGGTTTATTTCATAGACACAGAGAAGCACACATAACTCAGCTATTCTCCATGTAGTCAGAGTGTCCGCTAAGGCCAGGCAAGCAGAGGATACACCAAGTTCACGGGGCAGTTTTGTTTTGTTGATGTAGTTTCACCATTTTATAATTTCACTTGGATGTCTTGTATGTGCTTTGGACTAAATACATTTTCAATATTGCCTTTTAGCCAAAGCAAAGAAATCCAGCTACAAAGAGGACACTGTAATGCTATTCAAGCACCTGGCACAAAATAAAATTCATCACAGGTTAATTAAAGGTAGCATGAAGCCCTGCAAAGGAGGCTACATTTGTCTCAGGACAGACGTGGTCACTGACAATCTCCATCTTAATTACAGTTGCTGTTCCTGTGTGTTTGTTCGATGCAGGTTGTTTATTTTCAACTTGACAGGTTTCTTATATTAATAGCAAACATAACTTCTTCAAAGCTCTGTTGTTCTGCCAAAGTCCAAGACTAAACTTTGTGTTTATTAGAAACTGACTCTCTATTGTGATTTACAATTACTCTGCATAACTAACATTTATCCATCTGGGCAGGAGATGCAGTTCACAATATAATAGCACATAACCAATATTAGAGTTTCTTTAATGAAAATGTCATGTCTCTTCCCCTCTGCAGCATCATCTCTAAGAGAACCTGGGCAAAAAGAAGCAAACACAAAAAGTGTCACCTTCACTGTTAGAATTACATATTTAGAGGAGCCAGGCTCATCTTACTAATGGAAAGAAAAACTAATAGAAACGTGTTTCATTCCCATCCATTTTCTAATGACGCACCTGAAAGACTTTTTGTGTTGTGTGCCTAGATGAGTTCTCCAATTTCTGCATCACAGCAGAGTGACAGTCTCCATGTCCAGTCTCTCCAGTGAGTACAGGTTCAGCCATTATTTGTGATTTTCCACATCTTGCAAAAACAGCATCTGTGCCCCAGACATGTTATGCCACGATGACGAGGGAGGCTCATCAACAGGTTACTGCCACTTACAAGTTCTGCCTCGCTTCCTGTCTGCTAGAAATTAAGCCGTAAATTCTGGAAATATATTAAACTAAATTGACATGTGAACTAAAAAAACAAAAACAAACCTAATAGATCACTATGTGTCTATCCACCTCTAACCAAACACCCCCTCGCTACACTCGCCATACCTTTGCACCCACTCAGACTTTGCTCAGCCTCCTCAGCTGTGACATTTCTGTTTGGAAGGAAAATCCTGCTCAGCTTTTTGCAGCAACCTGCTACTTTCCGTGTGTGTAACCAGCCCAAAATATTCCCTGTCCTACTGACGTCCAGTTCAACCTTCCTGAGTGATGTATTTACAACACTGGGTCCAAATCCTCCTCACATCTTACCCCTGCCAAGGAAACTTTTTGCCTTCTGCGTCACAGCAGCCTGTTACTTCCACATACCGGTCCAACTCTAACAGTGTCTGTTCTAGCATATACAAGCTAACTCCTGTCTGCTCCCTGATATCACACTCCCATGATCGCCTGAAACGTATTTCCTCCAGTCTATGGCGTAAACAAGAAGATGACGTATAATGTGGTTTTCCGCTCTTGAAGACAACAAATTTGGCACGAGGTGTACCACAGGGATCTATTTTTGGTCCTCTTTAATATATTATTTTTTTATAATAGTTTTCTTTGTGTTTCAAATTTTCAAATTTTGTTTGCGACATGTTTAATGTAGATTTTTAATTTTATACAGATGCACCATGTTTGACTCAGCACCTATAAACAACAGGACATTCACTCAGCTCCAATAGGATTTAGTTGTGAGAACTTGGGCTGTCTTAATGTACATGAAAAGCTGAGTTAATGCTGTTCTCAAGAAACTAGGGCAAGCTCTTGCGTCAGAGGCAGATACAATTGATGACTGTGTTAATGCATGATAGTGCCTGCCAACATCATGCTAGTTGTCATTATTTTGTGCTACAGTTCAGCCAGCACACCATTTGCCTTTGGCTATATTTGTCCAAATGTTGACAGAGCATAAAACATGACTTTTTGAAAACCTTATTTGAGCCCAATTTTCCCTGGCAAAGTCAACTTACCATTTGATGTTTTCCAGCATCACCCCTACCAGGTGTTTGCTGTCCTCTACTGGTGGACACTGAAGCAGTTGAGTTAAATGTCTTGATTAAGGTTTGGATTGTCAGTCAATAACAGGAGAACAATACTAATTAATACTAATTTTTTTTTTTTAACATGTTCCTATGTTGGTGATTTAGTTTGTCCACCACACTAACCTACAGGCTGCTGACAAACTACTTGAAGTATTTTATCTGCATTTTACACACCAGCAAACTGGGCATGCAGAGCTCACTAGATCCAGTGTAATCATATGAACCATAGATTGGATGCTATATAATTACTATTGCGGCTTCAACTTATATTTCCACATTTAGACACCTCTTGGGTGAAGGAAGGCAAACAGTATTGTTACATTAAACACTAAAAATCTTATTTTAATCCAAATTCTATGATGATTTTTCTTCAATGAGGCATCATTGTAGCATTTACAGCAGGAAATCAGTGCTGCATGGATTTTGATAGCTCTAAAAACAGCACAGGAACCAACATATTCCTCAGTATTTGTAGTAATTTTGGACCACTAGGAATAAGGTACAGGACTATGCAGGATAAAACTGCTAGTTAGAAAACATGTAATGATTAAAAAAAACCCTTTGAAAACATGATTCATTTTTGTTTAATAAGCAGTAATGCACAGATTATATTAATTATAGCCTACAACAAGACCACAGAATTAACCCTGTCATGATATTAGTATGATATTGTGACAAAGTTTGATTATGTGTAAAACTACTCAAAACAGTTTCAGTGTTTACTGAATTGATATTCTATAAGCTGATTGTTTTCGGTTCATTTCTTGCTTCATATGATCTTTTCTTTCTCTTATGATTTCTACCAATGATCTCGCCTTCGGTGCTCCACATATCATGTGACGGGGGAGTGGTAGAAAATCAGGAAACACATCGCCGCTGCGAGTCTCAAGAAAAGGTAGAGTCCAAACTTTTACACAACTGAGCTGCAACATTTAGTAAGAATGAACAATACTAACACATTAGGATGGTTAACGCGGGTTTATTGACGTTGTTTCACATTTTAGGAACGAAGAAACTGAAAGATTTTGTTCTGCGAAAAACGAGAAAGGAGAATCTTCAAATTGTGCTGCGACTTTGTAACTTAATGACTTCTGCAAAGCGCTGCATGTTTGAGGAATAAATCTTATTTAAATCATCTTTAACTCTGATAAACATAAGTGGATCATACGTGAATAGTGATCCTTTACGCACTCCTACTGTTGTCATTGGAAAGCTCCTATGATTTCCGCATTGGGACAAAAACACACAAACAGTAGGCCTACACACACGGGAAAACAGTATAATTAATGCAAGAAGCATGGTTATAAATGTCTAATTTTGTTTTTAAGTAAAATCATGAATCATGATCAAAATTAACCCCGCCAATAGCAATGACAGTGTCGGATATAGCCTCAGATCGAGTTTCCTAACAGATGGTTATTTGCATACTGGTCATAGTTTCAGTCTTCTTATGTCAACAATACAGGAAGTCTGCATGACAGGGCTGTAGTGAACAGTCCTGTCACACACAGATAAGGCTACATGCAACAAATGAGCAAATGCTTGATTTAGAAAATGGATTATAAAGAATAACATGTGAAAGAGATTGAAACTGAAAGGCCATGTTCTACCATCTGCTGTAAATGACCATGTTGTAATAACTTGCCTGACCTGGAGTAGATGGCCAAAAGTATAAGGACACCCCTGTTTTCAGTGTATCCCCCTCTACTCCAGGATGTGTTCCAAGCAGAGTATTTTTGATATGTTTTAAAATATATCTAGAGGGGAATTTAAGTTCCAGTTAAGGGAAATCTTAATGCCACATTGTTCAATGATATAGACAAAAAGTGCTGTGTGGCAACAATTTTGGGAGGGCCCTTACCTGTTTCAACATGACAGTGCACCTCATTAATGCTCTTGTGGCTGAATGGGAACAAATCGTTGCAGCCGGTGTACAAAATCATGTGGAAAGCCTTCATAGAAAAGTTGAAGGTGTTTTAGCAGCATAGTCATGCTCATGATTGTGGAATAAAATGTTCAAAAATTACTTATGGGAATGTTCAGGTGTCCACATACTTTTGGCCAGAAAGTGAAGCTCAAAGACATGTCCACGGGATTCAAACTTGTGACTAACATGACTGTTATGGGGCTTCTAGTCTCAGCACAAGGCTAAGAAGGAAAAGAAACTACCACAGTAGATATTTTGGGTGTTTTACGGTTGAGAGGATTTGAAAGTAGGCTGAATATAGTTTTTATGCCAACATGAAATCAGGTTACTTGCTATAACTTTAATGCCAGCAGCACACTATTGACCATGTTTGTTATGTGTAGCAACTTTATTGCCTCTATTAAAGCTACCCCACATGGAAGTGTAGTCACTAAAAATGATCCAAAACAAAAGTTATTCTCTCAAATCACCAACACACTAAAATAACATCAGTAAGTAAGGTAATGACATCTCTGTTTGACTCATGAATGAATTAACAGACAGTGTTGTTGTTGTGTGTCCTCACAGATCTCCATCATGGCCTACCAGGCTGGGATTCAAGAGGAGCCCAGTGTTCTGGTTAACAACATCAGCTCCAACATCCAAAAGCTGACACTGCTGAGTAATGCCCACACACACACACACACACACACACACACACACACACACACACACACACACACACATACAGAAGTCATCCTCATCATCTGCAACAGTCAGATAACATCTGTAGTGACAGTTTATTGCCTCCAGTGTGTGAATGGAGTAAATAAACAATATCTTCTTCCCTCTTTTCCTCCTCAGTCTCTGAGCTGCAGAGGGCAGTGTCTCTGTTGGGAACGGAGCAGGACAGCAGCCAGCTACGACACTCGCTGTGAGTTAAGTGGACTTGATTATGACATGCGCTTACATAATTAATCTATTATGATGAGCATCTTTTATAGATGATTAGTGCAGATGCTGGTACAAAACAAATCAACTTTTCAACCATGCCTGTCATACAGTAGGCAAGTTATAAACCATTAAAACCCATACTGTATCAATACAGATACAGCTTTTTAAACCTGATATCAATCATTTTCACTGCAAGTAGCCTCTCTGCTACTTCTCCTCTCAGTGATCTGACTGTCATAAAGTCTATAAAGTCTTTTTGTGCTCAAACAGAATGAATTCTGCGTGTCTGACATATTTTTGTCTTTGGTCACCAGACAACAGAAACAACAGCAAGGCAACCAGCTAGCTAAGGAGACTGACCGACTAATCAAGGCTTTCAGTGCACTTCCTGTCGGCGCAGATCAGGTACTGAACTCTACAGTAACTTTGTTGTACACTATTGTTTAAAGCCACCAGACTGAATAAAAGTTGCAGACAATTAGCTCCAGCTCTAACTCTTGTGGCCTCTCTGTTGATATTTGTTTTTTTACATGTCTTTCAGCGACAGAGAAAGATACAGAAAGAGCGTCTGTTGAATGACTTCTCCGCCGCCCTGAACAGCTTCCAGAAGACGCAACGCCAGGCAGCCGACAAAGAGAGAGAGTTTGTGGCCCGAGTCAGAGCCAGCTCCAGGGTGTCGGTGAGTAACCTGCTGTAACATGTCACAAGAACAGTTAAGGTTGAGCAGAGCGATATCATACAAAGGTCACCACACCCATGCAAGAAAACCGGTGAACTTCCTAAACAAAAAATGTGTTTTTATGCACTTTAGTAATATCAAGAGCTTGATCAGTGGGGACAGACATGAATTTAAATGTAAGACCCTGGCAAAGAAAGTTGATAATGTAGACATACAACCCCCAGCTGGGTGCATGCCCAAGACAAAAGCAGCATACAAAGGACAAGGAGAGGTAGTCTGCAATTGTAAAATACCCTAAAATTTAATGATGCAATGTTTCGATCATCAAGGTCTTCATCGGGCCGTGTGAACAAAAAGCAGACTGCATATACAGACAAAAAAAAATACAGCTCCACCTACAGTTAGAGGATTACATGATATAAAATAACACAAATGTAAGACCCATTATCATTAACTACTGAGAAAATATTTGGATTTTCGTAAATATGTAAGAGGCAAGATCATTTCCTTCTTAGCAACATCTCCCACTGCTGTCAGCCAATTCTATAAAAGAGCTTAATATTAGTAAAAAGTAATTGCAACACATAAATGTCTTGTAGGCTACATTTCTACCCTTATTATTCTCAATTTATAGTTATTATTCATAATAATTTAACCTCTATGTCCATGTCCTTGATGGAGCATATCGGACTCTTGGGACTGCAAACATTTGAGAATTAGCTTTATATACTTCCCCAGATATCTGCTGCCTCATGTATCTAAACTATACAGTATTATACTGTATAATCTTAGAATTTCTACCATCAGACACTGTCTTCTTTTGGATTTAAAATCCTATTTTTATCTGAATTCTGAAAGCAATTTTCAAAAACAAAAAATCAAATTAAAATCCTTTTAATTTTAAAAAGTCTGTATTCCACTGCAGTATACTTGCAATTTATAAATATATAATTTAAACAGTATGTCAAGAAAGGTGCTGTTGAGCTTTTATTTGTTGTTGTTTTTTAAATTTGTAATACAATGGATGTCAGTAGTCTGGAATTTGTTGTCAAATTTAGTTGAACTGAGAGTTTACATGAGAAGCTTCACAAGATGTAGTTCTCACATTACTGTGCCAGACATTTAGACACTGACTCCTTTGGGAGAGCCTGCCTGCCTGCTTGCTTGGCAACTTTGTTCCCTTGTCGCTTATCTCAGTGCACAGAAAAGTACCTGTATCTGCTGTGTTCACACTGATAAGCAGGAACAATTCTTTACTGCTTTGACTGGTTGGTAATTCTTGGCTGGGACAAAAATCTGTTTGCCCTATAATGTCACCATACATGAGGTTTTTGACAATTAACTTTACTGCCGATACTGACTCTAATTATATTTAATGAGATATTACGGTAATGTATGTATTCATAAACCTCTGAATTCACTTTAACAGGGAGGCCAGCCGGAGGATAGTTTTGGAAATGTTCCTCCTTCGCCAAGGTAGGTCTTACATTTCTGTTTATTATTATACTTTCTTTTCTTTTAATATTATCATCATTATTATTGTGTCTACATTTGTTTCTGCAGTGACTCCCAGATGCAGGCTCAGGCTGAGGCCATCACTGAAGAAGACCTGAGGCTAATCCAGGAGAGGGAGTCGTCCATCAGGCAGTTGGAGGTACAAAAAAGAACCAAATGTCTACACCAGTGTTGCCAGTAATATATAATGTATATAGTGAAGTCAGAAGCATACATTAATCACTTTTCTTTATGTTTATTAATTCAGTCTGACATCACAGATATCAACGACATCTTCAAGGACCTGGGGATGATGGTCCATGAGCAGGGAGACATGATAGGTAAACTCCTGTCACTAACATGTAGATGTTCCTTTATTAATGCAGCTGCTTACAACTGAGACATCACTTACTGATAACAGGAATGTGGGCAGGGTCAACTCAGTATATGCCACATTTTAACCCAGAACCTGCCTAGAAAATAGCAGCGATTATTAATGTAGGTACAGGGACATTCTAGATGTTCACAAAGTGGGTTATGAAAAGATACAGTATATTAATTCCTGAATACCTCAAAGTCACAATGAAACAGCATTTTTAAGGCATCTTGCCTGTTGAAACAAAATATCTGGGCAGGACATAATCCAGTGGCATATAATTTAGGGAGAAGAAAGACGTGCAAGGATAAAATTGCTAAAAGAATTGTGGTTCTCTTATTGGAGATAATTCATATTTATGCATTTATACAATGAAAAACTTTTCAAGTGCATTTTCTAGCTATATTGTCAGTTAGTTAGTTGCCTCCTGTTAATCTCTGCAACAAATACTGCACCTGTTCTTTGTGAGCTACATTTTTTATTGCAGTCTACTTTGTTCATATAATTATATACAAATTTGCCTAAAAAAGGTCTTTATTATCTATACAACATATGACAGCCCCTATTCTTCAATAGATGCAGAAAGAAAAAAACTTTAACAGGAAAAAAAGGAGAATCAGCATAAAGAACTGATTGACAAATTCTAAATAAACTAAACTAAAACTAGTTTATTAAACTAAATAAAGTTACTTTAATCAAGCAATTCTGTACATACCCAGTCTATCTACTTATCTAATGACCGAGCAAATACAATTGTGTAGATTTGTCTCTTCTGCCCACCAGTTGCTTGTAAAACTAAAAGTGTGTGTGTTTTCTGTATGTGCTCTGTAGACAGTATAGAAGCCAACGTGGAGACCGCAGATGTGAATGTCCAGAGGGGCACACAGCAGCTGGCACGTGCTGCAGACTACCAGGTAAAACACAACTGGACAGACAAGAGGATGGACAAAAGAGAGGACAGACAGATACACAAAGAAGGGATTAAAAGAAAGGAACAGCAGGAGGGGAGAGGAGTTCAAAGAATAAATGTTATAGAAGTTAGCTCGTAGCTGGTGAACCGGTGGAGGAGTCTTAACAAGATTGGTTGCTCGAGGCGTCTCTGACGTGGCAGTATGTGTGCATATATGACCCTTCGACCTCCTTCACAAGGACTTGCTTGTGTAACCAAGTTTTTAGTCAGTTTGCTAAAGTAAATAAGAGTTGGAGACAGAGGTGTTAAGGAGAAATATAAAAGAAAAAGCCTAATCACAAGTTGTGAGTCATTTCAAACCATTAACTAGTCTGAGAGGAATAAACTGATTATATTTTTTACTTATTTATGACTTGAACAACCACTTTGTGCTTCCCCCCACCCCCAAGCGGAGCTCCCGTAAGAAGATATGCATCCTGATGGTAGTGTTGGCCATAGCTGCTGTTGTTATAGGACTCATCATCTGGGGCGCTGTCAAATAATGAAGACTCTTCCTCTCCTCCTCTTCTCCTGTTGAGTCATCAGCCTGGACAACGGATGTCCTCCTTTGCCTCATTGAAACTGTCTGTCTGTCTTTGATTTGATTATATTTTTAAAATACTGTCGTCTTTTATCGAAATGACTGCACAGCCTTCACTGTGAAACTAAACCAGTTCTGGTAGCTTGATTGTGATTATCAGTTTTAATTGAATGATTTGTGTGTGATTTAGGCGTGATTTACGAAGACAGGAAAAGTTTTAGTCCTCATCTGATTGTCAGAGGGAAGTGTAATCATAGGTGGAGCTTGCTGTATTCATTGGCAGCCATGTTGGCTCCTACAACTGTTGCTGAGTAACCGTTGCCACTGCCCTATCAATGTTTAGATGCTCACTGACTAATGAAGCAGTAACTTCCTCTAGACAAGTATGGATGGGTTAGTAAGGCAGTGCTCTATGTGACGGTGCTTTTTTTTATCATGTATCTCCTGTACTTTAAGTTATAATTCATTAAAATGATTAGTTAATTTCTATTCAAATTTATGTAGTCGTATTACAATCACTAATCAAGACATGACCATCCTAAATCTGTGGTTATGACAGTATATCACACTCCACTATCAGCCAATCATTCCAGATAAGACTTTTTGTTAAATAGCTGTTGTTTCCTTTGACTACACAAATTGTTTTTAACTATGTAGCCCAGAAGACTGGAAGTCAAGAATGTTTCCTTTTTATGATTACTTTATTCATTAAATTAAATATCACATTTCAGATGAGTACACACACATAATGTAAGTATAACATGTAAATAGGACAGGCCAGGTGAAGTTATAGTTGTTTTTTATGGATCGTTTTAACCTGCTTTGGTGTGCTGTACTTAAAGGCCCTGCATGCCCACACTGGTGTATCCATGTTCTGGTTGATTAGACCTCTAATTAGCCAACCTAAGTGAAAACACCTGTGTGGGTTTACCATTTGCGTGGACTTTACCCATAGAAAAGTACTGACAGTCAGCTGTCACTCTTTTCTGCACCTGAGAAACTACTTTTTCTATATTCTTGATATGAAGAAACCAAAATTTTTACACATCCAAAGTGCAGTTAGTTAAAGCAAACACTAAATTGTTTGCCTCTACTATTATACTCAAATGTAAAACTATGATTACATGTATATTTTTAATAAAAAGATTTAGCTGCCTATTGTGTGCTGAATAAATTACCTGAATGTACTGACGATGAAGTGAGAAGAGTACTTTTTACTGAAAACACACATTCCCTAATGGCGTGATTACAGTATCCTACAGTAAAAATACTGGGTGTTAACTTTATATTTATTTAAATAATTTGACATTAGACTGTTTTACAGTTTGAACTAGTACAACATATTACCAACAGTGCTAGATTGTTAATTCAATAGTTAGTTTAACATTCAAAGTTAAATGAAAAACAGGCAGTGGACACGTCACATTACATATCATTTGGTGCTTATTTATTTAGGTGCAAGTCACTCTAGAAAACAAAGTTTAAATGTATCTACAGAGAGTTTTATCAACATGATAGCTCCACTGTGAAAGCATTAGTCTCTTTATGGAGGGAATCTGAAGAACTTTATGTGACACTTGTCTTTGTTTGATTGGAAATACTCAGGTAATATAGGTAGAGCTACTTTTAATTTTAAACCGAGATGGATATTCTGTGTAAATAACAGTAACTTTTTACCATTTTTGAAGGTCAATCTGATGTGATGCACAATAGAAAATACTGGTAGGATTCAGATCCAGGTCTGAAGTTAGTCGCTTTAGTCAAACTCATGGACATAAAGGATCTATGCATTAAATAGACAGTACGTAAGTGCTGTACTTGCACTTTACATGAGTATTTCCACAATATGCTGCTTTATACTTTTACTCCACTACATTATATATTATTATAAACACAAAATTTTCTTTTCAGCCCTCTACATTTATTTGACAGCTTTAGTTACAAGTTACATAGAAGATTTCACAATGTGTGCTCTTATAAAATATGATGAATTCCTACAGCATTGATCAAAATACCAAACTGTAAACTGGTGCTTAAAATTAGCACAACCTCAACTAAAATACTGCTTACATGTTAATACATCACAAATAATAATCCTACTATGATGCATTGTATATATGATGATTTAACACTAAAGGACATAAGTTCTTTTGCCTTTAATATTTAAGTACACTATTGGTATGAGTATTTTAAAATTGTGGTATTGGTATTTTTACTTAAGGATCTTAATAATTCTTCTAACTGCTTTTTGGCTGTGTGTCTTTTAAGCATCTCTGTGCCTTCCCTGGGACAACACATATATCAATATATGTCAAAATGTCAATATATATCAACAAGGCCATTGAGGACACTGAGGCCATGTCTTCTGGAGATTTAGAAACCAATAATGTACAATTTAAAAATTGCACATGGTGGGTATAGCATAGGCTGATTCTGGTATTTTTGGACTAAATATATTCAAAATTGACTCTTTTAGGCGAAAAGATGAACAAATAAAGGACTCACTATTTCTCCAACAGAGTTTTATTCCTGTGTGTGAGAGGCAATGTGGAGAAAGCTGTGAAAACTGGATCCAGAAGTTTTCAAGTTGGAAAATTCCAATTTATGTAACAGATCAATAATTTTACTGGGCAATCTGCTGTTTAAGTCAAACACAACACAGTGGTAGCAAAGGGGGTACAGATAGGTTAACCAAACAGCTACTGTTCCTTGTAATCCAACTTTTCACCTTATTCTATTTAGTGTTAGTTTGCAGATCAAAACCCTGTTAGAATCACAGTTGTTGCATGCTTTCAGTCGGGGATTAGTGAAATGAGTGAATGTCATGCAAAATAAAGAGCATACAGACCAAAGGAGGACTGAAACATATCAGCTTGTCTGTGCATTGCCTCAAATCAATGGATCTGTTGTCTTGTCCTCTTTGGACTATTTGTTTTGCAGCATGTGATGATGAAAGTCACATGGAACATACATGATTGTGAGTTTCAGGTTCACAAAAAGGTCCAGACTTGGCGTTATCTTTGTTTATTGAACTCTGGGGGGCCACAAATCTGCACCCCTCTTTCACTATAGATGATGTGAACCAAACAGGACAATAATGGGATCTTGTTGTTTACCTTTTGATATTTGCTTTGAAATTTAAATCCAATGAGCTCTTGGCAGAGCATTCAACTTAAATTGTTTGCTGATGAGGTTAGGCATGAAAGCCCTCCATGTCAATGATTGAATCACGGTGAAAGTCTGCTTCGTGAATTGACTGATTGCTTTTTTATGCTGTCATGCTCGTTCAACCTCACACTGTCTGTCTCTCTTCGATTTTATGTGTGTGTGTGTTTGTGTGTATATGGGGGAGAGAGACTTTCTGTTTTTGGAGTATTTGAAGCTCTATGTACACACTTTCTTATCTTTCTGTCATTGAACTACGTGTCACTTGGACTAAGATCTGTGTTTGCTTGTGTTGGTCAGAACATGTATGTGAACAGAGTACATAAGCCTTTTGTCTATGTAACGACTCTCAGTCCAGAGTAGACACTCTTGACTTCATCCCTCTCTGCAGTCCCAGCTCCTCAGTCATGCTGCGTCCGACTGTCCTCAGCCTCGTCTTGGCATGTGCAGTGTCTTTCAGCAGCTCTGCCGTAGTCATAGAAAATGGCATGCCCATCCTGTGGGCTCATACAGCCGGCCAACTGACTGATCTGCCAATACAGAATGGCATCTTGACTCCCGAACCCTGGCACTACCTTCACCGCATGAGTCTATACCGCCTGATGATAGCTGCTACAGACCCATTTATGGGATCCATGGGGACAAATGCCACAGACAGTCCTATGTGGGGACTGCCACTGCAGCTTGGATGGACGCTAACTTCAGGTGAAATGAAAATTATGATCTTTTTTTTTTTTTAAATCAACATTTTTTTAATCAAGTGAAAAAGTTTACAATTTAATTAATAAAAGGATAATCATTCAGGTAAACAATATCAGCACATTCAAATCAAATTTAATACATATGAAATACATATGAAGAAGATAAAATGAATATATTACAAAAGACATATACACAACTATAAACATGTTCAGTCAGAGGTTTCAGGGAAAAAAGCTCCATAATGTTTCAAAGTCTTATTACTTTTACTTTTATATACTTTTTTGTTGTTTAATAAACTGAATGTAGAGAATTCAGTTCTAGGAGTAAAGTTGAGATCTTAGGGTAGTGATTTAGAAAATTTCTGTTTGTGAATAAAAAAAAAAACTTTGCATATAGAATAATGAAATTTATCAGATATTCAAGAGTACCATCATCTGGTTTATCATAGTGACAAATAATATCTTTAAGATTAAGAAACTAGACAGCGTTAGCAGCTTCAAAAAAGTGAGACTCTAGATCTGTCCAACATTTTTGAGATATTTCACAATCAAAAAATAGGCGAGAAAATGTTTCTATATTATGTTTACCAAATGTGCAAGAACTATCAATGTCTGTAAAGCAATAAAACAATTAGTATGGTATATTTTATACAAAATTTTGAGACATACATATAGCCTTGTTTGAAGAGCCAAGCCCTTCTCCAGCTTATGTTCTCAATTTGAGACCTTGAAGAAACTTGCCTCTAGGTACAGTTTTATTCTTTCTTTGAAAAGTTTGGCAGATATGCTTATTGTTACACTTCATATCTGTTAGCTCAATTCCATCCCACATCAGTAAAGGCTGTTTTATATTATTATCACCAAGTTGCTTTTCACAAGTTGAATTAATCCATTTGGAATAGCGTCAGTCAAAGAATTAAATTCTCTGAAAGGAATTGGAAAACTGTGCACAGACATAAACTGTTAATAGGACAGAATACTGCCAAATTCATCAAAAAGACTGAGAATATGAATTATATCTCTTTGGAACCTTTTAGGAAAGAATAAGGATTTGTCTCTAATAAGTATGTTTCAGTTGTTCCGGAGGATACAAGCCCGCAGATACATCAAACGCTCAGCAATGACCTTTGACCTATAGAATAAACGAATAACCATTTTTTATTGATTCCTTGATTCATTAAAACATACTCATCACATTGTAGCCCCAAACTCAGTGGACATAACACCATAGCTACCTAAGAATCCAGACAGAAGCTGATGATGTTATGTATGATGTGTTGTTTCTGTAGGGCGTCTCGCTGACCCAACCGGTGCTACAACCTGCGGTCTGCAAACAGGAGATACTATGTGTATTTCTCCTCAGAGCTGGTGGGGCTGTAAGTATACCAGGCACACACATGCACACACAGACCACTAAACGCTAAAAAAAACAACAAAAAAACACCTCTGTCTTCCTCCAGGTGTGAACTACTTTGCCTCTGTACTGCCCTTCCTGTCTGCTGCACAGCAGGGCTTCATGGGAGCAGGAGTTCAGGTACGTGTGCAGCAGGAGACCTCAAACTGACAGTGAGATAGTTGGAGAAAAAAAAAAGAGTAAAAGCTGCACTCGTGGAATACATTTGGATGCTATTGTTTTAATCTGTAACCTGCAAACAGTTGTGGTTCTGATGATGATGGACAATTGTGTTATTATTAGGTCCAGATGCAGGCCCCTGCAGGCGCAGAGGACTTTTGTACCACCTATGCTGACTGTGCAGCTCGCTACCCTGACGCCATGGCTAAGTGGGATGCCTTTTTTACGGTACATCGAATGCACACACACACGCACACACAAATCTACATATGGCTTACTGGTTTTGATATACGTTAGAAATACATTAGTGAACACTGTGTCATGTATTAACCATTTTGAATTCAAACACACATACAGAAAATACAGTTTTTAAAGGGGCACTGCACTGATTTTACACATTAATGTGAGTTCACTGGTCATTGGGAGAACTACTGAACCAGTGCAAACTGTTGTATAATGTGTGTTTAAAGGGTCTCAAGACTGCTGCTGAGTCTCCTCTGCCTGAAAATGAGAAGAAGGACTCTATCCTCGGTCTCTACTGGGAGGCCCAAATGACTTCAACTTATGCCTCTGCAGCATGCAATGCCAAGTAATCTATCTATCTATCTATCTATCTTAGAGCAATAGTCAGTGGACATTTTTGACATGCTGAGTGTTAGATGAGAAGATCCATGCCAGTATCGTTCTTCTCTTCTAAGTGTTCCCAGTGTCCAAGTATTCTTTTAACTTTTCTCATCTCTGTCTCCCTCCCCTGTCCTCTCCTCTCTCTCAGGCAGAGCTACTATTCCTCTCCTGAGGTGTCCTTCGCTAAGAGCTGGCTGAACTCAGCAGAGTACGTATCGGCGGCACACTTCCAGTCCAATTTGGAAAAATCTGTGATGTTCATACTCCCTCTGCCAGGCCGAGTTTTACAGGTACATACCCACAACTCCATCCATTCGTTAATTTCTATCACATCTTAAAACCTTTGTATTTATCTAATTATTGTCCTGTCTGCCTTATCTTTGCCTACAGGAGGGCGACATTGCACCTAACATTGCTGATATGAGTCAGGATGAGAACCACACACTGTCTGTCTTCTCCTGGATGAACAGTATGAACAATATACTGGGTAGGGAAGACACACATACACACACATACTATGATATAGCTTTTTTTTAAATTGAATGACCAAGCCTTTAAGGATGATCATTATCCTGTGTCATCTACCAGGTGGAACATTGGTGCGTCTGTGGCGCAAATCCATGTGTTCAGTGACCACAAGAGAGAAAGGCCGGGAGATGTTGGAGCAGCTCCTACTGAATCCCAGCTTCGCCACAAGCACTTTCCTGTCCATCGTCACTGGAATGTCTACCAGCTGCTGAGAAAGACACACGGAGAGAAATGGCAACTCCAGTCATGTAATAGTATTCTCATCTGAAAGTTGAAGACATATGCTTTTTACAGTAAGGATTACTTTTGAATTACCCACAGGGAGGTTTCACTAAGAGAAGACTCTTGTAATACAAATAGACATAAGTAACATTTCCTTTCCATAAAAGTAGTTCAAGTACTGAAAGTAAGTCCTGTCATTGTTGGGAGATCAACAGGCACTCCTACTCATTTTATTGCATTAAAATAAATAAAGTTACAGTAAAGCAAATGACAAACACAAAACACTGGAATCTCTTGTTTGAACTCTTGTTTGAATTCACACACACAATTTTTTTTTTTTTGCAGAGAACATCTTATTTGAGGACATATAGATTTTATCTCAGGACTACAATATATTTCAATGTGAGCAGGTTCAAAGGTCAGACTGCTGCTCTCAGATTATTAATATGACAAATGACAACATTTATGGGATTTTTTTCTCATGACTGTTAAGATAATCAGTCTACTAACTACACTGTTGAAAACAATAACCTTACTCCTAATTTAGCACCATTTATTAATTCACATGAAAACATCCAGTGTACTGAATGTCATCCTCAGCTCTACTCCAGTCCAATAGCGCTACCTGGTGGCGATATGATGTAACTAACCTACCACCAGCTTTGAAAGTATAAAGCACAAACATGCACCATTTCCAGGCTTGATAAGTGAAGATTATGGAAAATCAAAACAATACCGACAATAAACATTTTTTTACTGTAAATTGGTGAAAAAAATAACTCATTACACACTAGCTGAACACTGTTACACTTGAAGTTTTACAGTGAGAGACATGCTTGTAACCTTCATTATCCCCAATGTAGCTACTGGAGAGAGCATCCACACAAAGGGTTGCTGCCAGACAGAAAAATGATATCTTTGTGGTAAAATTACACTAATCTGTCCATTAGTTTATCATTGATTCACATCAGACACAGGCATCATGGCCAGAGTCATCTGAACACTCAGTGCCCATCTGCAATTTGTATATACAGCATTACGGTTTCCTGGCAATGGATTATTGAAAGAGAACAGAAACACAGTTTTTTTTATTGTATTTCTGATAATATATTTCAATGGCAAACTAGAGGACTGAAGATAACTCCAGTTTGTATATGATGTGCAAGGAAAACAATATTTATGCAAATGTCTTTATTTCAACACAAAACATAACATTTACTTAACAAAATACAACACACATTTGGAATTACTGTAGGTGATGGCATCAAATAAGAATGACATCCGAGACATTTTCAAAAGCAAGACACAGAGGGCCATTTCATCCGCCATGGAAAAGCACAATAAAACCCTCTGCATGTTATTGACATTATGTAACTAAGCTACAGTAGGTCATGATTGTCTGTGGAAAAGCAAGACATACAAACTCACAAAACAAAACACAAATGCAGAATGTAATATCCTGTCGATGCTTGCACACTGAAGTACTTTTTTTTAAAGTTTATGAGCTTATTTTGCTTAGTACAAATACATTACATTGATGGGGCATTGGAGGTTTCAGTATTACATTTAAGCCAATTTAACATATCAGCCTCACTCATGTCGTCATACAAAAACAGAATGTCTAGAATACATTCTGGCTATAACTGCTTTTAAAAAAAAGTGTTCCCATTTTTTCTTTACATAAGCTGTGCCAACTTCCAGACTGGACTCACACATAAATACTGCTTCCTCGGGACATGTAAAGTATACGATTCACAACACTGCCTGTTCAAAATAGTCATGAATGAAGGTTTGACAACACATATGTTGCATTGCACCAGCAGTGGTTCCCAAACCTCTGGAGGGGTGCAGAGCTACTGCAGGAGGCGCACATCAGTGAGGGGTAAAATGTGGTGATGAGTGAAACCACAGTGCAGAAGTTGAATACACCTTTTTCACAGCAGATTATTTTAAAATGTCTAACACAGGCGTAACTGATAACAGTATTAATAGACCCCTTTGCATGGCAGACATTTGGACTTGTCAGTGCAGGAAAAACACAGGTGGAATTAGTAACATTAACGATGGCTGCACTCCATTTAGATGAGCCAGTTCAAGCGCTCTGGTATAGCACGTGCTCACTGACTGACGTAGCTGCTTACTGGGACAATTAATGGAATGGAGCCATTTTTAATGTTATTGTTTACACCTGTGTTTTTCCTGCTTTGACAAGTCAAAATATCTGCCATAAAAAGAATCTATTGACCGCTCTCCCAAACAGCGACTGTCCAATCATAGTTTGTGTTTTGTGAGACTGCCCATTGGGAATTTGTGAGAAGCAACACTGAAGTTTGAAGTTTGAAAGAGTTTGAAGGAACTGTCTTTCCATAACCAAAACAGAGTGAAATTGTAAGGACTTGTTTTTAATCAACTCTAATTTAAACTGCAAATGTTAGCATGCTCGGCAAAGCTAGCTTACTACTTACAGTTGTTACTTCCAAACTTCCAACTTTATCATGATATGGGTTAATGGGTTACAAAAATCCCCGTTCAGGACCTGAGCATCCACTGAATGGGAGCCAAGATGCTACTATATCAACATATATATTAACATCTGTCCTATAATACTAGGACATCTACTGTGAAAACCTCAACACATGAGCCCCTTTAACTTTTTTTAGCACTCTACTTCCAAAAAAAAAATTAAACAAAAACTTCCGTCTTACTGCACTTGTACCTACTTTGGATATGCAACTTTAGCCTCAGTGTTTTAGTTTCAGCTGTATCATGTACATAGCCATTGTATTCATATATAAGACGCTTATACAGAGCTCTTGTTTAAAATGATCTATTATTGTGGAGTGGACGGGCTTCCAAAGGGAGGGCATGGCAGAAAAAGTTTGGGAACCACTGATTTACAGTAACAATGATCTCCTTGACAGTAACGTTGGACTATAATCAACAATGTATAAATACCATGTTTCATTCTGTGTAAAGGAATATCGTTTATAAAGTGTCACATTTGAGCACCATGGTATCCTAGCAACTGCAAGGATACAGAAAACAGACGCGGATTATAAATGTCACGGCGGTCCAAAAGGAATGATAGTCAAAGCCCCATTTCCTCTTAGCACTGGATATAAATTTCACCAAGCTTGACAAAACCTGTGAAAGATGGCATAACATAACACTGAGCCTGTCCAGATATAAAATAGGAATGTCACTGTAAAGTCTAAACACAAGGAGAGGAGTAGAGCTAGAAAGAGAAATTTAAACAAACATTAGTCAGGTTCCCCCACTGTCGAGCTTGAGTAGCGAGGGGAGCAAGTGAAACAGCTTTGGCAAATACTCTGGGAGAAACGTCTTCCAAATCGTACTCAAATCCATTGAAATCAGGGGGAAAACATCTGCCGCCATCCAGGGATTTCAGATGTTCGGTTTTAATGAAAGTGTGCTTCACATACACATACATGTACTACACAGTATTGGCCATCATCAATCTTACTTTGGCTTCTTGCCGTTTGCGGAGTGGTGAGGTAGAGAAATGACTGAGCGGCAGACCTGCTGTTAGCTGACTTACGGTCGAGATCGCATGTTGATGGCATTTGCATCTGGAGTGTTGCTTGGCTATATGAGAGGTAGAGGATCTGTTCGCCTCACACAGGAAACTGCCCTGAGCCTGCTAATGCACTGGAGTGTGTGTGTTTGTGTGTGTGTTGGATGGAGAGAGACAGAGAGAGAGAGAGAGAGAGAGGAGAGAGAGTGTCTGTATCTGTGTGTGCTGGATTCTATCTGAGAGAAAGCTTTATGTGTGTGGGCATGTCAAACAGTCATATGTACATGTACAAATATATATACTGTGTGTGCTGAGAGGAATGTTCAGGGCGTTATGCTTCTCCATAAGCTGAGGCTTTGTCCTTTAACAGGTCCAGACACAAATGACAGCTCCAGCTCCCTGTGAAGAGAGAGAGAAAGAGAGGCTGAAATCTTTCTCCTTCCTGCTCTTTTCCATATATAGCTTTCGCCTGTAGCCTCTCTCAAATATACAGTACAGTAAGACTTATATTGTATCAACCCACTGATGTATAATAAAACCAATGAGAGTGGCTCTTAGCTGTTGTACCTTCAGGGGGCTGGGTCATCGGAGGCTTCAGGCAGTACATGTGGTATCCTCTGTCACAGTCATCACAGAACAGCAGCTGGTCCTACATGGGCAGCACACAATGAACATCTTAGATATTATATGAAATATGTACAGGGGAAAGACAAATATAAAGGTTTATAGGCTTATATTATATTGAATGCCATTTAGCAGCACACATCAGCTACAAAAGATGCCTGGCACTTTGTACTGTTTTCACAGCATCATGAGACAGCTAACAGTGCTTGAAAGAGGCCAAATCCTCTGCCCTCCTTCTTTGTTGAAACTACGCAATAAAAAGAAAAAGATTTTCAAATGTTGACAGCAATGTAATATTATCCACCTTTGTTACAGTGTTTGCTATGGAGGAGATTTTATTATTTCAAAGTTAGTCCTTTTTATTAAGTGTTAACAATATTATTATTATTTGCAGAAAGTTTCTCCATGCTCACCTGAAATCTCAGTTTAAGGCGTAACATCATAGCTAGTTTGGAGCCAATCATGGTCCAGTATGCAACTTACACAAATGTAATGGGGAAACTTGAAGCCTCCAGTGCAAATAAACTGAGAATGGACTTTATAGTGAAGTAGGAGACATCTTGTGTCCATCAGTTAAACTTCTGAGGTGAAAAATATTTGCACATTCATAGATTCAAGATTTTTCAATGAGGGAGAAACAGTAGATGTAATTTTAACCATGGATCTTAAAACATGTCTGGAGCAGGTCTTTAATGTTTTATTACCCTGTAAAGCACTTTGGACTACATTTGTTTTAAATTGTGCTATTTATGGTTTGTGGTCATTTGCAGCTTTTATCGCAAAAAAGCAAAAAAGCATAATCTTCATGCTTACAAAAACATATTACTGATGTAATTATTATTGCTGAACCTGGAAGGGTGATTTATCAAGTATATGCTTGGCCAATATGGTAAATTAAGTTCAATGTGATGTATTGTTCATGACAGGCTGAATGTTGGATGTGGAAAGGTCAAGGCATTAAAAGGAAAACAAGTCAAATTTGGTGAGCTTCAAAGCAAAATCAAAGGGAAATCTAGAAATTACATTTGAACACTGACATTTCCGGAGCCACAGAGGATCATAGATATACGTACATCATTCTCTGAGGTGCCACAGATGCTGCAAGACTTGCACTCGATGCACTGCCACTGGTATGTCCTCACTGCCTGCATCATGTTCTCAGTGAACTGCAGGCATGTGGGGTGACCTGTGGAGGGACGGTGAGGAGAGACGAGAACAGTGAAGAAGGAATGGGTTACAGCGTGGATCGCCGGAAGTGTCTGCAAACCAAAGTCTAAAGCATTTTCCTAGGTAATCATTTAAAGACATGTGGCAGAAGCTCTGAAATTGTGCAGGAGACAGAAGACACAGACACAAATGTAACTGCACATCTAAATATATTTAGAGCATCCATCAAAAGCTGATTTCCATCATCTGCAGCTGAATCTGCAACATCGCCTTCTTAATTTTAAGTAATTTCTTAATGGAGTAAATAGGAAATTCTCATCTGATGCAAAAAATGTTCTTTTGTAAACACATTTTTGAGATACAGCAGAAATCAGTGAATCAAAAGGGATGTCAAGCTGAAGTAATTTAGAAACAATATGTCTGCCATCATGAAAAAAAGATGAAAAAAAAAAGCTTGTCTATGTCTTTATAAGAGCCAGCAGTAAGTGTTAAATGTGTCTGTGATTCAGACTTCTGTAATTGCACCCCGTAGTGTTGACAGTCCATACAGCTGGATGAAATGTGCATCAAAAGGAATCTAACCACAAAAGACAAGTGATTATTTGTCTGGAAAACAACCAGCCAAGTAGTGTTTTATCATCCTCCCATAATTCTACAGTCATTGCAACACATCTTCTGAATGTTATTTGGTATATTATGTGAAGTACACATTTTTACATCTACTGCCAACTTTTAAAGCATCCCCATTAGCGTCACAGTTCTGTCAGCATGTCATGCACACAGTATCAATGGGGTATCAATGAGCCATGAATGAGCCATAATCAAGGAAGAACTGATTTACATCTGGACTGGGAAAGCAGCCAGAAAACACTGAACACATTCTCTATCAGCCTCTGGTGGGTGAATAAAGACAAAACGTGTCAAGTTGAAGCTGCGACCTGCCTCCCAAATGAAACTGTGGAATTACAGTCAGGGAGAAATTAGCTGTGGCAGTTGAATAGATGGCCTATCAACTTTAACGGATTAGCAGCAGGCAGTAGAATGAGCGCATCTACTCAGCGTCTACTGACAGGAGCAATGGGATGCCGATTGGCTCTTACCTCTCGGCTACCTGTCCTCTTAGCCAATGGAGTGACTCAAGAGTCCAACGTTCATCCCTCCCCCTGCCACATTAGCAGCAACTCATATTCATTTTGCCATGGAAAACCTCATGTCATTTATTCCTTTTTTCTCTGGTCCACAGTGTGTGCTATCAACCTTTCCAGTCCAGAGTTAACAGGAACATGGCCGTCAAGTTTATGATGTTGATTATCTGACGCAAGCAAAGTCAAAAGTAAGAGATTTTTTTTGTTTTGTCTATCAAAAATTGAAAAATGTCTTAACATATCAAACTGTAAAATCCACATGAGCATAATAAAAAAATGGCAATACTGTATATCCATCAGAAATGAAACTTCCAAGAAAAAGCTGGCTTTGCGTATAAATATATCCGGCGTCTCTTCCAAGAGTTTAAAATAAATCCGGTGACTTTTCTGGTAGAAGTGCCCTCAAGGTGAGCCACTGTAGTCCGATCTGCGCCTTCTTTTTCAGTGTTCGACTAAAATAAAAAAACATCTTTTCAGAAAATTATTCATATAGCAAAAAATGTCCAACTAGTCAGAAAGTCTGCTTCTCAGCTGTCATCCGCAGCCTCATCGTCTGAAAACAAAATGTCTTCCAGCTCTGCGTCTTCAAAGCCATGAAACGTGGAGGCCTCGCTGTCTGATGTGCTGCCGAACAATTCTTCTAGAGCACTCAGCTTCCTCCCATCCTTCTTCACTCCTCCTCTTCCAGCTACCATGAAAACATCAGCGTCAGAGCAACACAGAAAAGGCCACACACTCTTGCAGCTGTCCTAACAAACTCTACTGTGGCAAGAAAACATTTCGCTTGCTGAAATGCACACCCTGCTCTCTTATTGCATAGGACGGTTGAGCTGATCCCATAAATGTTTTGCTGAGATATCCAGAAGAGGTGGAGTTGGCTAGTGTGGGAAAAAAAAGGGGGGAAAAAAGAAACAAAAATGCAGCCAAATGTGCCATAAGGTAATGCATGAGAACTGAGGAACAAGAGTGAAGGCATGTCGTCTAAAGGCAGAAGTCCTTACTGATGGACGAGGCTGACATGGAGAAGCATGCAGGATGGAAGCAAGCAGCGGATCCTATAAATCGATGTTATTTTTAAATGGAAAATTGCAAAGAGTTTCAGCAGTTGGCTCTTGATTCTCATGGTCGACAAGGCTCATTGACAACCCACTGAAAAGACACGGTAGCAACATAAAAGCTCACTTCACTGCGCACCATAAATGTCTGGTGAAATCTATATCATCAGCTAAAAAGACACAGGTCAGTTTGAACAAAGATGACTTGGAATAACTATTGAAATGAAGGTGTCCTTTGTATTTTAGTGATTTTTTTACCAACTTGACTGAACTGTATGAACATTACTGTGAACTGTAAAGGCCTAACTAGACTTTGTAATAATAGTATCATGACTGATTGGCTGATCACCCAAAGAAATGATATGATTATTAATCCACATCTTTGATGCAGACTCTTAAACTGCGTCAGATTTGTGGCCACCATTTCAGTCCACGTAGAAAAAAGTTAAACATCGCAAGGAAGCGAGGAATACACATGAACAAGATTGTGAATAAAAAGGAAGCAAAGGGAAACAAAAATGAGATGTATAGTAGACACAAATTAAAGTATGAAGTAAGAGTCTAGCAGACAACTAATTTCTGATAGTCTTCATTATTTCTTCATAAGAAATGGTATTCTCTTGTCCTCACTGCTAATGTAATCACTGCTATCATCTCAAATTATACAGAATGAGACACCAATAAAGTTCAATATTTTAGGAATATGCTTATTCCCTTTTCTTGCCAAGAGTTGGATGAGAAGGTCAAAACAATCCTCATATCTGCACACTAAATATGAAGCTACTGTGCCTAGCGGAGACTCCAGGGTGTTACAGTGTCCAGCCAAGAAATAGTCAGGCACGTATCTCCCTGTAAAAACACAACTTTTTTTTTTTCTACACTACAGTTTTTTACACTTTGGTTTTTGTACAGATTAAACAAACAAGATATAACGTGCTAATTAGTGAGCTTTGGGAGGTGCTTTTGGACAGAGAGCCTGGCGAGCTGTTTGTAGCTTCATATTTCCCATACAGACATGAAAGTGGTATCAATCTTTTCATCTAACTCTTGGGAGGAAAGCGAAAAAGCATATTTAGCAAACTTTTAAACTATTCCTTTAATGGTGAGGCGAACCAAGAATGGAATGGAAAGTTGTGGAGACTCACCAGAGCGTCCACAGTCAGAGCAGGACACCAGTTCCTCAGCCTGGCCTGTTTTCCTGTTGGAGCCCTGGTCTCCGAGGCAGAAATCACAGTAGTCGTTGGGGATGATGACACCATCTGGACCCTTCTGAGCTGTCGGCAGTAACAGACACAAGTAAGGAACAGTATACATGGGACAGCTTGACGGCATCTGGGTTATCATAAAAAAAAAATACACATTGGTTTTTATGTGCTACCACTTACATTCCTGTTCTACGCAATTACATTCTAGGTAGCGTCTTACGTTTATGGTGATCAGAGCTCTGTGGAGGAGACGGGGTCATCTCTGTTTCCTTTTCCTCCTCTCCCTCCTCCTCTGCCAGGTGAGTGTGGGTGTAGTGGTAGCTCAGGCCGGGTCGGTTCTTGTAGCGCTTTCCACAGACTACAGATAAAACATCACAGGTCCTTTAGAAACACACAAAACCTGGTGCAACCTAGAGCACCAAATATACTAGACTGAGAGTCTGCTCAAAATCAACTGTCGTCCCTGCCTAAATGGAAATAAAACAGAATGTGTGGAGGATGCCAAAGACAATTTGTAGTAACTTCATTTCAATGTCAGTTTCCATGTTTGATGGTTTGCCTCAAACTTATTTTATATGTGAACCAGATCATATACAGCAGAAAACTGACCAATACATCCACCCCAAGCTGTTGTATGCTTTTATTATAAGTTGTTAGTTTTACTGTGTTTTAGACTATATATATACTGACAATACTAACACTGTAACAATATATCCGATTATAAAATGTTACTTAAATAGTATAAAAAATGGCTAAAACTGTAACATACTCCTCATTTACTTTAAGACTTTGTTCAGTTTAAGACAGTGTTGAGAGCATAGATTATTGCTGCTAAGACAGTGTTGGAAAAAAAGCTTTATCTGGAAAATTTCAAAGGCAATAAGGCCCTTAGGACAGGCAGCTAATGTGAAATCAGGCATTTAACCAAAGATCATCATCTTATTGATAATTACTTCACAAGAAAGTCCACTGAAAAGTCTGATAGAATGGGGGTGTATCAAAAGCATTTTCCTACAGCTGCTTCTAACAACATTACGTAGTTTTTATTACTCTTTACACATATAATGCTGTTGTTGATTATTACAAGCACACTAACACAAGGCTGGAGCTCAACAAGCATCTTTTTTATCCTGCTGTTGTTGTACTGCCACACCGTGGACGTCACAACTCGTACATATAACAACAGGATTGGGTTGGAAGCATTTGGTGTGCTACAAAAGTATGAAACTAGCACAGACTATCAATCTAGTCTAGTATTATTCTTGGGAATCATAGAAAACTCTTCAAAGTGAGCACATTAGAGCTGTAGCCATCATAGAAGTTTCTTATTATGTATCTCAACTTTAGCGTAACGAAATATGCATATTTTACCCCCATCCAATACCATGGTTAAAAACAAACTAAAATTTTAATTTTCCATGACATTCCTTTCAGTGTAAACACTTCTACAATGGCTACATCTGTGGATCACGTCACAGCTAGAGTGGCCTAAGAAACATGCATCCCTCAGTGCGGCATTAGCTGAGCTGGCGCTAAAGCATCACTTGGCGCATGCCTTGCAATGAGCAAGCGTTAAGGCACATGGCATAGCGTTAGTGTCATGCAATGCTTGCACTGAATTCAGGAAGGTTGTCTGTACTAGTATAAAGCATGTAAAGCATTAGACATCTCTGAAGGATTAGCATTCAGCCAGCAATTCCCACACCAGATGCCCATAAGCAAAAAGGCCCAATCATAAAGACAGTTCATGGAGCCCCTAGAAAGACAAGATGGCGACAGATTCAGATACCTTCTTCAGCCTTTTTTGAGTTATGCTTTTGTTTGTATCTATCTGGAACAGAGAAGACACAAAAGCAAACAATAAAGGAAAGACAGAACAAGACACAAAACGAGGATGAGATTCATTTGTTTGGGGTTCATTCAGCGTGCCTATCTCTATCCACATCCCCACGGCAATCCATTCCATCTGGATTCTGTCCAAGTACGAAAGTTGCATGCTAGTCAGGTCTGGATTGACAGCAAAGTCTTTCTTCATGCTGCAGAGCACTGCTCTTAGGAACAGAAGGAGAGAGGGCTATCATTGAAAGATGAGAGAAAATGACTTGTCTGCTAGATTTTAAATTTCAAATGTATAAGCAAAGACTTTTGAGCAGGCATGTGGAGAAAAGTTTCCATAATAATTTGGAACCAGGCTTAGGTTGAAGACACTGTAAGTCTTTTGTCACAAGCTTTTAGAAACATTGTGATTTTTTTCTGAATTTAGGTCAACAAACATGTAAAAGACAAACTTAATGGTACAAAAAACATGATGGCACATGATGTAAGAAAGAGGCAACTTTTCTTCTCTCTTACTGTCACAGACGTAAGGTTTGTCCTGGTCGTCGATGTTAACAGGTTCTGTCCTCCTGCGACTTGATCCTCTGTTCTGAAACAAAATCCAACACATACTTAATCATCCGGTGTTTGAATGTTTCAACGCAAATTCAGTATATTAAACAGCATATTGTGCGTAATTTTGCTGTAAAATTAATCAAATATGTCTCAAAAACAGGGATTGGTAAATGGTATTTAGCGAAGACAGAATCCATTAATCTTCCTTGCTTTCATGGTAGCAACATGCTGTAGATTTTTTTTCATTTAATGGATTTTGTATTGACAAAACTGTTATTATTCTCTTCTGCACCACACACACACACACACAAATACAGTATGTGTGACTTCCCACATCCTGTCTTTGTGTCTGACACTCACTTTGCCTCTGTTTCTGTTCTTTCTCTTTGGAGTTTCCAGTTCAAAGTCTTCGTCATCATGGAAACCATCCCCGTTTTCATCTGCTTCCAGAACTCTCTGCAGAGCACAAATGCACACATACAGAAAGAGAGAAAGTTAGATGATGAAGAGGAAAAGAGGATGAGGAGTAAAACATGGAGGTGTGGGTTAATGCTCAGTTGCACGCTCTTATTTCATTCCAAAGCGCATCATACAAGACTGCTTTTATTGCTCCAGATCTTATCAAATTAAGTAATTACAGTGAAATCCTGCTATAGAGATCATTTAGATGGAAAGATCGTACATTAACTTCAATTACTGGGTGTGAGGTTTCTTACCAACGATACAGAACAATACACATAACTTTAATTATGGTTGAGACAAAATGCAAAGTAACAAAAATACCTGTATTTCCAGCAAGGTCTCTTCTTCTTTATTGATGTTGTTTTTTTTCTCCAGTACGTTTTCCCCCCTCAGGAGGGCCTCCAAAGCTGTGGCCTCCCCCGGGGGCACCTCACGCTTGGGGGCCAGCTCTGCTTCTGTGGAGGTGGGGGCAGTAGAGGGTAAGAGAAAAGACGTTACATTTCGGATGCACAAAGTGTCACTTTAGTTTGGACGGAGGGCCAACGGCTAACGAGGCAGGCTGCCAGATTCAACATCAATAAAAAAAACTATGGTGCACCAGGGGCACAGTGAGGGAGGAAGGAAATAATGAACCAAAAAAAAAAAAAAACTGCTTATAGGCCTAAATTGCGTCTCCAATATCTCACTCTTTATTTCTTGCCTCCTCCAATGTACTTTATCTTTCTTATTCTCTCTCTTTTCATTTCCGTGGAGTTGAACTTGAGGCGGTGGCTTTAGCATCGACTCCTCTTTGAACTTTAATGCCAGGCTGAAAACAGAATGAAAGTGGGGATGTGATAAGACAGACGGGGCATGAGCTGCGCTACTGACGCTGTAAGAATCTCTTATTGAATGCAGAGCTGCTGTACCTCTCTGTGTCCTCTCTTCCCTCCTCTTCCTCCTCCTATTTCTTTGTTTCTATTTCTATTTGTGTTTTCTCTGTTCTTCCTCACCTCTCCTTTGACTCTCCTGACACCAACAGTGGGGTAAGAAGTTGAACATGAGAGCTCATTGCTTTTAACGCATCTTCAAATTCAAATGTATATAAAAAGCCCTCAGTGTCATCTACCCTCATGCGTATGTGTGCACTTTTTTTTTAGACCTTGATCAGATTAAACAAGGGGACTTTATACTGAAGGAAGCAAAATGGCTGCTGAAGCACAGCTGTTGATGTGAGCTGTGACATGAAGACAAATACAGATGGTGTAGAAAAATAAAAAAAGGAATTGAATTCCGGTTTAAAACTATTTCAAGAGTAATCTTGTGACAGAGTCTTCTGTGTACCTTCACACACGCAGACAAACCTCTCTGCTCAGGAAGCATTAAATAAACATAAAGCATTTCCAAAAGCCCCGAGAGGGGAGCACTCGCATTCCTCTGTCATGTTATGATAGATATCTGAGCCAAACTGCAGAACTGGATCTCTGAAAAACAAAACTTCTACTCGTTCACCCTCAGCTACGATTGCTTTCCTGCTCTTGTTAACTACAGTACATCTCTGCTTTTCTTTCCCTTTATGTCCTGTGGTCGGTTGGTGGGTTGCTGCTCTGGGGAGTTCTCCTTTTTTTTCTGAAAATGACTGTCCTGTGACTGTCCTAGTCATTTTTTTAAAGTCAATTTTAAGTTTTTTAAGTTCATTTTAAGTTATCTCAGGGTACTTTTCATATGAGCGGGTCTTGACTGTACTCTTTAATATATAGAGACCCGGCATTCCCCCATGAGCAAGCACTTAACGACAGCAGCAAAGAAAAACTCCCCTTTAACAGGAAGAAACCTCGAACAGAACCAGGCTATAGGTGGGCGACCATCTGCCTTGACCGGTTGGGTTGAGAGAGAAACAGGGAAGGGGAGAGAGGAGACTTAAAGCAGCATTGAGTATTATATTGCGTCTGGAAGACAGCGAGGGGGAAACAATGGTGTGGCAAAGCAGAAACAAAGACGTGCCTTTATTTCTCCCCCTTATCGGGTTCCTGGGACATTCCTTTGCTAAAATCCCCTATGACACACACATATGCATGTATGGATGCATACACACACACACACACACACGCAGACAAAAAAAGCACACACTTCCACCTCATAAGACTAACTTACATTCTAATGCCTCATGGACAAATGATTATAGAGGCCCTGTTAGGGTGCTTCCGTGCTGCAATGGTGAGGGAGAGTCATATGTGGGGGTGTTTGTGTGCTTATGTATGTGTGTGTGTGTGTGTGTGTGTGTCTACTGCCAGAGAACAGTGAGAGGAGGCATTGATTCAGGGGAGAGAATGAACTTGGAGACCTGGCGAGAGAGACGAGCTAACCAGAGCCAGATGGTCAGATAGCGAGCATTAACGCCACTCAAAGCTCAGTGCAGCTACACAAGAGCAACACACACACACACACACACACACAACATATACGTGTATGTACAGGATGCATCAGTTTAAGTGACTTCGATTGTATAAATGTAGGTCGATACTGCGGTGGCAATGGCTTTCACTGTGCATGCATGTCACTGTGTGTGTGTGTGTGTGTGTGTGTGTTGTTGTTTGTCTTACCTAATCGAAGCTCACACAGGCGGAGCTGGGGATCGAGGGGAGGGTGGAGTCGCCTCTTTTTTCTCCAGCAACGAGCAGGGTAGGTATACATCTGTCCCGCCGCCTGGCCTGCACTCACACACACACACACACACACACACACACACACACACACACACACACACACACACACACACACACACACACACACACACACGAGCATATATATGAAGAGACACAGGCTCACAGGAAGAATTTTAACAACCACTGGCAAGCTTACCATTTCAACAAAACTTGCATTGAGAGCCCTCCACACATGCACACACACACATACACACACACACAAAAATACACACAGTGGACTGGCGTTGTTTTCCTGACACTTAATATATCCTGATTTCAGGGCTCAGGCTAATGGTCCATAAATCCAGAGAAATCCTGCTCTTACAGCCAGACTGTTTGTGACTCATAACTTGGAATTTGTTTGACTATGTTTTGGGAATTTTAATGTCTTCTTTGCATATAGATGAGTGGTGGGAGGCACAAAAAACATCAGTGTAGAAAAGTTATCTAATGTTAAAAATTGGTTATTTTCACTTTTACTCCAATAACCAATTTAAATAATTTTGTTTCACCACTATTTCAGCAAAATAGGCCTCTTGTATCATTTAGATTTTGGTCATGTGTATTCTGCCCTTGTGTCCAATAATATTCCATCATTAGCTTGGCAGAAAACATAGTTAGAGGAAAATAAGTGTTTTTTCCCTGTCTACATGAGCAGAGAAACACAAATCAAGTAAAGGAGGGGGAGGGATAAACCCAGAATAAATGCATATAATGTGTGTTAGGTCTGCCACAAAGTATAGGGTGTGGCCTGAAGGGCTTTGCATACAAGATGGAGAGCAGTCTATTTGTGTCCAGCTCTCAGTAAAAAGCAGATTGTTCCCTTCGGCTGTACAGGCGACCCAGATGTGCAGAGCGCATTCTGACTGCTTGTCTCAGGATAAATCGGCAAGTGGTAACTCATGAAATATACAAAAGAGGAGATGACTTGCTTTTTTTTTATTTAGGGACGGTATCTATAGGTTCATCCTTTCTATCCATCCACATTTAGAAAGAAAAAGTTTGACATTTTAGGCAATGCGCTTATTCACTTTCTTGCGGACAGTTAGATGAGAAGATTGATACCACTCATATCAATCTTCTCATCTTATTCTCTGCGAAAAAGTGAATCAGCGCATTCTCTAAAATGTCAAACTATTACTCTCACATCAGTAGAAGTGGGAACTTACAATATGGACGAAAACAGATCCACACTATTTAGAACTTCTGACTTGTTTATTTGGAAAGTATCAGTAACACAACATAGTTCAGCGGATCAGTAGGTTACTTCTCACCTGGCTGGCGGTGTCGCTTTTCCATCCAGATGTAGCAGTTGTTCTGTGCCACGCCAGTTTGCGAGTCCAGGAAGGGCATACGCACACTGCGCTCGGCACAGAGACGGGCATTGTAACTGCGACAGTGCTCGATGGCCTCCCTGTAGAACTGGTCACCGAGCCTGAACGCAGATCGACAGACAGACAGAAAAGGCGGCAGGTAAACAGTCAGATAGACAAACAAGAAGGACAGAAAGACAGGAGATAATCACTTGAAATGTATTGAATGTAATACAACAGGCTCATTGTCATTTCCCTCTACAACTGCCCCATTCATTCAACATCTGAAGTACATTGAAAAAAATATTCCTTTGTGGAACTCAAGTTACCCACAAGTAACATTATAGTCTTATTTCTGACATTGATCCAAGCTATTTCCAGCATGCTGCTTCGATTTCGGCTGTCTGTGCGATGTGAGTGACTTTTGACGTCCTACCAGCTAAATGCTAACATTTTTTGGATGGTTAATGGTAATAACATGTGCTGGGCGGCTGATGATTTGGTACGGTCTGCAAATCAAGTATTAGGGGGCCTGTTCTATCCTGGTTTATTCTAGCTTAATGTAACACACCAAGACTTCTCTCCAGCATTTTGGCTCAGTTTGTTGTTTAAAATCAAAAACAACATGAAAACAGCTGGGCTGAAAAGGAATATCTATACAGGCAAAGCATAACGAGGGGCTGTGAAGGAGGACACGATGATGAACCATGAGAATAGATGAAATGCTTCATCCTGTCAAACTGATAGATGAGTGAGAGTACCGGATCGAAGTCCACACAACAGATGGACTACACACACGCGCACACAATCGACTAGCAAGACGGTATAAATCAGGATGTGTGCTATCAATAACCTCCACAGTCTCAGTCCAGAGGCAAGATTTTTGCAGCTAAGATCATTGGAGTCAGACGGAATAAACCAAATGGAACTCACTTTTATAATGTTTTTCATGTTTCTTTACTAAAATGACAGAGGTGATCCTGTATTTAATTACATAAATCAGAGAGGAAGCCAGAGGAAATATGGTTCTGCTGCAGAAACACTGAACTGAAATGGCCAATAGTCTCTTAACAGTTTACTATTTATTTACTTTTGTTAAATGAGACAGTCGTAAAGGAGAATTTGCCGTTAGTATCTCCTGTGTAAGATTTCCTATCATCAAATTTTCCAGAATTCTTCCAAATTTCAGCCATCGTAATCAGTGACGGAAAGGTTAGTAGTTTTAAAAAGGTGCCACTCAGATCATTTACAGTTGAGGATATACTCAAAGCAGCAGAATCTCATCTGTCTGTCTGTTTACGTGCATACATGTCTATCTGCTTGCCAGTCATCCTGTCTCCCTGACTGGGCGAGCAGAGATGGGCGCTCTGTTGACTCTCTACACAGATATGTAAAGAATGCCAAGCTGGACAAAGACCAGCACTCTGGTCACACTGAATCTCACAAAGATGTGCAGTGTTTGGAGGTGGAGGGAGCGGAGGGTGGATGGAGGAAGAGGATGGAGGGGGGGAGGGAGAGGGGTGAGAGGTTGGAGTGAGTAGCAACAGGGAGCGGACCAGGTATTGCATGTAGGAGAAAAGGCAAGGCAAGTTTATTTGTATAGCAGCGTTCAACAACAAGATAATTCAATCAATGGCTTAGTCAATCAACTGAAAATGAATTGCCAACTATTTTCTATAATCAATTAGTCGTTTTGAGTTATTTTTTTAAAGGAGAAATGTCCAAATTCTCTGATTCCAGCTTCTCAAATATGAATATTTTCTGGTTTATTTAGTCTTCTGTGATAGTAAACATCTTTGGGACTGCTGGTCTGGACAAAACAAGACATGTGAGGATGTCACCTTGGGCTTTGGGAAACAGTGATTGAGATTTTTCATCATTTTTGTACATTTTATAGACCAAAGTAACTGATTAACTGAGAAAATAACCAACAGATTAATTGATAATGAAAATAACTGCTAGCTGCAGCCCTACACAACACAATATAAACAGCATCTTCCCAACATTGGTGAAATAGAGAGTTACATGACAACTCCATCTGGATTGATCTTAACTTAATCTAAAGAAACAATAGTACATCTTATTGAAGATAGATTATTCTAAATTATGTTGAGATACAACAGATATGTGGTTTCATTTAATAGACAAAACCCTGGTATTATACAGGACAGTGCAGCTGCCTCGGTCATGGTGTATTATCAGGAGAGGCATTTAATTTGATCAGCAGTGTCACAAATCAAATATGTACACCAGAGGTCATCAAAATCCCATTGATGTACGTATCCATGGATTTATTTTGGTAAGGCAGCAGTAGAAAACAGCAGCACAGCTAACATGCATCTCCAGTACCACGGTGTGTGTACAGTATAATGTCAGGGGCTTAAACACGTGGCGGTTGCTAGCTGAGGTTCTTGTCAAGAGACACACAGATACAAGGCCTGCAGCTGGTGTTTTTGGTGGCGTCCGTGTGTTTTTACAGTACGACAAACCAGCAGTCGCAGTGATCCGGTCACATCTAAATCTGCCAAAAGATACTTCCTGTCAAATAACTCACATTCCCAGAGGTGAAGCGTTATCTCTGCTGTCAGTAGTTGTTGCTTGGATTGAAACGTGTGTGCGTGTGGACCTGCAGGCCCTTTCTCCTCATCTGTCTGTCTGTCCTTCCTTCTTTTCCTCCTTCCTTGTGTCATCCCATGTCGCCATTTTTGTTTTTGCCCAATTTCCAACAACAAAGCATCTGCATAACGTCCCCGGGTGGCTTCATAAACTCTTACATAAGTGGGTGTTCGTGCCTGCTTGTTTGCCTGTGTGCCTTCATGTGCATTTGTCTGTGTGGTACATTCATGTGTTGGGTTAAGTGAGAGTAAAGAGACAGTGTGTGTGTGTGTATATGCCTCCAAGACCATCTGTCTATGAGTTGCCTGTCCTGAGACATCCTCCCCCCCAACCCACCCTTCCCCAACCTGATACAACCATCAGAGATTGTACTGTGCTACTGTTTGTACCCATTAGTGGACTGTATGGCTGATCCTAGTTATGGTGCTTATGTAAGTGGAGTTTTGCATGTTGGGAACGCACATTCCTCTTGGTCAACAGCTTCCTGGATACTGATGGAATCTGCAGTTGCTGTGTGTGTGTGTGTGTGTGTGTGTGTGTGTGTGTGTGTGTGTGTGTGTGTGTGTGTGTGTGTGTGTGTGCGCGCGCGCGCGCCTGCGACCACTGTGATTGTCTCAATTGCTCCCATACTAGCACACAGAGAAGCTTTGTGTGGATCAGTCAACGCCAAGTGCAGAAGCAGCCATGGGCAGAGCACCATTTCATCAGCTCATGCTAATCGTTTACAGGTCAGCGTTTTCAGGTATAAGCTCACAGAGATGGACGGGGAGGGGGGAGAACTTAAACGAGCAGGACCCTGTCAGTATTTCAATCCCCTCTTTTCTTCCGTGTTCAGACATCAAGGTCTATCACACCTCACAGGTGCCCATGAATGATTTATCACAGCCAGAGGGAGACATCGGACAGCTGAGGTGCTAATTTCATTTGCACTGAACTTCGGGGGTGAGCCAATAGGATCACCCACACACACACACACAAACACACACTCCCAAAGAGCCAGCTGAATCCCAAAGAAGAGCTTATGGACTTTATGAATATTCAAACTTACACTTAAGCCTCTCTGTGGAGAGCGGTGAGGGGGGTGGGGGGTGGGGGGTGTAAGCTCTATAAATCAGCCTTTCTGTTTAGATGTCTGCTGTCATTCCTCTCCATCAATCTTACTCTTATCTGTCGCATATTTCTGTCAGTCATGTATTACTCAAAGCACCTTCTCTTCCTCTCTACTAAATAGAATAATTAATCAATGAAAGAAGTCATCAGTTGCATAATAAATCACCGTCATATACTTCTCTTCACATTTGTGTTCATCTGTCTACACTGGTCTACACACATTCCTTGCTGTTTCAACAAGCTGTGAAGTGATACATGACACTTATTAGTTTCTTCTAATGTGGTACTAATGTGGTTATTTTAGAACTGGAAAGATTAGTCGAACAATTTTGATAGTTGAGAGTTTGAGAGAAAGTGAAAAGTATTCGTGTTTTTTTGTTTCAAGCTTCTCGGTTGTGAGGATTTGATGCTTTTCTTTGTGAAACATGTTAATAAACTGAATACCTTTGGGAGTTCTGCTGTTGCTCTGATTAAACAAGCAATTTAAATCACCTTGAGCTCTGTGAAATTATAATGAGCATAACTGAGAAAATAATCAGCCTTAATCAATGTGTTTGTCTGTATTGGTTTAAAGCTACATAAATTACCATTTTGCCAAGCTGCAGGAAGTGTTGTGCCTCAGATTGGCATAATCATCCTTTGTCACTCTCTATATCAATGAACTCTCTACATCGAGGGTACATCATAGGGTCTAGATTACATCCGCAAAGACACTACAGGCCACGAAGAGGCCGGAAATCAATTCAGCAGACGACAGACAGACAAAGACTTGTAATTCACATGCATATGTTTTATTTATGATTTGTTATTATAATTTAACTGGCTGATTTCAGGGGTTGAGGGAACATAAAATTGAAACACTATCATCAGCCTCTGGTAATGTACAAAAGGGCTTTAAGTTTGATTACACTTCAACAACCACAAACTTAATTTAATTTAATTAATTTAATTTCTCCTACACAAAATGAGACCCCTGATTAGATTAGCCGGTCTGCTTTTTCTAAGAAGTGACTGTGTGTCTGTGCGTTGGCATGTTTGCAGGTGCTTGAAGAGCCATGGTAGTATTAAAATATTGCTTTGTCTCTGCAGTTATCACATTTGAAGGAGATGCTATGATTTGTTCCTTCAATTACAACTATGATATACAGTAGATGCATTAGAAAAAAGAACTTAGTACTAGTTATTTATCTTTTCATTATTGTCATTATGTGAACATAAAAAAGGAGTAAAACCTGCTTGAATATGTCTTTCTAAAGAACTGTTTGGGATAAAACATCACATCAATGTTATTGGATTATAAATGGATTTATAAATGCTTTTTAATTTTGATCAAACTCAAATTATTTCAGTTTCATATTAATAATAGTAGTAGCAGTTTTTGTAGTACAAAGCAGGAGTACTGTACTCACTGACTAATTCAAACATCACTCAGGCAACTAATTCTTCCACAACTCAGCTTTTAGCCTGACATCTATTGCTTCACGCACATCTTTCTCATAAAGCTTGCATGATCTGCCCACTAGAAATCATTTATATTATCTAAATAAAAGTGTCAGGGAATGATGGGGGTTTATAGCAAATAGGGAAAAGGATGGTAAGAGGATGAAGTCCACTTTTGGCTGAAATGAGGCCCCAAAGACTAGAGAGGGACTGGAACAGAAAAGGAAGTGTGGGGCAGGGCAACAGCATGTGGGCACTGATTGGCGCCTTTGTGGCACTTTGTAGGCTGAGCAGCGGGTGAAGCAGAGAGCAGGGAGACGAAGAGGAGGAGGAGGAGGAGTAGCCAGGGAGAGAGAATGGGAGGGAAGAGGAGGGGTCCGATTTGTCCCCGGGCACACGTGTTCCCTTTCAAACCCTGTCACACTCATTTTCTCTCAAACACACACACGGATGCGTGTACGCACGAGCGCACACTCGCGCGCACACTTGTCCGTGCGCAAACAGACACACAAAGGGAAGAAAAGAGAAAGGTGCAGAGTGCAGTCGGAAGAGGGCTGGGGGGGGGGGGGGGGGGACAGGACAGGGGAGAGGTATAGTGCAAGCAGCTAAAGAGGAAAGGGTGTTGCAGAGGGGAAACCCTGATTCAGATGCTGCAGTTGTTTTGCTCTGGAGGGGAGGTAGAGAGGCTGAGGCCTGATGAGGTAAGGGGTGGAAGGTGGAGACGTGGGCTGAACGATAACTCACTCCAACTCAGCATGGTGTCACTGGAGGAAAGCAATATATTTCATATGTGAAGAATAACATGCATTCATATCTCGCCTCTCTACTTCCCCCCCCCACCCCCTTTTCCCCTTACATATCTCCTTACACACACACACACACACATAAAAAACATAAGGAGAGAAACATGTGCCAGTTCCATGTGCAGAGCACTGGGGAGGGTGGGGTGGCAAGGGGTGGTGGTGGTGGTGGGGGGGGATCACTGCATGGAGCTTTCTATTAAAAAAATGTTCCTGGCCACTTAATTCCCTGTGCCTGGAAACCATTCCCGGACATTCCCATTCCCTGGGCTCGGAGAGACAAAGGCCAGGGTTCGCCCCTGTGTTGAGGGTGTAGTATAAATATATGCAGTAAATGCAGCCAGACAGACAATCCAATCCCCCCCCCCCCACCAACCCCCAAACACACCCGACCTCCATCACTCACTCATGCTCCCTCTCACGCAAATTGGGGGAGGGGCGCGTGGCTACACAACCTCCCACGCATGCAACAAACACACACAATAAAAACACACAACCCCAAACGCTATAACCGACCCCCCCATCCAATCCACCACACCATCTCCTTCACATTTCCCCCCCCCCCAAATCTTTGCCCACATCCTTTCAATCCTTAAGCAAACACAGCCGGACGACTTTCCACCTGAGCTCTGTCGTTCATTCAAAATCCAATCCAGTGATAAGAAAGAAGGTAAGAGGACACAAATATGCATATAAACACATCTCTGCACATGAAGCCAACAGCTCATTTGAATATTTCTCATGTCAGCTCCTCATTAGGTCCCATCCCACACGGCCTCCCAGGTTTCAATCACAAAGAGGTCTTTGTAAAAAAAAAAAAAAAAAAGAGTGAGAGAGTTTAAATAAATCAAACTAAATATGCCCGGTTAAACAAGACTGGGTGAGTGTAGAAAGCCAGACATATTTACTGCCAGCTGCTGATGGTTGTAATTCATCTCTCAGAGCTAAACACTGGCAGGAGAGCTGGCTAGATTATTACCACGTTCTTATTGACTGCATATGATTTACCAGCCACATCCTGAGGACAGATGACAAGTCGGCCCTATTGTTTCGAACAGACAGTGGGGCTGAAACGTAAACCACAGCAACTCATATGTGCCTTAATATTGGTTCTTACACAATCATTTCACATACATTTTGGGACAGTTGGTCTCTTTTGGTAGGTGGAGTCTTGCATCTGACTTACACACAATCACACACATTGTTTTCCATATTTTTGCTAAGAGCGGTAGGATGGGGGTGAGGGGTCTGTCTGAGAAAGTCATATATGAAGGGCAGATGGGGCTCCCTCCCTCCATCTCTGCGGATGCCCCAGAATCAGTCTGTCTTTCTTTCCGTGTACCCCTCTCTCTCTCTCTCTCTCTCTCTCTCTCTCTCTCTCTCTCTCTCTCTCTCTCTCCCTCAACAGATGGACCCAGGAGAATACTGGGACGCTCCTAATCTGCTGCTCTGCATGCACAACTGAAGACACACAAAAACAAACGCACATATACCTACATTCCCTACAGCCTAATCTGTTTTGCTAGAATACAACAGCTTAAAGCCATTCGTGCCAGACAGTAAGAGCTTCATGAGTTTTTACTTCACCAAATGGGACATTTCAACCTCCTTCTCTTTCCACTGAATATTAATTCAGAAAAATATTATTTTCACATTAATCACTCTGTAAAATTTACAAATTTGAATTTGCTTTATTGGCACAAATGTCACAGCAACAATATTGCCAAAGCATCAAGAATCAATGAAACAAAATAACATTAACACAACATTAAGATTGATATTTATTAATTCTATATACTTGTTTTACACTTGTATCAAAAATTGATAAGTTGACACAGTATTATAAAACTGCCTGGGGTGAAAGCAGATAGATGACTCACAGACCATTAGATCAAATTATGTAAAGCTTTTAATAGCAAATTCCTGTCAAAACATGCTGTGTTAAAACATTTATGTGTCCTCTTGCACAATAGATGTTATAACTGTGTAACTCTCCACACATTCCCCATGACCAGTGGTAAACATCTGCTGTCAGCCAGCAGGAAGACAGACTTACACTCGGTAATATAGACTAAGCTTATACAGTTCATGCAGGGTAGAAATAAATAATATATATCTAAATAGCTCAAATGGATAAATCAGGGCTCATTCCCTTCATGGTGACTCCATTAATATTCCGGTTACTAGATTGTATTCAGGTTTAAAAAATAATAATAATAATAATAAAAAGCTTTTGGATTTTTTGACCACTTTCGAATATTTCCCCCAAAACACAACTATGGTTGATGTTTCTACAAATCATAAATTGCTCGTGCGCCCACTTTCAACATCAGGACTTCCGCAGTTAAAAGTAATCCGTTTTAAACCTAAAAACTTCAGGGAAACTGCACGACCTGTAAATCTGTATTACATTGCAGGTTTTCTATGACGTTGATAGTGTATAACAACATATTTGCATGCATTTAAAAGCACGAGCCGAGCAGTGAGCGCGAGAGAGAGCGAGAGAGAGAGAGTCTCCCTTTCAATGTGCGCTTTGTGACATGAAGTGCATGAAATTATCTATGCAAATACAACCGTCTGGCACTGACAAAGAGCCCTGCATGCAAACTTCTGTCAACCATGTTTATAAAGCACAATGTGGACAAAGGCAACTTTCTGCCTAAGTGAAAGTGCATGTGAGTGAGAGAGCAGACATACTGTATGCGCGCGAGTTGTTTTTTCCCTGCAGATTGTGCATGGATGCATGTTTTTAAATTTGTATTACACAACCCAGCAAGAGGGATACAGTACCTGCAGACAACAAACACACGGAGATTGGCCAAGTACATGGCAAAGAGTTCAATTTGTGATTCTTATTTAAACGCACGTTTAACCCTACAGCCTTTGCATCATGTGCGCAATCACTACATGCAAACTATGCAATAATTTATTTACATATTGAAAATGTACTTACGATTTTAGAGGATTATGAATGACAGTCGCCATTTTCCTGCAGGACTGTAACGTAATATTCCAAATCTCGGTGTAGTTTGGGACCCTTATGGAAAAAACACAACAGCCAATGCGGTCCTGATCACTGTGCTCCCACCAATACAACACCAGCATCGAGACATTAGGCGTGGCTTCTGAGAAAACTGTCAAAATCAACGTCCCATTCCTCAGAGTAGTAATAGTAACCTTATGAAATATAGTTTATTTGGCTTTATTTTGTGTGTGTGAGTGTGTGTGTGTGAAAATAACACATTTTGAAATAAGAATATCATATATCACGAGCTTTCTCCTTTTTATAGTTGGTTCGCCAGCATATAATAACAATAAATAATAATAACAATAATACATTCGATTTGTACCGCACTTTTGATTTATAGTGAAACTGAAACTGCTACAGTATTAATAACATAGAACACACAACATAAAGAAAATAATAATAAGAAGTATTAAGATGAAAAAGCCTTCCTGAATAGAAAGATTAAGACCGCCCTTTATTTTTATTTTATCAATATTAATAAGGGGCTAAAATTAAATGCAGCTAGGTTTTCGGAGTACACGTTTCTGAGCTGGTACTTTAAAGTATTTTGAATGAAATAAAACAAATTCCTACATTTATTATTCTGATGCGTGGCTCATACATTCAGAAAGAAAACAACCAATGAACACCTGTAACGTCAGACAACGATTGTCAGCAACCGGCCAATGAGTGGCATTTGGAGGCGGGACAACATGGCAGGAACTTACTGTACAGCAGTTAGCTCATGAGATATGAAACTGTAATGCTTTGAGGAGGAGGATTGTTTACCTTTGACGGAACTCGTATTTATAGACCTATTAAAACATTATTTGCATCTTACTAACATTTAATATCGGGCATTAATACAAAAAGTGTCGGGGAAGATGTGTAGCTAACGTTAGCTGAGGAATGACAACAACGTGCTAACTTGGCTAACAAGTAAACACGCTGCTTCACGCTGGCGTAACACACAAACACACGCAAGTGAATGAAAGACAACGTGGCGTGAGGGTGCTTTAAGTTACCTCTAGGGGCCACAAACACTAAGGATGAAGAAGTGGCGAGAAGGGCAGCGACCGCACAGGCGACGAGGCGGCTCCCAACGCCACGGATGGTACAGAGGCAACCGGCAGAGATCAACACAGGACGAACAGTGGTGTGTTTAACGAAATACTGTCACATTTGTGTGGTGCTGAGTTTCAGAAATGTGATATGTGTCATAGTCAAAAACCTCAGTAACCGACATTCATTCTTTTGGTTAATATCAAGGACAATTATGTGTTTTACACCTGTTCACAGGTATGGGCATAATGATGCAGGGCCATCATATAGAACATCTCAGAGAAGAGATGAAAACCAGTCTGCCTCTTCTTCCTCCTCCTCCTCCTCTTCTTCATCATCCTCATCTTCCTCCTCTAAGACCAGCAGTGCTGCACCAGGTCAGTACCAGACATCAGCCCCTCACCCTTGCTTGTTCAATGGCTGGTTTATTAATAATAATAAATTTAATTTGTACCACACTTTTCATTCATGGTTAAACTCAAAGTGCTACAGCATTAATAACATAGAACACACAACAAATAGAAAACAATAATAATAAGAGTTAGGATGAAAAAAGAAGTAAGATGAAAAAGCCTTCCTCAATAGAAAGGTGCAATTGGAAGTGTTAGTATCATCTTCTCTGGTGTCATGTCAGAAACAAAACTGAGATCTAAGCCATGACAAGTAACGTGCACAGTGTATTTGGTAGTTGCTCCGAACTGTCACAGTAACTAATTCTTCAACAGTGGTTTATATAGACTCATAGTGTCACTTGAAGACACTGTTAGAAACACAGAAAAATAAACTTGAACGGATGATTATGTTTGAAACCCTTGAAAAAAATCCCAATATTTAACATGATTGTAAATATTACATTACATTCATATCAAAAGCAAGTTACATTTTTTCCCATATACAACATACACAAAATTATAGGGAACAGTTTGGGGTTCAGTGTCTTCTTGTTCACGGACTCCTTGACAGGAGCAGTGTCCAACTTGAGCTGAAGTCGCCCCTAGTATTCCCACTATAAACTGAGTAACAGGCAGATGTAAATTAAATAGCTAGAAAAAAAGATAAGCATCAGTTGACCTCCTGTTCTTTCACCAGATCTGCCAGGTTTCTACTTTGACCCGGAGAAAAATCGTTATTTCCGCCTGCTGCCGGGGCACAACAACTGTAACCCTCTGACCAGAGAGCAGCTGCAGGAGAAAGAAAGGGAGAAACAAAGGAATAAGATGCTCGTAGAGGATGAAAAGCCCAGAAAAGTAAGTCTGTTGTGGGGATAATCATTTCCGTCTTTCTGCTTTTAGCATTATAACGTCAATTTCATATCCTTCAAAAGGGGTGGAGCAATCTGTGTCATATAATCATATGAGTCCAATTGAAAACTGTATTCTTGTAAACTGAGAAAAAGCATTTTGGCCACGACAAGAGGAACTGGCCTGATACTTTGGCCTGATTGCATATTGCACACTAGAGTTCACTGTTTGTTGATTTCAGCAGAGGCAAGTGGGCCCCATATCTTCTGGTTTATTTCATTAGAAGAAATGCACATTTTATATCATAACAAAATAAGAGATAAATCATAACTAAACATCAGAGATTTGGCATTACACAGCTGGGAATGGTCCTAAATGTGCACACACACACACATTCTGTCAGCCTGGGTGAGTTTCATTGCTATTTAATGATGGGACATGTTGTATCATCTTCTCTATAGAAAGCACCAAGAGCAGGACTGAACACTTCACTGCTGCTGCAGAAAAGACATCTTGGCCTTTTACCTCAAAACTCCTATTGCAGGTATATATACATAGACACACAATTGTTTTCTTTATATTCTCAAGTCCCCACAGTAAGTTATACATTTCTGTGCCACAGCTGCAATACATTACAGAAAACAAAGTGTAACTGTAATGCTAATCAGTTCTGCATGTGCAGAGTGAATTTTCTTTGGAGCATTGCTGCCCCCTAATAATGATGCTAATAAAGTATGATTTGTGTTTCAAAAATAGTCATAAAACACTGTCAAAATATTTTTTTGTGAACAACAAATGCAATAATAACCCAAATGGTTTCTATTAATTTTTTTTGGCAAACATTGCTGTAAATAAATATGCAGACACGCATTGTCAGATAGGTCAGAGAAAGAGTGTAAATACTTCTGGTTTAGTTGACTATCTGCAGATAGGACTAGTCAGTGTTACCATGGTTACTGTGTGTGTGTGTGTGTGTGTGTGTGTGTGTGTGTGTGTGTGTGTGTGTGTGTGTGTCTCCAGGCTGGTCCATGAGGTGAAGGTCAGTGGAATGAGACGCCACAAACTAGAGATCCAGAGCACGGACAACAGCAACCCCAACACTGACAACTTCAGACTCATAGTGGTGAGAACACACATAACACACACACACACACACACACTAGGGCTAATATACAACGTGATACTGTGATTCTTATAACTAATACTGCACTTGTAATAGATGCACCATGACATAATTTAGAGTTAGAAAAACTTTTTAAAATCTCAATCTTACCCCCCCCAACCTCCTTTTCTTTCTCAGGGGGACTCGGCATGTGAGCAAGTGTTTACAGTCAATGATGTGTCTCACGGAGGCTGCAAGTACGGCATCATGAACTTCAGCAGCAGCAGCCGGGGTTCTCTGTCAGTGGAAATGTGTGACAACCTTTACTTCACCAACCGCAAGGTGGAAATATTTCACTGGAGCTGGAGCACTGACTATGAATATGCACACATTTGTTGTACTCTACCATATCCCCGTTTTACCTTTCTAATTTAGCTGAATGTTTATTTTTAAAAAATGTAAATTAATCTCATAAGCTGAGACGTTTAAATGACTTCAGAACTGTTGAATCCACTTCAAATCCCTTCGTATATCTTGAAATAACAAGAAATCAGTTTTGTAGGTGTCTAAAACGTTTTTTTGAACCACCTTATTTGTTTCCCACCTCCATTCTGTGAAGACCAGCCTTACTCTGCCTCTGATTGGCTAGTACTTGTTGCCTTCGTTGGTTAGGTTTAGGCATGAGGAGTTAGATGGTTAGGGTAAGAATATCAGGGTAAGCCAATCAGAAGCAGAGTAGGATCGGGTCTCAGCAGAATGCAGGTGGGGAAAAAAACAACGCTTTTTAACTCAACAGCAGTTAATTTTGACAATTATGCTTTGACTTAATGTGTTTCAGGTGAATTCCATCTGTTGGGCTTCAGTCAACTACCCAGACTCCCATGTGTTGTATCCTTCTTTATCTTTAGTAAAGCTCATGGTTGGTCCACCTAAAGTGTTGCTTCAGATTATTAGCAACACTCATTCGTTCTTTCTAATCCCTTATATGCGTGATTTATTTGTGTATTTTAGAACAGTGGTTCTCAAAGTGGGGTCCAGGGACCCCCAGGGATGCTTTAGGGGGTTCCAGGTGGTCCCAAGCAAAAGGGGGAATCATTTATTTTCACTATAATTTCATCCATAAGTAACACAGTGACAGAATATATGACTGTTTTGGTCATGGGTTTCATACACTTTCTGTAATGGGGGACCCTGGGACAAAATCTTATCATATGGGGGTCCGTGGTCCAATTTGTTTCAGTTTAGGAGTCCTTGATGTGAAAAAGTTTGAGAACCACTGCTTTAGACTGTATAAGATTTCCATTTGTTTTGAAAGGACAGGGCTTTTATTTAACAGGCTTTCCAGTTGAAATGTGTCTCATCTCTGTTGAATGATTTCTAATGTCACACAGCAATATTTCACATAGATCGTCATCATTTTTGTTTTCCACAAACATCTTCTCAGCTCTCAGTGTTGTATTTTCCTTGACTGGGCCAACTGTCAGACTGTGTCTGGTGGGAGTGGCAGACACTCCTGGCTGTGTCAGTTTACTTCCTGCTTCCCTCTTCAGTAACTTCAACCCAGGTTAGATTAGTATTTTTACATCAGTCTATTATATTTTACTGGCAAGATTTTGTCAGAAAGCTTTGGTTTAGAAGTGGCAGTTTCTCAGAATAATTATGATCCTTTTTAGTCCATGATCCCCTAAAAAAAGACTTCATGTTGGCTTGGTTTTGTTTACCTCCCTGTTTTCTCATTTCTCTTCTCTCATCCCTTCCCTCAGATCAGCCAGGGATGCTGTGTAGCTTCAAAATATCCTCAGCCTGGTCTTGTGCTTGGTGTCTCAACCCCCAGTTTGACAAGACCTTCAGCACTGGTCAGTCCGACCATCATCATTTTTCTTGCAACTCATAGTCAAATCAACTATAATCAATCATAATCACTGGCGTCTGTAAAGACGTAAGATTGTTTGCTTGGCTGGTGCTATGGGGTGTTTAACAATCTCCTAAATAACACTATGTTTGTTTGGGCAGAAACTAGGCTAAAGCAACACATACTGGAACCAAAATCGTATAATTTATCAGTCCAACTCGGGGTTCAAATTTGATTTGGAATACAGAGTAACCTAATCGCCAATCATTGATGTAGATGATTAAAATAATGACAGTATTAAAAAACTGATCTTGACAGGAGAGCTGGTTACAGGCCAGTCTTCTAATAAATGATTGTACATACAGTTCCTCTCCCTTGATTTCTAAATCTAAAATAATGTGTTCTTGCATGTGTTGGCAGGCCTGTCTCGTAGGGTGATAGTGAAAGACGCAGAGACGGGACGAACGCAGACATACAGCGTTGGCAGCGACGTCTTGGCTCAGCAGTTTGCCCTCAGGGTGAGTCATCTGTTACATTAAAGCGATTAAAGCATGCTCGAGTTAACTTGGAATATGTTGTGATTTGGATTTAAATATGACTAAGGACAACATATGAGGGCAAAGAAATAAAAACACTTCTTTTTTTTCCCCAGGTCCCTGTGCTGTTTAACGGCTGCCGATCGGGAGAGATCTTCAGCATTGACCTGCGGCAGCGAGGACGCAGAGATCAAAGCTGGAAAGCCAGTCGCTTCCATCAAGAATCTGCCATCACGTCTGTACGCGTCCTGCAGGATGAGAACTACCTGCTGGCTGCTGACATGTTGGGCCAGGTCAGGTTATTGCCTTGAAAACAAGAAAACTTATAAATTGTGGGTTCTGAATTTTAGATATTTTTTTTTAGATTTGAGCCAAGGCTGTGGCTCAGAGGTAGAGCAGGTCGTCCACTAATTGGAAGATCGGCGGTTCGATCCCCAGCTCCTCCAGTCTGCATGTCGAAGTGTCGGGCAAGATACTGAACCCCGAATTGCTCTTGAAGGCTGTGCCATTGGTGTTTGAGTGTGTGTGAATGAGCATTAAAAAACTCCTGATGAGCACGTTGGCATCTTGCATGGCAGCCTCTGCCATCAGTGTATGAATGTGTGTGTGTGAATGGGTGAATGTTGGCATGTAGTGTAATGCGCTTTGAGTGGTTGGAAGTCTAGAGAGGCGCAATATAAATGCAGCCCATTTACCATTACCACAACACAATTATCCAAATCCAAACTTCAGTGCGGGATCCAAGTCAAATTCCAGGATTATTCAAAATAACATTTATGCTACATGAATGTTATTATTACTGCACTGACTTTGTGTGTTTTCTTTATTTGTGTGCAGATCAAGCTGTGGGATGTGCGTGTGACAAAGCCAGTGCAGGACTACAAAGGACACTATAATGAGCATGCCTATCTTCCCATTCATGTCAATGAGCCTGAGGGACTTTTGTTGGCAGGTAAGAGAGGATAAAACGTTCTAGCTTCCCCAGTTTTGCTGTTAAACTGACTTGGTCAAAGAGAACCCAGGTTTACATCTACTATGCTCTTACATATGAAGTCTATCAAAGATACACCTCATCTATATATCATATTTCAGAGATAGTTTGACAGGATTGAAACCTGCCAAAGATGTCTTAACTCTCCTCAGCTTCTCTCCCAAGGTGCTTTCCAACTCCAAATGGAAAAACGTATTTTTTCTTTCCGCAGTGGGTCAGGATTGCTACACAAGGTTATGGAGCCTGAAGGACGGCCACCTTCTGAGGACCATCCCGTCACCCCACCCGGCCGCGAACGACCTGATTCCAAGCGTCGTCTTCTCTTCAAATCTGGGCGGATGCAAGGGGCTTCCCGGCCTGCTGATGGCTGTCAAACACGACCTGTACTACTTCCCATACAACACCGACTACCAGGACGGAGGAGAACTGCAGGCTGGATGTTAGGAAAAGACTGAAAGTGCTTTCTGCCACAAACTGTTACTTACATATCTAATAGGTATTGTAAGATTTGAAGGGTTTGGCTGGATAAAGATGTGATGTGACTATTTAACCCAACAGCCAGTATGCAGTTAATGTTCAAGATGTTATAACGGACTTCTGATTGGGAAGACCTCCTTGATGTTGCATTGTAGTCTCAGGGGAATGTTATTTTTCACACGTATTTGTGCCAAAAGGAAACAGAAGTGCTGCATTCAAGAGTGCACACAACTACTACAGTTGGCTTACTGTCACCTTTAGAAGTGCACTTACATGATCGACTTAAATTTTTAATGGAAAATTAGGACGTTGCTGATCTAAATTTGAAAAGGACAAGACTGTGTTTACACTATAACTCAGAACAGTTTTAATTGTTGAATGATATTCTCAAAATCATTAAACACAGTGACCTGTTGAATTGTATTTGTTCCTAAATGACACACACACACACACAGACTGTTGAGTTTCTGCAGTTTAATACATATTCTATGAGCATACATGAACATAAAGGTATTGATTTGTTCCGTGTGATATCTGTAGTCACTGAACATCTGTCTGAGATAGAACAGCGATAATGTCTGTGATTTCAGCTTATTTGTTGACATCATAATCAACTCTCCCGGTTGAAAAAAAAACCTCCACTACAGTCAGATCTCACAATGCAGAGGCGTCCAGTAGAGAGCCGGACCGTAACATATGTTGTATTTGTCAGATAGTGTCTTTTTGCAGTAAAGACAACCTTGAATGTAACTTAACTTGTTGCTGCTGCTCATTAAATGCTCCTAACTAACTAGCTACACAGCCTGAGTTGACAGATTAAAGGATTATTCTTCTAATTATCTCCCGTATTGAGGGGCCAGCCTCAAAAATAGTTTTAAGTCTTTTTCCGCACTATATTCCTACTGTGAGCCAGCCACTATATAAAAGCAGTTTGTTGCATTTCATCCCACATCAGTCAGATTTGTTAACAGAAAGTAGTTTTGACATAATTAAAAACAAAACAAGGCCATTAAAAATTTCCCTATTAAAGTAAACGTTTTTCCCCATATATGTATATTATATGTAAAATTTAAACAGTCAATGTGGACAGCATTATTAAGGCTGTTCTATGATAACCCGCCAATCCAAATGCACAAACAACCATATAGGGATTATGTAGTTATTACTATTAAGTAGTTATTACTAAGTTATTATATACGTTGGAATGCATCTCTGTGCTACAGTACACCAGTGGCCGCTGAATCCTCCCGAAGCCAAAGAGTGACAGGAAAGCTAAAGCGTGCAGGGGTGAAGCAGAGGAAAATACAGTAGACCCACTCAAACATGGATCAGAGTGCATTTTTCCGAATGCTACATCCAGGATACCTGCAGAAACAATCTTAGAATAAAAGTGCTGGAAACAGTATAAGATGCTATGTCAGTAACGCTATTACTAAATGGTTTACATGTTTATCCCCAGACTACAAAAAGGTGCTAATTGTACTAGTGGGTCACACTGAGAGGGATTGTCAAAGGGGTCAGTGTTTCATGTGCATTATTACAAATCTGAAAAGATCAAAAGGGGTACATGAAAATTTACCTGAACTCAATTGCAAGCAAGCATGTACAATACTCAGTTTCATATCTCTCTGAGTGGTTTCATCTCTTTCCTTCTTGATATTCAAGTTTCACTCTGACTGGTATTCTTCACAGTGTAAAATGTAGGCATATTAAAGTGAAATAGCATCACAGGACTGAAAAGTGAGGACAGCGTTAAAAAAAACGAGGTCCAACCTGCCACAGACAGTCTAGTGACAGCCGCTCAAATGCCACTAAAAACAACAGGGGAGCCTGTAAGCCGGAGACGAGGGGTCAAAAAGTCAAAAATGTCAGTTCCAGTTTTCATAGAGGCCGGCGTGTGTAACCGTTCTCTCTTTGACTCCAGCTGCTCTTCCTGCTAGAGCTCCCCAGGTTTTTGGTTGCAGCCGTTGCAGACCCTCACCGGATGATCCCAGCCGCGGGAGGGCACGGCGCGTCGCTCCTGGGAGCAGTCTTCACACACGCCCTGACCGCAGGCGCGACAGTGATGGATGGAGAGACGAGGGGAGAACTCCCTCTGGCACTCGCAGCAAGAGTGGATGTCCTGATCTGGGACCCAGTAGGCCGGGCGTGCTGCGTCTTTCACCAGGCCTGGACACACAGGAGAGGAAGCAGCAGCTGTTAATATGAGTCTCAGCAGCCATTGACTGATGAAACAATTATGACTTCTTCAGTTAGGGGAATTATAATAATACGTTGTCAAAACTAGCATTAGAAAGTGCTTCACAACGAACACACAAAACAACAATAAAATACAGTCATGTACGAACAAACAAGGCAAGCACAAGGAACAAATGAACAAAACCCAAAAACAATGGATGACTAAAAACCACAAACAAAACACCAGGGACAAAATGCAAAAACAACGGGCGAACTGAAAACCCAAAATAGAGCAGTGCAAAACCAAAGCACAACGCCAAGAACAAAGCACAGCACAACACAACAGTCAAGAGTAAAAATAAGCAAAAAAATCAAAGAAAAATCATAAGAAAAGGCTTTCGATAAAAATAAGTCTTCAAAAGTGATTTAAAAGAAAAAGGATCTCAGGCTGCTTGAAATGTTTTTAATGGCAATTAAACTTTTTCTCCAATATCATTCAGACCTGTTTTTATAGGAGTTAACTGACTGTTTTCACTGTTGAACAATAGTTGACTGGAGTGAAGTGATCTTTATCTGCATCGTTGTGATAATGCTCACCGAGAGGTATGTCGATAGCACCGACTACAGCTCCTAGAGTGTTCTGAACTGCCTCCCCAACCTTCCTGGCTATCAGGGTGCCTCCCTCCTCCTCCAAGGCAGCATCCAGCAACTCTGCAACAGAGAAACATGCACATCAAGTCATACACATTGCAGACACACCCATGTATTTTGTTAGCTGTTTAGTTTTGTTTGTATGCATATGTACGTATGTGTGGATGTACGTAGATGTTGGGTGCATGTACTGTGCGGATGAATCTACTTGATGCACACACACTGCAGAAACAATTTACCCATCGAAGACAATAGAGTTTGTCTTTCATATCTGAGTGACTTCAAAAGCTCCAAACGCATACCAGTTGGGATTCCCCTGTTGTGGAAACATGCATCGCAGACACGAACGGGAGCAAGGCCCCAGCCCCTCTCGGGGACCGGCCGGGTTTTAGAGGAGCAGGCATCACAGAAACCCTCTCCACAGGCACGGCAGTGGTGCTTGGTGTCATTGGCCTGGAACTCTTCCCCACATTTATGGCATTTCTACAAAACACACATTCGGGATTACATGAATCTATTTTCAATTGATAAAAAAAACAACAACTTTGACAACTGACATAATAAAAAGTTTCGGTATGTGCAAGAATTGTTTTTTAGCCTCTTGTGGGTAAAACCTCTAAAAAAGGACATAATGTCTGATTTTTCTTATTGGAAGTATGATTTGTCTCTAAGCCATCTGTCCTCATTTTCACCCTCACCACTGCTGCATCTAAGCAACAAATGTTCCTCTTGAAAAAATCACATCTTTGTTTTAAATTTTGCATAATTACTGCATGTTTCAAACTGCTTAACGATTCTGTAGAAACCGATTTAACTGTTAAGTGTCAAATAACTTGAGTAAAAATGCTAAACCAAGTTCATTCAGACTCTGAACTGTGTATCAAGTTGGGTTTTACTGAAATGAATGACAACATAGGACTCTATAGCCCCTCATTTGCTCTAGGCTGGTGGTTCTCAAAGTGGGCTCTAGGGTTGTGGATGTGTGAGAACCTGCATGCACTCATGGTTTTGTTGCTTTCTCTGGCATTGAGTTTTTTTTTTACTTTGTGTTTGTATATTTTTCTAGTTTTGGTTCAATTCTAGTTATGTACCAGGATAAGAGAGTTGGGTTTCCAGTAGGTGGGAGCGATCTGGTCAGTGAGCCAGGAGGTAACTGCTTTGGCAGGTTTGACGCTGAGTTCAGACACGGACTGAGAAATGTATTTCACTCCATCCAGCAACCTCTGTGCAGCATTGTTGTTGTCTTTCAAAAAACCATCAGACTGAAAAGCAGACAAGAGGAGAGCAAAGAGTACATACTTATAACAAAGCTTCTGATGTGCATATCATACTGTACCCTGTATATATAGTTAATTTAACATTAATTGTGTTGGTTAAGTATTTCAGTGATGATACTACATGTGTGCTTCACTCTCACAGACTTGTATTTTGACAGAAATACAATAATTTGACACTGTTGATTTAGGTTTGACATTTATACTCATTTTGCTCCCTTTTGATCAATATTATAACATGATACTAGTTATTCTGGGCATCTATATATGACTAACTGGCAAGAATTAACTGAAAATGCAGCTCACAATGGACTTGACAACATTCATTTGACTTAAAACCTGAAATCTTGGCTTGCAACTTTTTTTAATTGGTTTAAGCAGAATCTCATTTAGGCTGTTCTGCTGCAGCCTTACCCCGGGCCAGATGTGCTGGATCTCTGTTCTGACCACTGTTTCCACTGGGTCCTGGTTTCCATACCAGTACTGCCTGCTTCTGTAAATCACTGCACAGTTGGGGCACTCGATTACATACCTGGACAAAGATGAAATAAACTCAGTACCAGTATTATGGATTATGATTATGTCGCTTTAGAGCTTTTTACATGTATTATAACCTGCTTACATGTAAAAACCAAATACAATACATTTGTCATAGCATTTCCTGTTATAACTGAACAAGCTAAAAGTCAATGAGTACAATGTTCCAATTTTACACGTGGGTTGATCACGCTTAGAGGTTTTTTCCAGTTTTTCACCTTAATGAATGACTATGTCTCCGATCATTTGTGTTAGCAAGGAAGTCATTTCCAGTCATTGTCCAAATGGTTCTGTGGCAGCTGGACTCACCCAGACCAGGCGTAGATGGCCAAACCAAACCACGGTGAGTCAGACGAGGCTGTCGTTTTAGGAACCACTATTACCTCCTTCCCTCCCTCGTAGCAGGCCTGAGAGGTTCAACACATACACTCAGAACCACATCAAGCAGGCTAATTCACTGTGTGCATGTGTGTTTGTACTTGCCTTGCAAGTGTAGATGCGGTTGTCATACTGCGCAGAGTAGCGGCATCGATGTTTTGCTTCGTGGTCGAGTCCCTCCTTTAGGTGATTCATGCTTTTCTTACAGCCTGAACTGAAAATGGGAGCAAACCGAGTCAAAGGCCAGAATTTGTTTGCTTGCAAATATTAAAGGGATAAAAATAATGATGGTTCTTTGAGGGTCCTGGCTTTTTTAAAAAAATGATTCAAATGAAATGCTGTTGAATTACTTTATCATTTAATAATGAGATCATTTACTTGTTCATTTACACCTCATGTGAATGTTGTTGCTCATGGATCCCCCTAAATAAAATCACTAATGAACAGGTATAATGTTTTGCTCATGATAAAATCAGACTTAGCTGCCATATACTTGTAAAGTATAAAAAGCTAAATCGATTTAATCGTAGCTTCATAAAACCAGAAGCCAGCATGTGAACCTTCATCATACCTCAGCAGGCCGCTGTAACATCTGAGAATGTTCATTTGAATGAATGTCATATTTGTTTTTTCAGTATAATGAATGCTCATTTCTGCTTTTTGATAATGAACTGCAATTGTTGCAGCAAGGAGAGAGACACATACCCACAGCTGAGGCAGAGGCTGGAGCAGGTGAAATATTCATCTGGAAAGAAGGAGTTACTGGTCATGTGCTCGTCTGGAATCTCCCCACTGAAACGTTCGCTCAGGGCCTGATGGAAGGAGTTACGGGGAGAGATTAAGGGATAGGAAGAGTCAATAACATTAACTGTAGATCATGATGGCTTTACAGTGTCAGCTGAATGCATTAAATCACATGATAAAATGTCCAGATGCGTGACTATACAACCCAGACTTACTAATTTAGAGTTGCTGCACACTTTTTGAAATCAAATTTGATGCTTTTTAAGACCTCGACAGAGAAAATTTAATACCCTGTCCACAGCAGAATGAATGCACATTAGGGCTGTGCTTTATGTTTGAAATCAACTTGACAATATTAACAGGGATATTTTCCTGGATATTTTTGTATCTCCATATAACAATCTAAACTGTGTCCCACTGTTATGCTTGGCATTAGATAAAACTCTTTGTGTTAAATGAAACAATTTTAATTTAAAAATTATATTTTAATTACAATTTGCTTGGAATCGTTCTTGCACTCACAGAGTCGACTATAGTTAATTCTCTCCATTAAGATACATATACATTACAGTATATCTTATCATGTATATCAGTCTTTCATTCACTTAAGCAGCCCATTAAATCTGTAAACACCAGCTAAGCGGTCAGCAAGTTCTCCTTCATGTTTGCCGTTGCAGCTCCGCACCAAAAAACATCATTATCCAGATTCTAGCAACTATCAGAGGACTATAACAGAGGACTTTGTGTCGTCTCTGAACCCCCTGGCTAACTGTCTTTAGCTGAGCATCATCTGTACTGTTTGTGTTCTTCTTTAATCCTGTTACCTTCGTCAGAGCAGGTGGCGGCCTGTGGAGCACCGATCAAAACATGACCGGAAAACGAAAAGAAGGAGCTGGACTGGACTGAGTCATGACTGAAGACCAAACCATATTTAAATAAGTTTTAATTTAAGACCTACCATAACTAAAATAAGACTTTTTAAGACATTTTATGACCTTAAAGTCTAATTTAAGACTTCCGTGGGAACACTGTGCATCAATCAAGCATTCCTACTTGCAGAGCCTTGTAGATGACACTGGCAGAACGAGGCGAACGGGTGGTGTTGTTGTCCAGCTGCTGCTCCAGGTTGCGCAGCAGACCACTGAAGTCTGTAGGGGGGTTGTAGGTTCGAGTTCCACGGTACTGGACGGAGCTAAATGCTTCAGGAAACAGACCCAGTTTCCTGAAACGCTCCTGGAGCAGACGATCTGCCGATTCAGACGGTTTGTCTAGAGACACAGAACAAATAATGTCACAGACCGAAAAGGGCGTGAAGGAGAAGAAGCATCTTTAATGATGACATGATTTGATTTACCCGATCCTAACAGCTTTGTGTGGACAGTCTCATGGAAGATGATGACAGCAGGGCCCAGAGTGGACAAAGGAACATCTAGACCACAGCGGGTGGTAGTGGCTTTTAGCTCCCTGGTGAAATGTTTAAGGTAGGCATCTGAGGCATCACCGAGAAACTTGAAGAGATCGTCATGGAGACGGTCAGCGTGGGTACGATAGATGACCACATCAGAGATAGCCAGGACCTTGAGGAGCAGCCGGGTTCGCTGACCTTGGTTGGCTCCTGATTACCAGTGAAAAGAGAATAGTAAATACCTGAAATATTTGTTTAAGCTTAAGTGGTAATTGTGAAAACAGAAACCTGCTATCTTTGTTTATATTATACAACTGAGCAAACACATTATTTGTCACATACCAGCTCCGAGTAGTCCCTCTGTGTCGATGACTACCACCTGGTGTACAGGGTCCATAGCTGCCCACACACCCACCGTGCAGGACTCTTGGGTGGGGGAGGTCTTGAACACTTCTCTCCCGAGGAAAAATGTATGGTTCAGGGTGTGAGACTTGCCCTCCCCGGTGTTTCCAAAGATGGAGACTACCTTGAGGAGCTCATCTGGTCTGCAATCCAGTCTGCTCACAAACTCCTCCTCATCCTTCACCTAAGAATCCACACAAGATAAACCCCATTGTCATGACATCACATTAATACAAGATGCTATGAAAAGTTTTAAAGGTTTTTTCCAGGCACTTACACGCATCTCCTCCTTCTCATCCACCAAAAGGAAGCTGCACACTTTCTCCAGCTTGGCTTTCAGGATCTCAATCTCTGACTCCCCAGCCGTCACATTGTTCTCGTGGGGAGCTTTGGCTGGAGGGTAGGGTGTCAGCGGGTGCTTTCTCTTGTTAACTCCGCTGTGGGTGCGTTTCTGGCAGTCCAGACACAGGTTGATCTTACAACCCTGGCAGCGCACCACCGCTCTGAGCCGTCCACCGTTGGCAGAGCAGCTGCTGTCACCTTTGCATGAATCACAGAAAGGAACGTGGCCTGGCGCAATCTTGACCCGGTCATGATTCCTCATCCGCTCCTGGCGATGGAGCTCCAGTTCACAACGGGCACACTGCAAGCTGCCGCATTCATCACATTCAAACGCAGCCTCATCGGAACCCCCACAGGCATAGCTCTCCTGACAGACTAGGATTGTGTTCATTTCTTTATCTACAGCTGGACCTTGACCACTAATGTCAAACCTCACAGGTCAGTACAATACCCTCGGTGTTGATAACAGACGGGAACTATGACTGAGAGTAGAGCTGGGCAATATGGACAAAATCAAATATCACAATATTTTTGGCCAAATATCTCAATATTGGTATTGTGACAGTATTGTAGGGATTGGTCCTTTCACAAAGTATTTACACAATGAGATTTTTGATAAATAATCATCTGCAATGTGGATATAATGACTAAATGGGTAAAGGCAAATAATAAAACAGCTAGAACAGTCTGGTAAGTTCAGAAAATGACATCACTTTAGTGTAATACAGCCTTTAAAACCAGGAAAAGACTAAACTTATGCCATATCACGATATTACAATATCTAGTCTCATATCACGATATCGATATAATAATGATATACTGCCCAGCCCTTACTAAGAGTAATTAGGATTGCAAAAACAATGTAGTGGAAGACACAAGATTATGGCACTGTTAAGTAAATCTCTACAACCACATGTGATACAACCTTTTTTTGATCAAACTCTCCTAAAAGCCAATTCACTAATGTGCAATACTGTCGAATCATGTGCTATGAGATTATCAGATGATATGAGCACAAATTATTTCTGCTAACTATCAATAAGGGCATTCAGTCTGTAGTAAAGCAAGTCCAGGCAGCAATATCAAACACACATGCCCAGATATGTATGTTATTACTTTATGTTCTTTGGCACAACAGTTTGCTAGCCAACATTATCTACCCAGCATCCCTTGTCTTGATTTAGTAATACTATACAGATCAGATGAGTTGCTCCTTAAGAAGGTACGTTAGCCCGGTATGCTCATCCCTTTGGCTTAAAAATACGCTAAGAAACTCGGTAACTAATAATTTTATCTACCATTAGCTAAACAAAGAGACACACTGCTGAAAAAAACAACCTTCATTTCAGTCAACTGACCTAGCAGTGGCTGCCAGTCCGACCGACGTCGACTGACTCGTTAAGTAAAACGCTGCCTCAGCACAGTCTATAACTGGACACGTAGACTATCTAATAACACACCGCCGACTGACACACACAGCTAACGTTGGTGGAAAAAGTCAGCTGGCTTGAGCAGTTTTGTGTCAGACTCCTGTAGATGTTGTTGCTCTCACACCAGCTGATCGGCTTGTTTTTATCCAGAGGTCAAAAGTCATTACAAACACAATGCATTTTGGGAAATGAAGGACCATGGAGTAGCGTGAAATGACAAGCATTAAACCACTGCGTGTTATTCTATTTAAACCGTTGTCTTCTTGTTTTATATTATCTATACTAACTTTTACTTTCCGAATGGTTTCTATAGTTAGCTTAACAAAAGCTACTCGGCTACTTACAGAGAGCGTAATGACGGCTGCCCATAATGCTGCGCACCTTCCAGCTGCTATTGGGTCCGCTTGTATTTGTCGTCAGCGTACACCGAAGCTAACCCGGGTGGACGGAGACAGCACTTGATATACTAGCACAGCGTGTTAATATCAAGCACTGTGTCATATATAGTTTATTATTAGATATATTAAATATTTGAAAGCCTCTTGTTGTTGTGAGTTTACTACTGTGCGTTGCTTATTGCACTTTATTTAAGCCACTTCAATTGATAAGCACGGACGACCCGGTGTTAATAACGAGTGTACCCAAAGTGAGGCTTGATTTTGGCATCACTTCGGTTGTATTTATTCCGGGTATTCACTAGTGATGTTGTTTCTTTTCTTATTTTCTATTTAATTGCAGTAATTTAGCATTGTATGCATGCAGTCATGTTTTCCTAATTCGCGTCGCAAAGAAAGCACAACTTTATATCCTCATACGCCGCTGACCTTGCCTGTTCACGGATAGCTAACGTTAGCTCATTGCTAACCTAGCAACAGTGTTAGGTCGGAGAGTTCAATCAATGCTCGCCTTTCTACTTTACTCTCCGCGTTTGTATTGTGTGCGTGTATGATGGAGGACGAAACCTTCACCGACATCAGTGGCAAAGCCATATCTCTGGACTGTCAGAGTCACTCCAGCTTTTGCAGGGAGTTTACTGTCAGCTCCCCCAAAGTGTCCATCGGCAAAGTGATGGCGTACACCTGCTCTGTGTGGCTTTTCGCATACGCCGTGTTCTTCTTCACACAGGTATGACTAATCCGTCGATTTAGTGTAAAACTGTTATTATAGAATCGAAATACAACGTTTCCGTGTGTCCGATAGTTTCCCCTGCCCATAAAAATATAATTTAACTAAAAACTCAACTGAAATACTTCTTACTGTATAAAAGCACCAATGGTCATATTGCCACATAATTGATATGTCACATTAGGCATTCAGACAAAAAATATTGCATTATTTGATTTTTTTTTTTTGTGAGTATTGTCCAGGTCTAATAACAATTATTAATTTACCCATGATATTAAAGATCCACCGATATTGATACCGGATATTGGTCCGATACTGACTCAAATAGCTGTACTGGTATCTATGACAATGGGTCAGATACCGTTATTTTAATAAAAAAAAATATCTCAGTAAATTTATATCTATGTATTTATTTGTTACATTTTATTTTACAAAGTTAGGCATGTTTAAATCAAGTCTGATGTTGCCTTACACATAAAGAATGATTACAGTCTCTTCCACACATTGAGGCATACAGCTTATTAAACACTGGTATCGGATTGGTACTCAATATCGGCTGATACCCAAAGCCCAGGTATCAGTATCGGGACTGATGCTGTTTTAATTGTTACTGATGGTTTATGTGACGTGTAAAATAGTTTTCAGAAAATCCTTTTTGTTTGTATGTTGAATATAATGATTCATATAAACACACATCTTGAAATATCTTCCCTCTCTCACAGAACACTGCTGTTCTGTCCAGCGCTATACTCATCACCTTGGTCGGCATGATGCTTCACATCCACTTTGTGAAGGTGGACCACGAGTCCCTGCTGGTCATTGGCTCCTTAGGCATTCAGGTGTCCTCCAGCTACGCCTCAGGACGTGAGACGACCAGTTTCATTGAGATGAGCAAGATCAAGGACATTGTCATCAATGAAGCTATTTACATGGTAATTAAAGAAACGTATAGCCCTGTGTGCAAATGTATAGTAGTTATATCGTTATTCTATATTATTCACACTACAGTCATATCAGTTTATACTTTTATAAGATGAGTTGGTTGATGTTTAACATTTTTATTCCAGCATCAGATCATCTACTACCTTTGTGTACTGTTGAAGGACTCTTCAGACCCTAATGCAGTGTCAAGTGTGGTGCCATTGTTTCAGGTGAGGATGAATGCAAGGTGTTCTGATATCTCAAAAGGCAACTTGCTTTTGGTGTTTGTCTTCCTCCTGTATAAAATATAATATTAATAATAATTATAAGAAGAACTTGTTTCTAATTTATGTCCCTTTCTTTATCTTTCAGAGTTCGAAGCCGAGGCTGAACTGCTTGGTTAAGGTTTACAAAAGCTGTCAGGAGATTCTTTCAAAGTGCTGACGTCATACACTGAACAATGTTTCTGGTCATGCAACATGTCTTCAATATTTTCTTGCAAAAGGGGAGGGGGGGTATTTTGGTACATCTGTACTGTGATTTGATGCATTGTGTATTTTTCATGGTAATTTTCTATTTCTCCTTTTCTCACCTGTATGTTGAAACACACACAAGATGAGAATGTAATCTGTTAGATACCAAAGAAAGTGTTACCACATTTTAGAAAGAAAAATATTAGTTTTATAATGACTTTATGATGTACTTTGTTGTATAGTTACTTGAATAATATATGAAAAATAGCTCTAGTCTTAGATCACCTGTTTAAACCTTAACAGCCTGACCTTGTAACTGACACTGTATTAAATGATAGACCATATTTAAGATTTTTGCTTTCTAACTTATTTATGAATTTAGTTTTCAAGTGACTTATTATGCCAATTTCTGTATTCTGTCCGAATCTGTATTCTGTATCCACACTATTTTTGGATGAAAACCATTTTTTTTGTTACAAAATATTAAAAAGTCTTGATTACTGTTGCTGATACACCCATTATTTACCAGCATTGGTAGACAGTTTATATGCGGTTCTTGTGTTTTTGAGGAGCTTTACTTTCCTTCCTCTGTAGGGGGCAGCACCACACTGACTCCAGCTCATTCATTTATCCAAACGGTTGAAAATTGAAGTTATGACTCAGCTCTGTTTGATAGTCCCCTTATGTAAACTGCTTTTAATGACAGAAGGAGACTGCTTTTGATTATACATATTATAGTATATAAAAGCTGAAAGTTTTAGAAGTGGTATAAACAGATGTATGAATATGCAACGATAGATGTGCTGTATGTACAGTACATATTTACAAGTAAACATCCAAGCCTTCTTCCTCAAATACATTTTCACTTCCTCATAACTATGTGTACCTTCATTTCCTGAGGTAGTTGGTCATGTTTAGGCGTAGTTGTCACCGAACTTGTGATAGCAAGACCTGTTTTCAGAAATGTTACTCGAGGTTACCTGACAGGCCAAGTGACATTAATGAGTGTATGTAGAATCAGGTTCAAATGGACTTTTGTTGCAGAGGAATGACACTACTAACAGTATCAGTAGTATTGGCCTTAACTCCTGATGAGATTTCTTAATAATATAAGAATATAAATGCTGACTACAAAAAGTATGATGCCAGATCTATATTTTGTCTCAGATCATTTCTCGAGGTCTAATAAGTTTATTTTTGAACTCACAATTAATATTGATACTAAATACTTTTGAATAACTCAGAAGTAAGGAAGCAAGGGCTTTTGAGTGCAGAGCATTCACTCAGTATTTACTGTGGCACCTTTTAAGTAAATTGCTATGTTGTATATTAACACAGAGTATGTGTTAAACAGTTTCTGCCAAGACAAGAATCCATTCTTGCTCAAAATGCCTTGTGGTTGTAACTAATATATGACAATATGACTGAAAGTTTTATGGGTCTCCATTGCCCACAGTTTTAAGTTCAGAGCCCTTGTTTTCACCACTGCTTGGCCTGTGTTTCCCCTCCAGGCCTTGTTCTTTCCATCCATTCTTATTCTCGATGACCATCTGCAGCTCCGAGTCAGACCTGTGTGTGAACTCGGTGCTCCACAGGCCAACAAAACAAGCAGAAGGGTGTGACTTTCACGGGGCGAAGCGTTACGCTGCTGTGAAGAGTGACCCTCTGACAGGATAATAGTCCCTCCTGGAGGTGCGAAACAGCCAGGAACCAAGCAGAGGAGAGAACCTGGGAGTGACCAGGAGTGACACCTAAGGGCTGTTGAATAGGCCTCATAAACGAGCACCCCCACTCACCCCCTGAGTGTAAATCAAAGGTTGTGTAGAGGTTTGGCAGGCCAAAAACACAGTGAGGCTTTCTTCATCCAGAGGTGTGGACTGTTAATTACCCCTGTTTATAATGGGGCTGTAATGGCACTTTAACTTTTTTGGTTCACCTACAGTATTCCTGTGGATGTTCCTTCTTCCAGTAATAGTGATAACACTCCCACTACACTTCATGTTCCCCTCAGTTTTCATTAAAGTTGTGTTTTATCTGTCTCATCTATCTGTCTCTATCTGTCTCTGTTACTTAAACAGTAGACATTTGAAATCTGCTTAGTGTTTTGGGTGTGAGAACCTCATGGTTTAGTTGGGATCCCCACTGAGCTGGGAGTTGCCGCTTTACCACCTGCAGTGCACACACACAAACCCACACGCACCATAACACAATCATTACACATTCAGAGATTTTTACGATAAGTCACACATTTATACAAAATTGTTTTAACAATAAATAGATGCAAACAACGATAAAACGTACAGAAATAACAGAAATGGCAGTTGGCACAACAGGAAGTGTCTTCCTAGAATGCCTTTATTCAATGTAATGTTGTGTCTTTGTTTTGTTTTTCTTGAGTTCCTGGCTGACAGGTGCTGAAGAGAGAAAGAGTCACGTTATTGTTTTAAATGTGTCAGTTTATCCACTCCACCTCCCCGCCATACAGGCAGGTGTAACGTGATGTCAGTTTGGATTTGAATCTCAAAAAAATCCCTCCTCCCTACACGCCCGGTAACATCAGAGGGAGATCACCGGTCATTTTCTCACTGCTGAACTCACGTGCACAGTGTTGTGGTCTCATATGGAAGTGTATCTTCCTGTAGGACATGCATTTACATATTCTCCTGACAGCAGTTTTATCTATGGAGTCTGTCATGGAAAATTATGGAAAGAGTTCGCTGCAATTTCTTTGTAATGTGGGAAGTTAATACTGTGAATTTCCATATCACTTTAGGCTGGATCCACTGACTTGTTTGTCACTGGAGTAAACCCTGGGGACCCCAACTGAACAACCTCATTGTTCTTCTCTCCAACACTCAAAATGTACCCGATAACCTCTCTGTCCAAACTGATGTTTGCTTTTATTATGCGCATCCACTGAGGACAGGCTAATGTAGCCAGACCCAAGCAAGAAAAAGCAAACTGTAGTGAAAATGCCAAGAATAAGTTAGATTAAGTACTTTTAAAATAATCAAATTCAAAAAGGTAGTGACAAAAATCATTTATACTGCACATTTATTGATTTATGGATTTTCACTAACTGAAGCATTACAATACAATGATACGTGTGCACATTTAGAGAGAACAATATCGATTCATGTTCAACAGTGCTCAGCTTCCTCCACACTAAACTAGAAAACTAGAATGTTTCCTTATTAATGACAACAGAAGTGCAGATAAGGCAGAGCTGAGTCTTGGGTGGCATTGCAGAACCGGTCTTGGCAGAAAGGATCACTTATCAAATTCTCTGGAACTGTTTTGGTAATATGATCTTGAAGGTAAAGCTGCTACAGCTCAATGTGGAAATATAGGAAACCATGCATGCGCAAGTTTCTAATCCTCACTGACGTAATCGCACCCCAAAAAAATCCCCCAACTTCTATCCAAATGATGCAACTTCTAAACTGCAGAGTCCATAAATTAAACCTGGGTGGGGTTTTGTCCTAGATTTTGTAGTTCAATGTTTCTGTAGTATTGATTTCAAATGACTACGGGATGCAGGATCCCACCCTGATAAACGACTGAGGCCGTGACTTTGAAAATGACCTTGCAGATAAATTTAATGTAATATGTTCAAAGACTTGAATATTTATGTAATCAATCAACCCTGTAACTAAAGGAAATGACATTGTGTGGCTTTAGACGTCTGCAAACAGTGTGATTAATTGTTTTTTTTTTTCTTCAGGGGAAGACGTGCTCATATTTGCTCAGAGACCGGTTTCCTTCCTGGACAGGAAAGTCCAGTGCTTGCCCTCCTTTGGTCCTCTCACAGAAGACAATGTTGAACTTCAGAGTGGACGTTGCCAAAATGTATTTACCCATCCAGCCTGTGTGCCTGCTTTAAACCCTTAAAAGATACTGTAAATATGAAGTAGTGATCGAGTTTAACCTCTGGCACCATGACAGCCAAGTTCCCTCCTTCTTGTTAAGATGCAAATTTTTTTTTAAAAGTACAATGAAACAAATGAAACTGACTCTTCTCAGGCCACGCCCTTTGCAGCGTCACCTGGTAAATGTGAGGTAAGTGAGATGAACTTCTTGTCAGACCAGCTGTCACCAGATAAGGGAGCGAGAAGCCTGCTCTACTGGTCTGTCAAGGAGAGCTGACAGCAGGGAGAGCTACCTGCAAACACACATCCGTTTTCTCTGTTTGTCTCAAAGGAAAAAAAAAAGAAAAAAAAAAGAAAGCTCTGCCATGGCGTGAGTGTGTATGCGGGATTATGTGTTTATGTGTGTATAAAAGTAGGTCTAAACTGCCATATTCAAATCCTCTGGCCATATCTGTGCTGGTACAGCGATGCTTTTTGGTTTTGGAAATTTGTGATTTGATTGTCCCTCCTTTGTGTGTGTGTGTGTGTGTGTGTCTCCTCATTAAATAGCTCTATTCCAACTCCCATGTCACTCATATAGTATTGCTGTTTGATAACAACCCCTGAAGTTTCTTCACTCTCAGTGGTGCTGCAGTGTCTGTGACCACTGATTGAGTCAGAAATGTGGTTTGCATAAAACTTTAAAGGCAATAAAATAAAAAGGCCTTTAATAAAGAAATCTGACTTTAGAGGGGGTTTTCTAATTCATGGAGTGTTTTATTGCTTTTTAAATAATAAATCATGCAGACCACAAACAAACCAATCAACTTTTATGGTATTGATGATGCCATTTTAATACTTTTTCTAAAACCTGCCTGAGTCTCTTATCTTTAGCTTTCGTGTCAACTGTAATCGTGCATCATCCTAGCACTGAAAAACTCCCCACAGATGGTTACTGATGTAGAGGAGTATTTCCTTTGTGTCTGTTAATAGATAGGCATGCACAGATAATGTGTGTCAAGGAGACGTATGCCTGCTCTGTAATCAGCTGTTGCAGAGATGTGAATTTTGAAGATGCTATGTCACTCGTTCATAAATACCCCCGCATACCAATGGTGTGCGCTACACACGTGAAATGACATCACATGTAGCAGACAATGGAGAGGATGAGTGAGGATTAAGATATGATGAAGATGAAAGATAGGATTAACTTTTTGGGGAGGGGGTGGACGGGGGAATGTCTTCCGTCATTGGTAAATGCAACACAAGAATTACCCACCGATTGTACAATAACTCTGTTGTCTTTTATTGTCTATTGGATAAAAAAAAATCCCTCTCAGTTAACACCTACATGTATGCATTGAGCACAATCTCACTTTTTTCTTGAAACTTTTCTGATGGATCATAAAAAGTTGAGATTTTGGAAAAGTAAGATTTAACCAGACAGTGACTTTATATCACTAAAATGTACCTGGTGTTAACAGTGAAGGCGACATTCTCTAGAAAATGATGTGATTCATCCTCCGGGTTGTCTCGTTGTCCTGTCTCTTAGGAAGCCCCAAAGCAAGTTTCTGTTACATCATGACTACATGACACATCCAGAATAACCTAGAACTGTATCTCAACAGAATGGAAACACGTATCTAAACTCAATCAATCATATTCGAGGACCTCTCACACAGTTACTGAGCGTGATTAAAAAAATAAGGTTAGTTATAAAACTAACAGCTGAGGGAGTTGGTCCAGCGGAGGAGTATTGCTGTTTCAGTCTGCTGCACTTCTGTGTCAGTGATAATCTACAGCTTTAGCCTCTCCTTGTTTTCAAGAGGCAAACAGTTGTGGTCAACAGGCCTGTTTTACGTCACTGCTGTTATGTTGACATGGAATAAATTAACACTGTTTGTCTAATGTCACAACATGTGCACCATGTTCTGTAGAGCTCTGACATACCCTCTTCTTTTGAGTCACTCGCAGATCTTTTTAGTGACTTTTGCTACATAAATACATGAAAATCACAACCCATCCTAACTTACTGTTTCTTATTTTGGTTGCATATATGGCCCAAATGTATGATCCCAACTGGAAGAGTAAAGGGTTGAAAATGTTATGATTATGTGTGAATCAGATCATTTTGTATGACTTTAGCCAACAATGGTGAAAAATAATTAAGTACATTTACTCAAGTACTACTTTCACTCACTACATTTACAAATATTGTACTTTTTTGTACTCCACTACATTTATCTGACATCTATAAATATTTGTTACTTTTCATATTTTGCTAATTATTAAAAATAAACATTATCAGCTTCTAAAATGGGATGCATTGTTCAGTGAAAAAATTGCTCTCTTCAAACAATTTCACTTTTTCTCTGGAATTGAGTCCTTAGATTAGTTGGAATATTTCAACATGTTTTCAATGTGAGTCATTCTGTTCGTCTTTCAAGATAAAAAGATAAAAAATTTCGATTCAAATTACAAAAAGGTCAAAATACTTTCACTCTGCTACAAAATACGTCTTCTAGGACTCAATTATAGACAAAAATGTCTTTATAAGATTGATCTTTTTGTCCAACATCCAGCTGTTCAACATTTTATAAAGTAGTGAAAATCAGCTCTCCCTCAACCAACTACAATGAAAATGTTGCTCAGACATTAATATATCATCTTTAATAATCACAGAATATAAACACTACTTTGAGTACACTTTGCTGATAATACTTCAGTACTTTTCCTTGAGCAAGATTTTGAATGCATGGCTTTCACTTGTAGTGAAGTATTTTTACACTGTTGCATTACTACTTTTGTTTAAAGGATCTGAATACTTCTTCCGCCCCTGCTAGCCAGTAAAGGTTTGGATGTAAAAACAAAACCTAACATCCCATCATATCCTATTAGTCTGATTTCATAATTAGATTTCTTCATTGTTTCCTGACATTGAGACGTCTGGTAATGTTCAAAAACACTGATTCATATGAAAGTAAACCTTCAATCTTCGATAAAATTGCTCCCCCTCCCCCGTCCCAGCATAGACACACTCCTCTGATGGTGACTCAAACAGGCTGAGTAAGCCGATTTATTGTGCTGTGAGTAACCGGACAGCAACCAGTCACTCTCTATAGAACAAGTCCAGACACACCTCATCGCTCTTAGCAGGTTAGGAAACAAACAATATCTATTGTCATGAAACCATTACACTACATCATGTGTTGGCAAATACTCGTCTATGTCCGCCTGTCCAAATGTTGGAGAGAATATATGTATGTGGATGTATGTTTGTACCTTTTACATGTATGTACGCTCATACCGTATTCCTATTTTCATATATCATTTAACTGTGTACTTCTGTATGTTTCTACCTGTGAGTGTGTGTGTGTGTGTGTGTGTGTGTGCGTGTGTGTGTGTACGTGCGTGTGTACCTACATGTGTGTAGCAGAGGGTACGTGGGACAATAATTGTTGTGTTGACTTGCATCATGCCCTCACTTGCTTCACTGCCACCATGTGTGTTGTGTAGATGTCACAACACCCCCTGCCTCACCTCCTTACACCACTGTGAGAACACCTCACCCCCTTGATTCCCAGACGTGGTCACACCCAATGAACACACTCACAGCCAATCAAATCACACACTTTCCATATGCAAATTAAACTGCACTATTCCCTCCTAAACATGGTTAACTGTCACTTTTCAAAAAACATGAATCAAAAACAGTAGTCACATTGTAACTGTCCTCAGCTTATCTCCACACTCTGTCTCTTGGCTTGGCTATGGATTAAGATGCAGCTTGATAAAGAGCATGAAACCAAAATCAGTATCGCTGATAGGGCGCTATATTTATTATGTCTATCATATCTTTGATATTACAGCATATTGTTTACATCTATGGGACAACAGAGAACCAAAATTTACAAGATCAAATTACAAGATTTAATCTAACCTGAATACTTTTTAATCTAATCTAATATTAGATCTTTCCCTTTATCTTACCCAACCAAAGTAACTGTTTCTATTTAAATGTAATTATTATATTATTAATTTAGATTTTTTCTGGTCTTGTTCTGGTTAGATAAATCTTTAGTGTAGACAATTTTGAATCAGCAAAGATCAGCAAATCCGCTAAAACAGCCTGTCCAGTCACAAAGGAACTGGTCAGGAAAAGAACGCTTTGTCGCAAAAGCAAATACGCTTTTCAGCTGTTTTAATCCACAACCAATGTGTATCTCACACTTCATTATGATGACTTGTTGTGTCAGTCCCCACAACCCCCCAACACAACACATTCAGTGTTTCTCACGCTCACTCTTTTAATTCAAATCAGATTTCTGGCATAGATCACTCCTACTCTCTATTCTGGGAAGATAATACAGTCGTTGACTGGCGATCTTCAAGAGAATGGGTCGGCAGATGTGTCCTGCAGAGAGGACAGTGTGTTGATAAGATCGTGACACCTTCAGCGAGTAAAACATCACTCAGACTTTTGTCAGATTTTGTCAGGATCTGTTTTATCATCATGGGAGCGAGCTCGGACATACAGTGGGGCTGGACTTGATGGTTTCACAAAACGTAGCTACAGTGAAGAATTTGTAATAGAATTTGATAGGAGAATTACAAAATTGTACTTTTTTATGTAATATTTAAATATACATATATATTGTAACATATCTAAATAAAAAATAAAAAATAATTTATTAATTTACTATTAATGTGCAACAACGAAATCTGTTTTTTCATCCCAGCAGTTAACAAGTAGCTGTTACAGCAACTGTATGAGATTAAATTTGCCTAACACACATGCATGAGTGTTAGCACTGGTGCCCACACACATTTTTGCCAAATTTAGTTTTTACAAATGAATTCTTAGAACTGAGAATTTCTGTATTGTTTACTGCTTAATGCTATATTGTTTTTTCTGCACTTATTCTAGTTTTAGTTCTTATATCTTGTACTTAATGCAGGTCACATGCTACATGTTGTTGCAGCTATTTGTTGCTATGTGCATTATGTATGTGGCTTGTTTTTTATTACATATGTGCTTTTTTGTATCTACACTGCCAATCCCCTCAGGATAGTAAACTTCATTAACTAATATGAGTCACAAAATGATTGTAAAGCCGCTGAATGCACATGAAAATACGCATACAATACACACCAATCCTCTACTTTTGCACCACAAAACACAGCATTTCACAGCCTGAACATCCAATTGTGTCCTGAGTTGTGTAGAGCTGATAGTTGTCTGAAAGTCTACAGGTCGTCAGTAACATAATGAGGCCTGAGACGGCCTGTTTGAAGTGTTAATCACCTCATCGTTCCCTGAATGCTAAAAGCGCTCTTCAGTTGCCTCATCTCAAAAGCTGCATGTACTTCAGCTATACACTATACTTTGATCATGTGCGCTCATTGACAGTCATTCTGAAGTCATTATTTGCCTCTTGATGACTGCAGATTAAGATAAAGGTTAAAACAGACAACATACGGTAGAAAAAAAGTGCATGTGATAATGCTTTGAAAGGCTCAGGTGTATTTCAAACCCTTGCAAATGACATTGAAGAATCCAAATGCTGAAGCAGCAAAGGCTTGTTATTATTCACTTCTGTCATTTGCAAGTGTTTGATGTTGTTTGCATATTTACCTCCTGTGTATTACTCAACTGCATAAATGACAAGCCAAGCAGATTCGTGGAGGCGAACTAAAGCTGTTGACTGTGGGACAGAAATAATCGTTGTTGCCTCCAGGCACAGTCACAGTAGTCAGGAACTGGGGCGATTCTCACTGGCTCTGTTTGACATCGAAACTGACAGTTTATGTTTTGACAGAAATAATGGGAGGGTTTTTTTTATAAACAGCCTTGTAAGGTAAATGTGACTGACAAGTTGGCTTTTGTTATACTGCAGATGAGGTGAATTACATGGGAAATGGTAAGATAATGACATATTGTAAGAAATAATGTACTTTATTATGCAACGTAAACACTTAATTAAGTAATAAGTTGCCAGATATAAACTGCAAAATAAGAAACATTTTTCATTTTTAGGTTTGGTTATTTCACACTACAATCTGCCTTCAACTTTAGATTTTGACACTACCACCTAATCTCAATCATACGCACCTGCCATAGATTTTCAATCAGCCAGCACAGGGTGGGAAATAAAACAATAACAACAACAAAAATCACAACTGGGTTTTTTTTTTTTTTTTACTGTGTGAAACAGACATTGTGAGTGGTGCCAAGTCTTCATGAGAGCATAACTACTCAAACTGCCAATTTGGTTGACCGAGGAGCAGCAGTAGTGAGCCAATAGGCTTTTGTCCTCGTCCAGGCAGACCTGTCTGTGCACCTGCTGATTCCCAGGCCTCCTTGCCAATCTTCGAACTACAGTGAAACCCAGAGAGAGTGAAACTGGCCCAGAGCCAGAGGAAGAGCTGGTTGACTACTCCTGACACAATCACTAAAAAGCAGGGGATCCTGGGAGGAGGACCAGCCCTCGGTGTGGAGATGAGAAAAAAGGATGACTAACCATGAGAAGAGAAAGAGTAGGAGGAGGAAGAGAAGGAGCAGTTCACCTCTCTTAACACCTGGGAACCTAAAACCTGTCCAACATGGCCTTCATGATTGCTCAATGGGAGCACTGACTGCACAAACTGTTCAAGTGTCTGTGTTTGCATCATGAGTGAGTGTACAACCACATGGATTTAGGAACTTTTTTTTTCAAGATTTTTCTCTCTCGTATCAGAATAAAAAAGATTTGCAAAGCATCTGTGTTTTGTTTCTGTGGGAAAGAGTCATAAATAAGATGTGACATTCAAGTGTGTTGCTCAAAGGAGTCTCATGGCCTGCCTTGACCCAGGGCTGCTGCCTTTCAAGATGTTAATAACCATTGCACTGCTGACCTTCACCTGCCCTCACGCAAACCTGAACATCCCTCAACTTTCTGCAAAACACATACACACATGGTTTAAAGCTACGCCAACAAAGTCAAATTGCACCTTTGACTCCTTCTGAGCCGTTGAAACAACAGAGGGCTTAAGGATGCATCTGTTTACATTTAGAGGATATTTCAACTTTGGACTTAGTTTGGCACATAAGTTCTATCAGTCAGGACAACATTGTACTCCCAGATTAATTGCTGAAATCTGGGAACATGGCAACATTGCTACAGTTAAGTCTGACGGCAAGAACCACAAAACCTGTATGATCATGTGCCTGCCGATGTTTCTTCTTTTGTTGACTTCTTTTTAGCTGCATTTTCAGATCTCAGCAATTAACCAAAGTTATTACTGATAGGAATAATGGCCAAAACTACAAAAATAAAGTACTAATAAACCCAATGACTTCTTAAACTGGCATTAGCTTTCAGCTTTGTTTTTTACTGAAGCAGCTGCTTGTTGTTTTTGAAAAGTACGCTGATGAGAACCATGAGAGTGAATCAGAACAGTAAAGTTTCATGCCCTAAAACCAAAACAATGAGCTAAAAGACAAGAAAACACTGCAGAGCTGAGGGGCACTGCAGAGGCGGGTGATTATTTTCTGTTGGTTCATCATTACGAGAAACACCTCTCACATTACATTGAGTCATTTGATCCATTGTTTATATGAAAATATTGATTAGACCACTTTAAATCCTGACATATAATTTTGATTTTCCTCTTAGGATTGCAGTTCATCTAACGTCTGGACGAGTCCTGGCTAACACCAATTGGTCCCTGAAATCAAAGTTCAACATGGGTCCACTCGTGTCAGCGGTGTCAGATGACAAAACACTAGCCTTTCTCTGTGACCTCTGCTTATGAGGTCATTAGCCCGAGACGTAGGATGTCCTGCTTTACCCTATTGATAACAGCCGTTCAAACAGAACCCTGACACATGACTGCGTGATGGACGGCACACACTGACTAATGGCAAACAGACTGCTGATATATCGGGGTGACTGTGTGCTTTTTTATCCATTTGCTCATCTGTGACTTACACACCCTGTTCTGTCAAGTCCTCAAGTGATTTATAATCCCTCTCCGCTCTGTCTTTATGTCTCTCCGTCATGTTGATTTGAGTTTGTCATACAAAGAATCCTCTGTGTTCAATTTTCTCCAAACTCAGGTTAAAATGAACCATTATAGCCCTTTTTCATTGAGTTTTCAAAGTCACATGTCACCCCAATGTCAATGATATTGTTGAGTTTCATAAACAATGTGCCTTATCCATTGTTGTTATACACCAGTACATTGCTATTGTTTATTCTCAATCAGTGAATCTGACTCAATCACTCTCCACCACTCTGCCATGTCTTCAGGCCTTTTAGAAAGACACAATCAGACACATCAATCAGTCATGGCTCAGCACTACTAAACCCCATCAGTGGTCATGTGGATTGCATTAGAATAGGTCGGCCTAAGGCACAGCTGGAGGTCAGAGGTTATTTATCATATCCTTGGACCGAGTGATGGTTCAGGAAAAGTACCTGGAGTGAGGATGAGGATTATCCAGACTCCCTGTAGAGACCAGTGCTCGCTGCCTCAGCGCTTCTGGTGACTCTTTTCAAAAACTCTTCCCTGAATGTAAAGTAGCCTCTGCTATCAGACGTGATAAGTGATTGGTTGTGAATTGGGCAGTCATAACATTGTGAAACATGCTGTTCTAAAAATATACATAACACAGAGGCTATAATTTGCACTTCATTTATTTGCATCACATCACTCCGACATGTAAAAAAGTCACACAGGTTAAAGCAGAAGGTGGTCATTTTGAGATAAGTGACAGCGATACAAAATATGACGAAAAAATAGTTTGTGGAGCATAATGCATTTAAAATCCATGTTTTATGTAATATTTCAAATGACATAAACATGACAAATGAACTGTTTAAACAAACAGAATAGCATATACATTGGGATAACTTCCACAAGAAGCATAGTAAAACCTTCTGGTCTGGTGAAGTCAGGTAATTTGACACATCAGGTAAAATGGGACAAACAAGTTTTACATTTTGGGCTCTTTAAATATTAGTAGCAAATCACCAAACATGTTATTGCATTGTTGCTACAAATGTCCTTTACATGAAACAATCATTTTAATTGGTCTGAGATAACTAGGATAGACGGAGCAAAAAAAAAAAAAAAATCACTGGTCCCAGAACTTGCAATGTTGATTTTCTCTTTTTGGTAAAGCTAAAACAATAAGGGTATAACACCAAACATGGTTGTAGGATGTTGCTATTTATTAACTGACTTATAATGAGTTTGACTTATAATCAAAATATTTTCACAATACCCTCTGCTTTTTATGGGAAAGGGTTTTGAGTGACTGTCCCATTATAGCTGAATGCATTTAGTAAAAATTGGACAGTCACAAAAAATGGGACAAAAAATTAAGCTAAAATGGAACATTTTTCTGAAGTGAAACTGGTATGTTTGGCTACCAGGTGTCATAAAATCATGAGTTACTATGCTTTTGTGTGCCACAGCTTACAGAACAATTGTATTTCATGTTTGTTTGTTTTTAAATGGTTAAATCCATTTATCAGTTCAGTCATCAATTTGTTAAATCATTAATGTAACCTAACTATTCATTAAAAGAGATT